>NC_138299.1:86020000-86620000 GCF_965601325.2 Salmo salar
AGAGGAGAATCACCTTTGTTTGGGAGTAAGGAGGATGAAGGTGAGGGGTCAGGGTTCCAGGAGATAAAAGGCCCCCATGCTACACAGTCTCCTAAGAGGGTGGGTGGACAACAGAGGTACCCTGGAGGGTTTTTACGCCCTGGTATGAAAGGGAAGAGGATCAAGGATAACAAGAGGAAACCTAATAAGTCTGTCAAGGAGCTCGACCCCAACCGCTGGGCTGAGATCCTAGCCAAAGCTAATGCTAAACCTCCAACACTACCGCCTACAAGGCAACCACCAACTACACCAACAACAAAAACAGCAACGACAATGACAGCCAAAACCACTACTACTACTACCACTACTACTCCTAAACCCACTACTTCTACTACCACTACTACTCCTAAACCCACTACTTCTACTACTACCACCACTACTACTCCTAACCCCACTACTTATCCTACTACCACTACTACTCCTAAACCCACTACTACTACTACCACTACTACCCCTAAACTCACTACTTCTACTACTACCACTACTACTCCTAAACCCACTACTTCTACTACTACCACTCCTAACCCCACTACTACTACTACTACTACTCCTAAACCCACTACTACCACTACTACTCCTAAACCCACTACTACTACCACTACTACTACCACTACTACTACTCCTAAACCCACTACTACTACCACTACTACTACTCCTAAACCCACTACTACTCCTACTACCACTACCACGAAAAAAACTACAACAACTACGACCACAACAACTACTACTGCTCCTCCTTCAACTACCAGAACAACCACAACTAAAAAGCCCACCAAGAGCCATTCTAAAACAAGTCACCACACAGAAACAGAAGGTGAATTGGACTTTTCCGAAAAGCAACCTGAACCTTTACGTCCTCCACCTAGAAAACATGTGACACAGGCCCCAAGAGGGAAAGCATTACTTGTAGACCGTGGTAGAGGTAGAGGAGGTCCAAACCCAGATTCAGACTCGGTCATAAACCTGTCTGTTACAGAAGCTCCTCAATCCGTCACACAACCAATGCAGCTAGAGGACAAGCATGTGGGGAGGGAGAGAGAGAGAGTGAACCAGAAGAACAATCCTGTTTGGACAAACAGACGAAGACCCCCTTACAGACGGGGCAGACCCCCACAGAGGCGGGTTCGACCTCAGAAACCCTCCCTCCCCTCATCACACAAACCACAGACGACACTCCCTCAACCCGCAACAAGAGTGGAAAAACAAGAATCTACTGCATCGCAAAACGACAATTCTAAAATGGAGGACAATATTACAGAACACATACCCACCATTTCAACACATGATGACAATGAGCCTGTTGATCCGATCATTAAGCCCAGCACTGCTACAGACAAATCAGATAGCATTCACATAAAATCATTAACACCAGAGGTGAAAGACCCTAGTATAGTTAACCCTTCAAACAGGGAGCATGTGTCTGCACCAGAGACAATCACCTCAGCAGAAAATCTACCTCCCCCAACTGAGGTGCCTCAACAGGAGAGGACATGGGAGAACTTAAATAAACAGGATGTTATTAGACAGACTACCCAAAACAGGCAAACATCCCCAAAGATAACAACAACAACAAAGCCCACTCATATTAATTATGACATTAATTTAAAACCTAATTTGTCACATGATATGGTTGCTATGGCAACACCCGTCCTGACTAAACTTGACGTTTCAGATAAAGGAGCTGCAAAGCCAGAAACCCCTTTAACAAAAGTACATTTTCTAAATCCAATTCCTAAAAAATCACAAGATAAGACACAAACACATTTGAGAACCGTTGCAAAAGGCAGTGCTGCTCGGGAGGACATTCTGAGGAACACACACAGAAACTCATATAAAAAGGAGGAGGATCACTCTCAAATGAAACCTGACAGTCCCAGTCTCCCCATCCACCCCTGGATCTACCAAAAGAACGTCCAAATGAGAGTTCAAACCACCCCTCCACCCCGCGCTCCCACCCCCTATTGGCCTTATAGCCGCTTCCCAGTGTGGCCCTCAGTTCATGGTTCAGGGCCACATCCTGCCTTTACGGAGAGGCCCATGCTTTTCCCCCACCCAGGGGGCCGGGGCGTTGGGGTCACCAATCGACCAGAAATCACAGCTGAGACTGTCAGGCCCACAGCGTTCATCTCTGCTTCACCGGGCAGTGGCATGGCAGCCCCGCTGACCTCCCACCCACCCCACAGGGGCCCAGGCCCAGCCAGCAGGACCCGACAGCAGGACCTCTTAATGCTCTCCAAGCTCAGAAACAGATACAGACAGGCTCAGCTGGACCGTATTTCACAGCTAGGGAAGAGAGTGACAACTAAGCCCAAGATCAGTCACCCTACACCTAGACCTCACTACCAGCCTCCCACTCCATCATACAACTACTGGCATGTGCCCCCCACCACCTCCCTCCCCGTGCCCACCAACAGGCCCTACTCCACAGCCAGTGTCCTGTACGGCAGCCGCTGGCACTACAGCCACTGGGGCCCGAGGAGGCTGAGCACGGCCCTGCCATTCCCCAAACTGATGGGTAGTGGAGTGAAGCCTAGGATCACCTCTGTGAACACAGTCAGTGTGTCTGCCCTGGCTGAGGGCGATGTGCTGCTGCCCTGTGAAGCATCAGGAGACCCACAGCCAACGCTCTCCTGGACTAAAGTCTCTACAGGTATTTAAACACTTTTATTGTGAAAGACTTTGTAGGGTAGAAACAATTATTGCCTCTTTGCAGTGAATTACAGTATAGTATCTCTGTAATGCATGGCATAAATATTTTGACTTCAGGCTCTTGTGAGCTTACCATTGTAAAGAATAATATCCAACAGAAATACTATATTTTACAAGCTTGTGAACATTCAAGGAGTAGCAGAAATAATATATGCATAGGCTAATTGAGGCAGCAAAGGATTAGACAGACCTACAGACCTATATCTATCCTACCCTGCCTATCTAAGGTCTTCGAAAGCCAAGTTAACAAGCAGATCACCGACCATTTTGAATCCCACTGTACCTTCTCCGCTATGCAATCTGGTTTCCGAGCCGGTCATGGGTGCACCTCAGCCACGCTCAAGGTCCTAAACGATATCATTACCGCCATCGATAAGAGACAATACTGTGCAGCTGTATTCATCGACCTGGCCAAGGCTTTCGACTCTGTCAATCACCACATTCTTATCGGTAGACTCAACAGCCTTGGTTTCTCAAATGACTGCCTCGCCTGGTTCACCAACTACTTCTCAGACAGAGTTCAGTGTGTCAAATCGGAGGGCTTATTGTCCGGACCTCTGGCAGTCTCTATGGGGGTGCCACAGGGTTCAATCCTCGGGCCGACTCTTTTCTCTGAATACATTAATGATGTCGCTCTTGCTGCTGGTGATTCTCTGATCCACCTCTACGCAGACGACACTATTCTGTATTCTTCTGGCCCCTCTTTGGACACTATGTTAACTAACCTCCAGACGAGCTTCAATGCCATACAACTCTCCATCCGTGGCCTCCAACTGCTCTTAAATGCAAGTAAAACTAAATGCATGCTCTTCAACCGATCGCTACCCACACCTGCCCGCCCGTCCAGCATCACTACTCTGGACAGTTCTGACTTAGAATATGTGGACAACTACAAATACCTAGGTGTCTGGTTAGACTGTAAACTCTCCTTCCAGACTCACATTAAGCATCTCCAATCCAAAATTAAATCTAGAATCGGCTTCCTATTTCGCAACAAAACATCCTTCACTCATGCTGCCAAACATACCCTCGTAAAACGGACTATCCAACCGATCCTTGACTTCGGCAATGTCATCTATAAAATAACCTCCAACACTCTACTCAGCAAATTGGATGCAGTCTATCACAGTGCCATCCGTTTTGTCACCAAATCCCCATATACTACCAACCACTGCGACCTGTATGCTTTCGTTGGCTGGCCCTCGCTTCATATTCGTCGCCAAACCCACTGGCTCCAGGTCATCTATAAGTCTTTGCTAGGTAAAGCCCCACCTTATCTCAGCTCATTGGTCACCATAGCAACACCCACCTGTAGCACGCACTCTAGCAGGTATATTTCACCGGTCACCCCCAAATCCAACACTTCCTTTGGCCTCCTTTCCTTCCAGTTCTCTGCTGCCAATGACTGAAACGAACTGCAAAAATCACTGAAGCTGGAGACTCAAATCTCCCTCGCTAACTTTAAGCACCAGCTGTCAGAGCAGCTCAAGGATCACTGCACCTGTACATAGCCCATCTGTAAATATTTTATTTATTTTGCTCCTTTGCACCCCAGTATCTCTACTTGCACACTCATCTTCTGCACATCTATCACTCCAGTGTTCAACTGCTATATTGTAATTATTTTGCCACTATGGCCTATTTATTGCCTTACCTCCCTTATCCTACCTCATTTGCACACACTATATATAGACTTTTTCTATTGTATTATTGACTGTATGTTTGTTTATTCCATGTGTAACTCTGTGTTGTTGTTTGTGTCGCACTGCTTTGCTTCATCTTGGCCAGGTCGCAGTTGTAAATGAGAACTTGTTCTCAGCTAGCCTACCTGGTTAAATAAAGGTGAAATAAAAATTAAATAAAGACATTTGTAAAATATATTAACAAAATGGCACCACCTGAGTGTGCTCAACTCATGCTGTAATATTTGAAAGAGAGACCCTTGACAAAAACTCCAAAATGATTCATTGCATTAACATTAGGACGCAAGCCTAATCCAGAGTACCAATGATGTGCTTCTCTCTCCTTTCAACAACAGGTGCTACCGTCCAAGCCAACACAAAACACGGACAGAGATTTGAAGTTGTAAAGAACGGCACCTTTGTGATTAAAAACGTTCAGCTACAGGACAGAGGCCAGTACCTCTGCACGGCACAGAACACATTTGGCTCGGACCGAATGGTCATTACCCTGGCTGTGCTGACCCAGCCTCCCAAAATCATAGGTCCCCACTCCAGAGAGGTCCCAGTGTATTTGGGGAAGGCTATAAGCTTAGACTGTGTAGCCTCTGGCAAGCCCCAGGCTCAGATCTCCTGGATTCTTCCAGACAGGACCTTTGTGCGTGATGTGGGAGCTCTTGACAGGTCAGCCTCTCTGCTGGCTAACGGCACCCTGAGGATCCAATCAGCTAACTTCTCCAGTAAAGGCGACTATAGGTGTATCGCTAGCAATGCGGCCGGGGCTGACACAGTGACTTTTCACATCCACGTGGCAGCGCTACCGCCCACCATCAACGAGGAGGCCTCGGAGAGCATCGTCATCCAGGAAGGGAGAAGTGTGTACGTCCACTGCACTGCCAAGGGAGAGCCTGCGCCCGTGCTAAAGTGGAGCCTTCCTGCAGGGGTACATGTCAAACCCTCCCAGTTCCTCGGCAGGAGACTGTTTGTCTTTCCCAATGGGACGCTGTACATTAAGAACATTTCTCCGGAAGACTCGGGGAGGTATGAGTGCTCTGTGACCAACGCAGTGGGCGCGGCCAGGAGAGTTCTGTACCTGAAGGCCAGGCAGGAGGTCCCCAGCCTGCGACTGTCACACCACCCCTCCCAACAGCACAGAGTCACAGCCATGTATGGCTCCACTGTGTACCTGCACTGTCCAGAGTCCACTGGCTCTCCCCGTGGCACTCTGTGGCAGCTACCGTCCAAAACATTGCTGGAACATCGCTACAGGTAACTCCACCATGCTAGTAATCAAACCTATATAGGGGTTTTCCTATAAAAATAATACACTGTGCTGATATTGATTAGGTATCAGAGATCTGAATAATTGCTATAATTATTCATTAAGCTAAATGATTTCACAAGGCCTTTAGAAGTCATATTTTTTCCCATTAGTATTATCGGTTGAGATTCTGTACTATAATTCTAATCGCTTTCCCTTCAGTGACCTTATAAAGAACTTCTCAACTATTACAGTCCTCAATTTCAGGGAGGTTTAATCAAACGCAATTATTTTTTTCAAACACAATTAGTGTAATTCAAAACAAGCTATCTGCTGGAGCCTGACCAAGGTCAACCAGCCTGTGATCTCAGGGTCAGAAACCCTGATGGGTCCCACTGTCAGAGACTACATTCTTAAAAAATACAAAATAAGGTTCTTCAGAGCAATGCCATAGGGGAACCATTTTAGGTTCTCTGAAGAACCTTAAATGGGATGGTTCTTTGAAGAATTACACACACTCTGCACCTTATTTTATGCAAATAAGGTTGTTGAGCATTATTTTCATATTGCCCAGGGTGCCTTTTGAGTGAATTTTAGTTACCAGTACCACCCATGACTGTGCTTGATAGTGAAAGAGAAATGGTTGCTGCATTCATTCATTTTCAGTCCTGTGGCCTTCACCAAGTGGGATCTTAAGTGAATGTGTTATTATTCAAATTCAATGATTTAAGACAATACAATACCTATTTCATAAAGCCTAATTTTTAGGCCTGTTTTACTCTAATACAATGGCCTTTCATAGTTTACAGGCCATATCAGGCATACCAGTCACATTATTCTGGCTTGCAAAGTGATGTGTAATTCCTATTGAAAGCCACCTGGAGTGGGAATAGCCAACATCTAAACTGGAACAACCATTTTAATAACGGGTGCAATAAGTAACAGATTTGATTCGTTTAGAGAAATTATGTTATTTATATTTGAGTAGCATAATATTGTACATGATAAAAAAAATACAATCAAGAAACATGCAAAAACATAGATATAAACCAAAAATCAACCTGCAATAGAGCATGCTGGGAAATATGGTAATGATAGGCATGGTTTTGGTTCAACTCTGGTTATTAACACCAACACGGGGGTTCTTTTACACCACTGATTGTTAATTTAACTCTTGAATCAATACTAGAAATGTTACACTGAAATATCAACACTAGTTAACACTGGCCAATTTGCTGTGTGCTATTAAATGGACATGCTTCCATCTAAATAACCTTTTAGAATTCTAAAGACCGTAGATGCCACGTCAAGAACCCCACACTGAACTCAAAGGTTATTTATCGGGCAAGAGTTCTCCAAGGAACCTTAAGAGTTGAGGAAGAACCTTTTAAGAACCTTCATTTTTTTCAGTGTAAAAATATTCTTTACGGTCAATTTGCAGGGTGCCTGCCAATTAATTCCTGCTCAACATGGTTCCCAAACAGTGGAACACTAGTGGCACAGAATTCAGTAAGACAAGAGAAGCAGGAAATGGGAGAAGCACCGTTGTACAAATACAAAGTATCTATTGTGCAGTTACATTATATAATTACACTATAATTGAAAATCCAGGGTAACTAAATGGTGTAAATCATTGCACATAATTTGATTAGAATGTATCTTACAACATAATACATTTTAAAATGTTCTCAATGTCACTAAAATCATATTGTATTTGTGATTAAAAACCAGGGTTTGGAACCAAAATTATTCTAATTCTAATTGTTTCGTTCTGAACGGAACCATAATTTTTTTTTGTTATGTTCCACTGTTCTGAGCAGCAAAATAAAGTTCTGAACTGGTTAGAACCCCCAAAAAGTACCAGTTCATATCATTACTTTTGTTCCTTTTCAAACCTCTGACATATACATATATATACTGCTCAAAAAAATAAAGGGAACACTTAAACAACACAATGTAAATCCAAGTCAATCACACTTCTGTGAAATCAAACTGTCCACTTAGGAAGCAACACTGATTGACAATAAATTTCACATGCTGTTGTGCAAATGGAATAGACAACAGATGGAAATTATAGGCAATTAGCAAGACACCCCCAATAAAGGAGTGGTTCTGCAGGTGGGGACCACAGACCACTTCTCAGTTCCTATGCTTCCTGGCTGATGTTTTGGTCACTTTTGAATGCTGGCGGTGCTTTCACTCTAGTGGTAACATGAGACGGAGTCTACAACCCACACAAGTGGCTCAGGTAGTGCAGCTCATCCAGGATGGCACATCAATGCGAGCTGTGGCAAGAAGGTTTGCTGTGTCTGTCAGCGTAGTGTCCAGAGCATGGAGGTGCTACCAGGAGACAGGCCAATACATCAGGAGATGTGGAGGAGGCCGTAGGAGGGCAACAACCCAGCAGCAGGACCGCTACCTCCGTCTTTGTGCAAGGAGGAGCAGGAGAAGCATTGCCAGAGCCCTGCAAAATGACCTCCAGCAGGCCACAAATGTGCATGTGTCTGCTCAAACGGTCAGAAACAGACTTCATGAGGGTGGTATGAGGGCCCGACGTCCACAGGTGGGGGTTGTGCTTACAGCCCAACACCGTGCAGAACGTTTGGCATTTGCCAGAGAACACCAAGATTGGCAAATTCGCCACTGGCGCCCTGTGCTCTTCACAGATGAAAGCAGGTTCACACTGAGCACGTGACAGAGTCTGGAGACGCCGTGGAGAACGTTCTGCTGCCTGCAACATCCTCCAGCATGACCGGTTTGGCGGTGGGTCAGTCATGGTGTGGGGTGACATTTCTTTGGGGGGCCGCACAGCCCTCCATGTGCTCGCCAGAGGTAGCCTGACTGCCATTAGGTACCGAGATGAGATCCTCAGACCCCTTGTGAGACCATATTCTGGTGCGGTTGGCCCTGGGTTCCTCCTAATGCAAGACAATGTGGCTGGAGTGTGTCAGCAGTTCCTGCAAGAGGAAGGCATTGATGCTATGGACTGGCCCGCCCGTTCCCCAGACCTGAATCCAATTGAGCACATCTGGGACATCATGTCTCGCTCCATCCACCAACGCCACGTTGCACCACAGACTGTCCAGGAGTTGGTGGATGCTTTAGTCCAGGTCTGTGAGGAGATCCCTCAGGAGACCATCCGCCACCTCATCAGGAGCATGCCCAGGCGTTGTAGGGAGGTCATACAGGCACGTGGAGGCCACACACACTACTGAGCCTCATTTTGACTTGTTTTAAGGACATTACATCAAAGTTGGATCAGCCTGTAGTGTGGTTTTCCACTTTAATTTTGAGTGTGACTCTAAATCCAGACCTCCATGGGTTGATAAATTGGATTTTCATTGATTATTTTTGTGTGATTTTGTTGTCAGCACATTCAACTATGTAAAGAAAAAAGTATTTAATAATATTATTTATTTCTTTCAGATCTAGGATGTGTTGTTTAAGTGTTCCCTTTATTTTTTTGAGCAGTGTATATATACATATTTTACATTTAGCTCGACATTAAATTACTTCACCAATCAGTGAGGATAGAGGAGTTCGCTACACTCGTATTTCACTACACTCGCATTAACATCTGCTAACCATGTGTATGTGACAAATACATTTTGATTTGAGTTTGCTGTGTAGTGGGCAAGTGGTTTAATCTGTATAGGAAAGTCGTTAAGAGCAAATTGCATTTTGTCATAACAGCATGGTTTAATCATAATGAAAGACAAACACACACACTGTGCTGCCAGTCACAGTGTAGGGTGTGAGATGCAACAGAAATGTTTATGGTTAGGAGAGAGGATGGAGGAAGCTTGCCTTGAAGCACTTTGTTGTGATTTTTGTGGGACTGGAAAAAATTGCGAGTAACATAAAATAATGTTATTAACCGGTTCCCATGCTTCTAAAATAACAGTTCTGTTCCGGAACAGTATAGATCACTTTCATTTTCGGTTCGGGTTCTGTTCTTCAAGTAATTGTTATTTTCTTGTTTTCGGTTCTGTACTCTGAACCGGTTCCAACCCTTGTTAAAAACATTAATATTGTGTGTCTATTTCTTTCATAATCAGCCCTGAGAGACCTGTCACCGTGTTCTCCAATGGGACCTTACGGATCCTTCAGCTGACTGAAAAAGACGGAGGTAGCTACCTGTGTATGTTCCAGAGGCCCAACGGTGAGGACATGGAGCTGTTCCAGGTGCAGGTGCTCATGATGCCACCTAAGATCGAACATCTGGCCACAGCTCAGAAGAGGGTGACCTCCGGGGAGAACTTCCAGGTGGACTGTGTTGCCTCAGGTCTCCCTGACCCAGAGGTGTCCTGGAGCCTCCCTGATGGAACCATGATCAACAACGCCCTACAGTCGGACTACAGCGGCACCCGTTCTCGCCGCTACGTCATCTTCGGGAATGGAACACTGTTGCTGCAGCAGATGGGAAAGAAGGATGAGGGGGACTATACATGCCATGCTAAGAATGAACTGGGGGAGGATGAGATGAAGGTGAGCGTCAAAGTAGGCCCTGACTTCCCCCGAATCACATCCAAGGCTCAGCTGTTGCTCACGGCCCGACTAGGAGAGTCTGCCTATATGACATGTCAGGCGACTGGGGAGCCTCCACCAACCATTGTGTGGCTCTCCCCAAGCAATGACGTCATCACATCCTCTTCAACCAAATACCAAATCTTAGATGATGGGACTTTGGTAATAAAGAAGGTGACTTTGGCCGACCAAGGGAAGTATGCTTGTGTGGCAAGGAGTTCTGCTGGGGATGACATCAAGAACATTAAGATACAAGTAGAACCAAGAGAGCCACACATCAATGAACAAGGTGGAAGAAGCAGTATGAAATTGTTGGCAGTATCTTATCAGACAACACTGCTCGACTGCAGAGCGGAGGGCAAGCCTGAGCCACGCGTTTCCTGGGCCGCACCCTACGGCCTCTCTCTGCCAACGCCTTACCTGGGAGGACGCTTCCAAGTCCACAAGAATGGGAGTCTAGAGCTACGTGGAGTGAGGAAGACAGACGAGGGTCAGTATGTGTGTTTGGCCAAAAATCACTTGGGAGAAGCAAGCCTGGCAATTGATCTTCAAGTGGCATCCATAGCAGAGAAGCCAAGCTTCGCCATGCCGAACATTGAGATTTTACCAATAAAACAAGATGGAAGTGATGTCACTCTGGAGTGTCCTGCCCGCGGTAAGCCAAACCCAGAGTTTGTTTGGATCCTGCCAAATGGCACAGCGCTGATGCCAGGCACTAGACATCAACACTTCACTCACTATAGAGGAAACGGGACGTTGCGCATCGCCCAGACAGTGACAGCTGACAAAGGGGTTTACCGTTGTCTGGCGAAAAACGTGGCTGGGACTGCAGAGAAGCGATATGCTCTAGAACCAGGAAGAAAGCCTGTGATTCGAGGCACAACAGGGGTCATGAAGATCACGTTTGGCCAAATTCTGAACCTGCCGTGCTCTGTGGATGGCTGGCCACAGGCCTCAATCACATGGACCCTACCAAACAGCCTGGTCCTGGACAAGCCCCAGGTTGTTGGGAGAATTACATTTTTATCAAACGGCACGCTTCAACTCAAAGAGGTCGCCACATTTGACAGGGGAACCTACGTCTGTAAGGCCACCAACACATTTGGGTCATCTGCGTTGTCATACCCAGTTGCAGTTATGGTGTATCCTCCAAGTATCACAAACGCACCCCCTTCCATCACTAGAGTCCACAGAGGTTCATCAGTAACACTTAACTGCATCGCTGCAGGCATACCAAAGCCTGAAATAACATGGACTCTACCTGGAAGAACGACACTTGTTCCCAACAACCGTTTCACGGCACAGGGAGGAATTCACATGACGGTTGAGGGCAGCTTGGTCATACAAGACCCAGTGCTTATGAACTCAGGGATTTACAAATGCAATGCAAAAAATGCTCTAGGAAGTGACTTCAAAGCAACATATCTTCAGGTGATCTGAGCCACAACCAAACAGAAGTGCCTAATCTAATTTGACAATTACACTTGAATGTAAAACTTAATCCTCTAGAATGCCATATGTACAGTGTAATTATGTAACCTTACCATTAATGTGCATATTATAAGAGAAAAATAGTGTGAACTCTAATATCACTAACAAGGAAAGGAGAAAAAGGTCTGCTTTAATTGTTGGCAGAAATATAAGCATATAAAAACTTAACAGATGTGATTTAGGGAATGCTCTCTTTTCTTTGAATTTATAAATATTCCTGTATGTAAATATCTAAGTATACTGTGTTGACTGAACTCACATTGTTGGTTAATCTATATGCCTTTTTTACTAAGATACAGCTTGCAGGTGCCTAGTGTTACTTCTGACAATAGAAAAAATAAAAGTGAATCACTTACACAGGAATCTATCTGTTTGTACACCCTCTCTGATTGTGCGAATCCCATTCTGAGGCATGCTTTCAGATTTTATGCAAACCATTTGGAACAAATGAGCCTTTCATAGAGGGCGTAAAAGGAAGCTTTGTGTGATACAAATGTTCTAATTGTTCTACAGAGCTAATCAAAATGGAGACCCAGCAACTAAGTCTACCAGCTATTAATTTATTTAATACATTGTTAATACATATTTGGGAAATTTTACTTCATGACTAGACCTAAATATTTAATTATAATAGGCCTAGGATATCCAGTGCAATGTGGAAAACATGCATCACTGGTGCACTCACTTACTTGAAACCTCTCAGTATTGATGTTCACCTTGTACAGCAAACACTTGTCTTATCTGGACAACAGGTTAGAGGCCAATGCATTTGCGCCATTTTGGATGATGGCATCTGATCAGCTGAATGGATCACATGATTTTTCAAGTGTGAAATCAAACCTGAGTGAAAGACATTTGTAGGTTACATTTGAATACATGTAAAAATGTATATGGCAGAGGAATAAACAATGTTGACAGGTTTGTGTTGACAATCTAAAGATTGTTAAATATTAGCCTACTGTAGCCTTATTCATTTCCTCTTTGATATAGGCTATAAATCACATTAAACATTACCATTGTGTTTACTGACTAGAAACAATTTTCTATGCATATTTACAGTATTTGTAAATAGGGGAACATTGCATTTAGCCTTCTTCAATGAAGCTGCTTGTGAGGGAGTGGGTCGCTGTTGTTGCCGTGCCTGACTGCCTCACCTTCCCCCATCCGCGAGACCAGTGCACAACTGTGTACATCATTTTAGCGTAATGGCAAATGAATCTTTTGAAAATGAGGGAGGTACCGGTTCGAGAAACTCAAGAAATACAAATTTCACATCATCTGTGGATCTCAGCACGTCCTTAGATTCAAGTGTTCAGACTCGAATATTTAAAATAATTGTAATCGGGGATTCAAATGTAGGGAAGACCTGCTTAACCTTCCGCTTCACTGGGGGAAGCTTTCCCGAGAAGACGGAGGCGACAATCGGTGTTGATTTCAGAGAGAAAGCAGTGGAAATAGAGGGCGAAAAAATCAAGGTAATAGGCTAATTTAGCATCTGGTCGGGACACTGCCGTTTTTATTTGTTTATTTGGGTCAATTGACCATTTATGTGTTCGGCTTTAACCGTTATAAATCTATGCATGACATGTCAATAAACCGAGTAGAGAATTATTTCTCTCCTGAGTCCATCAATTTATATTTAATGGCCTGTTAGGTTGAATCTTTCTTTTAATTAATAGATCATTCAGCAATGTTGGCATGGTTTTAAAATTACGGAATTTACCGTTTAATTTCAGATCACCATCATATCCCCAGTTCACCAACCGTTTTCTCTGCATGTGCCACTAAGGCCTAGTAACTATACTGAACAAAAATATAACGCAACATGCAACAATTTAAAATATTTCATTGAGTTACAGATCATGAGAAAATCTGTCAATTTAAATAAATAAATTAGGCGCTAATCTATGGATTTCACATGACTGGGAATTCAGATATGCATATGTTGATCACCTTTAAAAAAGGGCCTCACAATGGGCCTCAGGATCTCGTCACGGATTTTGTGCATTCACATTACCATCGATAACATGCAATTGTGTTTGTTGTCCATAGTTTAGGCCAGCCTATACCATAACCCCACCTCCACCATGGGTCACTCTGTTCACAACGTTGACATCAGCAAACTGCTAGCCCACATTGACTCCATACACGTGGTCAGCGGTTGTGAGACCTGTTGGACATACTGCCAAATTTTCTAAAATTATGTTAGAGGCGGCTTATGTTAGAGAAATTAACATTAAATTCTCTGGCAACAGCTCAGGTGGACATTCCTGCAGTCAGCATGCCAATTGCACACTCCCTCAAGACTTGAGACATTTGTGGCATTGTGTTGTGACAAAACTGCACATTTTAGAGTGACCTTATATTGTCCCCAGCACAAGGTGCACCTGTGTAATGATCATGCTGTTTAATTAGCTTATTGATATGCCACACCTGTCATGTGGATGGAATATCTTGGCAAAGGAGAAACGCTCACTAACAGGGATGTAAACAAATTTGTGCACAAAATTTGAGAGAAATACGCATTTTTGTGCATATGGAAAATGTCTGGGATATTTTTATTTCAGCTCATGAAAAATGAAACATGGTACCAACACTTTACATGTAGCGTTTATACTTTTGTTCAGTGTATATAAAAACACAAAATGTCAGTGTAGTACAACCTCTGAATGCCCCCGCCCCAAACATGATGACCTAATCCCAGTGTATCTAGCAACAGACAGTGACATCGATAGATATTGTGATGTTTTTACAATATTATCTCTTCATCATGACTTCTCATTGAGATTCACCCTCAAAATAAAAACCTTTCCTCAGTATGAAAACATAAGCAATAGAGCATCTTTGTTCCAAGTATCAGTTCTTTTATTTATTTTATTCAGAAATGGAAGACATGCAGTAATACAGTCTTCAAAATATAGTGCCTTCCCCACAGGGCACAAACTGGTTGAATCAGCGTTGTTTCAATGTAATTTGCCAACGTATTGTGACATGGAATCTGTTTAAAACACACTGGATTTGCAAAAATTCATCAACATATCATCAACTTAAACTGTTGTTTTGAAGGTGAAATTTCAACCCCAGGATTATGTCATGATGGGAATAAATTTTTAGGCAAATCTTCAATTTCTTCAATATCAACTATGAGATTAAAAAAAACTATTGGCTGGGCATCCACAGATTTAAACAAGGCCAGCCGTGCTCAGCTTTCGTATTTGTCACAGACTCTTAGCAATGTGCTATTGGGAGAATCCTCACCCTAAAAATTAAATAGATTCACTGTTGCTATCAAAGTCATTTCAAATAGTAGGTTTAACAGTAACCATACTTGATGAATCAATATCATTAATGATACTGTTTAGGCCTATATAGCATTTGTAAAGTCATCAACGTCTATTGTTACAATTCAACCCAGAATTCAACTGAAAATAAACAATACAGGCGTAGGGTTTCAAGCTCTGGTTGATTTCAAATTTAATCTACAGGTTATTAATTAATATGTTGGTTTTCTCATCTCCGTCTCAATCAAAAATTGAAGTTAAACAATAGGACTAAATCAAATCATAGACTAAGATACAGTAGAATAGGACAGATTACAGTATACATATGAGATGAGTAATGCAAAATATATCAACATTATTAAAGTGACTGGTGTTCCATTATTAAAGTGGCCAGTGATTTCAAGTCTATGTATTGGGTAGCAGCCTCTAATGTGCTAGTGATGGCTATTTAGCAGTCTGATGGCCTTTGAGATAGAAGCTGTTTTTCAGTCTCTTAGTTCCAGCTTTGATGCACCTGTACTGACCTCGCCTTCTTGATGATAGCGGGGTAAACAGGCAGTGCCTCGGGTGGTTGTTGTCCTTGATCTTTTTGGCCTCACCTCCTCCCTGTAGGCTGTCTCGTCATTGTTGGTAATCGGGCCTACTACTGTTATGTCATCTGTAAACTTGAGTTGGAGGAGTGCGTGGCCACGCAGTCATGGGTGAACAGGGAGTACACGAGGGAAATGAGCACACATCCTTGTGGGGCCCCAGAGTTGAGGATCAGCGAAGTGGAGGTGTTGTTTCCTACCTTCACCACCTGGGGGAGGCCCGTCAGAAAGTCTAGGACCCAGTTGCACAGGGCGGGGTTGTTGTTGTAGTCAATGAACAGCATTCTTACATAGGTATTCCTCTTGTCTAGATGGGATACGGCAGTGTAACGGCGATTGCATCATCTGTGGATATGTTGGGGCAGTAAGCAAATTGAAGTGGGTCTAGGGTGTCAGGTAAGGTAGAGGTGATATGATCCTTGACTAGTCTCTCAAAGCACTTCATGGTGACAGAAGTGAGTGCTGCGGGGCGATAGTCATTTAGTTCAGTTACCTTTGCTTTCTTGGGTACAGGAACAATGGTGGACATCTTGAAGCATGTGGGGACAACAGACTGGGATAGGGAGAGAACAACACTCCGGAGGGTGGCATTTCTCTCAAGCAGACATTCACAACTAAGCGACAACATTTCTCTCAAGCAGAAATTCACAGATAAGCTACAACAACATTTCTGACTCATTCTGCCACTCACCAGACAATCTCTTGTTTCACAATCATACCACAAACTGGAACTGAAGCCAGTAGGTATATCTTGTTTAAATGTTTATTTGGTTTTGTTGACAAAACACAATTCAATATCACTTTTGCAATAGAGTAAAAAAAATGATATGTTGGATTCACGACTCCTACTCAACCAAAAATAAAAGTTAAAGAAGAGGATTAAGTCAGTGTCTCAGATGTAACTATCCAAGCAGTAGATCTCCTTTAAATGTTGATATTTGGTTGCCTGGTCAACAGAACACAATTCAAAATCAATTTTATTATACAGTTAATGGCCTAAAGAGTAACACCTCTGTGACCACATTGAGGGTACTGTAACTATAATGTCCTCTTATATAATCATAGAAAGTGTTCATGTTCAAGATAGCATGCAAAGGTCGCAGGTCTGTGGAGATCTTCACAGCTGCTATAATAAAGCATCTCAAACAGCATTGATCACTTTTTGTTCACCTTTATTTAACCAGGTAGGCAAGTTGAGAACAAGTTCTCATTTACAACTGCGACCTGGCCAAGATAAAGCAAAGCAGTTCGACACATAACAGAGTTACACATGGAGTAAAACAGTCAATAATACAGTAGAAAAATAAGTCTATATACAATGTAAGTAAGGGAGGTAAAGGCAATAAATAGGCCATGGTGGCAAAGTAAATACAATATTGCAATTAAAACACTGGAATGGTAGATTTGACTGTAGATGAGTGTGCAAGGTAGAAATACTGGGGTGCAAAGGAGCTAAATAAATAAATAAATACAGTAGGGGAAGATGTAGTTGTTTGGGCTATTTATAGATGGGCTATGTACAGGTGCAGTGATCTGTGAGCTGCTCTGACAGCTGGTGCTTAAAGCTAGTGAGGGAGATAAGTGTTTCCAGTTTCAGAGATTTTTTAAGTTCGTTCCAGTCATTGGCAGCAGAGAACTGGAAGGAGAGGCGGCCAAATGAGGAATTGGCTTTGGGGGTGACAAGTGAGATATACCGGCTGGAACGCGTGCTACTTATACTATACATAGGGTACATACTTTTAATGTAATCTCAACAGCAGTACAGGTCATGTGGCTGTGCTATTAGATGAAGGGCAGGGATGACACGAAGTTATATAAATAAGCAAAATGTCAGTCATTGTATTCCTATTTCAACTTTGCTTTATGGTTGAATCCCAGTGTTAACATTTAGATGACAACTAAACCAAAAATCTGACTTTGTTCCATTGTAATTTGGATGTGCTTTTAAATGGTTGAAAGCATAGTTATAACACATTGGGAATTCAACTAACTTTTGTCTGTCTTTGATAGTGAATGTAGGTTGTAATTTCATCTGTCAACATCTCAATCAGATATTACCCAGTTGTCCACGTTGAAATGACTGACCAGTGGGTTTGATCTCTTATGATAAAAGCATCAATGTGGAATTATTCTAATTGTCTGCCCTTTTGGGAATGGTTCATGCCCACGGGCCGCATAACGCAATGGTCCTCCAAACATAATTGTTGCGTTCCCTCCAAGAGGTGTACGTAACACCCTGCTACACTCAACTCCCCATGGAGTGAAAAAGGTATGTGACTGTAGGTGCGGGTAAGGATGACCAAGGCAGAGAATATTACCGTTTACAGGGAATTTATTCTCTTCAAATGGTAAAGTGGCAAAAAGGGGGCTGGATGGAACCAAAGCAAAGAAAGTAAAAGTTAGAGTCCCCTCTCCTACCTTACCTGCCTACCCACTACCCACCTACTCTTAACGCCACCTGGCGCGGTAACCAAAATACAGGGGGTGGTCCACCCAGGTCTTACCTAGTGTGCATAGACAGAGTACATACTACAGGTATATGTATGCCCACAGGCCTCTTGCCTAAACACTCCCAAGGTGCCTTCCCGGGAACAATTGAAACAGAATAATTCACCAAACTCTGTGAACAATTTGAATAAACCAAAAACACTAGGTACTATAGCAAACACATACATCTGCAGGACTGGGTACAAAATACTTTACAACAAATTTACCAGACCAACAACCAACACAGCACATACAAAGAAGCTCTCCCTCCTAACAAAGGAATACTGGCTTTTAAAGCTGCAGAAGGAGTCGGTAATTGCAGACAGCTGTATCCCCTGATGAGAGGGCAGGGTCAGAGCTCCAATCTGCAATTTGGCCGACCAATCAGCTGCTTGGAATCCAGGAAGCCATCCTGAAACACACACATACAGACACATACAAACCCACAACAACGCTGAAACTGGGGAACGTAACAATAATGCAATGGTCCTCCAAACATAATGCAATGGTCCTCTAAACTTAATGCAATGGTCCTCTAAACTTAATGTAATGGTCCTCCAAACATAATGCAATGGTCCTCTAAACTTAATGCAATGGTCCTCCAAACATAATGCAATGGTCCTCTAAACTTAATGTAATGGTCCTCCAAACATAATGCAATGGCCCTCTAAACTTAATGTAATGGTCCTCCAAACATAATGCAATGGTCCTCTAAACTTAATGCAATGGTCCTCCAAACATAACGCAATGGTCCTCTAAACTTAATGCAATGGTCCTCCAAACATAACGCAATGGTCCTCTAAACTTAATGCAATGGTCCTCCAAACATAACGCAATGGTCCTCTAAACTTAATGCAATGGTCCTCCAAACATAACGCAATGGTCCTCCAAACATAACGCAATGGTCCTCTAAACTTAATGTAATGGTCCTCCAAACATAACGCAATGGTCCTCTAAACTTAACGCAGTGGTCCTCCAAACATAACGCAATGGTCCTCTAAACTTAATGTAATGGTCCTCCAAACATAACGCAATGGTCCTCCAAACTTAACGCAATGGTCCTCCAAACATAACGCAATGGTCCTCCAAACATAACGCAATGGTCCTCCAAACATAACGCAATGGTCCTCCAAACATAACGCAATGGTCCTCCAAACTTAATGCAATGGTCCTCCAAACATAACGCAATGGTCCTCCAAACTTAACGCAATGGTCCTCCAAACATAACGCAATGGTCCTCCAAACTTAACGCAATGGTCCTCCAAACTTAACGCAATGGTCCTCCAAACATAACGCAATGGTCCTCCAAACATAACGCAATGGTCCTCCAAACATAATGTGCATTTTCCTAGTTAGTATTTTCCAGTCTAGTATTTATTCTGATTATGTCTCAACCCTCATAATCCCAGATAACACACATATGTCTGTCCAAAGTAGGCACGATATATACAGGATACATCAGGAAGATGATGTTTAGACATTGTTTGCTCATTGGCAAGATGTCTTTCAGATGTGTGTAGAATACCTACATTCTAAATTCTACAGTTCTACATCTTTTATATGTTGGCCAGGCGTCAACATTATATTCTGATGTCTTGGCGACGTCTTCCCAATGTGCAAACACTCTCCAAACGACATATTCCCTATGCAATTCAATACGTCAGCCAAAGGTGTGCGTGTTTACTGTGATGCATTATCTAGAGATGTTTTCCCATTTCTCTCTGACCAATACATACGATTCCTCTCTGACCACTGGATGTGTTATTACTCCTCAACAGGTTCAGGTGTGGGACACTGCAGGACAGGAGCGCTTCAGGAAGAGCATGGTAGAACACTACTACCGCAATGTGCACGCTGTCGTTTTCGTTTACGACGTCACCAAGATGGCCTCATTCCAGAACCTGAAGACGTGGATCCAGGAGTGCAACGGGCACCGTGTCTCACCCACTGTGCCTCGGGTACTGGTGGGTAACAAGTGTGACCTGGTTAGTCATATCCAAGTACCCTCCAACACTGCCCTCAAGTTTGCAGACGCCCACAACATGCTGCTGTTTGAGACCTCGGCGAAGGACCCCAAGGAGAGCCAAAATGTGGACTCCATTTTCATGTGCCTGGCATGTCGGCTGAAAGCCCAGAAGTCCCTGCTGTACAGGGATGTTGAGAGGGAGGATGGAAGGGTTAGGCTTTCACAAGAGACAGATGTTAACAAGAGTAACTGCCCTTGTTGAGGCTCCTCCACTCTGCAATGATTCCTCATCTCCTTTTAATACTGCTGTGACTTGAATTGAACAATTTAACATAAACAACGTAAGGCGAAGATACTGTTCTAATGTTAACATTTCTTGAAAGAATGTGCCTGCAGTTATTTCAATTTTTCTTCTTAAAAATTATAATACTGTTTTGCTGTCTGTCTGTCTGCCCCTCTCTTGTTTTACTCTCTTTCTTTGATATGTTATCATTATCACATTCTGTAATAATGGCCTTAAGACAAGAGAGGTCATCCAGTGGTGTTTGTAAAGTATGTTTATTTATTTTGTATTTGAGTTGTACATGTCTGCTGTCAGTATTATCATGTATGTACATGTCTGCTGTCGGTATTATCATGTCTGTACATGTTTGCTGTCAGTATTATTGTTTCATGCAATATACTTGTGTGTAACATGATTGTCACAATCTCACAAAGGGACTTTCATAAAGACTATTTGGGCTTCACACTGACGTACTGTATATGTGCTGCAATCGTTTTACATTTGTTGAGTATATTGTTTGTGTTTTTTAACTATATTTGAAGACATATCCACTAATAATCCTTCACATTGAATTGTCATAACCATAATGCAGAGGATGGGGAGGCAACGATGATGGTTAGCCCAATACCCTCCCGCCGCCCCACCAGGGGTTTCTCTGGGTTCAGGTCTGCTATTGCTGCTTTCTGTTTTCTCTCCATTGATCATCATCATATTTCTGATCGTCATCAAAACATGCAATTTGTGACCGTTTCCTGTCTTTGCCTCAAAATTAAATATTCAACAAATATCATGTGTTCTTTATTGCATTTTGAATCTGGTAATCACAAAGCACATACTACTAAAAATAGCGTTTTGAGGTGAGGATCTTTCACTTGACACAATTTTCAAGGTTATTAAAAAAATGTAGTGCAAAGAATCTCCACTAGATGTTGCAGAAATTGGTAGTCGCAGTCTGACTCATGAAAATAACATTTCATGTTACTTAGCCAAAGAGTCAAATTTTACACACTTCATAATATCTAAAATTGTTTATTGGATCCTTTGGGATATTTATTGGATCTGTTCATAAGACAGTGAGACACTAAGCCTATTTTAAGCATCTTAGTCCTCCATATTAGTCCCCTCCTGTAGTCTGTTCACCCACGACTGTGTGGTCGCGCACGACTCCAACACCATTAAGTTTGCTGACAACACAACAGCGGTAGGCCTGATCACCGACGACGATGAAACAGCCTACAGGGAGGAGGTCAGAGACCTGGCAGTGTGGTGACATGACAACAACCTCTCCCTCAATGTCAGCAAGATAAAGGAGCTGATCGTGGACTACAGGAAATGGAGGGCCGAGCACGCCCCCATTCACATTGACGGGGCTGAAGTGGAGCGAGTTGAGAGGTTCAAGTTCCTCTGTGTCCACATCACTAAAGACCTGTCATGGTCCAAACACACCAACACAGTCATGAAGAGGGCACGACAATGCCTCTTCCCCCTCAGGAGACTGAAAATATTTGGCATGGACACTCGAACCCTCAAAATGTTCTACATCTGCACCATTGAGAGCATCTTGACTGGCTGCATCACCACTTGGTATGGTAACTGCTTGGCATCCGAGTCCAAGGCGCTACAAATGGTAGTGCATACAGCCAAGTACATCACTGGGGCCGAGCTCCCTGCCATCCAGGACCTCTATACCAAGCAGTGTCAGAGGAAGGCCCTAAAGATTGTATATGACTCTAGCCACCCAAGTCATAGACTGTTCTCTCTGCTACCGCACGGCAAGCAATACCGGAGCGCCAAGTCTAGGTCCAAAAGGCTTCTGATCGGCTTCTACCCTCAAGCCATAAGACTGCTGAACAATTAATCAAATGGCTACCCAGCATATTTTTTAACTGACTCTCTTGCACACTCACTGGACTCTACCCACACACTCACTACACTGACACTCCAGTACACACATACGCTCACACACACAAAACACGCACACACATGCATTCATATTGACGCCACACACACACACACACACACACACACACACACACACACACACACACACACACACACACTCTTTCACACTCTTCACATATGCTGCTGCTACTGTTTATTATCTATCCTGATTGCCTAGTCACTTTTACCCCAACCTACATGTACAGTTGAAGTCGGATGTTTACATACACCTTAGCTAAATACATTTAAACTCAGTTTTTCACAATTCCTGATATTTAATCCTCGTAAAAATTCCCTGTCTGAGGACAGTTAGGATCACCACTTTATTTTAAGAATGTGAAATGTCAGAATAATAGTAGAGAGAATGATTTATTTCAGCTTTTATTTCTTTCATCACATTCCCAGTGGGTCAGAAGTTTACATACACTCAATTAGTATTTGGTAGCATTGCCTTTAAATTGCTTAACTTGGGTCAAACGTTTCGGGTAGCCTTCCACAAGCTTCCCACAATAAGTCGGGTACATTTTGGCCCATTCCTCCTGACAGAGCTGGTGTAACTGAGTCAGGTTGTAGGCCTCCTTGCTCGCACACACTTTTTCAGTTCTGCCCACAAATTTTCTATAGGATTGAGGTCAGGGCTTTGTGATGGCCACTCCAATACCTTGACTTTGTTGTCCTTAAGCCATTTTGCCACAACTTTGGAAGTATGCTTGGGGTCATTGTCCATTTGAAGACCCATTTTCGACCAAGCTTTAACTTCCTGACTGATGTCTTGAGATGTTGCTTCAATATATCCACATAATTTTTCTCCCTCATGATGCCATCTATTTTGTGAAGTGCACCAGTCCCTCCTGCAGCAAAGCACACCCACAACATGATGCTGCCACCAACGTGCTTCACAGTTGGGATGGTGTTCTTCGGCTTGCAAGCCTCCCCCTTTTCCTCCAAACAAACTATTTTTGTTTCATCAGACCAGAGGACATTTCTCCAAAAAGTACAATCTTTGTCCCCATGTGCAGTTGCAAACCGTAGTCTGGCTTTTTTATGGCGGTTTTGGAGCAGTGGCTTCTTCCTTGCTGAGCGGCCTTTCAGGTTATGTCGATATAGGACTCGTTTTACTGTGGATATAGATACTTTTGCACCTGTTTCCTCCAGCATCTTCACAAGGTCCTTTGCTGTTGTTCTGGGATTGATTTGCACTTTTCGCACCAAAGTACGTTCATCTCTAGGAGACAGAACGCGTCTCCTTCCTGAGCGGTATGATGGCTGTGTGGTCCCATGGTGTTTATACTTGCGTACTATTGTTTGTACAGATGAACATGGCACCGGCAGGCGTTTGGAAATTGCTCCCAAGGATGAACCAGACTTGTGGAGGTCTTAGAGTCTTGGCTGGTTTCTTTTAATTTTCCCATGATGTCAAGCAAAGAGGCACTGAGTTTGAAGTTAGGCTTTGAAATACATCCACAGGTACACCTCCAATTGATTCAAATGACGTCAATTAGCCTATCAGAAGCTTCTAAAGCCTTGACATCATTTTCTGGAATTTTACAAGCTGTTTAAAGGCACAGTCAACTTTGTGTATGTAAACTTCTGACCCACTGGAATTGTGATACAGTGAATTATAAGTGAAATAATTTGTCTGTAAACAATTGTTGGAAAAATTACTTGTGTCATGCACAAAGTAGATGTCCTAACCGACTTGCCAAAACTATAGTTTGTTGACAAGAAATTTGTGAAGTGGTTGAAAAACAAGTTTTAATGACTCCAACCTAAGTGTATGTAAACTTTCGACTTCAACTGTACATATTACCTCAATCACCCCTCGATTCATCACTACCTCGTACACCTGCAAATAGACCCAGTACCGGTAATCCTTGTATATAGCCTCGTTATTGTTATTTTATTGTGTTACTATTTCCTTCTTTTTTTGTGCAAATGTTCTTACTTTTAACTCTGCAAATGTTGGGAAAGGGCTCGTAAGTAACCACTTCACGGTACAACTGTTGTATTCGGCGCATGTGACAAATAAGATTTGATTTGATATTATGTGAAACCTTCAGTAAGAATTAACTTTATGCAATCAATTTTCCTACTTACTGTTTGTTTGAAAGTATCTCCCAACATCATCAATGATGATAGCTGCATACAGAGCTACAGCGCCTTCCGAAAGTATCTCCCCAACATTATTAATGATGATAGCTGCATACAGAGCTACAGCACCTTCCGAAAGTATCTCCCCAACATCAACGATGATAGCTGCATACAGAGCTACAGCACCTTCCAAAAGTATCTCCCCAACATCAACGATGATAGCTGCATACAGAGCTACAGCACCTTCCAAAAGTATCTCCCCAACATCATCAATCAATCAAATGTATTTATAAAGCCCTTTTTACATCAGCCAATGTCACAAAGTGCTGTACAGAAACCCAGCCTAAAACCACAAACAGCAAGCAATGCAGATGTAGAAGCACGGTGGCTAGGAAAAACTCCCTAGAAAGGCCAGAACCTAGGAAGAAACCTAGAGAGGAACCAGGCTCTGAGAGGTGGCCAGTCACAGTGTTTGTTGAGGGTGCAACAAGTCAGGACCTCAGAAGTAAATGTCGGTTGGCTTTTCATAGCCGATCATTCAGAGTTAGAGACAGCAGGTACGGTAGAGAGAGAGTCCAATACGTCCGGTGAACAGGTCAGGGTTCCATAGTCGCAGGCTGAACAGTTTAAACTGGAGCAGCAGCACGACCAGGTGGACTGGGGACAGCAAGGAGTCATCAGGCCAGGTAGTCCTGAGGCATGGTCCTGGGGCTTTGGTCCTCCGAGAGAAAGAGAGAGAGAGAGAGAGAGAGGAGAAAGAGAAAGAGAAAGAGAGAAAAAGAGAGAGAATTAGAGGGAGCATACTTAAATTCACACAGGACACCGGATAAGACAGGAGAAATACTCCAGATATAACAGACTGACCCTAGCCCCCCAAAATAAACTATTGCAGCATAAATACTGGAGGCTGAGACAAGAGGGGTCGGGAGACACTGTCCGACGATACCCCCGGACAGGGCCAAACAGGCAAGATATAACCCCACCCATCGTCAATGATGATAGCTGCATACAGAGCTACAGCACCTTCCGAAAGTATCTTGTCAACTTCATCAATGATGATAGCTACATACTGAGATACAGCACCTTCCAAAAGTACCTCCCCAACATCATCAGTGATGATAGCTGCATACAAAGCTACAGTGCCTTCAGAAAGTATTCACACCCCTTGACTTTTTCCACCTTCTGTTGTGTTACAGCCTGAATTTAAAATGAATTAAATTCAGATTTGTTTGTCACTGGCCTAAACACAATACCCCATAATGACAAAGTACATTTTTTACAAATGAATTAAAATTGAAAAGCTTAAATAGGTTGAGTCAATAAGTATTCAACCCCTTTGTCAACCCCTTTGTTTTGCCAAGCCTAAATAAGTTCAGGAGTAAAAATGTGCTTAACAAATCACATAATAAGTTGCATGGACTCACTCTTTGTGCAATACTAGGGTTTAACATCATTTTTGAATGATTACCTCATTTCTGTACCCCACACATACAATTATCTGTAAGGTCCCTCAGTCGAGCAGTGAATTTTAAATACAGATGCATCCACAAAGACCAGTGAGGTTTTCCAATGCCTCACATAGAAGGGCACCTAGATGGTACAAATAAAAAAGCAGACATTGAATATCCCTTTGAGCATGGTGAAGTTATTAATTACACTTTGGATGGTGTATCACCACACACATAGTCACTACAAACATACAGGTGTCCTTCCTATCTCCGTTTGCCGGAGAGGAAGGACACTGCTCAGGGATTTAACAATGAGGCCAATGGTGACTTTAAAACAGTTACAGAGTTAAATGGGTGGGATTGAAAAAAACTGAGGATGGATCAACAACATTGTAGTTACTCCACTATACTAACCTAATTGACAGTGTGACAAGAAGGAAGCCTGTACAGAATAAAAATATTCCAAAACATGCATCCTGTTTGCAACAAGGCACTAAGGCGCTAAAGTAATACAGAATTTTTGGGGGCAAAGCAATTCATTTCTTGTCCTGAATATAACGTGTTATGTTTGGGGCAAATCCAATACAACACATTACTGAGTACCACTCTCCATATTTTCAAGCATAGTGGTGGCTGCATCATTTTATGGATATGCTTGGAATCGTTAAGGACTGGGGAGTTTTTCAGGATAAAAAATAAACAGAGGAAAACCTGCTTCAGTCTGCTTTCCAACAGACACTGGGAGATGAATTCACCTTTCAGCAGGACAATAACCTAAAACACAAGGCCAAATCTACGCTGGATCTTTCTTACCAAGAAGACAGTGAATGTTCCTCAGTGGCCGAGTTACAGTTTTGACTTAAATCTGCTCGAAAATCTATGGCAAGACTTGAAAATGGTTGTCCCGCAATGATCAACAACCAATTTGACAGAGCTTGAAGAATTTTGAAAATAATAATGGGCAAATATTGTACAATCCAGGTGTACAAAACTCTTAGAGACTTACCCAGAAAGACTCACAGTTGTAATCGCTGCCATAAGTGATTCTAACATCAGGGGTGTGAGTACTTATGTAAATTATATATTTTTGTATTTCATTTTCAATATATTTGCTAACTTTTCTAAAAACATGTTTTCACTTAGTCATTATGGGGTATTGTGTGTGAATGGATTGAGAAACAAATACGATTTAATCCATGTTGAATTCAGGCTGTAACACAACAACATTTGGAATAAATCAAGGGGTATTAATAATACTTTCTGAAGGCACTGTACAGAGTGTATCCATATAATTAGAGATACAGTATAAGGTATTCATGCAAATATTGCTGCATCCACTCCGGCAGGGGGCAGCATTTCAGAGATGTGGTGCACAGATTACAGGAAGAGGATGAAGCTGCTGCTAATACTGAGCTAGCCAGTTTGTAGCCGCTTGCCAGTGGAAACGGGTTTGAAGAAAACCGTCAGGTGTACGGTAGGTTGCCAGTCGATAGACTTGGCTGTGAAGCGGGGCGTTGGTCCCCTAAACCCCGTTTCAAATGGCAGAATATAGCCAAACGGGTATCTTGACGGCGCTTCTGCTGTTCACAATTGTCACTGTAAAAGACATTTACGTCGGGAGGTCCATGATGACTCAACACCCAGCGCAGGCCTCTGACAGCCTGAATATGGGGGCTGACCGTTTGCGGGATGCTGACCCGCAGAGGCTCAGCAAGCAGACCCTCTACACTGGGCCAGTGCTGAAATTCCAGTTTTGGTAAGATTATCGTTTTTTCTCTACAGTTGTTATGTAGCTATTTGTCTAGCTAACGTTAGATAGCAGGCGCAGTTAGCTAGTCAATGCTAACTAGCTTATGCTAACTAGCCATTTGATCGTTTGGGGACATTGTTTGATGCTAGTTACTAACGTTAGCTAGCTAGTAAGTTCTTAGCTGAGCTAGTTCGCAAGTACTTAGCTGAGCTAGCTCGCTAATCCTCCTAGTTATATACAGCCTTTTTTGGCTCCTAATATAGAATGAAAGAACAGGCATATTACCTGAAGTAACTAACTATATGCAGGCTGGTAGTCTAGAATTTGGTGGCACAATATCCAGCTATTTTTATTTGTTTAATGTAACCTTAATTTAACTAGGCAAGTCAGTTAAGAACAAATTCTTATTTACAATGACGACCTACACCGGCCAAACCTGGGCCAATTGTGCACTGCCCCGGGCCTCCCAAACACGGCCGGTTGTGATACAGCCTGGAATAGAACCAGGTTGTATGTAGTGACGCCTCAAGCACTGAGATGCAATGCCATAGACCGCTGCACCACTTGGGAGCCCCAAAATATAACGTCAAAGGTACCAAATGAATGTCAAATACACTCATTTCTAACCAGTTTCTGTGTTACAGCATCTCCTGAGGGTATAGCAAGGTGTTCCAGGAGTACTCCCGGTCTATCAGCCAGTTGTACCCGGACATCCGCATAGAAGGGGAAAATTACCCTCCCACAACCATCAACAAGTAAGATGGCACGTCATTGCCATGTAGCCAGTCAACATATTTATTTTGTCAGTGAATTTGGTGTTCTGATCACCACTGTTTTTGCCCTCCACCAGATATCTCGGAAATTTATTTTCCTACTTCAAACTTCTTGCCATTGCCCTGGTTGTCAGTGGACAAAATCCCTTCGCTATGCTTGGACTGGAGACTCCCAGAGCATGGACGTGGACTCAAGAAAATAAGGTGAGAGGTTTTACGGTTTCAACTTCAATAGATTTTAACTAAACATACTTGTTTGTCTTCCAGATATTCTCGTGCCTGATGACATTCTTCCTCAGTAACATGTTGGAGACCCACTTCTTGTCCACCGGTGCATTTGAAATCACACTAAATGGTGAGTTGAATGGGGTCACTGAAAACACTGTCTTCACTTTACATCCTTGCATGGATGTACACAACTAATTCAGTGATAATGAATTTCAGTTAAATTATATGTAAACATCTTTGTCTCCTATCTTTTCTACACTCCCTTTTAGATGTACCAATATGGTCCAAGCTGCAGTCAGGATACGTACCCAACATTCAGGAGATCTTCCAAATCCTTGATAATCACATTAAGATGAATCAAGTTGACAAGATCTCCTTTCCATCTCCGTAGTGCTGACGTTTAAGAAGATTAGTAGGTAATGAAATACATCTGCCATCCACAGACTGAAGCATGTCGATGTATCTTATTGTTGTTTGTGTTATCTTAGACATGGACTCTGGGGCAAGTGTTTGTTAACAGCCTGATCTGTTTCTCTCCATCCCAGGTCTCTGAAGCAGTTTCTCAGGTCAGTGGGACTGCATTGTGGTGTAATGAAGGCTTGGTCTGCAAACAGCTTGC
Organism: Salmo salar; assembly: GCF_965601325.2. Taxonomy (NCBI): domain Eukaryota; kingdom Metazoa; phylum Chordata; class Actinopteri; order Salmoniformes; family Salmonidae; genus Salmo; species Salmo salar. The sequence continues at coordinate 86,049,164 of NC_138299.1, forward strand.
TGTGAGGCCAGGCTAGATGTCCCTGCCACTGACCACACTTCCTCTGCCCTGGAAAACGCTCCTGTGTCCTCGATCTAAACAAAAAATAAGCACGCCACTAGCTGGCTTGGATGATCAGATCCTGTCATATACAATACAGATATTTTGTGAGCAAATTTGAAATATTATTTTAAGAGGCTACTGTGATGTGTCTTGTGTCCTCCAGGGTCGTCCTTATAAGTGGTTTAGTTAAAGAAAGCTAATGGTTTGCACTGCTGTTGTACCAAGGGCTTTTGTAATGGGGTGGTTGTTTTTTCAGTCAGCCGTTCTGTGTCAAGTCTCCCTTGACTGAACCTTTACATTAGGGACACTGGGGGGAGGGCTTGTTCTGTCCTGCTTGAGTTGACAAAATCAGTTCTGTATGAGCTGAAGGTTTGAAATGCTTGAAGTCTTTGAATGTGCTTTAAAAAAAATGTACAGCTCTTATCTTTCAGGTGTTATCCATGATTGAAATAGTTGTTTTGGGGGGAAGAAAATGAATCTGAGAGGGCTAATTGCTCATTGTTACTTTTAATGGTAATTCTGTCTGATGGATCTTCTAGTGGAGATGCTTGATGTGTTTTTTGAGTACAATTAATTGTCCAACCAGGTTGCTGACAATGTAAAAGTAGCACGGAAGAAAGTTAAGCTGTACGTGCCCAGCTGCCTAACAATTCAAAGTACTGGATATTGTGCAACACAACAGTTATATTGTATCTTCGTGAACTTGTGAAACGAATGGTTAAAGAAAGCACTGCTAGCTGAATGAAATGGTATTGTTACCTAATGATCCCTCTCACTCAGTTTGACTTTGTCAACCACTCCTAAGTAGTGTGAGAAAGCACCCTTGTTCTTGTATATGTGTGTGAAATCAGATGGTGTGGCTACAACTCAAGGATGGAAGCAGGATTGAAGCAGAATAATATATGTCTTGTCTTAAAGTAATAAACATTCTGAAAGGTTTCACTCATGTCAGTGCCCTGTTGTGATGTTTTAGAAAGAAAAACACTCAATATGAAATATTCAATACAAACAATTGAAGGTCCTCCACATGTTGAAACATTCTGTATGACATTTTGATACTATTACACATCTAAAAGGCACACAGAACAGAGGTACCACATTGTGAATGCCCATTTAATGGATAAGCTAGTAAACTACCTTAAACAGTTGGATTGATAGAATAATAAGGGCCAGGGTTGAGTCAGTTGCCGTTCCAGGGGCAAAATGGCGTGACGTGAAACATGTAGCAGTGGGTGCATACCCTCACAGCCTTGACCTGGCCGTACCGCGGTAGAGGCGCTGAGCGGGCAGAGCAGCGAGAACAGAAGATCTGAGACGACATACATTTCAAAATTATTCACACATTCACAGGTCTGTGTTCATTAGTAAGTGTGTGACTATGTTTGTATGGCTGGAAGTGAGACCGTTGAGTGCTGATTATATGGTACCCTTGTCTGGGTATTTACAGGTACCTTGCCACAGCTCCTGCAGTGGTGCTTCTTGCGTATTAAGGTGAAGGGGGCGTTACATGCTGTGCAGTCACTACAGGCCTCATCAGGAACCCAGGTTGGGGGCGCTACATGTGATTGAGGTTGTTGATGTATGGTTAGAAAATTATAATAGGGACAGTTAAAATGACAAGACCAAAAGAAGACATCACCTTCACATTGGACATCTTGCTCCATCGATGGGGAGGAAGACAGCCACTCCATACACAAGGCACAGTCCTCCAGAGCCTTGTTACTCAGGCCTAAGGATGCTGGTGAGACATGGGACAAGACACAGACCATATTGAACTGGGAGTTGAGAGATTTTGGATGCATCTACGGCACAGAAGAATGCTGAGGGGAGGACAGCTCATAATAATGGCTGGAACGGAGCAAATGGAATGACATTAAACACATGGAACCTATCTGTTGGATGTATTTGATACCATTCCACCTATCCCGCTCCAGGCGTTACCACGAGCCTGTCCACAATTTATGTTCCACCAACCTCCTGTGTACGACACTGCAAATAATATGATTAAGGTAAAATTTCTTAAAATAAGAGAAAAGCCCTTATTGATTAAAATAAGAAAACATTTAGATAATTTAGCTTGGTAAGATTTTTTTTTAAAGTGAGTTATCACTCAATATAAGATATTTATACGTGCTTAGAGTGAACTTTTTGCAGTGTAGAATCTCTCATGTCATGGTTATGTCACATTATATGCCCAAGCACTGTAGTACCTTTCCTTTGCTTGTCTTCTTCTGCAAGAACTGTCTTAGTCGTCATTATCTGGAAGAGTGTCTTCAATATGGTTCTTAGGTCACTGGAGTAGTTGCTTTGTAGCTGGTCTGCAACACCTGGTTAGAGTTGATACATTATCAGAGACTAAGATCACTTGTCCCCTCAGTCTTATGATGTAAGAGCTATGTCGAACAGAGGGATAGGCATATCCAGACACTGTATGACATAATACAGGGGCAGACTGGCCATCTGGCATTTCGGGCAATTGACAGATGTGCTGGTCCATTTTTAGTAGTGCTGAGCGATTAACCGAAATTCCGGTTAAATTATTTGAATGCCATTTCATTCTGTTTTTTTCTGCCCGATGCGCAGTTTCTCCAGAGATAAATCAGATCAAGCCCAAACTGCGATGTAGTAGGGAGTTGTTAGACAGCATAGGTAGAAGCTCTATGAAGATGAGATGATGACTTGGAATGAAATAATAAAGTCATCAAATAAAATAAATGTAATATACACAACAACTGAAATATTTTATTAAAGTAAAGTAATGTGAATAAATTATGGTTAATAAATGGACAGTCACTACCATCATGGGACTTTTATTAATTGTTTTATTCAGTATTGTTACAGCATTCAACCCACATAATGCATAGTGCAGTTATTGTAAAAAAAAATAATAATCAAAACAAAATTGAAAACCGTGATAATTTTTTTATTATTGAACCGAAACCAAACCGACCTCAAAAAGCACTCAAAAAGCTCATTGTACATTTTTTGCGTAGTGGGCCTGTCAAACCTGTTTTTTTTTTGTGAAAAATTACAATTTTGTGGCTAATAACGGGGATCTAAAGGGGCAAAAATTAGCAAATTTGTATTTATTTAACTAGGCAAGTCAGTTAAGAACAAATTCTTATTTTCAATGACAGCCTAGGAACAGTGGGCTAACTGCCTTGTTCAGGGGCAGAAGGACAGATTTGTACCTTGTCAGCTTGGGGAGTCGATCTTGCAACCTTTCGATTACTAGTCCAACGCTCTAACCACTAGGCTACGCTGCCGCCCAATGAGGACCTACTGTACCTGAGATGCACACAAACAGACGATGAAGGAGGTCACCGCTGCTATTGAAACGGGATCGGATATTGTGGCAGGCCAACTGGATGTCAGGATGCTCAATCCCCTCCGTGTTATTACTGCTGGATTGATAGCTGAGAGAAGTAAGGGACATAGGGAACATTAGGTTCTGCTCAGTCATTGAAAACTAGGCTAAAACTGTTATTGTCATGTATTATAAAAATTCTGTCATTTATAAAGTGCCACTAGAGAAAATAGTATAATCTACTGGTTTATAGTAGTGTAATAGTAGTATAATTTATCAACTTTTGGGTTACGTCATTCAAACTAGAGCAAGTATGAGGTTAGCACTTACCTGAACTGAGACAGGGTGTGTTCCTCTGGCTCTGCCTCTACCACTCTCTGTTCAGCCTTCCCATCTCCATTGGTTCTCCACTGGGTCAGGCTGGGGTAGGCAACAGATGCTGGAACACCATCTCTCTGTTGACCCTTGGCCCGTAGTGAAGAGAATCGTGGGCCCAGCACATGGCTCCTCTCCTTCCCCTGTTCCCTGGGGCTCAGAGCTGGGATTCTAACAGCAGATAAGGGGGGACCTTGGGTTTGGGGAGTCAGGCAGCCGTAGGTGTCATGGTCTGATGGGAATATATGCAGACTGGGGCACTGGAGGCAGATACAGGGGCTGATCTGGCAGTATGTGGCCCCTTCATTCAGAGACTGCAGCTGTGAATCCTCTTCGTCGTCGTCTTCATCGTCATCTTTTTCCTCTTTCACCTTCTCGGTCCAGGTAGACAGGTTGGGAGATGGGGGATTGATCACAGTTGCAGAGAGTTTCATCCCCTTCATCCTCAGTGCAATCAGCTCTGCCGTCTCTGAAACATCCTGGCTCACATTCTGGCTCAACCTCTCCCCATCCAGGCAGATGGAGGGGACAGAGAGAGCCCCAGGGTCTGGGATCGAGAGCCTGCTACTGCTGGGCCAGTTCTTGCTGCGCTGGAGGGCTGCCTCTGCACACTTCCTGGACAAGCTGGTCCACGGTGAAGAAGGGCAAGACATGTTCCGCCTCATATTCAGATATGGGGAGTTAGGAAGGGAATAGCCTTGCTTCTGTGTCCCGTCCAAGTCATCCATGTAGAAGACACGCTCCTCTTTATCTACACTTGACCCACCAGACGACCAACCACCAGACGACACTCTGCTCCCAGACCTGCGGAGCCTGAGAGGGGAGGCCATGGGGCTGGGGGTGAGGCTGGCAGCCCCCCTCCTCTGGGGGTAAGGAGACGAAGTCTGGCTAGGTGCTGGGGACAGAAAGCTGGACATCTCATCTCCCGCCTGGTAGAACATCATGCTGAGCAGCTCCATCTCCGTGATGTCAGCCTGCATGGAGGATGACAGCTCAACCTCTGGGTCCCACTCTAAACAGTCAGGTTCAACTTGCAGGAGGGAAGTGTTGTCCTCCTTGTCCTCCTCCATCACGACATATGCCTGAGGAGGAAAACTTGACTGGGACTTTTCCCCCTGCTTCCCATGCATGGTATGCTCCAGTTGCTGGGCCAGAGTGATGGCTGAATGTGGTATGGCTAAAGAACAGCGGCGGGCAGCCAAACCCTCTTCATGAGTGACACAGAGGTTGCGTTCCAAAGAATGAAGCTCTTCTTCCTTGAGTGTGCGCAGGAGATTCCTGTTCATATACCAAAATGTTGATTTTTGGAAATACCTCATCAAGACTAATGCTATAGTTAAAACTAGGCTTTGAAATAGAGGTACTGCACCTGATTTTCTTCAGTAAAGAGTGGAAGGGCCTGAATAACTCAGACATGTCCTCCAACTCACCATCCAGCTTCATGGGGCCATCAGGGAACACCATTAGACCACTAGACAGACACATGGCATTTGGTTTGAGAATTTGTAGTGACGTAGATTATTAAAATACTGTACAATAAAAATGACAATTGAAAAGGTATTTATTGGAGAGTTTTTTCAGAACACTCACCACACTATAGCTAATCGTGGGATTGTAAACATGAGTGCAGGCTCATAGTCATCGATCAGGTCTTGAGTGATATATCCCCGTTTTAGTGCCCTAACAGAATCCATGAGGGAAAAAGTAACTTAGTAACATTTATTAGTAGATTAATAAAACAATTATCTGATAGGAAGCATGTATAGGTGAGAACTATGTATATATTCTCACCTGGACACTGTCTCACAGAACAGCACAGTGACATCCTGTTGGATGTCATACTGTTTAAAGGACTTGACTGGTACCATGGCTGAAACATAGCTGAGGTACAGAAGGAAAAAGAGAGTGAGTGTGTTACGTTATGAAACCCACTTTTCCTGTGGGAGTAAAATATAATTTTCACCGTCTCACCTGAACTCGAAACCTGCAAAAAGGTTGTCAAATTTTCTCAAGGCCTGGCACAGTAGCTCTGTATAGATGTTCCGATTGCGAAGAGCCTGGTCACGGGCGATGCTCCGTACTTCATCTATGCAGCGAGTCAGTTCCTTTGCTAGGGGACGCATTGCCTCGCTCTCAGCCTCCTGGTTCATGATGATGGAGCCAGCAGCCAAACACTAGGGAGATAACATAAATGTGTTATTCTACATAGTCAGCTTTTCAAAGATAATAGCTAAAATCACTATGACAAGCAATTGTTCTATTATGGTGTCGGCGAGACATGAACTTCTGAAGTGTCAAGATAAGAATGTGCTAGCAGGTACCTCAGCTCCAAACCACAGCTGGCCTTCCAGGTTCTCTTGTTGGATCTCCTCTGGGAACTTGACATAGAAGTCTCGGTTGGCTCTCTCGCCTGGGATACACTCATTCATGATCTGGTTGAGGATGCTCAGCACATTGTCCTGTTGTAAATCCAAGAAGAGGAATCGAAATCCCATTGAAGATAGCACATACTATTTTACAGTTTGTGAATCATTATCTTAAAGGTCACTACTGATGCTTTTATCATTACAAAAAGAGGAAGTGATGATGATTCACTTGTCAGTGTCCAAAATGGCACCCTATTCCCTTAGTAGTGCACTACTTTTGACCAGGGCCTTTAGGGCTCTGGTCAAAAGTAGTGCACCAAATAGGGAATATGGTTCCATTTGCGACACAGCCTTTCTTTACCTGGCAGGAGCGGAACTGGCTGACCAGCAGGGCACAGCGTTGGGGTTCGTTCTTGCCATTCAGGCTGTTGAGCTTGGCAGCCACTTGCCTCAGCTCTTCATCAGCACAGTAGAACTGGGCAAGCAATTGTTGGTCCGATTTCTTCAGGCAAACAAATAGTGTAACATTAAGAAATTAAAGACTGAATAGACTAATCACATTTTTTACGGTAAAAGGACTGTGGGGGGAGGGAGTAACACTACATATTTTTTTCTGGAAGATTCTACACTTTGGACAAACAAAAGGAGCTCAACAAATGAGAGAGAACAGTGCCCCTGGGGTATGACTTGTGACTAGCTGAAAAAAGCCAAGAAGCAGAGCTATTGAACGAGGTGATAAGCTGTGTCTCTATTACAAAGCCACAGCAGCCACCAACAAAGGAGCCCTTACTGTAATTAGCTGGGCAGCAGCTTATATGTCTGTGTTTACAGAGGAAACATGGACATCCCACTGGTTTGAAGTTTTAAAAAAAATACTGCTAGCATGTCTGCCTCAAATACAGGATATTCTACATGGAATAGTAATGCTAATGTTTATAAGATTATTGTTGCTCCATTTTTTTATATAATGGGAAACATGTTTCTCACAAAAAAGACAAAGAAACTGCTAGGAAATGCAAGAATAGATTTTTTTCTTAAAATACCTCAAATAATAAAGGGTTATGAATGATTAGATTTGAATAAAATCTTCCAAAAAAGAGTAGCAGACATTTGATAGGGCCAAAAGATTGTGATGGGTGGCAGGTAGCCTAGTGGTTAGAGTATTGGGCCAGTAACCAAAAGGTTGCTGGATTGAATCCTTGAGCTGAGAAGGTAAAAATCTGTTGTTCTGCCCCTGAACAAGGCAGATAACCCACTGTTCCACGGTAGGCTGTCATTGTAAATAAGAATTTGTTCTAAACTGACTTGCCTGGTTAAATTAAAAAAAAGACTCTTACCTTAGGTTTGTGAAACCACTTTCGAATTCTGTTCATGGTTGAAAATGTTCACCTTGTCTATATCCTTAATTTAATCTAGCCAAACTAATATTCAAATCAACAATAATCCCAAGATTTCTGTCAAAGCCGTTCCAGATGACTTTAGTGCAGCAGTGCTAGCATATCCTTCTTCAACCACATGATTGTCAAAGGAGACACCTGTTCTCACCCTTTTTACCTGACCTTACCTGCACATTTATGGGCGGGGCACAGACTACCTTGATGTATGGATTTACAGGAACCTGTAACCATGAATGACGTAAAGAAATGTTTGGTTACTGAATTAATCCATTAATGTAAAGTAATCCATTGAGTTTGGAAAACATGTACTTCCATTTTCTCTATTTGTATTTACTAAAATGCATTTGTGCACTTCTTCTCATTCTAAATCAACTACTATGGCAGCTTAAAGACTTTAAATAGGTTTTACCATTATGATAATATTGTGCCACTTGTCAGAGTAGTAACACCAATGATACATTGGATTTTCTGAAATGGAGACCACAGATGCTCAAACCTAAGGTCATTAACCCTTTAAAAGAATTTACAAAGGTGATATGATTAATAATTTTTCTCACAATGTAACTTCCCTTCATTTAAATTGAGTAACACATGACATTTAGGATTGAGACACACAAAATTTCAATTGAATAATCCTCACATTTATGACACATTTATAGACCCCTCCCCCAACAATAGTTTGCCACTGAAGGGAATGCTCAAGGTCCTTGTAGAAAACCCTTACAGTCCCTCTCCTGAACAATAACTCACAGCCCTCTCTAACTTTTGAAACAAGTAGCCTACCTGCCCCCAACTACAACTCCACATTTTTTTATTATTGATTTAAACAATATATTAAATACTTTTTTTCCTTCTTTTTTTTTTACTTTGTAGCATTCAAAGTAATAGTGATACTGAATCTCTAAGTCCCAAAACGTCACTACAACTCTACTCATTACTACTGGGACAAGCCAATTCCCTTGCCCTAAGTACTTAAACAAAGCATAAACATAACGTTTGGAATAACGTCGGAGAGCGACCCTGGATGGTCGATCGGACGACATCGGCAACAAGCTGTCTTTGTTTTTTTGCGGATTTGGAACAACTGTACTGTGACTGAGGCCGGCATTGCGTATAGTTCAGATGGTAGCATTAGGGCAATTGATGATGATAATGATGATAAAACAAGTAGTGATCAGCCATTTACAAATGAGGGTGATGGAGGGATGAATACTGCTGGGGAAACAATGAGTATTGTTGAGAGTAGACCTGTAAAGGACCACTCTAGACAAAGAGGTTGGAGTACAACGTTATCAAGTTATGGTAGTGCTCCCAGAACCAGCAAGTAAGTACTTTCATCGGTTGCATTTCACAAAATCAATTAGGAAAAATATTGGGGTGATTAGTCATACCAAATCATTGGGTTATGGGAAGGTCCTGATCATTGCAAATAGTAAAAAAATATATATTCTCACTAAATGGGGGTCGGGTGAAATGTCACCTTCATGATGTTATGTCTAAACTGAGAGGAGTAATTGCTGGGATGTCAGTGGAAATGACCATGGAAGAAGTTAAGGCTTCCCTGAAAGCAGGAAAAGTTATTGAAGCGAAAAGGATGAAAAGCAAAAAGAGTGGCAGTCGAGTGGACACTACAACTGTACTGTTACACATTGAGGGGAACCTGCCGAATAGGGTGCAGCTAGGATCACTACTCAGTTATCCGGTTAGCTAAAGCAGCCTAAAGTATGGGTCGCGGACCTGTTAATGATGGGTCGCGACGTGTCAGAGTACATTTATAATTATTTCATGAATTACTAGAATTGATTTGGCCAAGTGCATCTGCGCTCTCTGTTCAGTGGGCTTTCAGCTTCGCAGCGGTCTCTTGCTCACGCTTCAAACACACCGACTGTGTTATTGCATCAACGCTGCATAACATTTTTCGCAGCTAGGCAACTAAACTGATGCATGTATCTTTTGCAGACGGTCGCATGCGGTTGGACACATGGAGGAGAGAATCATTTTCGCAGGATCCTCAAAACCGTGTCTTTTTGACACAACTGCTGACAGCTACATTGACATAAACACAAAAAATGCTGCTTGGTGACAAGTGTCCACGATAGTAGGATTGCCAGGTCAGTTTAGTAGTGAGCTTGTGCTAGATGTGGCTAGTTAGCTAGCTAGCTAACCTAGCTTGCTAACCTAACCAATGAGGTGTGTGTGAAAGAAATAGTAATATAATTATGCTAGTTACTACCCCTGATAACTTGCCCAAACAATCATGTTTGAAAGTGCGTGGGTGTGTATGTCAGATAAATAGTAATAGAAATGATGGTGGATGCAACCTCTGATAATTTGGTCAGATAACTGTGTGTGTGTCTGTGTGTACAGTAGGTGACATGTCCATGATAGCTATTTAATAACTATAGTAATGCAAGGTAATGGTTTGGCTTATCATGTTTATGTCTATGTAGAAGAAGACTGTAGGAGGAAGTGGAGAGGACTCGGGGACAGGTATCAGAGAGAGAGAAGGGCAGAAAAAGAGAAGAAGAGGTCTGGGTCAGCAGCTTCAGGCCAGCAGCCTTGGTGCTTCTGTCACATTCTTTCTTTTCAGGATCCATTTATTGTGCCTAGTGCAACCGGTGGCAATTTTACAGCCAGACCCTTTACTTCATCCACAAGTGTGGGCGCCACCGGTGCATCCAGACCCTCTACGTCATTTACAAGTGAGACCACCGCCTCCACGGGTGCAGCGAGACCCTCTACATCATCCACAAGTATGACCACCACCGGTGCAGCCACGGAAGATGATGAAATGGAGGAAGCACGTCTGGATCTAGGACCACTTGAGATTATTATGACCCTCAAGGAAGTGACCACTGAGGACCTTGAACAGGATGTGGCCGTGGAGACAAACGAGGAGAGAAACATGGAGAAATGAAGAGGAACAACGTCACACCAGGCACTATCGGAGGTAGGAGCCCCCAGATCCCCTCAACTCATTTCAGCAGAGGCTCCTCCAAGCCATCGAGAGGGATGCAGCCCAACCTGATGCTCACAGGAAGGAGGATTAAGAAACCCTCTTTGCCATGAGCCTGTTGCCAACACTGAAGAGGCTGCCTCAGCAAAGAAAAGCAGCAGTCAGGGTTAAAATTCATCAGCAGCTACACATTCACTTTTAGTTTTTTCAGACACACACACCTTTCCTCCACTCCTCTCTGTACCTCAGATCTACAGTGCCCTGCCCTCTCTACCTTTATGGCCATGTCTGAAGTCCCCCTACTATGTCTAGGCTTTATGAGTAGTCCCTGTATCTGTCTGCAGTTCCCCTACTACGTCTAGGCTTTATGAGTAATCCCTGTATCTGTCTGCAGTTCCCCTACTACGTCTAGGCTTTGAGTAGTCCCTGTATCTGTCTGCAGTTCCCCTACTACGTCTAGGCTTTATGAGTAGTCCCTGTATCTGTCTGCAGTTCCCCTACTACGTCTAGGCTTTATGAGTAGTCCCTGTATCTGTCTGCAGTTCCCCTACTACGTCTAGGCTTTATGAGTAGTCCCTGTATCTGTCTGAAGTTCCCCTACTACGTCTAGGCTTTATGAGTAGTCCCTGTATCTGTCTGCAGTTCCCCTACTACGTCTAGGCTTTATGAGTAGTCCCTGTATCTGTCTGCAGTTCCCCTACTACGTCTAGGCTTTGAGTAGTCCCTGTATCTGTCTGCAGTTCCCCTACTACGTCTAGGCTTTATGAGTAGTCCCTGTATCTGTCTGCAGTTCCCCTACTACGTCTAGGCTTTATGAGTAGTCCCTGTATCTGTCTGCAGTTCCCCTACTACGTCTAGGCTTTTGAGTAGTCCCTGTATCTGTCTGCAGTTCCCCTACTACGTCTAGGCTTTATGAGTAGTCCCTGTATCTGTCTGCAGTTCCCCTACTACGTCTAGGCTTTATGAGTAGTCCCTGTATCTGTCTGCAGTTCCCCTACTACGTCTAGGCTTTATGAGTAGTCCCTGTATCTGTCTGCAGTTCCCCTACTACGTCTAGGCTTTATGAGTAGTCCCTGTATCTGTCTGCAGTTCCCCTACTACGTCTAGGCTTTATGAGTAGTCCCTGTATCTGTCTGCAGTTCCCCTACTACGTCTAGGCTTTATGAGTAGTCCCTGTATCTGTCTGCAGTTCCCCTACTACGTCTAGGCTTTATGAGTAGTCCCTGTATCTGTCTGCAGTTCCCCTACTACGTCTAGGCTTTATGAGTAGTCCCTGTATCTGTCTGCAGTTCCCCTACTACGTCTAGGCTTTATGAGTAGTCCCTGTATCTGTCTGCAGTTCCCCTACTACGTCTAGGCTTTATGAGTAGTCCCTGTATCTGTCTGCAGTTCCCCTACTACGTCTAGGCTTTATGAGTAGTCCCTGTATCTGTCTGCAGTTCCCCTACTACGTCTAGGCTTTATGAGTAGTCCCTCTATCTGTCTGCAGTTCCCCTACTACGTCTAGGCTTTATGAGTAGTCCCTGTATCTGTCTGCAGTTCCCCTACTACGTCTAGGCTTTATGAGTAGTCCCTGTATCTGTCTGCAGTTCCCCTACTACGTCTAGGCTTTATGAGTAGTCCCTGTGTCTGTCTGCAGTTCCCCTACTACGTCTAGGCTTTATGAGTAGTCCCTGTATCTGTCTGCAGTTCCCCTACTACGTCTAGGCTTTATGAGTAGTCCCTGTATCTGTCTGCAGTTCCCCTACTACATCTAGGCTTTATGAGTAGTCCCTGTATCTGTCTGCAGTTCCCCTACTACGTCTAGGCTTTATGAGTAGTCCCTGTATCTGTCTGCAGTTCCCCTACTACGTCTAGGCTTTATGAGTAGTCCCTGTATCTGTCTGCAGTTCCCCTACTACGTCTAGGCTTTATGAGTAGTCCCTGTATCTGTCTGCAGTTCCCCTACTACGTCTAGGCTTTATGAGTAGTCCCTGTATCTGTCTGAAGTTCCCCTACTACGTCTAGGCTTTATGAGTAGTCCCTGTGTCTGTCTGCAGTTCCCCTACTACGTCTAGGCTTTATGAGTAGTCCCTGTATCTGTCTGCAGTTCCCCTACTACGTCTAGGCTTTATGAGTAGTCCCTGTATCTGTCTGCAGTTCCCCTACTACGTCTAGGCTTTATGAGTAGTCCCTGTATCTGTCTGCAGTTCCCCTACTACGTCTAGGCTTTATGAGTAGTCCCTGTATCTGTCTGCAGTTCCCCTACTACGTCTAGGCTTTATGAGTAGTCCCTGTATCTGTCTGCAGTTCCCCTATTACGTCTAGGCTTTATGAGTAGTCCCTGTATCTGTCTGCAGTTCCCCTACTACGTCTAGGCTTTATGAGTAGTCCCTGTATCTGTCTGCAGTTCCCCTACTACGTCTAGGCTTTATGAGTAGTCCCTGTATCTGTCTGCAGTTCCCCTACTACGTCTAGGCTTTATGAGTAGTCCCTGTATCTGTCTGCAGTTCCCCTACTACGTCTAGGCTTTATGAGTAGTCCCTGTATCTGTCTGCAGTTCCCCTACTACGTCTAGGCTTTATGAGTAGTCCCTGTATCTGTCTGCAGTTCCCCTACTACGTCTAGGCTTTATGAGTAGTCCCTGTATCTGTCTGCAGTTCCCCTACTACGTCTAGGCTTTATGAGTAGTCCCTGTGTCTGTCTGCAGTTGTGCCAGAAATGCATGCTCTTGTTGTTCTCTTACAGATTACAGGCTACACATACATTTTTTTATTTTTACACGCACATACACACACACACACCTCTTTCAATAGTTTTAATTTTGAAAAACATTTTTACAACACACATACTTGTACTTTTACAACAACACACCTGTACTTGAATACTTATTCAATTATGTTTTCATAGTCAGTTGTTTCAGTTGTTTATTAATATCTCATTAAGACTTAATCTGCTAATTTCTTCCCTACACCTTCGCAGATCTAAGACAAGATTAAAGTAAAAATACATTCTCTTCCTAATTGGTTTTTTTTCCACCTGCATTTTGTCAGACCAGTGAAGATGGTGGTAAACTATATTATCTGTATGGACCCTAGGTTACCTTTTCCCATTGTTATCATACTAACTGTGTGTCTTATAATTAGTGCTCCTGCTCACCTGATGTACCATGCCAGGTGTGTATAATACTGACGTTAATGGGAGAGGGAAGGGGTTTTAAGGTGTGGTCTTTACTCCCAAATGTCACTTAAATATAACTTCCAAATGAAGAGAGACAAGGAGACATAAAATAATCTGGGGAAAAAATGCTATTTTATGGACAATGGTGGATGGTTCTTAAAATAACCTTTGTGTTAGGGGGCTCTTCAAAGAGCTGTTTCACTCCACGGCATACTGCCATGGGACTTCACCTGCTGGCGCTGAGAAGTTGGTGGTCAGCTTCTCCCTCACCTGGAGTGCCTGTCTGGGGGCGTTGTTGGCACCTGCCCTGGTGACATCAGGAAGGTGACCATTTGGCGTGCCTGTCTCCATCCGGTGCGGCTCCTGGAATGACCTCTGCAGGTAGTTGTGGAGAACACATGTTGCCGTCACGCAGGCATCGACATTTGAGGGGCTGAGACCAAGCACTCTCCGATACATTCTCCACCGGGCTGTCAGAATCCAACAGGCGCATTCAACAGCTAACCTTGCCCTGGATAGTTGTTTCTTAAATTCCTCTCGAAATAGTCGAAGCTCTTGAATGAGACGGTGGAACTGCTTTCGGGACTTCAACCATCTCTAGCACCACACAGACCTGCGCTTTCGGCGGGGCTGGTCCCAGTCCAACTGCGCGATCAAAACCACCTTTCTCAGCGTTGGTCTCATTGTTGAAAGAGCCTACTCTCTATCTTGACCATTTATTATTACATTTTGCTCCAAAACTATGCATTTTGGAGGGAAATTATATTATAGGCTCTCACAATAAATGTTTATATGTCATCGAATAAATAATATGTATGCTACTAGGCAAATAAATTAATACAAATATGTAAAGAAACTATGCAAACTGTTTTTATTATATAATCCCACATTTTTTTACTGGATATGTTTGCAACAAAAATTTGACATTCACATGTTGCTACTTTCTGTCAAGTCTACTCATACAATTTGATGCATGCGTTCGATAAATGGAACGTATGCTGTCTGACTGAGAAAGCAGTCGATATTCTGATCCAGTTTGGCACCACATAACTATATGAGTCAGGGTTCTCATCTCTGACATACTTAAAAAACAAGTACAGAAACGGTGTCAATGCTGAGTATGACATCAGTCTGTGTATTTTCTGGTCTACATCTGTGTGATGTGATCAATCAGTTTATTCTAGTTCAGAATTAAAAATATGTGTTGTATTTTAACAGCAACAGTTCTAACCTAGACTTTCTTTTTTTAAATAATTTATACGGTAAGATGTACAGTAGGCCTGATAATTTTACATCTGTATTGTTAGGGTTGCACTATCAAAAAGCCTGTGTGTGTGTTCTGTTACTCATCTGTGTGATGTGATCAATCAGTTTATTCCAGTTCAGAATGAAAATGATTTATTGTATTTTAACAGCAACAGTTCCAACCTAGACAGATATGTAAGAGTGTATTTAATGGTGGAAAAGAAATGTGAATATATATTTATATGAATATTTAATTTCATTGTTATTTATTCTTGTCTATATTGTATTTGTTTTAGGGATAAGGACAATGAAATGTACCGATATTTACACTACGGTTCAAAAGTTTGGGGTCACTTAGAAATGTCCTTGTTTTTGAAAGAAAAGCTAGTTTGAGAAACAGACGCCTCAAGTCCTCAACTGGCAGCTTCATTAAATAGTACCCGCAAAACACCAGTCTCAATGTCAACAGTGAAGAGGCGACTCCGGGATGCTGGCCTTCTAGGCAGAGTTGCAAAGAAAAAGCTATATCTCAGACTGACCAATACAAATAAAAGATTAAGATGGGCAAAATAACACAGACACTGGACAGAGGAACTCTGCCTAGAAGGCCAGCATACCGGAGTCGCCTCTTCACTGTTGACGTTGAGACTGGTATTTTGCGGGTACTATTTAATGAAGCTGCCAGTTGAGGACTTGTGAGGCATCTGTTTCTCAAACTAGACACTCTAATGTACTTGTCCTCTTGCTCAGTTGTGCACCAGGGCCTCCCATTCCTCTTTCTATTCTTGTTAGGGCCAGTTTGCGCTGTTCTGTGAAGGGAGTAGTACACAGCGTTGTACAAGATCTTCAGTTTCTTGGCAATTTCTCGCATGGAATAGCCTTAAGTTCTCAGAACAAGAATAGACTGATGCATTTCAGAAGGAAGTTCTTTGTTTCTGGCCATTTTGAGCCTGTAATCGAACCCACAAATGCTGATGCTGCAGATACTCAACTAGTCTAAAGAAGGCCAGTTTTATTGCTTCTTTAATCAGAACAACAGTTTTCAGCTGTGCTAACATAATTACAAAAGGGTTTTCTAATGATCAATTAGCCTTTTAAAATTATAAACTTGGATTAGCTAACACAACGTGCCATTGGAACACAGGAGTGATGGTTGCTGATAATGGGCCTGTGTACGCCTATGTAGATATTCCACAAAAAATCTGCCTTTTCCAGCTACAATAGTTATTTACAACATTAACAATGTCTACACTGTATTTCTGATCAATTTTATGTTATTTTAATGGACAAAAAAATATGTTTTTCTTTCAAAAACAAGGACATTTCTAAGTGGCCCCAAACGTTTGAACAGTAGTGTACGTAGAGTTGCGTATTTTCCTAAGCTTTGGTCCCAGGAAAAACATTTCTAATTTGGGTCCCAGGCTGAAAAGGTTTAAGAGTACGTGCCACCTCTACTTCTGTGCTTTAAGTGCCAATGGATGGGGCATGTTGCTAATGTGTGCAAAGGTAAAATGAGATGTGCAAAGTGTGTTGGGGATCACTAGTATGGGAAATGTGGGACTGATGCTAAAGTTAAATGTTGTAACTGCGACAGAGAACATGCAGTATATGGAGGATGTGACGTACAACTCAAAGCCATGGAAGCGCAGAGGTACAAATTTACTAACAATGTATCCTATGCTGAGGCTCTTCGGAAAGTGAATAACGAACCTAGTGTTCAAAATACTCCAGATACAACATATCGGCAGATAGTGGCTGCTCCAAGGACGTCAGTGGAACCTCAGCCGATTGTTAATGTGATATGCGAGCATAAATGCTTGATCACAGATTACTACATGGTAGGCCCAAAAAGCCAAAAAGCCGCTCCCATACCGGGAGTTGATAACCAATGAACAAGAATTTAAGAAGTTTATACATGACTTGGATGTTTTACTGGACGTGGTGTGTATACAAGAAACATGGATTAAACCTCAATTGGATTATATTGTGCCTGGGTTTATTTCTGTGAGAAGTGATGGAATAGAGGGTCCACGTGGTGGGTGTGCTACATTTATCAAATAAGGTGTAGCAGATAGAGTGATTCATGGTTTCAAAGAGCATAAATGTGGGGCGGTGGAGATGTGTAGAGAAGGGGGTAATATCACATCGTTGAATTACTATAATCCTTGTAAACCCATTTCTGTATCTGAATTAGACACAGTTGCGAAATCCAGTTCAAGTGATAAGGAGATGTTGTGGAAATGTCTATGCGCATAACAGCTTGTGGGGCAGCAATACCACAAATGCCAATGGTTCAGTTGTTGAAGATTGAATGAGAGGTACATCGTCATGTCCTCCATTGCTGGTATATGTGAGTTGGATGTGAAGATAGAATCCACAATAGGTAGTGATAATTTCCCAGTCATGTGCAATGGTGATTTTAGCACGTAAATCTTGGTGGGGCAAACAAACAAAATAATGTGGGATGCATGCCAGCAAAGCCACTACACAACACAACACTAAACAATACATGAACTGCACTATAACGGTGACAAATGGTGCCCACAAACTGTTAGGGCCTACATAAAGCTGTCCCAACAGCAGAGTCCCAACACCTTACCAGTTCATTCAGCCTCATTTACTGCCTTTTAAAAAAACATAGCTGATATGGCTGACTTGCTTAAACAAATTTGGTTTATACTGACAATTGAGATGTACAAACTATGACATAAGGGGACGACAAGCCGATAAGAGGCAATCCATCATTTTGATTAAGACAGTAATTATTTTTTTACATTTTATATATATTTTCTTTTTTTTATATACAGGTTTTTTTCATTGAGATAACATCTCTTTTCCAACAGAGACCTGGTCCAATAGCAGCAGAGGGAACAACGTTTCAGACAAAACAACTTACATACACTAACACAACATTAAACAAAACTTTAAACACACATACAGTACAACAAAAACATATACTATAGCTAAGAAAGTAATACTAAGTGTATGTTGTGTAGTAAGCTGTTAGTAGCCCATATGTCTCACCCTAATAATTTAGTCTATTTTCGCCTCTTAATTTCGCCAACTGTTCTGACTTGGTGGTGCACATGTAGCTATAACCCGTTTTAGAGAAATGTAATCATCGAATATTGTAAGACCTTTTCACTGACCCATCTGCCCGGAATGACGAGTCGCCACTGGACATGTGCAACATAGATCTTGACGTATGTTTTCAGAAAAGGGAACTGGTTTCAAATTGGTGCTTTAACAAAGCAAATGCAGAACGTTTTTACACTTTGTGTGAAAAGGAAGGTCATAAATTGTCAATGGAAAGGTCGGTAGAAGACTGTGCTGCATCTGTGTATTCAGTCATATTGGATGCTGCCTTATTGGCTATTCCAATAAGGGGGGATGGTAGACTAAAGATAGTTCCTTGGTGGACTGAAGCATGTACTAAGGCCATCAATTGTGATAATGCTTTTAAAACTTTGAAGAATCATTTTACATTTGATAGCATGATAGTCTTTCAGAGAAAGAGAACGTTGGCTAGGAAAGTCGTTAAGAATGCAAAGAAAGGTGCAAGGAGGGAATTCTGTTCTTCTAGGAAGGGAAACAACTGGGGGATATGTGGAAAATGTTAAAGAGAATGAAGGTGAAAGGAAAGACAGTACAGATATCTGTGTTGGCTGAGGAAAATGTTATGTCTGTTTCAAACAAAGAAAAAGCAGGTGCTCTAGGAAGAGCTTTTGCAGCAGTGCATAAAGTTGACAATCTAAGTGATGAATGTAAAAGATGTAAGGAAGAAAAGCTAAGAATGCATGAAGATGTATCCTGTAAGAAGTGTGATTCTGGAGAGTCACTGGATGCTGAGTTCATCACGTTTAAAATAACGAGGAGTTTGGAGGGGTGTAGTTGCACTGCCCCATGTGAAGATCCATTATGCTACATTGTTTAAACATCTGCCTACAGAAGTTTTGGGAAAGTTTATTTAAGAAAATATGGAGGACAGAAGTGCTACCATCAGGATGGAAACGTGCTGTGGTTTTGCCTTTTGTGAAACCTGGTAAAGATCCATCCAGTCCTGCTAGTTAAAGACCTATTGCACTTACAGTAAATCTCTGTAAACTAATGGAACAGTTGTCTGTAGGCAGATTGATGTGTTATCTGGAACATAGGGGTCTATTAAGTCCGTACCAGAGTGGATTCAGAAAAGGAAGGACTACCCTTGATGCATTGGTTAAAGTTAGTATTGAGGTGACCAAAGTTTTGGCAATGAAGGAAGTGATGTCAATAGTATATTTTGATATTGAAAAACCATATGATACAAAGTGGCGGGAAGGTCTACTGATTCAATTTTTATTTTATTTATTTTTATTTCACCTTTATTTAACCAGGTAGGCTAGTTGAGAACAAGTTCTCATTTACAACTGCGACCTGGTCAAGATAAAGCAAAGCAGTGTGACACAGGCAACAACACAGAGTTACACATGGAGTAAACAATAAACAAGCCAATAACACAATAAACAAGTCAATGACACAGTAGAAAAAAAGAAAGTCTATATACAGTGGGTGCAAAAGGCATGAGGAGGTAGGCAATAAATAGGCCATAGGAGCGAATAATTACAATTTAACAGATTCACACTGGAGTGATAAATGAGCATATGATGATGTGCAAGTAGAAATACTGGTGTGCAAAAGAGCAGAAAAGTAAATCAAATAAAAACAGTATGGGATGAGGTACGTAGATTGGGTGGGCATTTACAGATGGGCTATGTACAGCTGCAGCGATCGGTTACCAGCTCAGGTAGCTGATGTTTAAAGTTGGTGAGGGAAATAAAAGTCTCCAACTTCATCAACTTTTGCAATTCGTTCCAGTCACTGGCAGCAGAGAACTGGAAAGAAAGGCGGCCAAATGAGGTGTTGGCTTTGGGGATGATCAGTGAGATATACCTGCTGGAACGTGTGCTACGGGTGGGTGTTGTTATCGTGACCAGTGAACTGAGGTAAGGCGGAGCTTTACCTAGCATAGACTTATAGATGACCTGGAGCCAGTGGGTCTGGCGACGAATATGTAGCGAGGGCCAGCCGACTAGAGCATACAGGTCGCAGTGGTGGGTGGTATAAGGTGATTTTTAACAAAACGGATGGCACTGTGATAGACTGCATCCAGTTTGCTGAGTAGAGTAATGGAAGCTATTTTGTAGATGACATCGCCGAAGTCGAGGATCGGTTGGATAGTCAGTTTTACTAGGGTAAGTTTGGCGGCGTGAGTGAAGGAGGCTTTGTTGTGAAATTGAAAGCCGATTCTAGATTTGATTTTGGATTGGAGATGTTTAATATGAGTCTGGAAGGAGAGTTTACAGTCTAACCAAACACCTAGGTATTTATAGTTGTCCACATATTCTAGGTCAGAACTGTCCAGGGTGGTGATGCTAGTCGGGCGGGCAGGTGCGGGCAGCGAACGGTTGAAAAGTATGCATTTGGTTTTACTAGCGTTTAAGAGCAGTTGGAGGCCACAGAAGGAGTGTTGTATGGCATTGAAGCTCGTTTGGAGGTTTGTTAGCACAGTGTCCAAGGAAGGGCCAGAAGTATACAGAATGGGGTCGTCTGCGTAGAGGTGGATCAGGGAATCGCCCACAGCAAGAGCGACATCATTGATATATACAGAGAAAAGAGTCGGCCCGAGAATTGAACCCTGTGGTACCCCCATAGAGACTGCCAGAGGTCCGGACAACATGCCCTCCGATTTGACACACTAAACTCTGTCTGCAAAGTAGTTGGTGAACCAGGCGAGGCAGTCATTAGAAAAACCAAGGCTATTGAGTCTGCCGATAAGAATACAGTCGAAAGCCTTGGCCAGGTCGATGAAGACGGCTGCACAGTACTGTCTTTTATCGATGGCAGTTATGATATCGTTTAGTACCTTCAGCGTGGCTGAGGTGCACCCGTGACAGAAGGTACGGTGGGATTCTAAATGGTCTGTGATCTGTTTATTAACTTGGCTTTCGAAGACTTTAGATAGGCAGGGCAGGATGGAAATAGGTCTGTAATAGTTTGGGTCTAGGGTGTCACCCCCTTTGAAGAGGGGGATGACCGCGGCAGCTTTCCAATCTTTAGGGATCTTTTGAATTGAATGGAATGGGTATTAGTGGGAGGATGTACAACTGGATTATGGATTACTTGTTTGACTGAATCTTCCAGGTCAGGGTGAGTTATCAAGAGAATATGAGGTGGAAAATGGAACTCCACAGGATAGTGCTATAACTATCTTATTCAAGTTGAAGATTGATTATTATCTTTTGGGATATTGGACAGGGTATAGGGGCGGCCTTATATGCAGATGATGGTGCCATTTGGAAAAGGGGAAGGAATATTCCTTATGAAATAGAGAAAAGGCAAAGTGCTGTTGTAGCAGTAGAGGAATGGTCCTTATCATGAGGTTTCAAGTTATCTGTCTCAAGGTGCTGTTGTAGCAGTAGAGGAATGGTCCTTATCATGAGGTTTCAAGTTATCTGTATCAAGGTGCTGTTGTAGCAGTAGAGGAATGGTCCTTATCATGAGGTTTCAAGTTATCTGTATCAAGGTGCTGTTGTAGCAGTAGAGGAATGGTCCTTATCACGAGGTTTCAACTTATCTGTCTCAAGGTGCTGTTGTAGCAATAGAGGAATGGTCCTTATCACGAGGTTTCAAGTTATCTGTCTCAAGGTGCTGTTGTAGCAGTAGAGGAATGGTCTTTATCATGGGGTTTCAAGTTATCTGTATCAAGGTGCTGTTGTAGCAGTAGAGGAATGGTCCTTATCACGAGGTTTCAAGTTATCTGTATCAAGGTGCTGTTGTAGCAGTAGAGGAATGGTCCTTATCACGAGGTTTCAAGTTATCTGTCTCAAGGTGCTGTTGTAGCAATAGAGGAATGGTCCTTATCACGAGGTTTCAACTTATCTGTCTCAAGGTGCTGTTGTAGCAATAGAGGAATGGTCCTTATCACGAGGTTTCAAGTTATCTGTATCAAGGTGCTGTTGTAGCAGTAGAGGAATGGTCCTTATCACGAGGTTTCAAGTTATCTGTCTCAAGGTGCTGTTGTAGCAGTAGAGGAATGGTCTTTATCATGGGGTTTCAAGTTATCTGTATCAAGGTGCTGTTGTAGATATATGGCGCATAGAAATCTGAAGAGGGTGGCCAGCAGAGACAGGTGATATGGGTTGAGGGAAGCTGAGGGTTGGGATGTGGAACTGGAGACATGTGCGAGTGGAGTTGCTGGACAGAGGATAGAATGACAGAAAGATAAAAGTCAAAATAAACAAAAAAATAGTATGTTTGAATGACACTGAGGGGCAACACTCTTACATTGAATGTCGTGCAGGTGCTTGTTCATGTGTAAACATGCATATACACACACTTGTATTCAAACGCACACGTGCACACACACACGGACGCACACACACATACACGCATGTAAATAGTGCCACACATGCACTCAAACGTATACAGTTGTCCTTTGTTCTCCTTGATGTCTTTTGTTTTTGCATTGTTGTTTTCCTTTGTTTTTCTCTTGTTCGTTTTGTTGGTTGTTGTTGCATTGGGAGAGTTTTTTTGGGGGGGTCTCGTATGGTTGAAGGGCCGCTCTCGGGGAACTGTGGGGGGGGGGGGGGGGATCTTGGATGGTTGTTGGCCTGCAGTTAGGCGCTTGGGCCAGTGGCCGATAGGTCAATGGTTCAGGTTGGAGATCTATCAACACGCCAGTAGGTGGAGTATGCAACTGTCATTTGGTTGTGATTTGCCCAAAAAACGTAAAGAAGAAGAAGTGAAGCCCCAGTGGGGTGCAGAAGGAGCAGGCGGCTGTGGGAGGTCGAAAATGGAGGCGGGTAGTGCGGACTAAATGGACGAAATTGAGAAAAAGTTAGTGAAGCAACAGCTGTGCTGGAATGAGAACAACATGGGTGTAGGTTCTGATGGTATGGAGCGGGAGGACGAGGGTCAATGACCGGAATGGTCAGTAATGGAAAGACATAGGAAGAAGAGAGATCATGAGACAGAAAGCAGTGGAGCGTCTAGTAAAGAAAGCATAAAGAGGGTCAAGTTAAGAAGCAAGAGTAATGATGTGTTGGAGTGGAAAGTGGTGAAAGTGTTTGATGAGACCGCAGGGCCTCACTTACACCCTATCCAACTAACTAATGTCGTAGAGAAAGAGGTAGGTGAAGTGAAATTAACTCGGTTAATTGGAAATGGTAGATTGTTAATATTGTGTGGTAGCCAGGCTCAGCAAGGGAAGATTTTGAAAATGGAAAAACTTAATGGGAAGAAGATTAAAAGCCATACCTGGTGCTTATGCTAGATTGAGGGGAGTCATCACTGTGGTTCCAATATCTATGTCCATAGATGATATTAAAGAAAATGTGAAGGGAGGCAGAGTGATTGAGGCCAAAAGGTTGATCAGTACGAAAGAGGATCAAAGAAGTGAAAGCTTATCAGTGATGCCGAGGTTTGAGAAAGTCTTGCCGGAAAAAGTACAGAAAGGATTCCTTAATTTCAATGTTAGAGAATTTCTCCCATATGCACTGCAGTGTTTTAAATGGCAAAGAATGGGACGTAGTTGCTCAGTGTAAAGGAAAGAAAAGTGTGGAGGGGCACATGGTTACGGTGGTTGTGGGAGCAATGTGAAGGTTAAGTGCTGTAATTGTGGGGGAGGACACAGTGCTGCATTTGGTGGATTTCAGGTACAGAGAGAGGTTAGAGAGGCTCAGAGATATAGGATCGGTCATAATTGATCATATGCAGAGGCCGTAAAACAGATGGTAGAACTACAGTGCGGACTGATGGAGCTTACATAAATGTACCTGTAGTAAGTGGAGCTACTGTCAGGGCTGGTGCTTCTGATGGTCCTGGCATAGTTTCGAGGCCTGTTCAGAAATTTTGTGCTCAAGGTTATCAATACGACTCGGGTTGAAGGTTATTGTGGAGACGGCAAAAGAGATATTGGGGGTAACAGATGTACTGTTGAAACGGTTGTTGACATGCTGAACAATCCTAAGGGTGGAGTGTTTCAGCGTGATATAGATCAAGTTTAATGGGGTAGGGGGGTTGGGGAGGGGTTTTGGGGGAGGGGTTAGGGAGGGGTTTTGGGGGAAGGTGAGGGGGAGGTACAAGTTAGTAGGGATTTATTTGGGTTTTATTTTATGTTCATGGTAGTAAAGAATTGGACAGATCACGATTGATCGTACATTCAGCACAGTAGGTGGCGGCATGCACTTAAACGATTGCTTGCGGACCGCCATGATATCAGAGAAGGAGAAGAAGAAGAAGAAGAAGAAGAAGAAGAAGAAGAAGAAGAAAAAAATAAGAAGAAGAAGCCCAGAGCTGGGCATGTTGGACTGGGACACGTTTTAATACAATAAAAGCCTCTCATCTTACAGTGGGACTGCCGTGGTTCTGTGTAGCCTAGTTATGCAAATATTTTTGAGACCAGTGTATTGCAGTTCATTTCATATTTTACTTAATAAGTCAAATATATTTCAGTAGTAAACAGGAAAACAACGAGTCCCAGACAGTTCTCAATATAACATACCAGAGGGGCATCGTTTACTAGGCTATCTAAATTATTGGGATCATAGGTTACCACAAGTCTTGGAATACATTGAGTTTGTTGACAAATCAGACCATGGGACGCCTTTTCACACGGATATTTATTTGTCAAAGGTCCGTGATGGGTCTGTGTAAACTATGCAATTATATTGGAGACAGGTTTATTGCAGTGGATGTCATCTGTTAATTTACTGTTATAGTATTTCTAAGTAGCAGCCATATCAGCCAGGGAAAATAATGGTTCTCACTTTATGATAGAACATTCAGATTTTCTGCCTGACTGTGGCACTCTTTACCTGAATTGTTTGGATTTTCTTGTGATCACAACAAAAATACTTATTTTGCTCAAATAGAGATAATTCGTTTTCTTTGAAAAGATGGTCCTGGCTGAGAATATAACATTCAGTTTTCTGCCTGAATGTGGCGCTGTTTGCCATAATCCTCCGGATTATTTTGTGACCAGAACAAATGTTCTTATTTTACTCAACTACAGATTTAATTAAATGGTGTTTCTTTGAAAAGGTGGGACTGGCTGATATGAAAAATACATTAAGGGGCCTCCCGAGTGGCACAGCGGTCTAAGGCACTGCATTGCAGTGCTTGAGGCGTCACTACAGACCTGGGTTCGATCCCAGGCTGTGTCGTGACCGGGTGTCCCATAGGGCAGTGCACAGTTGGTCCGGCATCGTCTGGGTTAGGGGAGGGTTTGCCCGGGGGGCTTTACTTGGCTCATTGTGCTCTGGTGACTCCTTGTGGCAGGCTGGGTGCCTGCAGGCTAACTTCAGTTGAACAGTGCTTCCCCCAACACATTGGTGCGGCTGGCTTCCAGGTTAAGCGACGGGTGTTAAGAAGTGTGGGTTTGGCGGGTCGCATAACTCGACCTTCGCCTCTCCCGAGCCCATTGGGGAGTTGCAGTGATGAGACAAGATCATAATTGGATTGCAATTGGATATCACTAAATTGGGGGTAAAATATATATATATTCATTTTTTTTAAGGGGAAAGGATCCAGAGGCTTATTATCGTTCTGCACATCTCTTTATTTACAATGCTGGCTGCCATGGTTAACACAAACGCAGGACACTGAATGCTACCTGAATTGACTCAACAAGGTCAAACAGGTGTGTGTCTGTGTTAGTCAGGCTATCCAGTGTCCATAGCAACACTATTGATTATTCTCTACCCCCAGTGTATTTAGTGTCCTATGGTATTAGTCATTGTCATGACGTTGGCCTGTGGGTAAGGTTTATGACCCCCCATAAATACCTTTCTCCCTTCCCCTCTCTCTCTGACCCTACTGAAGGACTGTTGAATAGCCTTTCTTAAATATAGAGAGTCTGGGAACATCAAACAAATGGGGGAAAGGAACCATATTTCGCTAATAGAACCAGTTGGAAATATGCGTTGGAACTTAATGAATATGGATGTCAGTTCGGTTGTCATCTGAGACATTATGACTGATGACAGGACGACATAAAATGTACCTGGGAAAGTCTACACCCTCTAGTTATCAGAGTCACATGGAATTGTTAAGCAATTGAAATGTTTGATATTGAAATTGTTTGTTAGGAGATTAAATGTAATTTTAGCTTCCAATTGAGAGAATTGGGTTTTCATAAGGAAAGTGCCCTGCTTGATCAGTGGCCTGCCCCTGTTTTTTATTTTTTATTTATTTCACCTTTATTTAACCAGGTAGGCAAGTTGAGAACAAGTTCTCATTTACAATTGCGACCTGGCCAAGATAAAGCAAAGCAGTTCGACAACATACAAAAACACAGAGTTACACATGGAGTAAAACAACATACAATCAATGATGCAGTAGAAAAAAATAAGACTATATACAATGTGAGCAAATGATGTGAGATAAGGGAGGTAAAGGCAAAAAGGCCATGGTTGTCACGTCCTGACCAGCAGATGGAGCTGTTGTAGTAGTTTGGGGGTCAGGACGTGGCAGTCTTGTGTGTGTGTTTGAATGTTCTGTGTGTCTTGTGACTCCTGATCAGGAACAGCTGGGGATCGTTGTTCCTGATTGGGAGTCATATATGTAGGAGTATGTTTGTCACTGGGGTTTGTGGGTGGTTGTTTTTGCACTGCGTTTATAGCCTGCAGAACTGTCACTGTTGTCACCTTTTTGTGTTATTAAGTGGATGCTTTACTCCTTAATTTTAATTAAAGATGAGTATTCACATACCTGCTGCGCCTTGGTCCATTTATGAAGACAGCCGTTACAGAACCACCCACCACAAAAGGACCAAGCAGCGGAAGAGGAAGGAGCCACAGGAGTTCAACGTGATGGACCAATGGACGTGGGAGCAAATCCTGGACGGAGAGGGACCATGGACTCAGGCTGGGGATTATCGCCTCCCACAGTGGGAGATTGAAGCGGCGAGAGCGGAGAGGCGCTATTACGAAGAGAGAGAGCGCAACGAGCGCGAGAGGCACCCCCAATAGCCAGCTACCCGTGACTACAGGGAGGTGCATGGGAGGTGGAGGGCGCTATGTTACGCTGAGGTACGCACCATCTCGCCTATACGGACGCACAGCCCAGTTCGCCCAGTACCAGCGCCCCGCAGGTGCCAGGGCAAGGTGAGCATCGAGCCGGAAGGGGTGATGCCAACCCTGCAGTCAAGACCGCCAGCGCGCCCTTTCGGTCCGGTGTTTCCCGCCAGACGCACTAGCATGGAGGTGCGTGTCTCCAGGCTGGCACGTCCAATACCAGCCCCACGCATCAGGAGTCTAGTGTGTCAGCCCAGCCTCGCCAGTCAACAGTCACCAGAGCTGCCCGCCAGTCAACAGTCACCAGAGCTGCCCGCCAGTCAACAGTCACCAGAGCTGCCCGCCAGTCAACAGTCACCAGAGCTGCCCGCCAGTCAACAGTCACCAGAGCTGCCCGCCAGTCAACAGTCACCAGACTGCCCTGAACTGCCAGAGTGGCCAGACTGCCCTGAACTGCCAGAGTGGCCAGACTGCCCTGAACTGCCAGAGTGGCCAGACTGCCCTGAACTGCCAGAGTGGCCAGACTGCCCTGAACTGCCAGAGTGGCCAGACTGCCCTGAACTGCCAGAGTGGCAAGACTGCCCTGAACTGCCAGAGTGGCCAGACTGCCCGGAACTGCCAGAGTGGCCAGACTGCCCGGAACTGCCAGAGTGGCCAGACTGCCCGGAACTGCCAGAGTGGCCAGACTGCCCGGAACTGCCAGAGTGGCCAGACTGCCCGGTTCTGCCAGAGGTGCCCGCCTGCCCGGATCTGCCAGGGTGCCCTGCCTGCCCTCCGGCCCAGCCCGAGTGGCCCTCCTGTCCTCCGGTCCAGCCCGAGTGGCCCTCCTGCCCTCCGGCCCAGCCCGAGTGGCCCTCCTGCCCTCCGGCCCAGCCCGAGTGGCCCTCCTGCCCTCCCGCCCAGCCCGAGTGGCCCTCCTGCCCTCCGGCCCAGCCCGAGTGGCCCTCCTGCCCTCCGGCCCAGCCCGAGTGGCCCTCCGGCCCTCCGGTCCAGCCCGAGTGGCCCTCCTGCCCTCCGGCCCAGCCCGAGTGGCCCTCCTGCCCTCCGGCCCAGCCCGAGTGGCCCTCCTGCCCTCCGGCCCAGCCCGAGTGGCCCTCCTGCCCTCCGGCCCAGCCCGAGTGGCCCTCCTGCCCTCCGGCCCAGCCCGAGTGGCCCTCCTGCCCTCCGGCCCAGCCCGAGTGGCCCTCCTGCCCTCCGGTCCAGCCCGAGTGGACCTCCTGCCCTCTGGCCCAGCCCGAGTGGCCCTCCGGCCCTCCTGCCCTCCGGCCCAGCCCGAGGGGCCCTCCTGCCCTCCGGTCCAGCCCGAGTGGCCCTCCTGCCCTCCGGCCCAGCCCGAGTGGTCCTCCTGCTCCCCGGCCCAGCCCGAGGGGCCCTCTTGTCCCCCGGCCCAGCCCGAGGGGCCCTCCTGTCCCCCGGCCCAGCCCGAGGGGCCCTCCTGTTCCCCGGCCCAGCTCGAGGGGCCCTCCTGTCCCCCGGTCCAGCCCGAGTGGTCCGTCTGCCAGGGTCAGCCCGAGTGGCCCGTCTGCCCGGCCCGAGTGGCCCGTCTGCCCTGCCCATCAAAGTGGGCGACGCCGAAGGTGGAGCGAGGTCCACGGCCTGCACCTGAGCCACCTCCAGGATAGGTGGGTTGGGGAGGGAGGGTGTAGCACAGTGCCGTCGTTGACGGCAGCCACCCTCCCTTCCCTCCCTTATTGCTTAAGGGTTAGTGTTTATGGGTTTTGTTGGGGATTTTGTTTGTTGGTGTTTTTATTTTTGTTAGGTGCATTCCGGGGTCTGCACCTTGAGGGGGGGGGGGTACTGTCACGTCCTGACCAGCAGATGGAGCTGTTGTAGTAGTTTGGGGGTCAGGACGTGGCAGTCTTGTGTGTGTGTTTGAATGTTCTGTGTGTCTTGTGACTCCTGATCAGGAACAGCTGGGGATCGTTGTTCCTGATTGGGAGTCATATATGTAGGAGTATGTTTGTCACTGGGGTTTGTGGGTGGTTGTTTTTGCACTGCGTTTATAGCCTGCAGAACTGTCACTGTTGTCACCTTTTTGTGTTATTAAGTGGATGCTTTACTCCTTAATTTTAATTAAAGATGAGTATTCACATACCTGCTGCGCCTTGGTCCATTTATGAAGACAGCCGTTACAATGGTGGCAAAGTAAATAAAGTATAGCAAGTAAAACACTGGAATGGTAGATTTGTAGTTTGAAGAAAGTTCAAAGTTCAAATATAAATAATATGGTGCAAAGGAGCAAAATAAATAAAATAAATAAATACAGTAGGGGAAGAGGTAGTAGTTTGGGCTAAATTATAGATGGGCTATGTACAGGTGCAGTGATCTGGGAGCTGCTCTGACAGCTGGTGCTTAAAGCTAGTGAGGGAGATAAGTGTTTCCAGTTTCAGAGATTTTTGTAGTTCGTTCCAGTCATTGGCAGCAGAGAACTGAAAGGAGAGACGACCAAAGGAGGAGTTGGCTTTAGGGGTGACCAGAGAGATATACCTGCTGGAGCGCGTGCTACAGGTGGGTGCTGCTATGGTGACCAGTGAGCGGAGATAAGGGGGGACTTTACCTAGCAGGGTCTTGTAGATGACCTGGAGCCAATGTGTTTGGCGACGATTATGAAGCGAAGGCCAGGCAACGAGAGCGTACAGGTCGCAGTGGTGGGTAGTATATGGGGCTTTGGTGACAAAACGGATGGCACTGTGATAGACTGCATCCAGCTTGTTGAGTAGGGTATTGGAGGCTATTTTGTAAATGACATCGCCAAAGTCGAGGATCGGTAGGATGGTCAGTTTTACGAGGGTATGTTTGGCAGCATGAGTGAAGGATGCTTTGTTGCGAAATAGGAAGCCAATTCTAGATTTAACTTTGGATTGGAGATGATAGATGTGAGTCTGGAAGGAGAGTTTACAGTCTAACCAGACACCTAGGTATTTGTAGTTGTCCACAAATTCTAAGTTAGAACCGTCCAGAGAAGTGATGCTGGACAGGCGGGCAGGTGCAGGCAGCGATCGGTTGAAGAGCATGCATTTAGTTTTACTTGTGTTTAGGAGCAGTTGGAGACCACGGAAGGAGAGTTGAATGGCATCGAAGCTCGTCTGGAGGGTTGTTAACACAGGGCCAGAAGTATACAGAATGGTGTCGTCTGCGTAGAGGTGGATCAGAGATTCACCAGCAGCAAGAGCGACATCATTGATGTATACAGAGAAAAGAGTTGGCCCAAGAATTGAACCCTGTGGTACCACCATAGAGACTGCCAGAGGTCCGGACAGCAGGCCCTCCGATTTGACACACTGAACTCTGTCAGAGAAGTAGTTGGTGAACCAGGCGACGCAATCGTTTGAGAAACCAAGGCTACTGAGTCTGCCGATGAGGATGTGGTGATTAACAGAGTCAAAAGCTTTGGCCAGGTCAATGAATACGGCAGCACAGTATTGTTTCTTATCGATGGCGGTTACGATGTCGTTTAGGACCTTGAGCGTGGCTGAGGTGCACCCATGACCAGCTCTGAAACCAGATTGCATAGCGGAGAGGGTGCGGTGGGATTCGAACTGGTCGGTAATCTGTTTGTTGACTTGGCTTTCGAAGACCTTAGAAAGGCAGGGTAGGATGGATATAGGTCTGTAGCAATTTGGGTCAAGAGTGTCACCTCCTTTGAAGAGGGGGATGACAGCAGCTGCTTTCCAATCTATGGGAATCTCAGACGACACGAAAGAGAGATTGAACAGGCTAGTAATAGGGGTTGCAATAATTTCGGCAGATAATTTTAGAAAGAAAGGGTCCAGATTGTCAAGCCCAGCTGATTTGTAGGGGTCCAGATTTTGCAGCTCTTTCAGAACATCAGCTGAATGGATTTGGGAGAAGGAGAAATGGGGGAGGCTTGGGCGAGTAGCTGTGGGGGGTGCAGTGCTGTTGAATGCAGTAGGGGTAGTTAGGTGGAAACCATGGCCAGCCGTAGAAAAATGCTTATTGAAATTCTCAATTATAGTGGGCTTATCGGTGGTGACAGAGTTTCCTATCCTCAGTGCAGTGGGCAGTTGGGAGGAGGTGTTCTTATTCTCCATGGACTTTACAATGTCCCAGAACTTTTTACAGTTTGAGTTGCAGGAAGCAAATTTCTGTTTGAAAAAGCTAGCCTTGGCGTTTCTAACTGCCTGTGTGTATTGGTTTCTAACTTCCCTGAAAAGTTGCATATCGCGGGGGCAGTTCGATGCTAATGCAGAACGCCACAGGATATTTTTGTGTTGGTTAAGGGCAGTCAGGTCTGGGGAGAACCAAGGGCTATATCTGTTCCTGGTTCTAAATTTCTTGAAAGGGGCATGCTTATTTAAGATGGTGAGGAAGGCATATTTAAAAAATAACCAGGCATCCTCTACTGACGGGATGAGGTCAATATCCTTCCAGGATACCAGGGCCAGGTCGATTAGAAAGGCTTGCTCGTTGAAATGTTTTAGGGAGCGTTTGACAGTGATGAGTGGAGGTCGTTTGACCGCTGACCCATTACGGGTGCAGGCAATGAGGCAGTGATCGCTGAGATCTTGGTTGAAAACAGCAGAGGTGTATTTAGAGGGCACGTTGGTTAGGATGATATCTATGAGGGTGCCAGTGTTTGCGGCTTTGGGGTTGTACCTGGTGGGTTCATTAATAATTTGTGTGAGATTGAGGGCATCAAGCTTGGATTGTAGGATGGCTGGAGTGTTAAGCATGTCCCAGTTTAGGTCACCTAGTAGCACGAGCTCTGAAGATAGATGGGGGGCAATCAGTTCACATATGGTGTCCAGAGCACAGCTAGGGGCCGAGGGGGGTCTATAGCAGGCGGCAACGGTGAGAGACTTGTTTTTGGAGAGGTGGATTTTTAAAAGTAGAAGTTCAAATTGTTTGGGTACAGACCTGGATAGCAGGACAGAACTCTGCAGGCTATCTCTGCAGTAGATTGCAACACCGCCCCCTTTGGTCGTTCTATCTTGTCTGAAAACGTTGTAGTTAGGGATGAAGATTTCAGAGTTTTTGGTGGACTTCCTAAGCCAAGATTCAGACACAGCTAGGACATCCGGGTTGGCAGAGTGTGCTAAAGCAGTGAATAAAACAAACTTAGGGAGGAGGCTTCTAATGTTAACATGCATGAAAACAAGGCTATTACGGTTACAGAAGTCATCAAAAGAGAGCGCCTGGGGAGTAGGAGTGGAGCTAGGCACTGCAGGGCCTGGATTCACCTCTACATCCCCAGAGGAGCAGAGAAGAATAAGTATGAGGGTACGGCTAAAAGCTTTAAGAATTGGTCATCTGTGACGTCCAGAATAGAGAGAAAAAGGAGCAAGTTTCTGGGGCCGATAAAATAGCTTCAAGGTATAATGTACAGACAAAGGTATGGTGGGATGTGAGTACAGAGGAGGTAAACCTAGGCATTTAGTGATTATGAGAGAGATATTGTCTCTAGAAACATCATTGAAACCAGAAGATGTCATAGCATGTGAGGGTGGAGGAACTGAGAGGTTGGATAAGGTATAATGAGCAGGGCTAGAGGCTCTACAGTGAAATAAGCCAATAAACACTAACCAGAACAGCAATGGACATTGCATATTGACATTAAGGAGAGGCATGCTTTGCCGAGTGATCAAAGGGTCCAGTGAGATTCAGACAGCTAGCCGTGCCAAAGGTAGCAAGCTGGTGGAAGATGGAGGGAGGTCTGTTTTTAGCCACCTCGTGCGTTTCCGTCTGTGGGTTAGTGGGGTTCCGTGTGGAAGGGGGGACCTGTCCAAGTTGGCAAAATAGTTAGTTATAGTGGCCCAAGAAAAGTGTCCAATAGACCTTTTCAGATCGCAGCCGATAAGACAGCTAACGATTAGCCGGCCGCAGATGGGCGATCAGGTTACGTCGCGACGGAGGGGCCAGTTGGATAACTCCCTTGGGCAGATAACGTCGGTGGTCCAGTCGTGAAGACCCGATGGGGCTCCGCATCGGCAGTAAAAAGGGTCAGGATAGGTGATTGTAGCCCAGGAGACACTTCAGCTGGCTAGCTCAGGAAAAGCCCACGAGTCGCTGATGGAACTCTTCAGCTGGCTAGCTCCGTAATAATGTGTGTTAATTCCGTGACCGGCGTTGCCAATAGTCACTGAGGTAGCAGCTAGTTAGCTGCAAGATCCAGGTGTAAATGTCCAGAGCCTGCGGTAGAAATCGGGGAAAGGAGAGAGAATAGGTCCGGTATGCTCTGGTCTGAGTCGCGCTGTACAAAAACTGGCGATAGCTTTTCGAGCTAATGGATAGCTGAGGACAGCTAACCGTGGCTAGCTGAACTCCAACGTTAGCCAGTGAAAAAGGCTAACCTCTGGCTAGCTTCTGTTGTGGATTTCAGATGAGGTAAATAATACTTTCTTTTTTAAATTGGTGAGGCGGGTTGCAGGAGAGTGCTTTGAGGTTGAGTTTTTAGAAGAAAAAATGTAAAAAGATAAGTGAAGAAAAATATGTAAATATATATATACACGGGACACGACAAGAGGAGGGTAGAGGACGTCTGAACTGCTAAGCCATCTTGGATAAGATGTGAAGAGACAGGGGTCATAAATGATGAAACCCATCCTCCTCCCCTCACCACTATATAAGACAATGATACAATGTAACCAGAGTTCCACTACGTGAGGTCTGCAGCCTCTGCGTTAAAAGCACACACATGTCAAGTACAGAACTAAGCCAACCTCGGCGTGAGCTTTGGTTGTGAATGGTATGAACTTTGAACGCTTATTCACTACAGAAGTGATACTTCCTAGCCAGTGAGTTAGCAGCGGCCGCTGTAGACGTGGGCTAGGAAAGGACGGACGACGGATGCAATCTAACACACGACGAAGATACCACAACATATCCAATTTACCACCAGAGACATTCTTCCGAGGACAGGAAGATCCCTGTTGGCCAACCCGGCCTACTATCTACGACCAATCTACCGAAGCGCAGCTCAGAGTAAATGTTTATTGCATTTTCCTTTTCCAAATGGGTGGTAATTTAGAATGCATAAGATTCTGTATTTACAATAGCATAGCTGCTGTTTCTTTTGTTCCTCAGTCTTCCCGCTCTTTCATTCAAGCCCAACCCCCTTTCTTTGTGTAACAAGCCGCCATGTCGGCTCCGTCCACCAGGGACGTTTTCTGTATGACATAATTTGCATTCTGTGTATATGTAATTCTGTGTGATTAGTTAGGTATTTAGTAAATAAATAATTAAACCCAATTTTGTATTGCTGATTCAACTTGTTAGCCAGGGTTCGTGAAGATAACCAAGAATTTACAACTTTCATTATGAGACTGAAAATAAGGTGACAATTAATATTGACGGCTATCGATGTAAAATATTAAAGTCTTTAAGAGTTTATTCGGAAGATAACGGCTCTATATGTAACCGATGTGAAATGGCTAGTTAGTTAGAGGTGGTGCGCGCTAGTAGCATTTCAATCAGTGACGTCACTCGCTCTGAGACTTGAAGTAGGGTTTCCCCTTGCGTTGCAAGGGCCGCAGCTTTTGTGGCGCGATGGGTAACGGTGCTTCAGTGGGTGTCAGTTGTTGATGTGTGCAAGGGTCCCTGGTTCGAGCCCAGGTTGGGGCGAAGAGAGGGACGGAACCTACATATAAACACTCTTCCGTGGTGTCCCGACTTTCTAGTTAATTACATTTACATGATTAGCGAATCAGGTGATATTAATTACAAAGAAAGAATTTTATAGGATAGCATGTCATATCACTTAATCCGGCATAGCCAAAGACACTACATCATGTTCTCACTAATCGTCATCTATAATATTTCTCTGTCTCCCCTTCCAGAGGGCCTGAGGCTCTTGGACCGCAACTGAGGACACCCTGGCCTGACACCTGGACGTGCCTGGCCCTATCCCACCTGGACGT
The DNA here is from genome assembly GCF_965601325.2 of Salmo salar. NCBI lineage: Eukaryota > Metazoa > Chordata > Actinopteri > Salmoniformes > Salmonidae > Salmo > Salmo salar. The sequence continues at coordinate 86,083,941 of NC_138299.1, forward strand.
GCCTGGCCCTATCCCACCTGGCCCCACTCTACCTGCCTGTTACTTTAAAGTCCATAATTAACATATACAGATCTGGATCCATTGTCTTACCTACTACTGCAACAACTTGTGTCAATCATTTGCCCTTTTATAGAATATTATTTTTTACTAATGACTCCAAGGTGTGTGACTATCAACATTGGCTGCATATCCATTGTCCTTCTTCCAAAGTGTGGACTTGCACATTTCTTCTCATCTCAGGGATTTCAAAATGATGTAAAGTAGCTGAAGCTAATGCTTACCCCTATCCAATGCTTGGATATCCATGAGGAGAGGGATGGACAATTGGTATGCAGCCATTGATTTCAGGTGGCTTCATCAACAGATGGGATGTGTACGGAATGTATTCAGACCCTTTCCCTTTTTTCACATTTAGTTACATTACCGCCTTGTTATAAAATGGATTAAATACATTTCCTCATCAATCTACACATAATACCAAATAATGACAAAGCGAAAACAGTTTTTAGATTTTTTTTAAGATTCTAAAAAATAAAAAACAGAAATACCTTATTTAAATAAGTATTCAGACCCTTTGCTATGAGACTCGAAATTGAACTCAGGTGCAGTAAAAGTTAAATCCTCGTGGATTGATGAGGAATTGAAAAATTGTATGGTTGCGAGGGATGAGGCAAAAGGAATGGCAAATAAGTCTGGCTGCCCAACTGATTGGCAAACATCCTGTAAATTGAGAAATCATGTGACTAAACTGAATAAAAAGAAGAAGAAACTACACAATGAAACAAAGATAAAATACATAAAGAATGAAAGTAAAAAGCCTTGGAGCACCTTAAATTACATCTTGGGCAAAAAGGTAAACAGCTCCATCGTTCAATGAATCAGATGGCTCATTCATCACAAAACCCACTGATATTGCCAACTACTTTAATGATTGTTTCATTGGCAAGATTAGCCAACTTAGGCATGACATGCCAGCAACAAACACTGACACTACACATCCAAGCATATCTGACCAAATTATGAAAGACAAGTATTGTCATTTTGAATTCCGTGTGTGGAAGAGGTGAAATAAATATTGCTGTCTATCAATAATGACAAGCCACCGGGGTCTGACAATTTGGATGGAAAATTACTGAGGATAATAGTGGACGATATTGCTACTCCTTTTTGCCATATCTTCAATTTAAGCCTACTAGAAAGTGTGTGCCCTCAGGCCTGCAGGGAAGCAAAAGTCATTCAGCTACATAATAGTAAAGCCCCCTTTACTGGCTCAAATAGCCGACCAATCAACCTGTTACCAACCCTTAGTAAACATTTAGAAAAAAATTGTGTTTGACCAGATACAATGCTATTTTACAGTAAACAAATTGACAACAGACTTTCAGCACGCTTATAGGGAAAGACATTCCACAAGCACAGCACTTACACAAATGACTGATGATTGGCTTAGAGAAATTGATAATAAAAAGATTGTGGGGACTGTTTTGTTAGACTTTTCACATTATTGATCATGGACTGCTGTTGGAAAAATGTATGTGTTATGGCTTTACACCCCCTGCTATATTGTGGATAAAGAGTTACCTGTCTAACAGAACACAGAGGGTGCTCTTTAATGGAAGCTTCTCCAACATAATCCAGGTAGAATCAGGAATTCTCCAGGGCAGCTGTCTAGGCCCCTTACTTTTCAATCTTTACTAACAACATGCCAGTGTGTCTATGTATGTGGATGACTCAACACTATACATGTCAGCTACGACAGCACGCCCCCATTCTCATTGACGGGGCTATAGTGGAGCACATGGTGCAAGCACACCAAGACAGTCGTGAAGAGGGCACGACAAAACCTATTCCCCCTCAGGAGACTGAAAAGATTTTGCATGGGTCCTCAGATCCTCAAAAGGTTCTACAGCTGCACCATCGAGAGCATTCTGACGGGTTGCATCACTGCGTGGTATGGCAACTGCTCGGCCTCTGACTGCAAGGCACTACAGAGGGTAGTGCGTACGGCCCAGTACATCACTGGGGCCAAGCTTCCTGCCATCCAGGACCTCTATACTAGGTGGTGTCAGAGGAAGGCCCTAAAAATTGTCAAAGACTCCAGCCACCCTAGTCATAGACTGTTCTCTCTGCTACCGCAGGGCAAGTGGTACCAGAGTGCCAAGTCTAGGTGCAAGAGGCTTCTAAACAGCTTCTACCCCCAAACAATAAGACGCCTGAACATCTAATCAAATGGCTACACAGACTATTTGCATTGCCCCCCCCCCCCCCCCCCCCCCTTTTACACTAGTTCTACTCTCTGTTATCATCTATGCATAGTCACTTTAATAACTCTACCTACATTACATGTACATATCACCTCAATTACCTCAACTAACCGGTGCCCCCGCACATTGACTCTGTACCAGTACCCCCTGTATATAGCCTCGTTATTGTTATTTTACTGCTGCTCTTTAATTATTTGTTACTTTTATTTCTTATTCTTATTTTTTAAAGGTATTTTTTTAAACTGCATTGTTGGTTAGGACTAAGTAAGCATTTCACTGTAAGGTTTACACCTGTTGTATTCAGCGCATCTGACAAATAAAATTTGATTTGACTATACACGTACACATGGATTTTGTGTTGTAGATATGTGGTAGTAGAGTAGGGGCCTGAGGGCACACACTTAATGTGTTGTGAAATGTGTTGTGAATATATTGTAACGTTTTTTAAATTGTTTAACTGCCTTAATTTTGCTGGACCCCAGGAAGAGTAGCTGCTGCCTTGGCAGCAGGATCCATAATAAATACAAATACACCACATGCACTGGGGATAGAGAATAATCAATAGTGTTGCTATGGACACTGGATAATCTGACTAACACACACACACACACACCTGTTTGACCTCGCTGAGTCAATTCGGGTAGCATTCAATGTCCTGTGTTTATGTAAACCATGGCTGCCAGCATTGTAAATAAAAAGATGTGCATAACGATAATCAGCCTCTGGATACTTTCCCCTTAATGTATTATTCATGTCAGCCCACCTTTTAAAAGAAACACAATTTCATTAAATCTCTAGCTGAGTAAAATAAGTGGTTTTGTTCTGTTCAATAGACAATCCAGAAAATAACGGTAAACAGCGCCACATTCAGGCAGAAAACGGAATGTTATATTCTCAGCCAGGCCCACCTCAAAAACACAATTTAATTATATCCCTATTTGAGCAAAATAAGTATTTTTGTTGTGATCACATGAAAATCCTAACAATTCAGGTAAAGAGCGCCACAGTCAGGCATAAAATCTGAATATTCTATCATAAAGTGAGAACAATGATTTTCCCTTGCTGATATGGCTTCTACGTAGAAATGCTATACGAGTAAAGGAATAGATGACATGCGCTGCTATAAACCTGTATCCAATATAATCGTATAATTTACACACACCCACCGCGGACCTTTGACAAATACATATTCGTGAGAAAAGGCGTCCCATGGTCTGTGTTGTCAACTAACTTAATGTGATGATCCCAATAATTTAGGTAGCCTAGTAAACGATGCCCCTCTGGTATTTTCTATTGTGAACTGTCTGGAACTCGTTGATGTTTTCCTGTTTACTACTGAAATATATATTTTCTTAACTCAAAGACGAAATTAAATGCAATACACTGATCTCAGGCTACACATGAGTATGGTGGACCCATTGTAAAGTGACAAGCTTAAAAAACGTGTCCCAGTCCGACGTGCCCAGCTCTGCCCACCGGGGCTGCTGCTGCATTTTCTCATTCTATGAAGGTGGGGCGTGTGGATGCGATCCGCCAACCCAACCCCAAAGAAGAAGAAGCGTTTCCCGTTGTATTTGGTTAGCAGGCTACAGGAGAGAGGAAGTTGTTTTTCAAAAAGTGATTGAAAAGGTATGTACCATTTTAAACCTGGATTATTTATAATTTGATACATCTAGCTGTCACCAGTCAACTCACCCAAATGTTGAATGCGTTTGTTAATGTTAGGTAAAGCCGACTCCGGTTGTAAGCCTATTTTACAAGGAGGTAGAGCTTGCATAGGAGCGTGTTAGCGTTACTAGCTAAGTTAGCTGGCTTTGCTTTGTTCGTTAGCTAAAATTTTAATTCTAGATACTATAGCTCATGTTTTCAATATCGACTGCATTTGTGATAACCATATACTTTAACTAGTTGTTTAGACACATGTCATGCTTAATAAACCGTGTTAATGACCATGTTCTCGGGATAAGCCTATGCTTGATGAGCTGCCCTGCTCAGACCCAGCTAATATGCAGGCTAACCGCATTAGCTAGCTAGCTAACTAACCAGCTGTTCTTGTTATCACAGCAGCTAAACCACACAACAATTGGTTAGTTATAATGTTTGTGGATAAACGTAGCTAGCTATCTAAACTCACGTTTTATTTCTCTAAGCAGAGAAGCACAGAGACTGAGATGGATTGTGGTGCTGTTTGGTTTTATTAGCTAGCTAATAGGTTTCTATTTTTCAACAAACAAAATCTAAATATTGTAACGGCTCATGCCTGGTGTGTGTTGTGTTTATCAGATGTGACTGCTTGGTTTGTAACGTCATTGGTTTATTTTATTTCCACAGATTTATTGTTAAATTGGTCTCAAGAGCTTGAGTTGGAACGGATGTAGATTTTTCAGGGTGTACTAAAGCTACGTGACATTTTACCGATTTTCATCCACACCTTTCCCATCACAACATGAGCAGTACAGTAAGTTCTCACCTTTACATCCCTCAATTTTTTTACGCACAGAGAAAATGTCAGTTATGCTGAGCGCAACGTTGTGAAAATTCCTTGCAACTTCCAGTGTGTGTTTACTGTGAACACTGAGGCTGTACCTGCTGAGGCTATTTGATCATAATATAGGCCTACTAGAGTGGCCTGACGGAGAACATGCATCCCATAACATTTTTAACATGGAAATGGCTGTTCTAGCATTCAGCCTACGGTAGGTAGCAGGCAATGTGTAGTGTTCGTTGTAGGCCTACATTCCTGCCACATGATAACCCTCCAAGACCTTCAGTTTCATTTTCACTTAAGCAAAGGGGTCTGGTTTCTAAGAAGCTGTACTTTGTCACAGACACAGAGGAAGAGAAGGACTGGAGCCCCCTCAAGTTCCAGACGCACAGCCAAGAGTAGCAGAGTCACCACCACTGTGCCACTTCGTGCAGCTGCTGCTGCTGAGACCATTGCTGTGCTGGAGAGCAGTAGGACTAGCAGTGAGTACCAATGGCTTTATGCCTTTCTCTGGTTGATTATGGATAGGTTTCAAACTTTCTTTTGGCTGTGCAGGTGAGGAGGTGGTGGACTTGACATGTGAAGGTTCTGAGCCGACTGTGGTTGACTTGACCAACAATGATTCTGTGGTGGTGAGTTTGGGAACTCTATGCAAATAATGATGTATGCATTAGCTGTTTTAAATGTATTGATAACAATAAGCTTTTGTCACTGTTTAAAGACTGAAATGTTGACATTTGATGTTTCTATTTTCTTATTTTCCACCACTGCATGATTTCTGATGGGGAGACCAGGTTGTCGATGAAGGTAATTCATTGTTTTCCTCAATCAGAGATTTATATTTAGATTAACTATATGTTTTGACCCTCAAGTAATCATTCATCACTACATCAGACAAACTCAGTTCGAAAAATGCATGTTTATCTGCTAAATGGCATATATCAGGGCTTCGGGGCAGACGTGGAGTTCGCGGTGAGAGTTACGTGCTGAGCAGTGATGAGGAGGGGGATGCCAATGGGAGCCTCAGTGCTGACCTCCTATCTTCTCTACAGGCCAGCAGTAGAGCCAGGTACTAACTAACAACCTCTCTGACCATGCTAATCGAATCAGATGACATATAAAAAAAAAAAAGTACAACAATTTTACTAGAATATTTGCGTTAGGGCACATAAAAGCATCAATCTCATTTATCCACTCATAATATTGGCATGTGACCACTGAAATCATGATCTTGAGTTGCGGTAGATCCTGATGGTCTGTTCTCCACAGGTCTACGCCAGGTACAGTCAGCTGCCCAGTGTGTATGGACTCCTATGCTGAGGTAAGAGAAGCATACTTCATTGTGTGTGTGTGTGTGTGTGAAGGTGACTATGCCAAACTGTTTCTGTAATTGCTGTGTAGCTACCAGAATGTGAAGTTGTCCCTTCAACTAAGATCCTGTTTTCCTCTTCCTCTAGATCATTGAAAGTGGCAGACTAGTGGTCTCCACAAAATGTGGTCACCTTTTCTGCAGTCAGTGCCTCCGCGACTCACTGTCGAGATCCCACACTTGCCCAACCTGCAGAAAGAAACTGACCCACAGGCAATACCACCCCATATACATCTGACTTTGAATCATACCCGACTATCACTGCCCCCTACTGGACAAGCATACCTTTTCGGTTACATACACATTCAACCGATGTTTCTTCTACAATGACTCACTCTTATGCCAGCAGACATTTACCTACATTTAAAAAACAAAATATATTCCACCTATTCTCTTACTGCTGGTCATTCATTTCATAGTAATAAGATCGTTGTGGATCTGCATCACCAGTGACCACAACCAAGAAAAAACTAAGCTCAGAAGCTATATTACCTTTGATCAGATACTGTTTTAATGAAATGCCACATTTTAGAGTTTATTTTCATTTAGCAACTTGCTCCTTTTATTTTTATCTTAAGAAGTCAATGTTGTGTTGATGGCACTTAAGTTGCACTATGCAGAAAGCGCGCCACCATTTCCTGGTTGCTAAAACTCTAATAGTTAGTCTAATATCAGTTTATATGACAAAGTAAGCTAGTATAGTGTAGAGAATCATTGTACATCTAAACCATTAAATTATTTCCATAACCAAAAATATTGTTTCAGCTTTTTTAAGCTTGTGTACAAAACTGAAAGTAAGACTCAAACAAAACTTAAGCATAGAAATAGAACACATATACCGCTTCTTAGCCTTGCTTTAAAGTAGAATAATAGATCTATAACCCAAATTTCTATGCAAATTTGGTCTGGTTGCCCAAAAAGTTACACGTTGCCACAGGAGACCCAACTCTAACTCCAGTAGAAACATCTGATTATTGCTGCTGAGTAGGTGGATGTCTGAATGGTGGGTGTTGCTTGAATTGTCATCACCATTGTTGTAAATAATTTTGTGTATGTGTGGATAGAGATGCATAAGTTAATTTAAGGTTCAATAAAAATGTTGATTGAAAGTATTGTTTCAGGTATCTTTGTGACAGACTGAGAAGAGACCCCGAGGTAGGAGAGTGCATTGTTGAGCACTCATGCTAACCTGAGAGAGATCTACAGTTCCTGTCAAAAGTTTGGATATACCCACTCATTCAAGGGTTTTTCTTTATTTTTACTATTTTCTACGTTGTAGAATAATAGGGAAGACATCAAAACTATGAAATAACACATATGGCATCATGTAGTAACTGAAAGTGTTAAACAAATCATAATATATATTTTAGATTCTTCAAAGTAGCCACCCTTTGCCTTTGACAGCTTTGCGTTCTTTCAACCAGCTTCACCTGGAATGCTTTTCCAACAGTCTTGAAGGAGTTCCCACATATGCTGAGCACTTGTTGGCTGCTTTTCCTTCACTCTGTGGTCCAACTCATCCCAAACCATCTCAATTGGGTTGAGGTCTGGTGATTGTGGAGGCCAAGTCATCTGATGCAGCACTCCATCACTCCTTGGTATAATACTGTGGTAGCCATGCTTGTTAAGTGTGCCTTGAATTCTGAATAAATCACAGACTGTGTCACCAGCAAAGAACTATCACACCTCCACCATACTTCACTGTGGGAACCACACATGTGGAGTTCATCTGTTCACCTACTCTGTGTCTCACATAGAAACTGGTTGGAGGCAAAAATCTCAAATTTGGACTCCACCGGTCTAATGTCCATTGCATGTATTTCTTGGCCCAAGCAAGTCTCTTCTTATTGGTGTCCTTTTTGTAGTGGTTTCTTTGCAGCAATTTGACCATGAAGGCCTGATTCATGCAGTCTCCTGAACAGTTGTTGTTGAGATGTCTGTTACTTGAACTCTGAAGCATTTATTTGGGCTGCAATTTCTGAGGCTGGTAACTCTAATGAACTTATCCTCTGCAGCAGAGGTAACTCTGGGTCTTTCTTTTCTGTGGCGGTCCTCATGAGAGCCAGTTTCATCATAGCGCTTGATGGTTTTTACGACTGCACTTGAAGAAACTTTTAAAGTTCTTAATGTTCTGTATTGACTGACCTTCATGTATAAAAGTAATGATAGACTGTCATTTCTCTTTGCTTATTTGAGCTGTTCTTACCATAATGTGGGCTTAGCCCTATTCTCTCATCAAGCTTCGTGAGGTAGCCACCTGGAATGCATTTGAATTAACAGGTGTGCCTGGATTTGCAGAATTTATTACCATCTTAATGTGTTTGAGCCAATCAGTTATGTTGTCACATGGTAGGGGTGGTATACAGAAGATGGTATTTTACCAAATAGGGCTAAGTCCATGGTGTGCAAAGCTGTCATCAAGGCAAAGGGTGGCTACTTTGAAGAATCTCAAATATAAAATATATTTTGATTTGTTTAACCCTTTCCTTGGTTACTACGTGATTCCATATGTGTTATTTCATAGTTTTGAGGTCTTCACTATTATTCTACAATGTAGAAAATAGTCAAAATAAAGAAAAACCCTTGAATCAGTAGGTGTGTCCAAACTTATGACTAGTACTGTATATATACAGTGCCTAAGGAAAGTATTCAGACCTCTTGACTTTTCCCACATTTTATGAGACCGCCTTATTAATGATGACATGAAAACAGGTTATCCATAATATTTTCTAATTGTAAAAAATAAAATACCTTATTTACGTCAGTATTCAGAGCCTTTGCTATGAGAATCAATTAAGCTTAGTTGCATCCTGTTTCCATTGATCATCCTTGATGTTTCTACAACTTGATTGGAGTCCACCTGTGGTACATTCAATTGATTGGACATGATTTGGAAAGGGGCACCACCTGTCTATATATGATCTCACATTTGACAGTGCACGCCAGAGCAAAAACCAAGCCATCAGGTCGAAGGAATTGTCTGTAGATCTCCGAGACAGGATTGTGGAGAGGCGACTCCGGGATGCTGGCCTTCCAGGCAGAGTTGCAAAGAAAAATCCATATCTCAGACTGGCCAATAAAAGATTAAGATGGGCAAAAGAACACAGACACTGGACAGAGGAACTCTGCCTAGAAGGCCAGCATCACTGTTGAAGTTGAGACTGGTGTTTTGCGGGTTCTATTTAATGAAGCTGCCAGTTGAGGACTTGTGAGGTGTCTGTTTCTCAAACTAGACACTCTAATGTACTTGTTCACTTATTCACCGGGGCCTCCCACTCTTTCTATTCTGGTTAGAGCCAGTTTGAGCTGTTCTGTGAAGGGAGTAGTACAAAGCGTTGTACGAGATCTTCAGTGTCTTGGCAATTTCTCGCATGGAATAGCCTTCATTTCTCAGAACAAGAACAGACTGACAAGTTTTAGAAGAAAGTTATTTTATTTCTGGCCATTTTGAGCCTGTAATCGAACCCACAAATGCTGATGCTTCAGATACTCAACTAGTCTAAAGAAGGCCAGTTTTATTGCTTCTTTAATTAGCACAACAGTTTCAGCTGTGCTAACATAATTGCAAAAGGGTTTTCTTCTGATCACATAGCCTTTTAAAATGATAAACTTGGATTAGCTAACACAACGTGCCATTGGAACACAGGAGTGATGGTTGCTGATAATGGGCCTGTGTACGCCTATGAAGATATTCCATAATCAATCTGCCTTTTCCAGCTACAATAGTCATTTACAACATTAACAATGTCTACACTGTATTTCTGATCAATTCTATGTTATTTTAATGGACAGAAATTGTGCTTTTCTTTTAAAAACAAGGAAATGTGTAAGTGACCCCAAACTTTTGAACCGTAGTGGATATCACTGACTTAACACTTAATTTGTAACTATTTAAGTATTTAAATATGTTGTACTACCAGCTACTGTTGGCTGACTCATTTGTGGCATGCATTCTCTCAAATCTCCACTAAGGGTCCCTATCTTTTTGCACATGCTCTCAGTTGTCCAAGAATCCATAGGATAAACACAAAAGCAGCCTACCAAGGTCATTAAGACATTTCACTGTTTATGTAATTAAAGCATATAAATAGCATAATATCATTGAATTCTTACCCATTTTATTCATCATGATTTTTATTTATATATATATATATATATATATATATATATATATATACAGGCAATTTGGAAAGTATTTAGACCCCCTTGACTTTATCCTCATTTTATTACGTTACTGCCTTATTCTAAAATGGATGAAATAAAAAATGTAAATTAATCTACACACAATACCCCATAATGCCAAAGTGAAAACAGGTTTCTAGAATTATTTGCAAATGTATTAATTAAAAAACAGAAATGCCTTATTTACATAAGTATTCAGACCCTTTGCTATGAGACTCGAAATTGAGTTCAGGTGCATCCTGTTTCCATTGAGCATCCTTGAGATGTTTCTACAACTTGATGGAGTCAATCTGTGGTAAATTCAATTGAATGGACAAGATTTGGAAAGGCACAGGCCTGTCTATATAAGGTTTCACAGTTGACAGTGCGTTTCAGAATAAAACCAAGCTATGAGGTCAAAGGAATAGTTCGTAAAGCTCCAAGACAGGGTTGTGTCGAGGCACAGATCTGGGGAAGGGAACCAAAAAAATCTCTGCAGCACTGAAGGTCCCTAAGAACACAGTGGCCTCCATCATTCTTAAATGGAAGAAGTTTGGAACCACCAATACTCTTCCTAGAGCTGGCTGCCCAGTCGAACTGAGCAATCTGGGGGGAAGGGAGGTGGCCAAGAACACAATGGTCTTTCTGACAGAGCACTAGAGTTCCTCTGTGGAGATGGGAGAACCTTCCAGAAGGACAACCATCTCTGCAGCACTCTACCAATCAGGCCTTTATGGTAGAGTGGCCAGATGGAAGCCGCTTCTCGGTAAAAGGCACATGACAGCCCACTTGGAGTTTGCCTAAAGGCATCTAAAGACTTTCAGACCATGAGAAACAACATTCTCTGTTCTGATGAAACCAAGATTGAACTCTTTGGCCTGAATGCCAAGTGTCACGTCTACAGGAAACCTGGCACCATCCCTACGGTGAAGCATGGTGGTGGCGGCAGCATGCTGTGGGGATGTTTTACAGCGGCAGGGACTGGGAGACTAGTCAGGATTGAGGGAAAGATGAACAGAGCAAAGTACAGAGATCCTCAATGAAAACCTGCCCCAGAGTGCTCAGGACCTCCGACTGGGGCGAAGGTTCACCTTCCAATAGGACAACGATCCTAAGCACACAGCCAAGACAATGCAGGAGTGGCTTCGGGACAAGTCTCTGAAGTTCCTTGAGTGGCCCAGCCAGAGCCGGACTTGAACCCGATCAATCATCTCTGAGCAGCAATGCTCCATATCCAACCTGACAGAACTTGAGATGATCTGTAGAGAAGAATGGGAGAAACTCCCCAAATATAGGTGTGCCAAGCTTGTAGCGTCATACCCAAGAAGACTCAAGGTTGTAATCGCTGCCAAAGGTACTTCAACAAAGTACTGAGTAAAGTGTCTGAATACTTAAATGTGATATTTCAGATTTTTATTTTGGATTAAATAACAAAGGTCCACATCTATCTACACACAATACCCCATAATGACAAAGTGAAAACAGGTTTTTAGACATTTTTGTAAATGTATTAAATAAAAAACAGAAATACCTTATTTACATGAGTATTCAGACTCTTTGCTATGAGACTCTAAATTGAGCTCAGATTGATCATCCTTCATATGTTTCTACAACTTGATTGGAGTCAACCTGTGGTAAATTCAATTGAATGGACATGATTTGAAAAAGCACACACCTTCCTATATAAGATCCCCCTGTTGACAGTGCATGTCAGAGCAAAAACGAATGTACTTGTCCTCTTGCTCAGTTGCACATTATGGGGTGTTGTGTGTAGATTGATGGGGGGGGGGGGGGGGGGACAATTTGATCAATTTTAGACTAAGGCTGTAACGTAACAAAATGTGGAAAAAATCTGATTATTTTCCGAATGCACTGTAAGCATGAGGGCTATACAATATACAGTATATTATAATACATATTGATAATGTAGCAGCTGCTCTATGTCAGTGGATTAAACTTTTATTGGAGGGCAACTATTGAACTTTGTCTGTGTAACAATCCCCTTCAGTTTTTTCCTGTGCTTTAAAGTTTGAGAGCAAAGAAGCAAACATTGTTTTGACTACAAGTCGCTTAATTAAAGTAGGATCAATGATAATTGATATATTGGTGACAAGGTCCTCTCCTCCAGTGAGGTTCTCAACCTGGGTGCGATATTTGACAGTCCGCTCTCGTTTGAGGCGTACATCAAAAGTGTGACCAAACCTGAATTTTTCCATCTACAGAACATTGCCAGGTTACGACCTTTGCTGTCACAACCTGCAGCAGAACGACTCATCCACGCCTGTATCTTGCTCTGCCTGGACTACTGAATAGCTCTGTTTGTTGGTGCGTATGCCATGTGTCTAAACAGGCTACAATATGTCCAGAACTGTGCTGCACGTACACCTCCCTCCGTGAGCACATCACTCCAGTGCTGTTCAACATCCACTGGCTCCCCAAATGCTCATGCATTGACTTTAAAATCCTGATTCACACCTACCAAGCTATCCACAACTCTGGACCCAAGTACCTGTCTGACATCCTACCATCCTGCAGCCTTCACTCCTCCAGGTCCATTTCCCTTCAGCATCCCAACATCAGACTAAAAACTATGGGTGACAGGGCTTTCAGCTGTGCATCTCCTCGGCTATGGAACGCACTTCCAGTCACTGTCAGGGCTGCAGAGTCTCTGGCCTCGTTTAAGGAACAGCTAAAGACTGAGCTCTTCAGATAAGCTTTCAAAGACCTCTGTTAATTCAGTTCTCCTACCCACCAGATCTGACGACACCTGTATATAGCTTTGATTGTTGTCTGCTTACAATCTTCTGTGTTTTGGATTGTTTTTTATTATTATTTGTACTACATTTGTTATTTTCTTCCGCGCCTTACAAATTAAATTAATTATTGTTATGCAGGTTCATCTAATGTTCCTTCTCAGTACATCGGTGTGTTACTTGATGAATTTATTAAGAACCACATGGGGCCGATTTCCTGGATACAGATTTAACCTAGTCCAGGAGTAAATTCTCAATGGAGATTTTACATGGAGCTTGTTTTAATCCAAGATAATGCTTAATCTGGGTCTGATAAAATGACACTTTGTCATATTACATTTTTTCTTTAAATGACAATTTTCTTTTATGAATATTTTTGACCAATTTTCTAACACCCAAACTATACCATTTCAATCATTAGTCAATGTGTCTGATTACATAGTGGGAATAGAAATTCAATTGAATATTAACTATCATTACATTGTAATTACATTATAATGCATTTATTACATTAATGTTTTATTGTTATATATTTTGTGATTATGTATATTAGACTATATATATATATTTTTTTTACAATTATTATGATGCATATATATATATATATATATATATATATATATATATATATATATATATATATATATATTATATATATTTGTATTATTATGATGTCGTCCATGTTTTCAGCAGACCTGCCCTAGGTGTAGGCTAATACGAAAGAGTTAATTTTTACAATTTGTTGAGTAGCTGTGACTAGGGCTACACTGTGATTGGGCAAAAGTTCCGAGCTGGGATGGACCGCCTTTCCCTCGGCTGTTTGTTTGCCTGCGGTCGATTACTGGATGGCAAGGTCTGTTAGCTCAATTATTGCAAAAAGGTATTTGGATGCAAATGAAAATTGCGATAAAAAAATAAATAAACAGATTAGGCCTACAGCGTCTCTTCCGAAATTCATAAGGGTAGGAGTTAACTGTAGCCTACCGCGAGCAGAGGACTTTTATATATTTAGTTTTTACGCACGCGTTCTGTCCGGTGTGGTGGTCTCGCACGAGCGTTATGTGATGACTCATTCAAAAAACTAGAACTAGATTTGATCTCTCGCATGTTTGATATTGACGTTCAATAGTGTTCTTTGTATTGGAGGGTACAATTGTTTTCAATAACTGAGCCACAGGTACCTGAGCGACAGTGCGTGCAGTTCAACGTTCAGTTGATATTGTTTTTTTGATTATTTGGATTAGATCACCTTTGATGCAAATGTAAAGGCAATAAGAATGATTGACTTGCCGTTAGTGGGAAACCGATTCAATACAAATCATTGCTGCAGGACATTTCAGGTAAGTCACTACTTAGTAACTTGTATTATTTTAAGATGTGTTTTTGGCCCTGGTTACAATGTGATTATTTTTAGCCAGCTGATTTTAGAAGGATGCGTGTTTATTTTAGAAAAGTCATAAGTAGACAACTTTTAATTAATACTACATATTATTACTAATGTTTTAGTAATAGGACAGTACACAGCTGTATTGCATAAATCAAAATGTTTGTGTTCATCATAAAATATAGTTAGTCTATATTACCTTATAAAAGCTATTATTTGTTGTCCACTTTTGAGTGTAGAATGTTGTCATTCCACTGATTCACCATGTCTCACTGATCTAGAGCGGAATGTAGCCTAGTGGTTAGCGAGTTGGGTCAGTAACCGAAAGGTAGTTCCAACCTTTCTGAGTCGACTATGTGAAAAATCTGTTGAGCAAGGCACTTAACCCTAATTGCTCCAGGGGTGCTGCAACAATGAGGACCCTGGCCTCGACCCAACTCACATAGGACATGTTTATTTTATGATATATGTGGATGGTTCATTAGCAGGTAGATTAACTGTAGTTTATACATCAGTATCTATAACCAATTCTAATACAATGAGTTAGGAGGACATATCTAGTTCCCCAATAGCAGATGCTTTAATATAACAGTCAATGTTATGTCATGTTGATAATTCTTATCACAGATTAAATTCTAAACTCTAAAGGATGTTCCTAATTTCAAATGACTTACAATTTGATGTACAAAGTGGCAGAAAGAATAACTCCTCTATCCAGAAACAGAGGGTCATATGAACAGAATAAGAGCTGCTCGTTTGAATGAAGATCATAAATAAAAAGCCTAAATTGCTTTTCCAAAAGCACATTATCTAGTGTTGGGAACAGAATTCTTGTATTTTCCAGTCTGTTAAATGATTAACAACTTGTTTTAATGTCACTAGTTACAAGACTGTAAATCTGTTAGATTTACTCAATGCCTTGACTATCCCACTTCCAAAGAAACGTCTGTGAGATAATATTGTTGTTGTAAAACCGTATCCAGTAGCTTAGAGATGATGTGGATAAAACCAGTATGTGTTGTTGCACCTCGCCTCACTGTGAATTGTCTTGTTTTCTCCTTATCCCAGATTTGAAGTGTTGAAACCTGCGATCCAGAAAGAATGGGGCATTTATGGATTTGCCTGCTCATTTGTGAAATAATCCTGTTGTCTGACTGTGCACGGGGTGAGTAGTAACTTAGTAGTAAGCAACAATAACAACTGAAAGTGTTTTAAAGAGTCACTTTTTTTGATGGAAAACCAGATGTTTAAGGCTAAGTTATAGTGAGACACATAAGTTCTGGTCTTCGTTTTGACAGTTCATTGCAAAAGTGATATATTTTGGTCTTTTAGTAGTAAATCTAGCTCTTTCCCCCTAGCGGTTCAACTCTACCATTGAAATTGTGATGTAGAGGCACCTTGAGAAGGTGCCTCTACGTCATCTTAAGGTAGGGGTTCAGTATGAAATACACTCCCTTCTAGATGTGCTGGGTGGTACCACCGCAAGGCTTACTATAAAAGCAGGTGACAGCGGGCCTTATTTGCCAATGGTCTTGGTAAGTGGAGTGTGCCAATATATTTTGCATGATGCTTCCTTGAATAGACTACTGACGTTACACAACATTCTAAAAGGCAGTAGGGCACATTTCCACATATGACCAAATACAACGTTTTTGCTTACCATTTCATACATATCTATGGGCTTTTACTAAGGGAAAAAAAACATGTAAACTATGAGGATTATACCTTTCTATTCGTAGCTACATCCATCATAACAAGAAATGGATGACAATGGTGGTCGTGTCAACTCATTGTATTTTTTCCTAACCGCTCTGACTGGTGGTGCAGGCTGCCAAGAAAGTTGGCTCATAGTTCAATGGTTGTGATTTCTAATACCACATGGGGCAGATATACATTTGTCTTATCCTTTATTGACAAAATTCATCCCATGCCGACACACTTTTTAAATCTGAAAAGTGAAAGCATACCTGTGAGAGGAGTCACCCTGGTAGTAGGTTTTTATACAGTACCCAAGACGGATCTATGAGATAATTTCACTATTGGGAAAAAGAGCTACTCCGTAAATACGGCAATGCGGGTTGTATTGAATTGAGCCCCTAATCTTAATTTTCAAGGTGATTATTACACTTTTCTCCCCAACACAATACCTCAATAAATGTAAGTCCACATTTCAAATGTTTTCTTTGCACCCCATGGGGGATTGAATTTACACTATAAGTGGTAATAGATAGCAGGAACTCAGTGCCACTGTATGCTAACTGTCTAGAGCCGTATTTGCTCGCAATGCACATCATTTTATTATCAGAGCGTTCCAGTGGACTTCTGGTAAGTATGCTTTAGTGAAAAAGTGTTTGGATCAGATACAATTAGTTTACCCTCCCCAAAAATGAATATTTATGAGCAATTCCCTCTACCCACAACCTTTCACCTGAAGTAGATCTGTAGGCAACCATCTTCAAAAAGTGCATCACCACAGTGAGGACTGATGATATCTATGACAAGCTGCTGATTCACAACTTTGTATTTTGCTGTACAAAATTGTGGTTGTGTAACTCAAGTTAGTGGTATAGTCCATTCGGACTTAGGGACTACCCTCTGTTTTCTAATGGACCCTGCCTTGATCACACAGCTTTTGGCACCCTCCGTTTTCTAATGGACCCTGCCTAAATCACACCTTTTGACTGCAGCGCAGTGTGCAAGTGTCAAGTGAGGTGTGCAGATAGTGTACTCCTCACCCTCCTGCTGCCCAAACTCCTCACACTCCTGATGCCCACCCTCCTCACACTCCTGATGCCCACCCTCCTCACCCTCCTGATGCTCACCCTCCTGCTGCCCAGCCTCCTCACCCTCCTGATGCCCACCCTCCTCACCCTCCTGCTGCCCAGCCTCCTCACCCTCCTGATGCCCACCCTCCTCACCCTCCTGCTGCCCAGCCTCCGCACCCTCCTGCTGCCCAGCCTCCTCACCATCCTGCTGACCAGCCGTAGCTGTGTCTGAGCTAGACTCAACAGACTTCTAGTCTGCCTGTCTCTGTCTGTCTGTCTGTCTGTCTGTCTGTCTGTCTGTCTGTCTGTCTGTCTGTCTGTCTGTCTGTCTGTCTGTCTGTCTGTCTGTCTGTCTGTCTGTCTGTCTGTCTGTCTGTCTGTCTGTCTGTGTGTCTGTGTGTGTCTGTCAGTCTGCTTGCTCTGGCCTGCCTTTCTGTATGTCTGCCTCTCTATCTGTCTGTTTGTGGGGAAAGCAAGGGGGCATGGGGAGCCAAACACACGGCACTCAGGCAGATAGGATCAGTGAGTCAAACAGTCAAGCAGTCATGGAGACGCTTAAGCAAAAGTAAACAGAGACCCATAGAGAGCAATGCGATTAGATTAAGCAATTTATGTTTGTTTGCTGTGCAATGCCACAGTGTTTCTGATCGTGAATGGAGCAAGGTGGCAAGGATAGCTGTGGGCTTAAAGGTAGAAGAGACAACCTTACTGGTCTTCCTGGTGATGATATCGGAGGGGGTTCCTCACTGGGTTAGCCTAGCTAGCGCCTCACTGGGGTTAGCCTAGCTAGCGCCTCACTGGGGTTAGCCTAGCTAGCGCCTCACTGGGGTTAGCCTAGCTAGCGCCTCACTGGGGTTAGCCTAGCTAGCGCCTCACTGGGTACACAGAGGGAGAGATAGACGATGGCATGCGGATATTAGAGAAACAAACTTCTTCCTTTCTTCATGAAGTCTGATATGACAGGTTTGATAAGACTGAGACAAGCATGGTGGTTGTACAGAAAACAAAATAGCTCAGAGATACTGAAACCGAATCAGAGATTATTTTCCACGTGATCTGAGATACTTTGCACTCCATTTGACCCAACGCTGGGCTTTGGACATA
This sequence comes from Salmo salar, assembly GCF_965601325.2. Lineage (NCBI taxonomy): Eukaryota > Metazoa > Chordata > Actinopteri > Salmoniformes > Salmonidae > Salmo > Salmo salar. The sequence continues at coordinate 86,102,226 of NC_138299.1, forward strand.
GTGTGGGGGGGTCAACAATGGCAACTCAACATACAGTAGAAAATCTTGAGTCCACATCAAAACATATGCTGACATTCTATAATTATTTTGTGACCTTAGTTTCATACCTTCAGATGGGAACTTCAGGAGTAGAAAAGGAACATACTTTCAAAACTACAGCACACGTAACAACACTTTTGCTATGATGTGGAGTAGGGAATGCATTTTGAAAGGTTTCTGGTTCGAATCCCGAAGACGACTAGGTGAAAAATCTCTCTGTGCCCTTGAGCAAGGCACTTAACCCTAATTGCTCCTGTAAGTAGCTCTGGATAAGAGCATCTGCTAAATGACTAACATGTCATTCCAAAGGAACAACAATAACCCTCGACCCCATTTGAGTTCTCCCCTCCTAAATAAGAGTTTGCTGTTCCTGTGTGTCCTTGGTGCACGGGGAATGCAGAACATCACGTCAGATGACAAATATTTTCCGCTACATGCGGAAGCACAGTTTGGGCCCAGCTGCCAGAGAGGCATATGAACTATATAAGCTTATGCAATGATTCAGGGTCTGCATGGTCGAGAGAGAGACTATTAATGCCGAAATGTGGGTATTAACATCTGTGCCAACTAAATGGGGAAACAAGTAAGTCATGGGATAGTTACCATAACAGTTAAAAAAACAAAATTATGATCACAAATGAAATTGAACTGCATTCACCTTGGTATCATTGTCTTGTTTAGTAAAGTCTGACTCATTATGACGTACAGGATCATGGTGCAGAAAAGGTAGACTAAATACTAGCAGCATTTGCTTTTAGTCAATGGAGACGGGCAGCCATATGGACACGTGGAGATGTGGGGGCTTTTGGAGGTGGAGCTGTTTGGTTTGTAGGGGCCTGCTGTGCTGTTTGTACAAACTAGGACCACCGTGCGGCTACATGCTGGTGTGTCAATGAGTGGCAGCCCTCCAGGATTCATGATTGAGCATCTGGACACATCTTTATAGAGTAAACCACCAAACGGGCTGATGCTCTAAACGTATACAATGAAAATAAATACAGTCTGCTTATCTAACTTTCTTGTATTCCTCTGAGCCTTCTAAAAGTCAATAGAAACTGAGATGAGGTTGAGTCCCTCTCTCTCTCCTTCCATCGTTCCATATCTTCTTCCCTCCCTCCATCGCTCCTTCCTTCAATCTCTCTCTCCCTCCCTCCATCTCACCCTCTTTCCATCTCACCCTCTTTCCGTCCATCCGTCCCTCCCTCCATCTCTCCCTTCCCACCTCACACTCCTCCCACTGCAGCAGTTTATGGATAGCTCTAAGCCAGAGGGAATGTGTGAAGTTAATTTAGAGTGTTGGAGAAACATAGCTGAGCCACTAGGTAGCCTTTGGTCCCTTCACAGCTCTGTATAATATCCACAGTGCCTAGAGTGTGGGTTAAGCAAACAGTAGTTACATTTAGAATAGGAATTGATGCATATGTCTTGGTTAAAGTCAGTGTTATTAACAATGGCAAAGTGTGTGTATTGAGACAAATGTGTCATAAAATGTAAATACTATATTGCAAAGTTATAATAAATTCCTATTGGCATTTCCAGTAAATGATGCACACAAAACCATCAGGCAAATCTCAGACATAAACCGTCTTCCAGACGTGACAAACAGAGCTGAGTGTGAGTGAGGAATGAGAGATCTGCTTCAGTGCATGTCAATGAGGAGGATAGATCCATCGAGCAAGGCTTCTGTCAGACTACAGGCCATAAAGTGATTATTAGCATGTCAGATGGTGTTTACACAGCAACCATCTTTCTCTCGCTTCTCCTTATTAGCATTGGGCTGCTAATCACATTCCCCAGTAATGAAGCTGTGTTACCCAGGAGGTCGTAAATTGATTTAAGACTGGGAACAGCATGTTGCTGAGTTGAGGATGTGGTGATTAGGAAGCAAAGTCTGGCTTCAAAAGGAACTGAATTAAACAGGAGCTCAGATAAAGTCAATGTTAGTTTAAGCACGTCTGGTGTTTGTGTTTTAATGTGTCCATCAAGACACCTCAGGGGTAGGTTGATGGTTTTTATCCCACAATGGCAGAGGGTGGTATGAGGACACCCTGCACTAGTCCTCCTGGTACAGAATCATGGTGTTCAATGGGACTGGGATAGGTGCCCTGTGTAGGAGTGAGGAGAAACAGCTCCATTAGAATAGAGGAGGGAAAGATAGAGAGCTCTCCTGCAGTCCAACTGGCCTACTGTTTTCACCAGTCCTCCCTGCAGTCCTCCAGTCTTGTCTGACATGACTTCCATTAGGCTAGCCAGAAGCCTCTACCCCAGTCTGCGTTAATCAATGTTGCAAACACATTAGCCACTGAAGGCAACATCTTTATATTGTTGCGGATGTATTGGAACTATGCCACACCCACACTAACATACTTTCCTGCCTGAAATAGCCACAACATAGACAGACAGGCAGACAGACTAGAGGTCTGTTGAGTCTAGGTTAGACACAGCTATGGCTGGGCAGCAGGAGGGTGAGGAGGCTGGGCAGCACATACTCTCACAGACAGTGCATTGTGTCGTACAGTGGTGAAACAATAGTTTATTGTTGGTGGCTGGAGCCTGTGTTTGGTCATTGCTACAGGTCAGAGGGCAGCAGGGAGTGTGCATGCCTGACCTTTCACCAGGAGCTTACAATAACACACCAGTCCTCCTGCAGATTCTGCTTTTTCTCCTCTGTGTGCCTTCAGAGAGTATTCACATCCCGGTACATTTTCCACATTTTGTTGGGTTACAAAGTGGAATTAAAATGGATTTGATTGTCTTTTTTTGTCAATAATCTGCCCAAAATACTTTGTACTGTCAAATTTGAAGAAAAATTATAAAACAAATTTAAAAAATATGAAAAATGAAACACTGTCTTAATTAGATACTGTACAATGCTGTGAAAAAGTATTTGCACCCTTTCTGATTTTCTTTTTTTTTTCCTAGCTATTTTTTTAATAGTGAATGTTATCAGATCTTCAACCAAAAACTACAATTAGATAAAGGGAACCTGAGTTTACAAATAACGAATAACAATTATACTTATTTAATTTATTTAATTAAACAAAGTAATGCAACACCCAATGCCCCTGTGTGAAAAGGTAATTGCCCCCTTACACTCAATAACTGGTTGTATCACCTTTAGCTGCAATGACCACAACCAAACACTTTCTGTAGTTGTTGATCAGTCTCTCACATCTCTGTGGAGGAATTGCTTTCACTCAGCAACATTTGGGGGTTTTCAAGCATGAACTGCTTGTCTCAAGTCCTGGCACAACATCCCAATCGATATTAGGTCTGGACTAGGCCATTCCAAAACTTTTTAACCATTTTCATGTACAGTGCATTCGGAAAGTATTCAGACCCCATGACTTTTTCCACATTTTGTAATGTTCTGCTTTATTCTAAAATGGATTAAATTACATTTTTTGCTCATCAATCTACACACAATACCCCATAATGACAAAGCGAAAACAGGTTTTTAGAAACTTTAGCAAAATTGTAACAATTTTGTTTAAAAAAAATATATTTACATAAGTATTCAGACCCTTTGCTATGAGACTCGAAGTTGAGCTCAGGATCATCCTGTTTCCATTGATCATCTTTGAGATGTTTCTACAACTTGATTGGAGTCCACCTGTGGTAAATTTAATTGAATGGACATGATTCGGAAAGGTACATACCTGTCTATATTAGGTCCCACAGTTGACAGTGCATGTCAGAGCAAAAACGAAGCCATGGGGTCAAAGGAATTGTCCGTAGAGCTTCAAGACAGGATTGTGTCGAGGCACAGATCTGGGGAAGGTTTCCAAGCAATTTCTGCAGCATTGAATGTCCCCAACAACACAGTAGCCTCCATCATTCTTAAATGGAAGAAGTTTGGAACCACCAAGACTCTTCCTAGAGCTGGCTGCTCGGCCAGACTGAGTATTCAGGGGAGTGTCACTCTGACAGAGCTCCAGAGTTCCTCTGTGGAGATGGGAGTACCTTTCAGAAGGACAACCATCTCTGCAGCACTTCACCAATTAGGTCTTTATGGTAGAGTGGCCAGACGAAAGCCACTCCTCAGTAAAAGGCACATCACAGCCCGCTTGGGGTTTGTCAAAAGTCACCTAAAGGACTCTCAGATCATGAGAAACAAGATTCTCTGATCTGATGAAACCAAGATTGAATTATTTGGCCTGAATGCCAAGCCTCACATCTGGAGGAAACCTAGCACCATCCCTACGGCGAAGCATGGTGGTGGCAGCATCATGCTGGGGATTGAAAGGAAAGATGAACGGAGCAAAGTACAGAGAGATCCTTGATGAAAACCTGCTCCAGACCACTCAGGACCTCAGACTGGGGTGAAGGTTCACCTTCCAACAGGACAACGACCCTAAGCACACAGCCAAAACAGCGCAGGAGTGACTTCGGGACACGTTTCTGAATGTCCTTGAGTGACCCAACCAGAGCCCGGACTTTAACCAGATCGAACATCTCTGGAGAGACCTGAAAATAGCTGTGCAGCGTCGCCCCCCCTTCCGACCTGACAGAGCTTGAGAGGATCTGCAGAGAAGAATGGGATAAACTCCCCAAATACAGGTGTGCCAAGCTTGTAGCGTCATATCCAAGAAGACTCGAGGCTGTAATCGCTGCCTAAGGTGCTTAAACAAAGCCTTGAGTAAAGGGTCTTAATACCTATGTAAATGTGATATTCATGTTTTTTATTTTTAATACATTGGCAAAAATTCCTAAAAACCGGTTTTTGCTTTGTCATTATGGGGTATTGTGTGTAGAAAAAAACAATGTTTAAATCAATTTTAGAATAAGACTAAAACGTAACAAAATGTGGAAAAAGTCAAGGGGTCTGAATAATTTACGAATGCACTGTAGACTTGATTGTGTGTTTTGGATCATTGTCTTGCTGCATGACTCAGCTGCACTTCAGCTTCAGCTCACAGACGGATGGCCTGACATTCTCCTGTAGAATTATCTGATACAGAGCAGAATTCATGGTTCCTTCTATTAAGGCAAGTCATCCAGGTTCTGAGGCAGCAAAGCATCCCCAAACCATCATACTACTACCACCATGCTTGGCCGTTGGTATAAGGTTCTTACTGTCGAATGCAGTGTTTGGTAACATTATGTCTGGCAAAAACAAATGTCATCCAAAAAGTTGACTCAAGTTTTTCAAAAAAGCACCTGAATGATCATCAACACTCCTCGAAAAATGTTTTATGGACAGATGATTCAAAAATCAAACATTTTGGCTGACATGAAATAAATGAAATAAGTAAGTCATTGTTGTGTTATTTCTTAACTCAGGTTCCCTTTATCTAATATTAGGTTTTGGTTGAAGATATGATAACATTCAGTTTGAAAAATATGCAAAAGTAGAGAATATTTGAAACCGGTAAATTATTTTTCACTGCACCGTAAGTATTCACCCACTCTTAGACAATATATGTTAGAAACACCTTTGGCACCGATTACAGCTGTGAGTCTTTTTGGGTAAATCTCTAAGAGCTTTGCACATCTGGATTGTACAATATTTGCCCATTATTCTTAAAAAATTCTTCAAGCTCTGTCAAGTTGGTTGTTGATCATTGCTAGACAACCATTTTAAAGTCTTGCCATAGATTTTCAAGCCGATTTAAGTCAAAACTGTAACTAGGCCACACAGGAACATTCAATGTCGTCTTGGCAAGCAACTCCAGTGTATATTTGGCCTTGTGTTTTCGATTATTGTCCTGCTATAAGGTGAATTCCTCTCCCAGTGTCTGTTGGAAAGCGGACTGAACCAGGTTCTCCTCTAGGATTTTGTATGTGCTTAGCTCAATTTTGTCTATCAAAAATAAAATCCCTTTTCCTTGCCGATGACATGCATACCCACAACATGGTTCAGCCACCACCATGCTTGAAAATATGAAGTGTGTTAATCAGTGATGTGTTGTATTGGATTTGCCCCAAACATAACGCTCTGTACTCAGGATAAAAAGTTAATTTCTTTGCCACATTTTTTGCAGTTTTTTGCAATTACTTAATTGCCTTGTTGCAAACAGGATACCTATTTTGGAATATTTTTTTCTGTACAATCTTCCCTCTTTTCACTCTGTCATTTAGGTTAGTATTGTGGAGTAACTACAATGTTGTTGATGCATCCTTAGTTTTCTCTTAGAACAGCCATTAAACACTATAACTGTTTTAAAATCACAATTGGCCTCATTGTGAAATCCCTGAGCAGTTTCCTTCCTCTCTGGCAACTGAGTTAGGAAGGACACCTGTATCTTTGTGGTGACTGGGTGTATTGATACACCATCCAAAGTGTAATTAATGACTTCACCATGCTCAAAGCGATATTCAGCATCTGCTTTTTTTATTTTTACCTATCTACCAATAGGTGCCCTTCTTTGTGAGGCATTGGAAAACCTACCTGGTCTTTGTGGTTGAATTTGTACTTGAAATTGACTACTCGGGGCCTCCCGAGTGGCTCAGAGATCTCAAGGCACTGCGTCACAGTGCTTGAAGCTTCACTACAGACCCGGATTTGATCCCAGGCTGTATCACAACAGCTGTGACCGGGAGTCCCATAGGGAGGCGCACAATTGGCTCAGCGTCGTCCGGGTTAGGGGAGGGTGTTAATTAAGAAGCGCGGTTTGACGGTTCTTGTTTCGGACGATGCATGACTCGACCTTCGCCTCTCCCAAGTCCATTGGGGAGTTGCAGCGATGAAACAAGATGGTAATTGGATATCATGAAAAAGGGAATAAAATACAAAAAATAATAATAATAAAAGAACTTGACTACTTGATTGAGGGACTTTACAGATAATTGTAAATGTGGGGTACAGAGATGAGGTAGTCATAAAAAAATCATGTTAAACACTATTATTGCACACAGAATCCATGCAACTTATTATGTGACTTGTTAAGCACATTTTTTGTCCTGAACTTATTTAAGCTTGCCATAACAAAGGGGTTGAATACCTTTTGACTCAAGATATTTTTTCATTTTTTATTCATTTGTAAAAATATAAATAAATTATTATTCCGCTTTGACATATGGGGTATTGTGTGTAGGCCAGTGACACAAAAATCGAAACCTTAATCCATTTTAAATTCAGGCTGTAACACAACATTATTTTGAAAAAGTCAAGGGGTGTGAATACTTTCTGAAGGCACTGTATATATGTATGCATGTACTTCTCTCCTCCCCCACCTTCCCAGCTGTTCTCCTGGTCGCATTACAAATGAGATGTTGAAAAGCAATCCCGGGACCGGAGACAGCTCTCCTTGTTTTCTTTTGGATTTTCTGTGTCAGTTTGTGTTGGGGCCTGCACCCCTAAGCAGGTGTGTGTGTGTGTGTGAGAGAGATTGTAAGGAAGGATGAGACAGAGAGAGAGAGAGACCCCCCCAAGCATTCTGGGACCTAAACTGAGCATTAGCGTGATTGACGGATGGCAGTCATACTGTGTCCACTAGTGGTTTTATAACCTCTCCTTGGGTACCCCCGGACATTTCACAATTTTGTTGTAATACTGAACTAGCTCAACTAATTCACCTATTCAAGGTCTTGATGATTAGTTGACAATTTGAATCAAGTGTGCTAACTCTGGAATAGTTAAACTACATGGAATGGCTGGGGGTCCCAGGGGAGAGGTTTAGAAACCCCTGCTCTACACTATTTTTCTAAGTGTCCCAAATGGCACCCTATTCCCTACATAGTGCAATGCTTTTGACCAGAGCCCAATGCCGTGCACTGTATAGGGAATAGGGTACCATTTAGGGACACAGCCATAGACTGAGTCAGTCTCTCTCTTCGCTGCATGCCGCTGGTTTGTTCAGAGTGTGGGACTAACCCAGTGCCCCCTGCGCTCTTTCTAAACAACCTGAACCAATCAGCCTCCACAGGCATTTCCTTTGGTGCTGGGGTGAAAGGTCAGCTGTATTACCCCAAGAAAACGTCCATAACAGCCACTTAATGTCTGAGAGGTTTGAGGTATGTCTGAATGACATCACAGAGCCCCCCATAAGCCCAGCTGATGTATGTCTGAATGACATCACAGAGTCCCCCATAAGCCCAGCTGATGTATGTCTGAATGACATCACAGATTCCCCCATAAGCCCAGGTGATATGTCTGAATGACATCTAAGAGCCCACCTCCGAAAGCCCAGCTGATGTATGTCTTAATGACATCACAGAGCCCCCTCTCCCCCGCAAACCCAGGTAGTGTATGTCTGAATGACATCACAGAGCCCCCTTCCCCCCCTGTAAGCCCAGGTGATGTATGTCTGAATGACATCACAGAGCCCAGGTTGTTGTCTCCATAAATCAGGAAATATGTCACTCACACCAGAGGTTGTTTCATAGTTGTGTGGTTCTTGTTGGACAGCACCAGAGTGAACTGACAATGGTTCTGTAGTGTTCTTGCCCGTAGCCACATGGATTTCGGTCTCACGCCGGCAGAGAATCGAAAGCATAGCACACACACACACACACACACACACACACACACACACACACACATACACACACATACACACACATGGCTTGTTCATTACGCCAGCTGTCGGAGTGGAATCCACACTGCTGTTGGAATGTATAAGGAGTGTGGGAGTTGTGGGGTGGTTTGAAAGTTGGGAATTTGAAGGCTTTAGCAACTGAGGAGCTTGTGTTGCTTGGGCTGTTAGGTGCAGTGTTGTGGATTTTTCAAGGATGCAGTCGGGACACAGACCCAGCCAAACCCATAGGCTCCAACCAGGAAATCTGAACCACCTGGCTGACTGGTCCAAATTCAGTGGAGGAGCTTTTGGGTGTCAGGGTGGCTGTCTGGAGTGAATAGGCTTGCACCTGTGGGATTTCTCATCTGTTGCTGCCTCTTATATCTCACCCCCAGTCCCATGGTGGATCAGGCCTGATAAAAGGACCATGTGATATGACCGTGGCTCACTATGAGCAGCTGTCTATTCCCCCAGTTTTAAATCCGTTGTCTGCTGGAGGTCTCACTGTTTCACGGTGTTGTTCTCACAGTTGGTTTGTCTTTAAGCTTAGGGCAACGCCATCTATTGTCTCCCCCAGTCTTCCTCAATAGGAAATGAATGGGCCTGAGAAATGTGTGTTTCTCAAAGACCGTGAAGTGAGAGACGTAAGCAGATCCTCTACAGGGTATTTAAACTCTGCACATTTGATGTCGTCCCCCATTTCCTCTCGCTGTGTCTGTCTTTCTGACTCTTCAGTATGGAATTCCACCACCATCACCCTCAGGTTGTGCAGATGGCAAAACTTGAGTGCTAGCCGTGGTTATTTTCTGTGCACAAAGTTACACGAGCACAATGTTGAAGTCCTCTATTAACCAAATATAATCCTCATATTCTGGCTCAGAATTGTCACCTATTATCACACTGAGATTTATGTCAGAGTCTAAAATAGCTCTATTCTTCAGGGTCCCTATTTTAAAATACTCTATATTAGCAGGACCTTTAAGTCTTTTTTCTGGCCAGCTGCCCTGGGTTTTAAGACTTTAACTTTGAGAGGAGGAGATGGGGGGGAGAGCAGGGGCTTGGGGAGGCGCGGTCGTCGTCTCTGTGAGAGTGACCCCTGAGTGACAGCAGCCGAGGGGGAAACAGACCTGAGGCCATGGTGAACAGATCGACGGGCCGTGGTGAACAGAGTGCCACTCCGCCAGAGCCGCGGTGAACATCACTCCGTCAGGGACGTAACGCCACTGGGGATGAAACTCAGCCTCCACTAACAGGTACAAGTTGCAAGATGACTGATTTATTTGAGGCGATATTCTGGAACTGTTTGCACCGTGAGTGCCTCGGCCTGTCAATGGTCACTTTGTGGGCCCCTACCTGGCGCAGCCCCTGCCTCTGACTCATGGCATTCATGTCTAGTTGTGCCAATCCACACTGGCCCTCAACACACACCAAGGACAGCATCGTTGGTGGGGTGTGCGCCAAGTACTGCCGTCATCTCATATGTTGAGCTCAACTATTACAAATGTTTGTGAGCTCATATTGTGTACGTCACTTCTCTGGCTTAACCTCTTTTCTTCTAAAAAAAACATGTTGTCAATGCTTTCTATGTCGATTTGAGCTGACTGCTAGTTTGTATGTATGCCCCATTAAGATGTCAGTGACGCGTGCAAGATGAGAAAGGGAGATACCCCTCAGTGCTTGTCTCTGTCTGTAGGTACACATCATTTTAATGTTTCCCTGAGGAACAGAGTTAGCCTCATTGTTAGGGCCAGGTTGCCCAGCACTCAAATGACTGTGGAGATTTCGGATGAAACCTCTTCTGACAGAGACCTGCGCATAACAAATTGAGTTAGTCATGTCTGAGAGGAGGTGAGGAATGTGTGAGAGAGGTAGGGGTCTGGGGTACATGTGGGGGGGGGGGGGGGGGGGGGGTACATATGGGGGTGAGGTGTGTGTGTGTGGGGGGGGGGGGGATGCTGTCAGACAAAGAACCCAGTGCAGCGGAAACATGGAGGAGGATAAGGAGGAGGAGGACACGTGGGAGAGAGAATAGGAAGCACGTCTCCAAATCCTGACTAAATTACAACATGTATTTTATTGTGCATTGGAATTTTAAGCATTTGAAGTCATTTTTGGTGTAATAATTCACACATGAAAACACAACTATTTGAAATATAACTACTTTTAATGTAAGAGTATCCATATCTCTGGCTTTATGAACTCAGACCTTTCTTCTGTCTTTATGGTGGCCAACGTGCAATCACTGGAGAGTAAACTGGATGAGCTCGGTTTGAGACTATCCTACCAACGGGACATTAAAAACTGTAATATCTTATGAGTCGACACGGATAATATACAGTTGGCTGGGATTTGTGTGCATCAGCAGGACAGAACAGCTGCATCCGGTAAGACAAGGGGTGGGGGCGTGTGTATTTGTCAATCACAGCTGGTGCACGGTGTCTAATATTAAGGAAGTCTCAAGGTATTGCTCGCTTGAGGTAGAGTACCTCATGATAAGCTGTAGACCACACTATCTACCAAGAGAGTTTTCATCTATGTAGCTGTCTATTTACCACCACAAACCGACACTGGCACTAAGACCGCACTAAACGAACTGTATAGGACCATAATTAAACAATAAAAATGCTAATCCATAAGTGGTGCTCCTAGTGGCCGGGGACTTTAATGCAGGCAAACTTAAATCCGTTTTACCTCATTTCTACCAGCATGTCACATGTGCAACCAGAGGCGAAAAAATCGAGACCACCTTTATTCCACACACAGAGACACGTACAAAGTTCTCTCTCGCCCTCCATTTGGCAAATCTGACCTAATTCTATCCTACTGATAACTGCTTAGAAGAAAAAACTAAAGCAGGAAGTACCAGTGACTCACTCAATACGGAAGTGGTCAGATGACGCATTCGCTATGCTACAGGACTGTTTTGCTAGCACAGACTGGAATATGTTCAGGGATTCATCCACTGGCATTGAGGAGTATACCACCTCAGTCACCGGCTTCATCAATAAGTGCATCGACAACGTCATCTCCACAGTGACTGTACGTACATATCCCAACCAGAAGCCATGGATAACAGGCAACATCCGTACCGAGCTAAAGGCTAGAGTTGCCGCTATGCTCTCAGACTTACTGTCAAACAGGCAAAGCATCAATACAGGACTAAGATTGAATCCTACTACACTCGCTCTGACACTCTTTGGATGTGGCAGGGCTTGCAAACTAATACAGACTACAAAGGGAAACCCAGCCACAAGCTGCCCAGTGACGCAAGCCTACCAGACGAGCTAAATGCCTTTTTATGCTCGCTTCGAGGCAAGCAACACTGAAGCATGCATGAGAGCACCAGCTGTTCCAGATGATTGTGTGATCACGCTTTCCGTGGCCGATGTGAACAAGACCTTTAACCTCTTGGGGCTAGGTGGGACGCTAGCGTGCCACCCGTGGTGCACTCCATCAACAGCAGGTGCATTTCAAGAGCGGCAAATTTGAATCCAAATAAATGTCAAAATTCAAATTTTTCAAAAATACAACTATGTTACACCATTTGAAAGATAAACATCTCCTTAATCTAACCACGTTTTACGATTTCAAAAAGGTTTTACGGCGAAAGCATAAATTTAGAGTATGTTAGGACAGTACATTTACAAGAGTTGTGTGTAATGTTTTGTCAAGTCAAAGACAGGGTCACCAAAACCATAAAACCAGCTAAAATGATGCACTAACCTTTTACAATCTCCATCAGATGACACTCCTAGGACATTATGTTAGACAATGCATGCATTTTTAGTTCTATCAAGTTCATATTTATATCCAAAAACAGCGTTTTACTATGGCATTGATGTTGAGGAAACGTTTCCCTCCAATAACCGGCAGTCAAGTCAGCGTAACAAATTAAATAATTAAAATTAGAAAACATTGGTAAAATATTATATTGTCATTTAAAGAATTATAGATTTACATCTCTTGAACGCAATCAACTTGCCAGATTTAAAAATAACCTTACTGGGAAATCACACTTTGCAATAATCTGAGCACTGCGCCCAGAAAAATACGCGTTGCGATACAGACTAGACGTCATGTTGGGGAGATCTAAAATCGAAAATACTATGTAAATAATCCATTACCTTTGATTCTCTTCATCAGATGTCACTTCCAGGTATCACAGGTCCATAACGAATGTAGTTTTGTTCAAAAAAGCTCATCATTTATGTCCAAAAATCTCCGTCTCGTTAGCACATGATGTAAGCCAGCCGGACTTCTCGTCATGAACGAGGGGAAAAAATATATTTACGTTCGTTCAAACATGTCAAACGTTGTATAGCATAAATCATTAGGGCCTTTTTTAACCAGAACATGAATAATATTCAAGGTGGACGAATGCATACTCTTTTATAACGTATTGGAACGAGGGTACCCAACATGAACTCGCGCGCAAGGTGTCTAATGGGCCATCATCGTTCCATGGCTCTTGTTCGGTCAGATCTCCCTCCAGAAGACTCAAAACACTTTGTAAAGGCTGGTGACATCTAGTGGAAGCAATAGGAAGTGCCAAAATATTCCTAAACCCCTGTGTTTTTCAATGGGATAGGTTTAAAGTCAATACAACACATCAGGTATCCACTTCCTGTCAGAAAATGTCTCAGGGTTTTGCCTGCCAAATGAGTTCTGTTATACTCACAGACACCATTCAAACAGTTTTGGAAACTTTAGAGTGTTTTCTATCCATATATAATAAGTATATGCATATTCTAGTTACTGGGTAGGATTAGTAACCAGATTAAATCGGGTACATTTTTTTTATCCAGACGTGCAAATGCTGCCCCCTAGACCCAACAGGTTAAGCAAGTCAACATTCACAAGACCACAGGGCCAGACGGATTACCAGGACGTGTACTCAGAACATGCGCTGACAAACTGGCAAGTGCCTTCACTAACTTTTTCAACCTCTCCCTGACTGAGTCTGCAATACCTACATGTTTCAAGCAAACCACCATAGTCCCTGTTCCCAAGAAAGTGAAGGTAACCTGCCTAAATGACTACCACCCCGTAGCACTCACGTCAGTAGCCATGAAGTGCTTTGAAAGGCTGGGCATAGCTCACATCAACACCATCATCCCGGAAAACCTAGACCACTCCAATTCACATACTGCCCCAACAGATCCACAGATGACGCAATCTCAATCGCACTCCACACTGCCCTTTCCCACCTGGAAAAAAGGAATACTTACTTTTGAAGTCGGAGGTTTACATACACCTTAGCCAAATACATTTAAACTCAGTTTTTCACAATTCTTGACATTTAATCCTCGTAAAAAGTCCCTGTCTTAGGTCAGTTAGGATCACCACTTTCTTTTAAGAATGTGAAATGTCAGAGTAATAGTTGAGAGAATGATTTATTTCAGCTTTTATTTCTTTCATCACATTCCCAGTGGGTCAGAAGTTTACATACACTCAATTAGTATTTGGTAGCATTGCCTTTAAATTGTTTAACTTGGGTCAAACGTTTCGGGTAGCCTTCCACAAGCTTCCCACAATAAGTTGGGTGAATTTTGGCCCATTCCTCCTGACAGAGCTGGTGTAACTGAGTCAGGTTTGTAGGCCTCCTTGCTCGCACATGCTTTTTCAGTTCTGCCCACAAATGTTCCATAGGATTGAGGTCAGGGCTTTGTGATGGCCACTCCAATACCTTGACTTTGTTGTCCTTAAGCCATTTTGCCACAAATTTGGAAGTATGCTTGAGGTCATTGTTCATTTGGAAGACCCATTTGCGACCAAGCTTTAACTTCCTGACTGATGTCTTGAGATGTTGCTTCAATATATCCACATAATTTTCCACCCTCATGATGCCATCTATATTGTGAAGTGCACCAGTCTCTTCTGCAGCAAAGCACCCCCACAACACGATGCTGCCACCCCCATGCTTCACGGTTAGGATGGTGTTCTTCGACTTGCAAGCATCCCCCTTTTTCCTCCAAACATAACGATGTGCATTATGGCCAAACAGTTCTATTTTTGTTTCATCAGACCAGAGGACATTTCTCCAAAAAGTGCGATCTTTGTCCCCATGTGCAGTTGCAAACCGTAGTCTGGCTTTTTTTATGGCGGTTTTGGAGCAGTGGCTTCTTCCTTGCTGAGCGGCCTTTCAGGTTATGTCGATATAGGACTCGTTTTACTGTGGATATAGATACTTTGTACCTGTTTCCTCCAGCATCTTCACAAGGTCCTTTGCTGTTGTTCTGGGATTTATTTGCACTTTTCCCACCAGAGTACGTTCATCTCTAGGAGACAGAACACGTCTCCTTCCTGAGCGGTATGACGGCTGCGTGGTCTCATGATGTTAATACTTGCGTACTATAGTTTGTACAGATGAACGTGGTACCTTCAGGCGTTAGGAAATTGCTCCCAAGGATGAACCAGACTTGTGGAGGTCTTCAAATATTTTTCTGAGTTCTTGGCTGATTTCTTTTGATTTTCCCATGATGTCAAGCAAAGAGGCACTGAGTTTGAAGGTAGGCCTTGAAATACATCCACAGGTACACCTCCAATTGACTCAAATGATGTCAATTAGCCTATCAGAAGCTTCTAAAGCCATGACATCATTTTCTGGAATTTTCCAAGCTGTTTAAAGGCACAGTCAACCCACTGGAATTGTGATACAGTGAATTATAAGTGAAATAATCTGTCTGTAAACAATTGTTGGAAAAATTACTTGTGTCATGCACAAAGTATATGTCCTAACCGACTTTCCAAAACTATAGTTTGTTAACAAGAAATTTGTGGAGTGGTTGAAAAACAAGTTTTAATGACTCCAACCTAAGTGTATGTAAACTTCTGACTTCAACTGTATGTGAGAATGCTGTTCATTGACTACAGCTCAGCATTCAACACAATTGTGCCCACAAGCTCATCACAAAGCTAAGGACCCTGGAACTTAACACCTCCCTCTGCAACTGGATCCTGCACTTCCTGACAGGCCGCCACCATGTGGTAAGTAGGAGACTGAAAAGATTTGGCATGGGTCCCCAGATCCTCTAAAAGTTCTACAGCTGCACCATTGAGAGCATCCTCACCGGTTGCATCACCGCCTGGTGTGGTAACTGCTCGACATCCGACCGTAAGGCGCTACAGTGGATAGTGGGTGTGGCCCAGTACATCACTGGGGCCAAGCTTCCTGCCATCCAGGACCTATATACTAGGCGTTGTCAGAGGAAGGCCCAAAAAATTGCCAAAGACTCCAGCCACCTTAGTCATAGACTGTTCTCTCTGCTATCGCATGGCAAGGGGTACCGGAGCACTAAGTCTAGGTCCAAAAGGCTCCCTAACAGCTTCTACCCCCAAGCCATAAGACTGCTGAACCATTAATCAAATGGCCACCCGGATTAAATGCATTGACCATTGACCCCGTGTTTTTACACTGCTGCTTCTCGCTGTTTATTATATATGTATAGTCACTTTACCCCACTTTACCCCTACCTACATGTACAAATTATCTTGACTAACCTGTACCCCCCGCATATTGACTCGGTACCAGTACACCCCTGTATATAGCCTCGTTATTGTTATTTTATGTTATATTGTTACTTTTTATTTAAAAAAATACTTTAGTTTATTGAGTAAATATTTTCTTAACTGCATTGTTGGTTAAGGGCTTGTCAGTTTGCATTTCACTGTAAGGTCTACACCTGTATTCGGCTCATGATTTTGATTCATGAACTCGAACCTCTCTCCTGTCTTTAAGATGGCAAATGCAAAGCTCCTCTAGTCTAGTTGTCTAGACCTAATTCAGGTGTGTGTGTGTGTGTGTGTGTGTGTGTGTGTGTGTGTGTGTGGGGGGGGGGGTGGGTGTGTGTGTGTGTGTGGGGGGGGGGGGCTCTCCTCAGAATATATGCCCACTACTCCTGGTCTACCTTCCATGTGCCTCTGCATACTAGGCTGGAGAAGCAGAATACTTGAATTATTTGTATCCTATTCTCAGCACAGTTACTCTTTGTGTCCTGTGAAGTCCTGCCGCCTTAGCAAAATTAAACAGGTACAGGCCAATAGTAAAGGTTGGATGTGGTGAAAGGATGCAGTCATTAATATCAGTCCTCAGACTTTGTACTGTTGATTTCTTTCTCACTCTCTCTCTCTCTTACAGCTGTCTTTCTCAATTCAAAGTGCTTTATTGGCATGGGAAAATGTTTTACATTTCCAAAGCAAGTGAAATAGATAATAAACAAAAGTGAAATAAACAATAAAAATGAACACTAAACATTACACTCACAAAAGTTCCAAAGGAATTTCAAATGTCATATTATGGCTATATACAGTGTTGTAACGATGTGCAAATAGTTAAAGTACAAAAGGGAAAAAAATAAACATAAATATGGGTTGGATTTACAATGGTGTTTGTTCTTCACTGGTTGCCCTTTTCTTGTGGCAACAGGTCACAAATCTTGCTGCTGTGATTGCAAACTGGTATTTCACACAATAGATATGGGAGTTTATCAAAATTGGATTTGTTTTCGAATTCTTTGTGGGTCTGTGTAATCTGTGGGAAATATGTGTCTCTAATATGGTCATACATTTGTCAGGAGGTTAAGAAGTGCAGCTCAGTTTCCACCTCATTTTGTGGGCAGTGTGAACATAGCCTGTCTTCTCTTGAGAGCCAGGTCTGCCTACGGTGGCCTTTCTCAATAGCACATCTATGTGCTCACTGAGTCTGTATGTACATAGTCAAAGCTTTCCTTCATTTTGGGTTAGTCACAGTGGTCAGGTATTCTCTCTTGCTCTCTGTCTCGCTCTCTGTCTGTCTGTCTGTCACTGGACCCAGTGCTGGAGGGGGGATGGGCTGCTACTCGTGGAGGGTCATTTTTAGCCACCCTCAGTGAAGTGTTGTGTAAAGCTCCATAGTGGCAGTGTAATTAATAGTAGTTGTAGCCTTTAACACAGTTGCTGCCCACTTCTCTCCCTCCTAAACCCAGGTCACAGGCCTGGGAATTATCTGCAAACGTAAAAAAAAAATGTATCACTCCTTTCGCTTCCAATACATCTGGATACTTGTCATTCAGGCCCAAGTTTTCTTCCACTAGATTCCAGTAAAATTCTTAACTTTTTGATTGAACTCTTCCTCAGGTTCTTGCCTTTTTGGTTACTCTTTTAAAATGCTTCTGAAACAAACATTTTTCCCCCACTCTATGTTCAGTGCATGTTCCAGGTCTGATGGCAACATTTCTTAATTTGTTGATCTGTTCACTTGAATAACGACAGGTGTGTTTGTAGATTCTGCACAAAACAAGTGGTAATTGAGGGGTCTGGATTACTTCCAGTACTCAGATCACTTACTGCCATTACTCAGAGCAAGGACAATGGAGTTAGTACTGTGGTATTGAGAAAGACCTGTAAGTGTCTGGGTGAAGTCCTGCTGCTTGTGGTTCTCATGATGACATGGCCAGGCTTTTTGTGCCTCTGAATCCCATGGACACATGGCATCTTCTTTAAATCAACATCTAATTATATTTGTCATGTGTGATGAGTCAAAAGAGTTAGCCTATTTCCAAACCAGGCAGTTGGAATGTTCTTACTCAGGCAGAACAATGATGCATCGCTCAAACATCATTACAGGAAAAAAGTGTTGGAGGGCTGTGTCACAGGAGCACTGATGTTTCATTTTGCCTGCCTGACACACTCACACGGACCTCCGATCTGCCCTGCTCCTGAAAACAGCAAGTGGAACTTTAAAGACTGTGCGAAATCTGCTGACTGGTCGGTGTGGAAACATGATCTGCTCAGTGCCCACACCCCTCAGCTTTCCCAGAACCCAATGATGCTAACACTGAGGCCCTCCACCAGCCCAGAATTGCAGGGCTTCTAAAGGGAGAAGGAGACACAGGCTGGATCAGTCTCTCTCCCTTTCTTTCTCTCTCCCCATCTCTCTCTACCTCTCCCCCCCCCCCCCCCCCTCTCTCTCTCACTCCTCCGCTCTCATGTAACAAATATGAAGAGGACCAGAAGGCACTGTAGTAACTACACCATGTTTGTTGATTAGAACTCTTTATTATTATTAATCCGTATTTCAGGAGGGTCTCTTAAAAATTCCTTTCAGATGAGTCAGTTCAGTAACGGTGTGACTAGTCTTACTCTGAGGAAAGTGTGGCTACTCTTTTAAGTTTACAGTCTTTAATGTAAACCTAACCACCTCCCAGCCCCGTGCCAGTGTTAACTGTCATGCTTTACCAATTGGGAGCAATTGACCTATTGACAGCTGTAGAAATGAGCACTCTTTACCTGTAAAAAGGATAGGCGGTGCAGTCTGTCTACCTGTGTAGTCATCACTCTGCACCCAGGGCTATAGGGAAGGAGAGAGCATAGAGGGAGATGGGGCTCTCAGGTGGTCTTCAGATAGCTATGGGTGTGTGGAATAGAGAACGTGCGTATTGGCTTTCCTATGAGCCGACTATTGTGATGGGCCCTTCTGTTGGGAAACTAAATGTCTGAACTGTATTGTCCCACCATCGTTCCCTAGCCTTTATCTTGGCTTCATGCCAAATGGTGCCCAATTCCCTAAATAGTGAACTACAGCCCTGAGCCCTGGTCAAAAGTAGTGCACTTTATTCGAAATAGGGTGCCATTTGGGATGCAGGCCATGAGAGCCTGCTCTAATGAGAGGAAGGTTAAGAGACCAAACAGACCCAGTATGTTTCTGTTGGCTCTGCAGAGCCCAGGGTGGCAACATGAGAACCCACCAGGGCCCAGGGTGGCAACATGAGAACCCACCAGAGCCCAGGGTGGTAACATGAGAACCCACCAGAGCCCAGGGTGGTAACATGAGAACCCACCAGGGCCCAGGGTGGCAACATGAGAACCCACCAGAGCCCAGGGTGGCAACATGAGAACCCACCAGGGCCCAGGGTGGCAACATGAGAACCCACCAGATCACAGGGCCCAAGGTGAAAACATGAGAACCCACCAGAGCACAGGGCCCAAGGTGAAAACATGAGAACCCACCAGAGCCCAGGGCCCAAGGTGAAAACATGAGAACCCACCAGGGCCCAAGGTGGCAACATGAGAACCCACCAGAGCACAGGGCCCAAGGTGGAAACATGAGAACCCACTAGGGCCCAAGGTGGCAACATGAGAACCCACCAGGGCCCAAGGTGGCAACATGAGAACCCACCAGAGCACAGGGCCCAAGGTAAAAACATGAGAACCCACCAGGGCCCAGGGTGGCAACATGAGAACCCACCAGGGCCCAGGGTTGCAACATGAGAACCCACCAGAGCCCAGGGCCCAGGGTGGCAACATGAGAACCCACCAGAGCCCAGGGTGGTAACATGAGAACCAACCAGAGCACAGGGCCCAAGGTAAAAACATGAGAACCCACCAGGGCCCAGGGTGGTAACATGAGAACCCACCAGGGCCCAGGGTTGCAACATGAGAACCCACCAGAGCCCAGGGCCCAGGGTGGCAACATGAGAACCCACCAGGGCCCAGGGTTGCAACATGAGAACCCACCAGGGCCCAGGGTTGCAACATGAGAACCCACCAGGGCCCAGGGTTGCAACATGAGAACCCACCAGGGCCCAGGGTTGCAACATGAGAACCCACCAGAGCCCAGGGTGAAAACATGAGAACCCACCAGAGCACAGGGCCCAAGGTGAAAACATGAGAACCCACCAGAGCCCAGGGCCCAAGGTGAAAACATGAGAACCCACCAGGGCCCAAGGTGGCAACATGAGAACCCACCAGAGCACAGGGCCCAAGGTGGAAACATGAGAACCCACTAGGGCCCAAGGTGGCAACATGAGAACCCACCAGGGCCCAAGGTGGCAACATGAGAACCCACCAGAGCACAGGGCCCAAGGTAAAAACATGAGAACCCACCAGGGCCCAGGGTGGCAACATGAGAACCCACCAGGGCCCAGGGTTGCAACATGAGAACCCACCAGAGCCCAGGGCCCAGGGTGGCAACATGAGAACCCACCAGAGCCCAGGGTGGTAACATGAGAACCAACCAGAGCACAGGGCCCAAGGTAAAAACATGAGAACCCACCAGGGCCCAGGGTGGTAACATGAGAACCCACCAGGGCCCAGGGCCCAGGGTGGCAACATGAGAACCCACCAGGGCCCAGGGTTGCAACATGAGAACCCACCAGGGCCCAGGGTTGCAACATGAGAACCCACCAGGGCCCAGGGTTGCAACATGAGAACCCACCAGAGCCCAGGGTGAAAACATGAGAACCCACCAGAGCACAGGGCCCAAGGTGAAAACATGAGAACCCACCAGAGCCCAGGGCCCAAGGTGAAAACATGAGAACCCACCAGGGCCCAAGGTGGCAACATGAGAACCCACCAGAGCACAGGGCCCAAGGTGGAAACATGAGAACCCACTAGGGCCCAAGGTGGCAACATGAGAACCCACCAGGGCCCAAGGTGGCAACATGAGAACCCACCAGAGCACAGGGCCCAAGGTAAAAACATGAGAACCCACCAGGGCCCAGGGTGGCAACATGAGAACCCACCAGGGCCCAGGGTTGCAACATGAGAACCCACCAGAGCCCAGGGTGGTAACATGAGAACCAACCAGAGCACAGGGCCCAAGGTAAAAACATGAGAACCCACCAGGGCCCAGGGTGGTAACATGAGAACCCACCAGGGCCCAGGGTTGCAACATGAGAACCCACCAGGGCCCAGGGTGGCAACATGAGAACCCACCAGGGCCCAGGGTTGCAACATGAGAACCCACCAGGGCCCAGGGTTGCAACATGAGAACCCACCAGGGCCCAGGGTTGCAACATGAGAACCCACCAGAGCCCAGGGTGGCAACATGAGAACCCACCAGAGCCCAGGGTTGCAACATGAGAACCCACCAGGGCCCAGGGTTGCAACATGAGAACCCACCAGGGCCCAGGGTTGCAACATGAGAACCCACCAGAGCCCAGGGTGGCAACATGAGAACCCACCAGAGCCCAGGGTGGTAACATGAGAACCCACCAGAGCCCAGGGTGGTAACATGAGAACCCACCAGAGCCCAGGGTGGTAACATGAGAACCCACCAGAGCCCAGGGTGGTAACATGAGAACCCACCAGAGCCCAGGGTGGCAACATGAGAACCCACCAGGGCCCAGGGTGGCAACATGAGAACCCACCAGAGCCCAGGGTGGTAACATGAGAACACACCAGAGCCCAGGGTGGTAACATGAGAACCCACCAGAGCCCAGGGTGGCAACATGAGAACCCACCAGAGCCCAGGGTGGTAACATGAGAACCCACCAGGGCCCAGGGTGGTAACATGAGAACACACCAGAGCCCAGGGTGGTAACATGAGAACCCACCAGGGCCCAGGGTGGCAATATGAGAACCCACCAGAGCCCAGGGTGGCAACATGAGAACACACCAGAGCCCAGGGTGGTAACATGAGAACCCACCCGCCCTCATTCCTCCCTGCTTAAGGGGAGGTTAGGTTTAGAGACCCAATCAGCTTTTCCCTTCGCCCCTCTGTCGGCTTCTCTCTGCTTTCTCGGCCCACTTCAGACAGTCACTATAATCTGGAAGCTCAAGGACTGGGCCTAAGGACTAAGGAGTTTACATGTTAAGCATTGTGCCAGTGTTTCAAAGTATGCGTGTGTATTTTTGAATAGTGGGAATTCTGGTGACTTAGAGATGGATTGAAAGTGAACAGGCTGATCTATCCCTTTAGAAGGAGTGCGGTGCCATTGCCTAGGATACAAGCACTATTTTGCATCCTATGTCTACAGTCACCTAACACCATCGCATGTCTACAGTCACCTAACACCATCCCGTGTCTACAGTCACCTAACACCATGAAGTTGTTGGTGAAATCATCTCAAGACCAGGTCCAACCCAGCATGTAGGCCTATGTCCTTCTTTTCCGTACCACACACTGATCTTAAATAATGGATTCATTTTATAAATGTATTGCTGTTTTCAACAACATACACTGCTCAAAAAAATAAAGGGAACACTTAAACAACACAATGTAACTCCAAGTCAATCACACTTCTGTGAAATCAAACTGTCCACTTAGGAAGCAACACTGATTGACAATAAATTTCACATGCTGTTGTGCAAATGGAATAAACAACAGGTGGAAATTATAGGCAATTAGCAAGACACCCCCAATAAAGGAGTGGTTGTGCAGGTGGGGACCACAGACCACTTCTCAGTTCCTATGCTTCCTGGCTGATGTTTTGGCCACTTTTGAATGCTGGCGGTGCTTTCACTCTAGTGGTAGCATGAGACGGAGTCTACAACCCACACAAGTGGCTCAGGTAGTGCAGCTCATCCAGGATGGCACATCAATGCGAGCTGTGGCAAGAAGGTTTGCTGTGTCTGTCAGCGTAGTGTCCAGAGCATGGAGGCGCTACCAGGAGACAGGCCAGTACATCAGGAGACGTGGAGGAGGCCGTAGGAGGGCAACAACCCAGCAGCAGGACCGCTACCTCCGCCTTTGTGCAAGGAGGAGCAGGAGAAGCACTGCCAGAGCCCTGCAAAATGACCTCCAGCAGGCCACAAATGTGCATGTGTCTGCTCAAATGGTCAGAAACAGACTCCATGAGGGTGGTATGAGGGCCCGACGTCCACAGGTGGGGGTTGTGCTTACAGCCCAACACCGTGCAGGACGTTTGGCATTTGCCAGAGAACACCAAGATTGGCAAATTCGCCACTGGCGCCCTGTGCTCTTCACAGATGAAAGCAGGTTCACACTGAGCACGTGACAGACGTGACAGAGTCTGGAGTCGCCGGGGAGAACGTTCTGCTGCCTGCAACATCCTCCAGCATGACCGATTTGGCGGTGGGTCAGTCATGGTGTGGGGTGGCATTTCTTTGGGGGGCCGCACAGCCCTCCATGTGCTCGCCAGAGGTAGCCTGACTGCCATTAGGTACCGAGATGAGATCCTCAGACCCCTTGTGAGACCATATGCTGGTGCGGTTGGCCCTGGGTTCCTCCTAATGCAAGACAATGCTAGACCTCATGTGGCTGGAGTGTGTCAGCAGTTCCTGCAAGAGGAAGGCATTGATGCTATGGACCGCCCGTTCCCCAGACCTGAATCCAATTGAGCACATCTGGGACATCATGTCTCGCTCCATCCACCAACGCCACGTTGCACCACAGACTGTCCAGGAGTTGGCGGATGCTTTAGTCCAGGTCTGGGAGGAGATCCCTCAGGAGACCATCCGCCACCTCATCAGGAGCATGCCCAGGCGTTGTAGGGAGGTCATACAGGCACGTGGAGGCCACACACACTACTGAGCCTCATTTTGACTTGTTTTAAGGACATTACATCAAAGTTGGATCAGCCTGTAGTGTGGTTTTCCACTTTAATTTTGAGTGTGACTCCAAATCCAGACCTCCATGGGTTGATAAATTGGATTTCCATTGATTATTTTTGTGTGATTTTGTTGTCAGCACATTCAACTATGTCAAGAAAAAAGTATTTAATAAGATTATTTCTTTCATTCAGATCTAGGATGTGTTGTTTAAGTGTTCCCTTAATTTTTTTGAGCAGTATATTTCCATCATATTGGTGTTAATGGCTACTGGCTTGGTGTTAATGTCTATAGAATAGACTTGGTGTTATTGTCTATAGACTACACTTGGTGTTATTGTCTATAGACTAGACTTGGTGTTATTGTCTATAGACTAGGCTTGGTGTTAATGTCTATAGGGTTGGTGTTAATGTCTATAGACTTGGTGTTAATGTCTATAGAATAGACTTGGTGTTATTGTCTATAGACTACACTTGGTGTTAATGTCTATAGACTAGACTTGGTGTTATTGTCTATAGACTAGGCTTGGTGTTAATGTCTATAGACTAGGCTTGGTGTTAATGTCTATAGGGTTGGTGTTAATGTCTATAGGCTTGGTGTTAATGTCTGTAGAATAGACTTGGTGTTATTGTCTATAGACTAGACTTGGTGTTATTGTCTATAGACCAGACTTGATGTTAATGTATATAGACTAGACTTGATGTTAATGTATATAGACTTGGTGTTATTGTCTATAGACTTGGTGTTAATGTCTATAGATTTGGTGTTAATGTCTATAGACTTGGTGTTATTGTCTATAGACTAGACTTGTTGTTAATGTCTATAGATTTGGTGTTAATGTCTATAGACTTGGTGTTATTGTCTATAGACTAGACTTGGTGTTAATGTCTATAAAATAGACTTGGTGTTAATGTGTATAGACTTGGTGTTAATGTCTATAGAATAGACTTAGTGTTATTGTCTATAGACTAGACTTGGTGTTATTGTCTATAGACTTGGTGTTTAAGTCCATAGGCTTGGTGTTAATGCCTATAGGCTAGGCTTGGTGTTATTGTATATAGTCTAGACTTGGTGTTAATGCCTATAGACTAGGCTTGGTGTTAATGTCTATAGACTAGACTTGGTGTTAATGCCTATAGGCTAGGCTTGGTGTTAATGTATATAGACTTGGTGTTAATGCCTATAGACTAGGCTTGGTGTTAATGTCTATAGACTAGACTTGGTGTTATTGTCTATAGACTAGACTTGGTGTTATTGTCTATAGACTAGACTTGGTGTTATTGTCTATAGACTAGACTTGATGTTAATCTATATAGACTTGGTGTTAATGTATATATACTTGGTGTTATTGTCTATAGATTAGACTTGGTGTTAATGTCTATAGGGTTGGTGTTAATGTCTATAGACTTGGTGTTATTGTCTATAGACTAGGCTTGGTGTTAATGTCTATAGGGTTGGTGTTAATGTCTATAGACTTGGTGTTAATGTCTATAGAATAGACTTGGTGTTATTGTCTATAGACTACACTTGATGTTAATCTATATAGGCTTGGTGTTTATGTCTATAGGCTTGGTGTTAATGTCTATAGAATAGACTTGTTGTTATTGTCTATACACTGGACTTGGTGTTAATGTCTATAGACTTGGTGTTATTGTCTATAGACTAGGCTTGGTGTTAATGTCTATAGACTTGGTGTTATTGTCTATAGACTAGGCTTGGTGTTAATGTCTATAGGGTTGGTTTTAATGTCTATAGATTTGGTGTTAATGTCTATAGGGTTGGTGTTAATGTCTATAGACTTGGTGTTAATGTCTATAGAATAGACTTGGTGTTATTGTCTATAGACTACACTTGATGTTAATCTATATAGGCTTGGTGTTTATGTCTATAGGCTTGGTGTTAATGTCTATATAATAGACTTGTTGTTATTGTCTATACACTGGACTTGGTGTTAATGTCTATAGACTTGGTGTTAATGTCTATAGTCTTGGTGCTTAGAATAGACTTGGTGTTATTGTCTATAGACTAGACTTGGTGTTAATGTATATAGACGTGGTGTTAATGTCTATAGACTTGGTGTTAATGTCTATATAATATACTTGGTGTTATTGTCTATAGACTAGTCTTGGTGTTATTGTCTATAGACTAGACTTGGTTTTAATGTATATAGACTAGACTTGGTGTTAATGTCTATAGGCTTGGTGTTTATGTCTATAGGGTTTGTGTTAATATCTATAGACTAGGCTTGGTGTTATTGTCTATAGGGTTTGTGTTCATGTCTATGGACTAGGCTTGGTGTTATTGTCTATAGGGTTTGTGTTCATGTCTATGGACTAGGCTTGGTGTTATTGTCTATAGGGTTTGTGTTCATGTCTATGGACTAGGCTTGGTGTTAATGTCTATAGACTAGGCTTGATGGTAATGCCTATAGACTAGGCTTGGTGTTATTGTCTACAGGGTTTGTGTTAATGTCTAGACTGGGCTTGGTGTTAATGCCTATAGTCTAGACTTGGTGTTACTGTCTCTAGACTAGGCTTGGTGTTATTGTCTATAGGGTTGGTGTTTCTGTCTATAGGGTTTGTGTTAATGTCTATAGACTAGGCTTGGTGTTAATGCCTATAGACTAGGCTTGGTGTTATTGTCTATAGGGTTTGTGTTAATGTCTATAGACTAGGCTTGGTGTTAATGCCTTTTGACTAGGCTTGGTGTTAATGCCTATAGACTAGGCTGGTGTTATTGTCTATAGGGTTGGTGTTATTGTCTATAAGGTTGGTGTTTATGTCTATAGGGTTTGTGTTAATGCTTATAGACTCGGCCTGGTGTTGATGCCTATAGACTAGGCTTGGTGTTAATGTCTATAGACTAGGCTTGGTGTTAATGCCTATAGACTAGACTTGGTGTTGATGTATATAGGCTTGGTGTTAATGTCTATAGATTAGACTATGTTCTAGGATGATGTGGTAGGGTTAACCTATGTTCTAGGATGGTGTGGTAGGGTTAACATATAGTCTGTGATGGTTTGGTAGGGTTAACCTGTGGTCTGGTATGGTGTGGTAGGGTTAACCTATGGTCCAGGATGATGTGGTAGGGTTAACCTATGGTCTGAGATGGTTTGTTAGGGTTAACCAATGGTCTGGGATGATGTGGTGGGGTTTACCTATGGGGATGGTAGGGTTATCCTGTTTCTGGGATGATGTGGTAGGGTTAGCCTATGGGGATGGTAGGATTATCCTGTGTCTGGGATGATGTGGTAGGGTTAGCCTATGGGGATGGTAGGATTATCCTGTGTCTGGGATGATGTGGTAGGGTTAGCCTATGGGGATGGTAGGGTTATCCTGTGTCTGGGATGATGTGGTAGGGTTAGCCTATGGGGATGGTAGGGTTATCCTGTGTCTGGGATGATGTGGTAGGGTTAGCCTATGGGGATGGTAGGGTTATCCAGTGGTCTTGGTGTGGTAGGGTTATCCTGTGCTCTTGGTGTGGTAGGACTATCAGTTTTCACCAGGCTCACCCTGACCTCCTGAAGGCGAAGACTCTGGCACAGAGAACACATTAGACCTAAGTCCTGCTTAAGAGTTCATAATCAAAAACATTCCACAGATCCCAACTCCCTTTCTCCAAGCTCAGAGTACAGGCGCATGCCAACAGCTTTGTTGTGCATTGGACTCTTCGACAGACCAAATGTCCCTGTCGGACTCACTGGCCAATAGTGTATCTGCTGTGGAATTCTTCCTCTTCCTTACAGTCTATGATCAGAGCCCAGACTCTCCAGGATACAAGGACAGTCAGACCTCATTGACAATGTTAATCACCGCTGGTCAGCGGACGGAGCCGAGGCCGAGAAAGAGAGAGTGTTACTGGAAGGAATGATACTTTTGTTGGCCTTACTTGGAATTCTGGCCTTCACTTTCTTTCCTTTCATTAGTAGGCATTCCAGACATGCATGTTGACTCTCTCCGTACCTTAAGCCAGTATGTTGACTCCCTCCGTACCTTAAGCCAGCATGTTGACTCCCTCTGTAGCTTAAGCCAGTATTTTGACTCCCTCTATACCTTAAGCCAGTATGTTGGCTCCCTTCGTACCTTAAGCCAGTATGTTGGCTCCCTTCGTACCTTAAGCCAGTATTTTGACTCCCTCTATACCTTAAGCCAGTATGTTGGCTCCCTCTATACCTTAAGCCAGTATGTTGGCTCCCTTCGTACCTTAAGCCAGTATGTTGGCTCCCTCCGTACCTTTAGCCAGTTTACTGTAAAAGGGAATAAAGATAAATGGGATTATGCGGCTGGAAGAGAGAGCCATAGAGATGAGGGATATAGAAACAGGCTACCTCTTTAAGCTACACTATATATATATAACAAAAAAAGTATGTGGACAATCCTTCAAATTTGTGGATTTGGCTATTTCAACCACACGTGTTGCTGACAGGTGTATAAAATTGAGCACAGCCATGCAATCTCCATAGACAAATGTTGACAGTAGAATTGCCTTACTGAAGAGCTCAGTGACTTTCAACGTTGCACGGTCATAGGATGCTACCTTTCCAACAAGTCCGTTTGTCAAATTTCTGCCCTGCTAGAGCTGACCCGGTCAACTGTAAGTGCTGTTATTATGAAGTAGAAACGTCTAGGAGAAAAAACGGCTCAGCCAGGAAGTGGTAGGCCACACAAGCTCAGAGAATGGGACTGCCGAGTGCTGTCCTCAGTTGCAAAACTCACTACCGAGTTCAAACTGCCTCTGGAATCAACGTCAGCACAAGAACTGTTCGTCGGGAACTTCATGAAATGGGTTTCCATAGCCGAGCAGCCGCACACAAGCCTAAGATCACCATGCGCAATGCCAAGCATCGGCTGGATTGATGTAAAGTAAGCTGCCATTGGATTCTGGAGCAGTGGAAACCGGTTCTCTGGAGTGATGAATCACGCTTCACCATCTGACAGTCTGACTGACTAATCTGGGTTTGGCGGATGCCAGGAGAACTCTACCTGCCCGAATGCATAGTGCCAACTGTAAAGTTTGGTGGAGGAGGAATAGTGGCCTAGGGCTGTTTTTCATGGTTCCGGCTAGGCCCCTTAGTTCCAGTGAAGGGAAACCTTAATGCTACAGCATACAATGACATTCTAGACGATTCTGTTCTTCCAACTTTGTGGCAACAGTTTGGGGAAGGCCCTTTCCTGTTTCAGCATGACAATGCCCCTGTGCACAAAGCGAGGTCCATAAAGAAATAGTTTGTCAAGATCGGTATGGAGTAACTTGACTGGCCTGGAAAGAGCCCTGAACTCAACCCCATCAAACTCCTTTGGGATGAATTGGAATGCAGACTGCGAGCCAGGCCTAATCACCCAACATCAGTGCCCAACCTCACTAATGCTCTTGTGGCTGTATGGAAGCAAGTGCCCGCAGCATCGTTCCAACATCTAGTGGAAAGCCTTCCCAGAAGAGTGGAGGCTGTTATAGCAGCAAAAGGGGGACCAACTCCATATTAAACATTTTGGGATGAGACGTTCGACGAGCCGGCCATTTAGTGTACTTTAGATCCCCCAAGTGGAGCCAGCGGCAGCAGCATAGGGTACGGCATTTAGGTTTAAATGGACAAAACAGATTGTGTTTTAAAAGGTCCAGCCTGCAATTTCATTTCCCCACAATTCCCTATCATCCCCTCACACAACTCTCTCTCTCTCTCTCTCTCTCTCTCTCTCTCTCTCTCTCTCTCTCTCTCTCTCTCTCTCTCTCTTCTCTCTCTCGCTCTCTCTCTGTGATGTATACACACAAAGCAATCACACTGACAGATAATCTCATGAAAAATATGTTTTTTGGTAGTTTCTGTTTAATTCCCCCGGAGAGAGGTTAAACGGTATGTGGACTCGACTCCCTCTATACCTTAAACAGTATGTTGAATCCCTCTATACTTTAACCCAGTATGTTGACTCCCTCCTTACCTTAACCCTTGTGTTGACTTAAGAGTCAAAAATGACCCGCCACTATGTTTAACAGCAGAGAAATTTGATGATTTTTCCTAGAGTGACCCCAACATTAGAAAAAGTGAAACATCGCCTTTGTTCATATTTCCATGAAAGCTGTACACCACCAGGGTACAAAGATTGTCTTAGGGTCATTTTTGACCCGGCAGTTATAAAATCATTTACACACCACAACAATAAAAAACCACACACAACGCACGCACGCACGCACGCACGCACACACACACACACACACACACACACACACACACACACACACACTCACACAATAAGAAATGTATACTATGTGTGCTGCTGATTGAACACAAACAAAACTAAAACTTTCTTGTACATTTGCAGCATCTCCCCACGACCCCACACATGACTCAGATTCACAGACAAAATCAAAACAATTTCAGACAAAATAAACAAAATTTCAGACAAAATAAAAGTTTCTTGAAAGCATTGTTTACTAATGGGGAATGCAGTCAGAGGCTATAAAGGTGCTGCAGATGGTAGTTCCCCCAGTTCTCTCTTTGCTGAAGCCATGAATGAACGTTTCAGTGCCCAACAGGTCCAGGACGAACAAGAGAACAATGATTTAAAAGAGGAGGAGGTGTCTGAAGAAGGAGATGGGGAAGAATATAACCCAGAGCACGATGCATCATCTTCAGATGAAGAAGAAATCCCCCAAGCTGAAAGAGAGACATTTTTGTCAAAGAACAGCAAAATAACATGGTCCTTGTCACCATGTGACAACCAGGGCAGGATGGCAGCACAAAATGTCATAAGGATGACACCAGGGACCACAAGACATGCAGTTGCCCATGCCCAGGACATCACCTCAACATTCTACATGTTCATCACACCAGCCATTAAAAAAATAATCCTGGAGATGACAAATTTGGAGGGTTTCCATAAATATGGAGACAACTGGAAAAGGGTGGATGAGATTGACGGAAAAGGATTGATGAGATTGACCTGCGTGCCTACATAGGGCTGCTAATCTTAGCAGGTGTGTATAGGTCCCGAGGCGAGGCTACATGTAGTCTCTGGGATGCAGAGAGTGGAAGAGCGGTTTTCTGTGCCACGATGCCACTGGAAGTCTTTCACACTTTCTCAAGAATGCTAATATTTGATAACCGTGAGTCAAGACCTGCAAGACGTGTGAGAGGCAAACTAGCGGCCATAAGAGAGGTCTGGGAGAAGTGGGTGGAGTGTCTGCCATACCTCTTCAACCCTGGGCCTGAAGTAACAGTGGATGAGCAACTGTAATGTAAGTGATTTTCACTGTTCATTTTATTATGTATAGCTGTAATATCATTGATTTATGTGATTGTTTTCTGTGACACTGATACTAATTACTGATAGTAATCTCTTTGGTCAAAAGGTCGCTGTCCTTTCCGGCAATATATGCCCAGCAAGCCAGCAAAGTATGGCATCAAGATATGGGTGGCCTGTGACGCACAATCCAGCTACACTTGGAAGATGCAAGTCTACACAGGGAAGCCGACCAGTGGAGGCCCGGAGAAGAACCAGGGGATGCGGGTTGTGCTTGATGTGACAGATGGACTGAGGGGGTACAATGACACATGTGACAATTTCTTCACCTCTTATGAACTCAGCCAGCAGCTCCTGAAGAGGAAGATCACCATGGTTGGTACAGTTAGAAAGAACAAGCCCACCACCACTCTAGTTTCTTACATCCCAAAGAAGAACCAGAATGTGGTCCTCCTGAGCACACTGCACAAAACGGCTGAGATCAGTGATCGTGAGGACAGGAAGCCAGCCATCATCCTGGACTACAACCACAACAAAGGAGGCATGGACAACCTGGACAAGGTGATTGGAACTTACAGCTGCAGGAGGATGACTGCCCGCTGGCCCCTGGTCATCTTCCGTAACATCATTGATGTGTCCTCATACAATGCCTTTGTGATATGGAACAAGATCATCCCTACCTGGATGCCAATTCTGCCCCCCAAAGAAGGACTGTAAAACAAATACTATGTGCTGCACATTTGAGAAATACATCTGCAAAGTCCATGCACACACACTTGCATACTGTCCTACGTGCTAATTAGAGTTGATTTATGTTCTTCAAATTTTTGTTTTGTATCTATTCTTTTATTATTATTTATTGTTGTTGTTTATACACCTTGTGGGTGGGGGCTAGGGTTGCAAAGGGTCGGAAACTTTTCGGTAAATTTCCGGAATTTTTCCCATGGGAAGTTAAGCCCGGGAATTTGGGGAATTTTGCTTAAATTCATAAATTTTTTGGGCAAATAACAGTGAACCTTTGTGTGGGATAAACATAAGGCAATTCTAGGTCTTGTGGCTTATTATGGTTAAACTATCCCCAATTCAATGGAATTGTAACCCTCTCCATGCACAGTGCATTCTTCCATCACATGTGCAGTGCTCTCTTCCATCACATGTACAGCTGATTCTCAAGATCTTGCACACTAATGAGATGTTATTGAGCCCACATCACTACACTGTCTGAGCCAAGGACTACATGCTTTCTGGTAAGTTTGATTACAATACTGGGTGGGGTGAATATATTTTCTATGACATACATTATTTTTTGTTAACTAGTAAATAGTAGACTACAGCAAAGTGTGTTTAAATCATTTCTATCTTAACAATTTCTGCTAGTTAGTTTTTGCTACCATGTGGGTTTTAGCTTGCTTGAGCCTGCTAACTGAGTGTTAATTCACCTGCTTCCATAGATGTTTCATTTTAAAACATTTATCTTACAAATGAGTTGTTTAATCCAACTGCTTAACTATTTATTTGTACATGAAATTGTATTTGTTTGTTTTTTACTAATTTGTTTCTAATCATTACAGGAAAATGCCATGGGCACTATCTGATGTGTGGAGACATTTCACTGCAGCTAATGTAGAAGGAAAAGCTGTGTACATTTGCAAATACTGTGCCAAATCATATATGAAGAATGCAACAAAGATGCAGAATCATCTGGCCAAGTGCATAAAGTTCCCTCAGCGCTCACAACAAGCAACCTCTGACAAAAGTCCCTCTACTTCTATTCGAGGTGAAAATTATGAATCAGATAGCAACAGCTCATGGTCATCCTTTTTTGAATCAATGGAGGAACGTAGTCAGAGAAATGCTGATGAATGTCTTGCTCAAGCTGTGTATGCAACTGGTTCACCTCTGATGCTCACAGGCAATGTGTATTGGAAGAGATTTCTGAATGTTCTTTGCCCAGCATACACCCCTCCAACCAGACATGCTTTATCTACTCATTTGCTGGATGCAGAGTACAACAGAGGTCAAGTGAAGGTCAAGAAAATCATAGAGAAAGCAGACTGTATTGCAATCATCTCGAATGGTCGAATGTTCGTGGGCAAGGAATAATTAACTACATCATCTGCACCCCTCAACCAGTATTCTACAAGAGCACAGACACAAGGGACAACAGACAAACAGGTCACTACATTGCAGATGAGCTGAAAGCAGTCATTAATGACCTTGGACCACAGAAGGTATTTGCACTGGTGACAGACAATGCTGCGAACATGAAGGCTACTTGGTCTAAAGTGGAGGAGTCCTACCCTCACATCACACCCATTGGCTGTGCTGCTCATGCATTGAATCTGCTCCTCAAGGACATCATGGCACTGAAAACAATGGATACACTCTACAAGAGAGCCAAGGAAATGGTTTGGTATGTGAAGGGTCATCAAGTTATAGCAGCAATGTACCTCACCAAGCAAAGTGAGAAGAATAAGAGCACCACATTGAGGCTGCCCAGCAACACCCGTTGGGGTGGTGTTGTCATCATGTTTGACAGTCTCCTGGAGGGGAAGGAGTCTCTCCAAGAAGTGGCCATATCACAGTCTGCCGATATGGACAGCCCCATCAAGAGGATCCTCCTGGATGATGTATTTTGGGAGAGAGTGGTAAGCAGCCTGAAACTCCTGAAACCTATAGCAGTAGCCATTGCACGTATTGAGGGAGACAATGCCATCCTGCCTGATGTTAAGACTCTGCTTGCAGATGTAAGAGAAGAAATCCGTACTGCCCTGCCCACTTCATTGTTGCTCCAAGCAGAGGAAACTGCAGTTCTGAAATACATCAAAAAGCGTGAAGACTTCTGCCTGAAGCCCATACACGCCGCAGCGTACATGTTGGACCCCAGGTATGCTGGCAAGAGCATCCTGTCTGGTGCAGAGATCAACAAGGCCTATGGTGTCATCACTACCATGTCTCGCCACCTTGGCCTGGATGAGGGCAAGGTTCTTGGCAGTCTGGCGAAGTACACTTCCAAGCAAGGGTTTTGGGATGGAGATGCAATATGGCAGTCGTGCCAACTTATCTCATCAGCCACCTGGTGTTAGGGACTTTGTGAATCTGAGGCTCTTTCCCCTGTTGCCTCCATCATCCTCCAAATCCCACCAACATCAGCCGTCCTCAGAGCGCAACTGGTCCTTGTTTGGGAACACACACACCAAAGCACGCAACAGGCTGACCAATACAAGGATTTAAAAATGTATGTCCATCCGGGCAAATTTGAGGCTTTGTGAGCCTGACTACGAGCCATCCTCAACAAGGTTGGAAAGTGACACTGAAGATGAGGCCTCAGAGTCTGATGTTCAAGAGTTGGACACTGAGGAGGTCCAGGGAGAAGACATGGAAGCCTGAGAGGAAGAAAACCTACGCTTTAGTTTCTGGACTATCGTTTTACAGATGTATGTTGAAAACATTTTTGGGCGATGCGATGGATCATTGGGGATCATTCAGTATTCCATTTCTTTTGTTGTTCAGTGAAATCATCCCATGTGAAGAGTCAACTCATTTAATTCAAGTTCAGTTCGTAACAACATTTTTAAATTTGTATTTCTATTGGAAGGATTTAATCATTTGCATTTATGTCAACTTATAAGGTAAAAGGTTTATGTTTCTGTCTCCATATGATATGGTAAATATATCCAATGCAAAAAACATCTACATTTAAA
This sequence comes from Salmo salar, assembly GCF_965601325.2. Taxonomy (NCBI): domain Eukaryota; kingdom Metazoa; phylum Chordata; class Actinopteri; order Salmoniformes; family Salmonidae; genus Salmo; species Salmo salar. The sequence goes on from NC_138299.1 coordinate 86,136,936, forward strand.
TGGTATTAATATTAATTTGCACATATGTCCGTTAATTCCCATATATTCTCATTAATTCCCATATATTCCTGTTAATTCCCACGGAAAGTTTGCACTTCCTGAATATTCCCCAAATGTGCAACCATAGTGGGGGCAATGGTTAAAAAAATGGGAGAAGACTAGTATATTGTAGTTGAATTCCTCATTGTACAATATATAAGAATATATCACTATGTTGCCAAAAAAGTTGAAGACTGTTATTGTTTCCATTCAATAAAATGCATTCAAAACTACTTTCTGCACATTTATGCTACTTTCATAGGCTATACAAGTGCTATCTCTTCCTAAAAAAAATTATGTTTACACCTACGTATGCAGTACCTTTAGCAATAATAATAATAGACGTGTAATATAGAAAATAATTATGACGTGTTGTAATAAAAATAAAAACGAGTGGGTTGACTCCCTCCGTACTTTAAGCCAGTATGTTGACTCCCTCTATAACTTAAGCCAGTATGTTGACTCCCTCCGTACTTTAAGCCAGTATGTGGACTCCCTCCGTACTTTAAGCCAGTATGTTGACACCTTCTATAACTTAAGCCAGTATGTGGACTCCCTCCGTACTTTAAGCCAGTATGTTGACACCTTCTATAACTTAAGCCAGTATGTTGACTCCCTCCGTACTTTGAGCCAGTATGTTGACTCCCTCTGCAATTAAAAAAAAAACAAATTCACCTTTATTTAACCAGGTAGGCTAGTTGAGAACAAGTTCTCATTTGCAACTGCGACCTGGCCAAGATAAAGCATAGCAGTTCGACACATACAACAACACAGAGTTACACATGGAATAAAAAAACATACAATCAATAATACCGTAGAAAAATCTATATACAGCATGTGCAAATGAGGTAGGATAAGAGAGGTAAGACAATAAATAGGTCATGGTGGCAAATTACAATATAGCAATTAAACACTGGAATGGTAGGATGTGCAGAAGATGAATGTGCGAGTTGAGATACTGGGGTGCAAAGGAGCAAGATAAATAAATAAATACAGTGTGGTGATGAGGTAGATTGGATGGGCTATTTACAGATGAGCTATTTACAGGTGCAGTGATCTGTGAGCTGCTCTGACAGCTGGTGCTTAAAGCTAGTGAGGGAGGTAAGAGTCTCCAGCTTCAGAGATTTTTGCAGTTCATTCCAGTCATTGGCAGCAGAGAACTGGAAGGAGAGGCGGCCAAAGGAAGAATTGGCTTTTGGGGTGACCAGTGAGATATACCTGCTGGAGCGCGTGCTACGGGTGGGTGCTGCTATGGTGACCAGTGAGCTGAGATAAGGCTGGGCTTTACCTAGCAGAGACTTGTAGATGACCTGGAGCCAGTGGGTTTGGCGACGAGTATGAAGCGAGGGCCAGCCAACGAGATCATACAGGTCGCAGTGGTGGGTAGTATATGGGGCTTTGGTGACAAAACGGATGGCACTGTGATAGACTGCATCCAATTTGTTGAGTCGAGTGTTGGAGGCTATTTTGTAAATGACATCGCCGAAGTTGAGGATCGGTAGGATGGTCAGTTTTACAAGGGTATGTTTGTCAGCATGAGTGAAGGATGCTTTGTTGCGAAATAGGAAGCCGATTCTAGATTTAATTTTGGATTGGAGATGTTTAATGTGAGTCTGGAAGGAGAGTTTACAGTCTAACCAAACACCTAGGTATTTGTATGTTACAATGCCTCCTAGTAGGAGGGGGGTGCAGGAATCAGGAGCAGGAGAGCAAGGAAGTTCCAGTGGCACAAAACATTTAATATGGTATTCCCGAACTCAATAACAACATGAGGGAAAAACACGCATAAAACGAAGTCGCCACACACAGGGAAACTAACTACACACGGAGGAGAAACCTCCACTCCTAAAACAAAGTCTTGAAAAATGGTAACACTACCGAATAAAACGAAAACCCCGTGGTGCAGACACGCACCACTAACTTGGAACACATACAAACAATCCCGCACAAAGACTAGCAGGCAGCGGTTTGTAAATAAACCCACCGAAATCAACTAAATAAACACAGGTGTGAAAAAACAGACAGGCACAAACGAAAAGGAAAAATGGATCAGTGGCAGCTAGTAGGCCAGCGACGACGACCGCCGAGCACCGCCCGAACAGGGAGAGGAGCCACCTTCGGTGGAAGTCGTGACATTGTAGTTGTCCACATATTCTAAGTCAGAACCGTCCAGAGTAGTGATGCTGGACGGGCGGGCAGGTGCAGGCAGCGATCGGGTGAAGAGCATGCATTTAAGAGCAGTTGGAGGCCACGGAAGGAGAGTTGTATGGCATTGAAGCTAGTCTGGAGGTTAGTTAACACAGTGTCCAACGAAGGGCCAGAGGTATACAGAATGGTGTCTACGCAGCGAGAGCAACATCATTGATGTATACAGAGAAGAGAGTCGGCCCGAGAATTGAACCCTGTGGCACCCCCATAGAGACTGCTAGAGGTCCGGACAACAGGCCCTCTGATTTGACATACTGAACTCTATCGGAGAAGTAGTTTGAGTCTGCCAATAAGAATGTTGTGATTGACAGAGTCGAAAGCCTTAGCCAGGTCGATGAATACGGCTGCACAGTAATGTCTCTTATCGATGGCGGTTATGATATTGTTTAGGACCTTGAGCGTAGCTGAGGTGCACCCATGACCAGCTCTGAAACCAGATTGTATAGCGGAGAAGGTACGGTGAGATTCGAAATGGTCGGTAATCTGTTTGTTAACTTGGCTTTCAAAGACCTTAGAAAGGCAGGGTAGGATAGATATAGTTCTGTAGCACTTTGGGTCTAGTGTGTCTCCCCCTTTGAAGAGGGGGATGACCGCGGCAGTTTTCCAATCTATGGGAATCTCAGACGATACGAAAGAGAGGTTGAATAGGCTAGTAATAGGGGTTGCAATAATTTCGGCAGATACTTTTAGAAAGAGAGGGTCCAGATTGTCTAGCCCGGCTGATTTGTAGGGGTCCAGATTTTGCAGCTCTTTCAGAACATCAGCTATCTAGATTTGGGTGTAGGAGAAGTGGGGGAGGTTTGGGCGAGTTGCTGTGGGGAGCGCTGGGCTGTTGACCGGGGTAGGGGTAGCCAGGTGGAAAGCATGGCCAGCCGTAGAAAAATGCTTATTGAAATTCTCAATTATTGTGGATTTATCGGTAGTGACAGTGTTTCCTAGCCTCAGTGCAGTGGGTAGCTGGGAGGAGGTGCTCTTATTCTCCATGGACTTTATAGTGTCCAAGAACATTTTTGAGTTTGTACTGCAGGATGCAACTTTCTGTTTGAAAAAGCTAGCCTTAGCTTTCTTAACTGCCTGTGTATATTAGTTCCTAACTTCCCTAAAAAGTTGCATATCACGGGGGCTATTCGATGCTAATGCAGAACGCCACAGGATGTTTTTGTGCTGGTCAAGGGCAGACAGGTCTGGAGTGAACCAAGGGCTATATCTATTCCTACTTCTACATTTTTCTATGGAGCATGCTTATTTAAGATGGAACTTAAGCCAGTGTGTTGACTCCCTCCGTACCTTAAGCCAGTATGTTGACTCCCTCTATACCTTAAGCCACTATGTTGTCTCCCTCTATACCTTAAGCCAGTATGTTGACTCCTTCCGTACCTTAAGCCAGTTTGCTGTAAAAGGGAATAAAGAGAAATGGGATTATGCGGCTTGAGGAGAAATTCATAGAGATGAGGGATATCGAAACAGGCTACCTCTTTAAGCTACATTATATATAACAAAAAAAGTATGTGGACAATCCTTCAAATTAGTAGATTCGGCTATTTCAACCACACGTGTTGCTGACACGTGTATAAAATTGAGCACACAGCCATGCAATCTCCATAGACAAATGTTAGCAGTAGAATTGCCTTACTGAAGAGCTCAGTGACTTTCAACGTGGTACGGTCATAAGATGCTACCTTTCCAACAAGTCAGTTTGTCATATTGCTGCCCCGGACTACCGTAAGTGCTGTAATTATGAAGTGGAAATGTCTAGGAACAACATCGGCTCAGCCATGATGTGGTATGCCACACAAGCTCACAGAATGGGACTGCCGAGTGCTGAAGCGCTCTGGAAGCAACGTCCGCACAAGAACTGTTCATCAAGAATTTCATGAAATGGGTTTCCATAGCCGAGCAGCCGCACACAAGCCTAAGATCACCATGCACAATGCCAAGTGTTGGCTGGAGTCGTGTAAAGCTCACCGCCATTGGACTCTGGAGCAGTGGAAACATGTTCTCTGGAGTGATGAGTAACGCTTCACCATCTGACAGTCTGACTGACTATTCTGGGTTTGGCGGATGCCAGGAGAACGCTACCTGCCCCAATGCATAGTGCCTACTGTAAAGTTTGGTGGAGGAGGAATAATGGTCTCGTTATAGCATCGTTCCAACATCTAGTGGAAAGCCTTCCCAGAAGAGTGGAGGCTGTTATAGCAGCAAAAGGGGGACCAACTCCATATTAATGCCCATGATTTTGGGATGAGACGTTCGACGAGCCGGCCATTTAGTGTACTTTAGATCCCCCAAGTGGAGCCAGCGGCAGCAGCATAGGGTAAGGCATTTAGGTTTAAATGGACAAAACAGATTGTGTTTTAAAAGGTCCAGCCTGCAATTTCCTCTCCCCACAATTCCCTCTGCTCTCCTCACACAACTCTCTCCCTTTCCCTCTCGCTCGCTCGCTCTCTCTCTGATGCACACACACGCACACACACACACACACGCACACACACACACACACACACACACACACACACACACACACACACACACACACACACACACACACACACACATTCATAAACATTTACGCACACACACAAAGCAACAGTGACCTGCATTCACACTGACAGATAATCTCATGAAAAAGACAGTTTTTTTGGGTCGTTTCTGTTTAATTCCCCCAGAGAGAGGTTAAACAGTATTTGACTCCAGGCCAGTCGTCCCTCCAACGTGAAGGAAAGCTCCTCAGAGAGGTGTCTGTTGTATGTTCAATTCATCACTCTAGCCAAAAGAGAAGGGCAGAGGAGTGAAAAGCAGGTTAACTGGTGAAAGTGTGTGGGGGGTGCAGTCTTGTGTCGTGCTCCTGTGATCTCTGGGAGGTGCGGTGGTGTGGTGCGGTTCTGTTGGACCCCAGAGCCTTTTGGTGTGAGGAGCAGTTATGGGACCTGAATCCTGGGCTTTCTCTCAAACAGAAGGCACAGAGCAGTACAGCTGTAAATCAACACGAAGAGAGAGAAGGAGAGGTAGAGAGAGAGCGGGGTTTTAGGTCTACAGGCTTCCAGAGAGAATGAGATTCCAATCTGTGAGAAAGTCTGACCAGGAAGGATTTACTAGAGGTTTCTGCTCCTGATGAGAAAATCTGACCAGGAAAGATTTACTAGAGGTTTCTGCTCCTGATGAGAAAATCTGACCAGGAAGGATTTACTAGAGGTTTCTGCTCCTGATGAGAAAGTCTGACCAGGAAGGTTTTACTAGAGGTTTCTGCTCCTGATGAGAAAGTCTGACCAGGAAGGATTTACTAGAGGTTTCTGCTCCTGATGAGAAAGTCTGACCAGGAAGGATTTACTAGAGGTTTCTGCTCCTGATGAGAAAGTCTGACCAGGAAGGATTTACTAGAGGTTTCTGCTCCTGATGAGAAAATCTGACCAGGAAGGTTTTACTAGAGGTTTCTGCTCCTGATGAGTCAACCAGTAACAGTGAAGTGGGAGGATGAAGATGAGTCCAGTGAATTCCTCACTGTGACTAATTTATTTTTCACATTTTCAACCTCCATCCATTTAAATGTTGGTTCTCGCGTTCTCCTGTGAAAAGAGTGATGTGCCACCGTCTTGGTATGACTGCCCCTCTACATCTTCCCCATTGGGTACAGATGTCTATTCCACGTTGGTTTAATGTAATTTCATTAAAATGTGGAAACAACGTTGATTCAACCAGTGGGTCCATACTGCTCTCTAGAATTATACACCATGATTCCCATCTCTGTAAAATGATTGGCTAAAACAGATTAGAGGATGAATGGACATGATAGAAAGATGTGACAGTCAAAGCTGAACAGCCATTGTTTGAGTGAGAACAGCAAAACTTTTCAACTACAAGCCAAAAATGCTTCTCTAACGACCCACCAAATAAAATTCATGCCAACCTCTGAACTGCTGTGTATCTATGTTTCTCTTCACAGGCTCCATCGAACTACATTTCATGCAAGTCATATTAATCAAATCTGGAATTAGCTTTACGCTAACGGGCATTAGCATGACTCACAACATGGTGGAGGGAAGGATTTCTGTCTGGTGTTACTTAGGTGGGCCCCTTAGTTTTAACCCTGTAATAATGACTAACCAAGGAGCACATTGTAGTGATACTGACACACACACAAACACACACACACACACACACACACACACACACACACACACACACACACACACACACACACACACACACACACACACACACACACAAATAGTAGTAAGACCAGCACACAAACAACCCAGTGAATCTGTCCAGCCACAGCCCGGTAGCTGAAGAATAAGGAGGGAGATGTGGCCAGCTGACAAGCGACGGTGGTTACCATTTCCCACAGACGTAAAAAGTGAAACTATCACACTGCCTGCAGACTAGACTGCCTCCAGACTGCTTCCAGGGAGTGTGCCATGTACTGTAGTGTGTGGGCTGGAGAAGCTAGCACTAAAGTCTCGCTCAACACATCACTGCACACCACTACGGATGGCTAACACTAAACACATGAAGCACTAGTTGTACTGTAGTCAAAAATTTAGCATTTTTAGCATTTTTCCTCACACATATCACTTTGGCAATTGGAAGGGCTGACTTTGTACAAGGGGTAGAAGATGTGCAAGTTACAAGGCAGTAATGACGTGTTGACTTCTGGTGCCCAGGGACTGAACCCAGTGGAAATGTGATGTGATTTATTCAGAAAGACTGTTCTAGACGTGCTGCTCACAGGGGACTGTTCTAGACGTGCTGCTCACAGGGGACTGTTCTAGACGTGCTGCTCACAGGGGACTGTTCTAGACGTGCTGCTCACAGGGGACTGTTCTAGACGTGCTGCTCGCAGGGGACTGTTCTAGACGTGCTGCTCACAGGGGACTGTTCTAGACTGCTGGGCTCCACATCCGAACTTGTATTTAAGAGGAGAGGATGGAGATGGAACAGAAGACCACAGATCCTTTCTGTGTTTTATTTCTCTGTCTGCCTTTCTCCCGCTCTCCTACGCATTTTATTCTCTCTTCCCTCGTTAAATCACCCCCTCAAATTCCCCCTCTCCACTCTACCTTTTATTTAATCTTAATATCTCCTCACAGACATTGTTTTTCTAATTCTCAGATCAGAGCACACCAGCTTCTGTTTAAGGTTGATGTAAGGTTGATCTCAGTTCAGATTATAGTCAGTACCAGGCTCAGCATTGTTCTGTTCTGTATGTCAGCCCATATTTACCTGAAGTAGCAAACATTGTAGCTGCATATTACTGATTGATTCAGTTGTCTGTAATCTACTGTAGGTCCCATTATAACACTGTTACGTCTTCCTCTCTTGTCCCAGGCCCTCCCCACGTGGCAGAGAAGATCGCCCACCGGCAGACGGTGCGGATCGGGCGCACCATGAAGCTGCAGTGCCCCGTGGAGGGCGACCCTCCACCCCTCATCATGTGGGCAAAGGATGGCCGCAACATCCACAGTGGCTGGATGCGCTTCCGGGTGCTGCGGCAGGCACTGCGCATCAAAGAGGTGGAGGCCGAAGACGCAGGCACCTTCATCTGCAAGGCCACCAATGGCTTCGGCAGCGTCAACATCAACTACACCCTCATCGTCATCGGTGAGTCTCCTCCCCCCCTCCCATCCACCTTGCCGGGTCCCAGATCTGTTTACTGTCTTGGGGTGTGACAATGACCAAGACAGCACGAACAGACCTGAAACCAAGCTATCCACTACTACACATTCAGTACAGTATCTCCTCCTCTACCTCGACGGGAGCCAAGTGGATCTAATATGTTTTATGATTTCACACTACCACTGGTTGGCTGGTTAGTGGTTCTCCTCATATCATTCTTATCAGTGGAATGGCTCCTCATCCTCACAGCCAGCAACATTCATTCATGTTGTTAGAGAATCACCACCACCACCGTGACGCCAGGCCAGAAACCAGTGAACTTGGACAATAAGACACAGAAATAATAACCCTACTACTCTCCTCCTTGGTTCTCTGTGACCCCAACCACCCCCGAGCCCTGTCTATAAGTGGTGCCTGCCTGTGTTCAGGTGTGATGGTTATAAGCCATGTCATGTCTGAGGCTGTCTGCCTAATGAATCAGGGCCTAATTTGGCAGGGTGTCCTGGGGAGAGACGGACGCTGGGATGGAGGGGGGTCATCCATCCATGGGCTGGTCTTGTGATTGCCCTCCCTCCTTCCAAACCCCAACTATTTAAGGACATGAACCCTCATGCCACGGATGAGTGTGTGTGTGTTTGTGTGAGAGAGAGAGAGAGCTTTTCCTATTCAGATTGTTTTGGTTGAACGTGTGTGCTTGCATATGAGTGAGTTTGACTGTGTGTGACTTTGTGTGTTCGAGGCCAGTGTGGAGCGTGCTCATTCCCAATGCCAGGGTTTTATCTTGAGAGTTTGTTTTCTTTAGCTGGTCATTATTCATAGTCTGACTAGTGTCCTAACAACTCAGGGAAATGTTGGAATGAACATGCTGAGACAGATGTCTGTAGACACTTAACTGATATTGTAAAAAAGCCAAACTGGCAACAATTATTGCCGTCTTTGGAAACACAAACAAGTTCTCCATCAGTCTAAACAGAGCCGGTGTTTAAACAGCAGGAACTGGGCTTCAGCGTATGTGGCCCCTGGCTGCGTGGCCAGAATGGCTGCCATTGGGACAAAGGAAGGAGGGTAATTAACTCCACTGGTGGTAAATCAGACTCAAAAAGGAGGGAAGCCATTACCACTGACCCACCCTCAGCCTCATATTGGCTACATCCCAAATGGCACCCTATTCCCTATATAGTGCAAAAGTAGTGCACTATATATGGAATTAGGGTGCCTTTTGGGCTATGTTCACTACCACAGTACTAACGGACCCTCACATTGGCTCTGTTCACTACCACAGTACTAACGGACTCTCACATTGGCTCTGTTCACTACCACAGTAATAACGGACCCTCACATTGGCTCTGTTCACTACCACAGTAATAACGGACCCTCACATTGGCTCTGTTCACTACCACAGTACTAAGGGACCCTCACATTGGGTCTGTTCAGTAATATGGACCCTCACATTGGGTCTGTTCACTACCACAGTAATAACGGACCCTCACATTGGCTCTGTTCACTACCACAGTACTAAGGGACCCTCACATTGGCTCTGTTCACTACCACAGTACTAAGGGACCCTCACATTGGGTCTGTTCAGTAATAACGGACCCTCACATTGGGTCTGTTCACTACCACAGTACTAAGGGACCCTCACATTGGGTCTGTTCAGTAATAACGGACCCTCACATTGGGTCTGTTCACTACCACAGTACTAACGGACCCTCACACTGGGTCTATTCAGTACTAACGCACCCTCACATTGGCTCTGTTCACTATAAATCAACCATAGTTGCTAACCACAGGAGGTTGGTGGCACCTTAATTGGGGAGAACAGGCTTGTGGTAATGACTGGAGCGAAATCAGTGGAATGGTACCAAAAACCTACTGGCCCGAATAGAATGTCTACTGGCCCGGACGTGGTATAGTTTCTAAATGCATTGGGGTCATGCAGGGCCTATAGGTTGGCATGCTTTCTCTCTATATGCAGCTATTAATGAGGCTTGATTTATATATTATAAATATAATATTTTTGCATATCCCAGCTCCCCTTAATCAACCTTTGGAGAGTGGGGTCACGGCCAGGGTCTACCATTATCAGGGTTAAGTGCCTTGGAGATTTTTCACCTTGTCGGCTTGTGGATTCGAACAAGTAACCTTTTGGTTACTGGCCCAATGCGCTAAGCGCTAGGCTACCTGCCGCCTCTTTTGTTTATTATGATGTATTAAAAACCTGTTTAATAGAATTTAGCAATACTCTATTCTTAATAATTGCATTGTATTAATTGCATTCATTATAGTTTCTAAAGTATGTCACATTGAGAATATTTTTTTTCAGCTCAAAATAGGACACTGCACCTTTAAGAGAACTGTGGTTCCAAAAGAAATATCAAGCTGGCTACAGTAGGCTAGCCAAGACAGATGCTATCGTGTATTTTTGTAGCGTTTTTTTGTAGACTATCAACAGTAGCCAGTATATTGATAGTATGTTCACTATTGAAAGTTTACTTTTGTAAATCACTTTCCCTAAAATAAATAACACAGAGAGTAGATTGATGGATGCTTCTTTTTGCTCAGGACAGCTTGCTTGTGCTCTGTGAATGTGTCACCTTCTGGATTGGTCGAGAAGTTGTGACTTGTGGGAGCGTAGTGGTGCTTGAATAAACGACCAATCAGATCACTCAAATACAAATGGCACGACTGAAGAGAGAGAGAGTAAGAGAAAATCAAATTAGTTTTTATTTGTCACATGCGCCAAATACAACTGGTGTTGACTTTACCGTGAAATGATTGCTTACGACCCCTTCCCAACGATGCAGAGTAAAAAAATAAAAATAAATTGTAACACAAGAGGGAAGAGACAGTGAGAGAGAGAGAGAGAGAAAGAGAGAGTCTGAATGGAGAATAGGTCTGCCGTAGTTATTTGAAGCGTGGAGCGGGAGGCCGGGCTACAATGATGGCTGGCTGGGCCCCAGTGTTGGCTGGCTGGGCCTGTGAGGTGTGGAAAGAGGCAGCTGCCCAGATGACCTCAGCAGCAGCTGCTCCTCCTTCCCTCCCCCTGCCTGTACCAGGGTGCTCTGGGTGCCAGCCCGTGTTTGAAGCGCCGACACGGGCCTGGAGATGCCGTTTAGTCAGGTTTCTTAAACTTGTTCTTGTTTTATTTGTTGGCTTGCCTCCTCTCGCCTCCTAAACCAAGCCCGGACGGCATGTTGTTTACGTGGCACGAATAAGGAGCGTTCAAAGGGGGCCGCCAATTTGACTTCCATGTATGTTGCAGTCAGGGAACATACACGTTAACTAGGGCAGGGTCACATAATTGTGCAGATGCAGAATTAGACTTCAGTGCCTCCTGCCGTGTTGGCTTTGAAGGAGAGCGTCATGAATCGTGGATTTGACCCCAGAAGACGGTAGGTCATGTAATAGGAGCATTAAGCTATGAGATCCCCACTGAGGTCCACTTAGTATGGAAACAGGCAAGTGTATTTTCATTAGCCCGACCAGTCTGCTTGGTGAACTCTGAATCAAACATGGGAACATACATGAATCCATGCTTCTCTTGTGTGGTCCCAAAAATGATCTGGCGTGGTTGGAAAGGCAAGGTCTAATCCACACCGGGACTGAAATCGTTTTAAAATCTAACCCACACCAGAACTAAAGTCTAAACCACACCAGGACTAAAGTCTAACCCACACCAGGACTAAAGTCTAACCCACACCAGGACTAAAGTCTAACCCACACCGGGACTAAAGTCTAACCCACACCGGGACTAAAGTCTAACCCACACCGGGACTAAAGTCTAACCCACACCGGGACTAAAGTCTAACCCACACCGGGACTAAAAGAGCCTTGATGTTTTTTTCTGGAGTTTAACTCACTAAAGTATTGACACCTTTTTCCCATTAAGGCTTGTCTCTGGCTGCCTTGCCAACTGCTGCTTCACGGACCACATTTCATTTGTATAAATATTTCCACAGTTTTCGTTTTCCACTTTATTGTATTTGATTGCACAAAAGATTTACTGTTCGATCCGGTTACAGATGCTAGTCAAGAGAGTTACATGACGACACTTGTTCACAATTTTAGGGAAATTAAAAGATTCCTTTTGCATTTCTTTCTCGTTGCATATCTGTTACTACGTTGAAGATATCAGTGCACTGACCAATGGGATCCCGGGGAGCCAAAGCCTCACTGATTGTATGCAGGCGTCAGCCACTGGGATCCAGCAAGGCTCAGAGGTGAAGCAAGGCTGATTATAGACTTTTATGACTATAGGGCTCAAGTGTCTTTAGCTTGCTATTATGGCCCAGTATTCATTCAAATTTGGTATAAAATGTGATAAATTGCATTTGTATGAAGTGTATGTATTGTGCATGAATGGGGTATGGATTTATTATACAGAGTGAGCTGGTTGATGAACCACAGGAGCAGTCAGTCGCAGCAGAGTGTGTTGGCTTCAAATCACATTTTATTTGTCACATGCGGCAAATACAAGAGGTGTAGATCTTACAGTGAAATGCTTACTTACAAGCCCTTAACCAACAATGCAGTTTTAAGAAAAATAAGAGTTAAGAAAATATTTACAAAATAAAGTAAAGTAAAAAAAAATAAAAAGACAAAAAAATAAATTAACAATAACGAGGCTATATACAGTGGGTACCAGTACCGAGTTTATGTGCGGGGGTACAGGTTAGTCAAGGTAATTGAGGTAATATGTACATGTAGGTAGGGGTAAAGTGACTATGTATAGATAATGAACAGCGAGTAACAGCAGTGTATGAAAAAATAAAATAAAAAAGTGGGAGGGGGGGTCAATGCAAGTAGTCCGGTTAGCCATTTGATTAGCTGTTCAGCAGTCTAATGGCTTGGAGGTAGAAGCTGTTAAGAAGCCTTTTGGTCCTAGACTTGGCGCTCTGGTACCGCTTGCCGTGTGGTAGCAGAGAGAACCGTCTATGACTAGGGTGGTTGGAGTCTTTGGCAATTTTTAGGTCCTTCCTCTGTATAGAGGTCCTGGATGGCAGGAAGCTTGGCCCCAGTGATGTGCTGGGTCGTACGCACTACCCTCTGTAGCACCTTGCGGTCGGAGTCTGAGCAGTTGCCATACCAGTCAATGATGCAACCAGTCAGGATGCTCTCGACGGTGCAGGTGCATATCTTTTTGAGGATCTTGGAACCCATGCCAAATCTTTTCAGTATCCTGAGGCGGGAAATGCGTTGTCGTGCCCTCTTCATGACTTTCTTGGTGTGTTTTGACCATGATAGTTTGTTGGTGATGTGGACACCAAGGAACTTGAAACTCTCGACCAACTCCAATACAGCCCTGTCGATGTGAATGGGGGCATGTTCGGCCCTTCCTTTCCTGTAGCCCATAATCATCTCCTTTTTCTTGCTCATTTTGAGAGAGAGGTTGTTGTCCTGACACCACACTGCCTGGTCTCAGATCTCCTCTCTCTAGGCTGTCTCATCATTGTCGGTGATCAGGTGTACCACTGTTTTGTTCTCAGCAAACTTAATGATGGTGTTGGAGTCGTGCTTGGCCACGCAGTCGTGAGTGAACAGGGAGTACAGGAGGGGACTAAGCACACACCCCTGGGTCCCCTGTGTTGAGGATCAGCGGGGGCCCCTCAGGATGGTTGTCTTTTTGTAAGGTTCTCCCATCTCCACAGAGGAACTCTGGAGCTCTGTAAGAGTGACCATCAGGTTCTTGGTCACCTCCCTGACCAAGGCCCTTCTCTCCTGATTGCTCAGTTTGGCCAGGCGGCCAGCTCTGTGAAGAGTCTTGGTGACTGCAGACATTTTTTGGTACCCTTCCCCAGATTTGTGCCTCAACATAATCCTGTCTCATAGCTCTATGGACAATTCCTTCGACTTCATGGCTTGGTTTTTGCTCTAACATGCACTGTCAACTGTGGGACCTTATATAGACAGGTGTGTACCTATCCAAATCATGTCCAATCAATTGAATTTACCACAGGTGGACTCCAATCAAATTGTAGAAACATCTCAAGGATGATCAATAGAAACAGGATGCACCTGAGGTCAATTTCGAGTCTCATATCAAAGGGTCTGAATACTTATGTAAAGAAGGTATTTCTGGGTTTTTTTGCAAACATTTCTCAAAACCTGTTTTCACTTCGTCATTATGGGGTATTGTGTGTTGATTGATGAGAAAAAAATAACTTTAAAACATTTAAGAATAAGTCTTTAACATAACAAAATGTGGAAAAAGTCAATGGGTCTGAATACTTTCCAAATGCACTGTATGATGCTCATTTCCGACCGTTGCATTTGGCTCAGTCTTTCAACCATTGTGGGACCACAGTTGGTCCGTCTTGAAATGAGTGGGAGGTTGTACATACTGTAATCTCCCCACCCCAGCAGCGTTATTTCAGCGTTATCCTGGTGTTGATAACTGACCAGTGATGAAAGGATTCTGTTGGAACCCTTCGTCCATCCAGCTGGTAGTCGTTGATATTGAATGTGTATATAGACGGGTTGGTTGTTTAGCAACAAAACCGATGCGTGCGCCACTATAGGGCAAAACAGACTGGGTTGGCTTCGATTGTTGACAACATGTAAACTATATTTAGTCTCAAATGTTTATTGAAAACATAAATACATACATTGTTACACTTGTTTGTTAGCTAGCAAGCAAATTGTTTCCCATATTAGCATTGACACGAAATCAGTCAAAACACCTCAAAACAAGACATGATATCAAGAAAAAGATTAAACTAGCTGAAACGAGTCCACTACGATTCCCCACATAGCAATTTCTTGCCATTGTTGGTAGCTACAGTATCTGCCCATCCAGAATCACAACTCAGACTTCTGCCCCATTCAAGCCTGTGCATCATTTTCGTGACGTTGTCAGCTAATCCATCTATTATGAAATATAACCCAACTTTATCATTTTTTAAATGCATTATGTATCTGTGCAATCAAGATAAAGCACTTTAAACAAGAACAAACAAAAAAGAAAAGGGACGCAAGGAACTAGGAAAAGGAGGCGCCAAGTGTTACCGCAAAAACATAAGTAAAGGCATCTCTGTTGATCCGTCAGTGTCACGTCCTGACCATAGAAAGCTTTTATTTTTCTATGGTAGAGTAGGTCAGGGCGTGACAGAGGGTTTTGTCTAGTTTATTTATGTCTATGTTGGTTCTAGTTTATTTTTTCTATGTTGGGGGGTTTGTCTAGTTTATGTATTTCTATGTGGGATTCTTGTTGTTGTATTTTTATGTTGTTGTTTTTTGGGATGATCTCCAATTAGAGGCAGATGGTCATCGTTGTCTCTAATTGGGGATCATTTATAAGTTGTTGTTTCTTCCGCTAGGAGTTGTGGGAGATTATTTTTGAGTAAGTGTATGTTGCACCTCTTCGTCACGGTTTGTTGTTTTGTTTATGAGTTTATTTGTATGTATTGCATAGTTTCACAGTTTAAATCAAATGTGGAACGGTACACACGCTGCGTTTTGGTCTCCTTCGTATGACAAACGTGACAGAATCTTCCACCACCAAAAGACCAAGCAGCGTGGTCAGGAGGACTGGACATGGGAGGACATCCTGCATGGCAAGGGATCCTGGACGTGGGAGGAGATCCAGGCCAGATGGGATCGCCTCCCATGGGAACAGGTGGAGGCAGCGAGAGAGGAATGGAGACGATACGAGGAACTAGCATGGCAATGACGGAAGCACGAGAGGCAATTTGGGGGTGCACATGGGTAGATTGGCAGAGTCAGGGTGGAGACCTGAGCCAACTCCCCGTGCTTACCGTGGGGATCAGGTGAACAGCCAGGCACCGTGTTATGCTGTGATGCGCACTATATCTCCAGTGCGCATTCATAGCCCAGTTCGTCCTGTGCCAGCGCCCCGCACTTGCCGGGCTAAAGTAAGCATCCAGCCAGGACGGGTTGTGCTAGCCTTACGCTCCAGACCTCCAGTGCGTCTCCATGGCCCAGTATATCCTGTGCCTGCTCTGCGCACCCGGCCTCCAGTGTGTCTCCCCAGTCCGGCGAGACCTTTTCGGCTCCACGTAAGAAGCCTCCAGTGATGATCCATGGTCCGAAGCCTCCAGTGATGATCCATGGCACGAAGCCTCCAGTGATGATCCATGGCCCGGAGCCTGTAGTGATTATCCATGGCATGAAGCCTCCAGTGATAATCCATGGCCCGGAGCCTCCAGTGATAATCCATGGCTAGAAGCCTGTAGGGATGATCCATGGCCTGGAGCCTGTAGGGATGATCCATGGCACGAAGCCTCCAGTGATAATCCATGGCCCGGAGCCTCCAGTGATGATCCATGGCACAAAGCCTCCAGTGGTGATCCATGGCACGGAGCCTGCAGTGATGATCCATGGCACGTAGCCTGCAGCGACGGTCCCCAGTCCGGAAACTCCAGCGACGTCCCCCAGTCCGGAGCCTCCAGCGACGGTCCCCAGTCCGGAAACTCCAGCGACGTCCCCCAGTCCGGAGCCTCCAGCGACGTCCCCCAGTCCGGAGCCTCCAGCGACGTCCCCCAGTCCGGAGCCTCCTGAGACGGCCCCCAGTCCGGAACCTCCTGAGATGGCCCGCAGTCCGGAACCTCCTGAGATGGCCCGCAGTCCGGAACCTCCTGAGACGGCCCGCAGTCCGGAACCTCCTGAGACGGCCCGCAGTCCGGAACCTCCAGCGGCGGCCCGCAGTCCGGAACCTCCTGAGACGGCCCGCAGTCCGGAACCTCCTGAGACGGCCCGCAGTCCGGATCCTCCTGAGACGTCCCGCAGTCTGGAACCTCCTGAGACGGCCCGCAGTCCGGAACCTCCTGAGACGGCCCGCAGTCCGGAACCTCCAGCGACGGCCCGCAGTCCGGAACCTCCAGCGATGGCCCGCAGTCCGGAGTCTCCAGCGGCGGTCCGCAGTCCAGAGTCTCCAGCGGCGGTTCGCAGTCCAGAGTCTCCAGCGGCGGTCTGCAGTCCAGAGTCTCCCGCGGCGGTCCGCAGTCCGGAGTCTCCAGCGGCGGTCCGCAGTCCAGAGTCTCCAGTGGCGGTCCGCAGTCCAGAGTCTCCAGCGGCGGTCTGCAGTCCAGAGTCTCCCGCGGCGGTCCGCAGTCCAGAGCCTCCGGCGATGATCCACGGTCCGGTGACACGAAAGCAGAGGGATCAGCTGGCGGAGCGGGGGCTATGCGGGGGTACTTTCACGTCCTGACCATAGAAAGCTTTTATTTTTCTATGGTAGAGTAGGTTAAGGCGTGACAGAGGGTTTTGTCTAGTTTATTTATGTCTATGTTGGTTCTAGTTTCTTTTTTCTATGTTGGGGTTTTGTCTAGTTTATGTATTTCTATGTGGGGTTCTAGTTGTTGTATTTCTATGTTGTTGTTTTTTTGGGATGATCTCCAATTAGAGGCAGCTGGTCATCATTGTCTCTAATTGGGGATCATATTTAAGTTGTTGTTTCTCCCACTAGGAGTTGTGGGAGAATATTTTTGAGTAAGTGTATGTTGCACCTCCTCGTCACGGTTTGTTGTTTTGTTTATTCATTTATTTGTATGTATTGCATAGTTTCACAGTTTAAATAAAATGTGGAATGGTACACACGCTGCACTTTGGTTTCCTTTGTACGACAAACGTGACAGTCAGTGGCAGGCCGTGTCCTCCCTCCCTTTTTCTCCTCCCTCCCTCCCACCCGCTGCATCCCCTTCACTTACTCATATGTGAATGAATTTACTACTACTACTACACTGCAGGCTGCCATGATGACAGATTTATTTTTCCTCTTGCCACACGAGCATCCCAGTTTGTTTATTAATGCCTGCTGCCTCTGGCATCCAATTGTTTTGTCTGGGGGATTGTTCAGTTTTGAGGATTGGCCTCACGTAATAGGAGCACATGTTGATCTGGACTTCTATCACCAAGCTCAGAGTTTTCTAGCAGGCCTGGCTAAAGGGGGGCCTGAATGAAAGTTCCTCAACACTAGTAAAGGGGGTTCTGAGTGAAAGAGTTTGAGAACCACTGATGTAGAGGAACAAAGTGAGATGGAGAATGGCTTCAATGATGGGACCCACAGCTAGTACTGTACTCACAAAGCTACTCCTCATATTTATAAAGTTGTGTACTGCACCATCGTGAATGACACTACCGGATTTATTAGTGTGATGACAACACAAGCGTGACTAGAAAGGAGTGTTGGATAGAGATGTGTGTGTGTAGGGAGCTGGTTGAAAGTGACACAATGTGATTTATGGTGATTTTTGCAGCTTACTCTGGCGCTAGAAGCTCAGACTGAGCCAACATCTGGGACTGATCCTAGACCAGGAGGAATAGACAGGCAGATAGACTGATCCTGAACCAGGAGGGATAGACAGGCATACTGTATCTATTTCTCTATGCACTTGGTTCTCTTACCATTAACCCAGGGTTTCACTGTACTCTAAAGGTTATGGGAAAAATGTGTAGCTGTACCAACTCGTGTACAGTATGGTTCAGTAACCTGACTGTACTATTTATGATGGTTGACCTCACATGCTGCCAGTGGGATGGGGTGTAAACATACTGTACGGCTAGTGCAGAAGTGATCACCTCTACCAGCAGCAACATTTAGTTTTCCTTTTCAGGAGTTGAACAGGATAGGCTTCCTGGGTGTATGTCAGGGTGTCAATACAGGAACAAAGTTAACTCTGAAGGTCACATTTTGTGTCCAAATAGGGATGTGCCTGACTGATATCGGGGCATGTTTTTTACTAGTAACAGTAGTTAAAATAAACACTTTTTTCACTGGATCAGTCTGGTTAATCTGACCAGAATGTGACTGCTGCTGGTTAGAGTGCATGACTGCCTGGTGAGTTGTGTTTACACTGGTGATTGTTGGAGTGAGAGGTCAATGTCACTCTCTCTGCCCTCTACATATGTCCGTCCTCCATGTGCACAACTGTGATAGGCTCTGGAACGGTCTGTTATTCCTTGTTAGTAAGAATATTGCTGTAAGAACTCTGAATGTGTGGTACTAGAGACACTCATCTTAAATGCAAGTTAATAACACACTATTGGTCATGTGTCTTACATCTGTTGAGGTGTAACGATTACTGCATATGGTAGAGGATCGCAAGGGTGTCCTGTCCCGAAATTGTCATTCTCAGAATGTTATTTTCTTTACAGGCAGGCACACTGTATCCATGTTCCACACACACAGACCTTGAGTCTGTACTGAAAAAACACACAGAGAAAGAAATGTTACGAGAAGGTAAATGAACTGGGAACAAACTCTCTGGACCTGCCTGTTCTCCTTAATCTTTCTCTCTCTCTCTCGCTCTCTCTCGCTCCGCACCATGACGCAAGTGTCAAATTCCACAGCTCTCTCCGTGCAGAACCTAAGAAAACAGATTATGTTACCACCAATATCACAACCTTCATGGGTGCTCTCCACGATATCCCATTAGATGTTGAATAAATTGAAAAGTGCTCGGAGGCATTGACTCGAGTTACTGCAGTTTTATTGAGAAATCTGGTGTCTCATCAGGCAGGGAGAAGAAAGAAACCAAAGTGTAGGGCCTCAAACAGCGGCTGTCCCTCCCTCCCTCCCTCCCTCCCTCCCTCCCTCCCTCCCTCCCTCCCTCCCTCCCTCACACACAGAGGGTTGAATGCTGAAGGCTGTTCCATGGTCTGCACTCAGATCCTGTGGTCAAGTTACAAAGGGCTTTTACTGTAATTTGCTGATTTCCGTTTGATTTTGACTTCATGTGGAAGGGAAAATATTTATTTGAAATGAATAGTTGGTGATTTAATTTAGATATATGTTTATATCTGGAATCTGGCATCTTTGTAGTGTTTTCACATCTGTTTTCAGCTTCTTAATTATTGAACTTCTAGCCACGCTACCATTGCAAGAGGTGGACAGGAAGGGGGAGGATAGGATTGGCGGTTTTTCTTTAGTTCTTGGTTCAGAGAGCTGGGCGTTGGGGTAGTGTTGATAGCTGGGAAGCTGCTCTCTGATGTTGACCCCCGCGCTTGCCTCCCCTTCATGTGCTAACGAGGCCTTTGTGGCGTGTGGCTGGGTAAATTTGTCTTCACTTGTGCTCCACTAATCCTCACTGGCCATGTGTCCACAGGTCTGCCTGCCATGATGGTGGGATGGTATGAGCGAATGGGTGGTCAGGAACCAGGGGTTGACTGGCAGTCTGTAGTAGGGAAGGATCAGGAAGGGGAACAGTGTTACAGAGCATGCTTCCCTAATGGCACCCTATTCCCTATAAAGTGCCCTATCGGCCCTGGTTAAAAGTAGTGCACTAGAAATGGATAGGGTGCCATTTGGGACAGAACGGAGAACAGGGTAACAGGGTGTGGCAGAGCTGTAGAAATCAGAGTTGACAGACAGAGCTTCTGCTTTCCCTCATGTTAGAATTCACAAACCTGTTTCTCACATCGTAAAAGTTAGAAATGCTGTGTGTTGAGGGAGTAGTATACATGCAGTAAGCTGCACACATTTCTAAGATCTTTTTAGTGTAACTTCAGCATTAGGTACAGTCCATGCCAGTTCATTAAAAAGCACTATTCTCTGCAGCCATAGCCAAAGATAGACCATAGTGATATGGTATAGTGTTTAGTTTAGTTGAGCCAGATTGTTGTGCCTACAATGTTAACTAGACCGTTGCTATCCTATCCCCCCAGCTGATAACAATACCTCCCTATCACATTGTTAGAGAACCTACTCCCCCTGGAAACAGCACAGCGGAAATGAAGAAAACAACACAAATGTCAACATAGCAGTCCAGAGGGGTTGCCATGCCACAGGTGGGAGTGGGGCTTTGGGTTTCAAAGCTATTTGCAAGCAGTTATTCAAAGAGCCGGAAAGGAAAACAGCAACAGACCTGTGAGGCAGGGACAGAGCCCCCCCCCCCCCAAGTACAGGGGCACAGGAGTCCAGACTTCCATTTCACGCCTGCCTGTTCCTGTGGGCTGGAGAGGAGGCTGCGCTGTCATGGGCCCACATCACGGTCCTGGATCAATTCACTGACCACAGATAAACGGAAACAAGACTGAGAGAATGGATGAGAACTATGCAGGCAGACATCAGAAAATACTAGCTCAACGTCTTTAGATTGGACCAATGCTGTTCACAGTATCAGGGCGGCAGGTAGTCTAGTGGTTAGCGTTGGACTAGTAACCGAAAGGTTGCAAGGTCGAATCCCCGAGCTGTCAAGGTAAAAATCTGTCGTTCTGCCTCTGAACAAGGCAGTTAACCCACTGTTCCTAGGCCGTCATTGAAAATAAGAATTTGTTCTTAACTGACTTGCCTAGTTAAATAAAGGTAAAATAAAAAAAACTGTACGCTTTGAAACACTTACTTTTATTACAGGAATGTTCTCTAGAATAAAGAGAGTTGATGCATCTTCAGAGCTGATCTGGCTAGTGGGCTTATTCATTTGTAGCGCTTAATTGTCCCCTCATCCCTGAAGTGGCTGGTCGTTTGTCTCCCCATCGGGGGCTCATGCGGCTCCACTGGGAGCTTAAATGGAACATGGAGTCTTGGAACCAAAATCTTTCATTTGGTCCGGCCACAGAGCAGCTCTCCCTAAGCCGATTAGCTGTCATTCTGTTTTAATGGATTCCTCATCCAGCCCTCTCCCTTTCCCTCACTGACCCGCCGCTCAAAGAGAAGAAAGGTTCCCTGGCAGAGCGCTGCATGCTTCAGCTGGAAGTCTTCTTTCTCTCAGGAGTTGAATTGGTTTCGGGTCTATTGTTTTCTTCTGTATGTCTTCATGCTCTGTTTGAGGTTAGGGGCAGTGTTGTATGGGTTAACCCTTTACACTCTTACCCGTATACGGGTTGAAAATGTCAGATTTGAATACTGATAAACACCTTAATTGGAATGCAGTGGCTGTACAGTAACATGCTATGCATGAAGTCGGAGCTCAGGCTCTGCGCTTGACAGCTCTGTATGGGTTTTGACTGACAGCCATTCTGAACTTGAGCACCGTGTGACAAGAAGTTGCCCCCATCCCTCCTGGTAATTGGGCAACTTTATCAAATGTTTTGCTGTCTGAGGACTCAATGTATTTTGAAAGATGAGACGTTGATGATTCTAATAAATACCTCTTTGATGTCATACAAGCAAGCCAAACACCTATGATTCGATATGTGCACTTCACATTTCCATATAATAAAACTCAAGTAATATATAGTGTCAACGTTTATGATCACTATGTTTGATGTGCAGTTTGACATGGAGTTATACCCTGGGTTGTATTGAACAGAATGAGCCTATGTGTGTTGTATTGTGAAGAAAATGTTACGTGGACCACGCATGACGCCATTCTATGAGCATCAAAGTTACGATCTGCTTCTCTGAATTGCCTTGTGAAAGCCTAACACTGTAAGATCATATTTTATAGCTTAGCTAGTCATGTTGGCAATAGAACAAGTTTTCAAATTATGCCCACCTGACCCAGATTGGGATTTTTAATGGACCGTTGGACCGTTTTTGGATTGCGTAAACAACAAAAGTAATTGTGTAAAGGCGGGGATGCAGGGTTTTGTTCCAAAGAAAACAACTGTGCTTTCTCTAGTTCCTCAACGGCACAGCTAGGAGAGCTAACAAAACCACCTTATAGTTGAAGACTCTATGAGTCATGAAAGTACATTGAAATGACTTAGGAACTGTGCACACTTTGGAGAGGTGTGTGGCCACTTGGAAACACTAGTTAGTCCTCTCACTCGAACCCTTGTCATTTTTTTGTCTTACGTTGCACCTACCCCAAATTTTCCAGGAATATTCTTATCATGCTACTGAATGTATTAAACCTCCTGCTGTGTTCCGGTCGATTTGGACCGATTTAAGTTTTCTCTCTGAAAAATGTAGTTAATTTAATCTGATTGTCATAAGTGACTTTGTCCACACAGAGCATCTGAACACACAAAATACATTTTGATGATTTTCATTACATTTTGGGTGTTTTATTTAACTTTTGTACACCTGTGGTGTTCCCAGTCAAAAATGACCAGACATTAGAAATTAATGGGTGAGACTACAATTAGTGTATAAAATTGAGTTCAGGCACACGCCCATTCATTAGATGGACGCACTTCCTCTCCCAGACCCCCAGGTGCATGTGTGTTTGAGCACACACACACACACACACACACACACACACACACACACACACACACACACACACACACACACACACACACACACACACACACACACACACACACACACACACACACACACACACACACACACCTCACTCCCCTTCTTGGCTTCCATGGCAACACCCAAAGGAACCTTTCCCCAATAGAATCTTTCCATACCTGTTGGCATTCTCACAAACAACCGCAACATTGTTTCAATAATATATTTAAGTTTTCTCACAGCTCTGGTATATAAAGCTTTTTGAGGCCTTGCTCACAATTAATTCTGTGGCAGCACAATGACCAAACGATATAGTGTATGTGAGGCTCTTGATCATATCTTTGATCAAGACACTGGTGAGGAGGAGAGTCCTTGTTAAACTTTGACACAAAGTAGTCTGTGATAAATAGCACAATATGTTTCATCTGAGTATTTGTTATAGTCAAAATAATCCATACATTATGGTTTTTTTTAACTCAAAAACGAGTTGTATGAGCTCAGGTCAATGAGGCCCACAGGCCATAAATAGCAAACAGAAGTGCAAAACATGTTATGTTCACAAGACCTTAAGTTGATTAAAAGATCTAACACAACATGCGGACACAGAGTCAAGCTCTGTTTGAGGCTAGAGGCGGTGTTGTATGTGTTAGAATGTGGGCCAGAGTAAGTCAAGCTCGCACAAACGCTCCCTAATGGAACTTAAGTAGCCAACCCACAGTTTTGACTGAAATTCTCAATGAAAGCATTACCATTTCTCATGCAGTTAGCATGCTATGTCTTTTTCGTTCTCAATAAGTCATTCTGAACATGTGTAGCGGCTCGCTGGGAATAATGAGGGAACGAGATCGGTAATTTGTCCACTCCGAGACCACATCTCCAACATGGGCCTTCCTCAACAACATGATAGCACAGTGAGAATCTCACATCAACAAAAAGCCTCTCAACATCTAAGCAGATGCCGACCCATCAAAAAATGGAAAGTATTTCAACGAGAGCCCTCCAATGCAACGAGAAATTAGGTCCCATCCATCCATTCTCACGGGTCGTCCAGCACTCAAACTTCATCAACACTTAAAAATGGAGCGAGTGATGAGGGTTAGCTGAGAGGTGCAGGAAAGAACAAGGTTTTCAGGCCTGTGAATGGGACAAGGGCATTTGTCTGTGATTAGAGCGGTAAGCAGGGAGACATTTCTGTGCTGAAAGGAAAGCTTACAGCTCATTATGTGGTACTGGGGATTAAGATTGTCCACTATTGTTCCCTGAGGGCTTGGCCCACAGAGGGAGGGACTTGTCCTCCTTTGAGTCAGCAGCCACACACTACCCTGAGTTCCCCCACTTTAAAAGGCCCATAATAGGTTCTCTGCAGCGGCTAGGTTGTATGATGAAGGAATCTTTTCTCATTAGAAGTATTTTTTGTTTCCTCTGCTTGGTTTCCTTTGTGATTCCGCAGGGTGATTATCATCCCAACCTCTGCAGTGGTCCAACCTGAATAGAAAAGAAAGAAGTGGAGTGTGGATGAGGGAATAGGCATAGCAAAGTAGAGTGGGGATGGGGGAATAGGCATAGCAAAGTAGAGTGTGGATGGTGGGAATAGGCATAGCAAAGTAGAGTGTGGATGGGGGGAATAGGCATAGCAAGTAGAGTGTGGATGGGGGGAATAGGCATAGCAAAGTAGCGTGTGGATGGTGGGAATAGGCATAGCAAAGTAGAGTGTGGATGAGGGGAATAGGCATAGCAAAGTAGCGTGTGGATGGTAGGAATAGGCATAGCAAAGTAGAGTGTGGATGAGGGGAATAGGCATAGCAAAGTAGAGTGTAGATTGGGGGAATAGGCATAGCTAGTGGAGTGTGGATGGGAGCAATAGGCATAGCAAGTGGAGTGTCAATGGGGGAATAGGCATAGCGAGTGTGGATGGGGGGAATAGGTATAGAAAATGTGGATGAGGGGAATAGGCATAGCAAGTGGAGTGTCAATGGGGGAATAGGCGTTGCAAATGTGGATGAGGGGAATAGGTATAGCAAGTGTAGTTCGGATGGGGGGAATAGGCATAGCAAGTGTGGATGGGGTGCAATAGGCATAGCATGTGGAGTGTGGATGGGGGAATAGGCATAGCAAGTGTGGATGGGGTGCAATAGGCATAGCATGTGGAGTGTGGATGGGGGAATAGGCATAGCAAATGTGGATGAGGGGAATAGGCAGAGCAAGTGTGGATGGGGGCAATAGGCATTGCAAGTGGAGTGTGGATGGGGGGAAAAGGCATAGTAAGTGGAGTGTGGATGGCGGAATAGGCATAGCAATTGTGGATGGGGGGCAATAGGCATAGCAAGTGGAGTGTGGATGGGAGGAATAGGCATAGCAAGTGTGGATGGGGGGAATAGGCATAGCAAATGGAGTGTGGATGGGGGAATAGGCATATTATGTGGAGTGTGGATGGGGGGCAATAGGCATATTATGTGGAGTGTGGATGGGGGGCAATAGGCATAGCAAGTGGAGTGTGGATGGGGGCAATAGGCATAGCTAGTGGAGTGTGGATGGGGGCAATAGGCATAGCAAGTGGAGTGTGGATGGGAGCAATAGGCATAGCAAGTGGAGTGTCAATGGGGGAATAGGCATAGCAAGTGTGGATGGGGGGATTAGGCATAGCAAGTGTGGATGGGGGGAATAGGTATAGAAAATGTGGATGAGGGGAATAGGCATAGCAAGTGGAGTGTCAATGGGGGAATAGGCGTTGCAAATGTGGATGAGGGGAATATGTATAGCAAGTGTAGTTCGGATGGGGGGAATAGGCATAGCAAGTGTGGATGGGGGGGAACAGGCAGAGCAAGTGTGGATGGGGGCAATAGGCATTGCAAGTGGAATGTGGATGGGGGCAATAGGCATAGCAAGTGGAGTGTGGATGGGGGAATAGGCGTAGCAAGTGGAGTGTGGATGGGGAATAGGCATAGCAAATGTTGATGGGGCAATAGGCATAGCAAGTAGAGTGAGGAAGGGGGGAATAGGCATAGCAAGTGTGGATGGGGCAAGGCATAGCAAGTGGAGTGTGTATGGGGGGGCAATAGGCATAGCAAGTGGAGTGTGGATGGGGGAATAGGCATAGCATGTGGAGTGTGGATGGGGGAATAGGCATAGCATGTGGAGTGTGGATGGGGGAATAGGCATAGCATGTGGAGTGTGGATGGGGGGATAGGTATAGCAAGTGGAGTGTGGATGGGGGAATAGGTATAGCAAGTGGAGTGTCAATGGGGGAATAGGCAAAGCAAGTGTGGATGGGGGGATTAGGCATAGCAAGTGTGGATGGGGGGAATAGGTATAGAAAATGTGGATGAGGGGAATAGGCATAGCAAGTGGAGTGTCAATGGGGGAATAGGCGTTGCAAATGTGGATGAGGGGAATAGGTATAGCAAGTGTAGTTCGGATGGGGGGAATAGGCATAGCAAGTGTGGATGGGGGGGAATAGGCAGAGCAAGTGTGGATGGGGGCAATAGGCATTGCAAGTGGAGTGTGGATGGGGGAATAGGCGTAGCAAGTGGAGTGTGGATGGGGAATAGGCATAGCAAATGTTGATGGGGCAATAGGCATAGCAAGTAGAGTGAGGAAGGGGGGAATAGGCATAGCAAGTGTGGATGGGGCAAGGCATAGCAAGTGGAGTGTGCATGGGGGGGCAATAGGCATCGCAAGTGGAGTGTGTATGCCGGGCAATAGGCATAGCTAGTTGATTGGGGAAGGGGGTAATAGGAATAGCAAGTGGATTGTGGATGGGGGAAGAGGCATAGCAAGTGTGGATGGGGGGGAATAGGCATAGCAAGTGGTGTGTTGATGGGTGGCAATAGGCATAGCAAGTGTGGATGGGGGCAATAGGCATAGGAAGTGGAGTGTTGAAGGGGGCAATAGGCATAGCAAGTGGAGTGTGGATGGGGGAAGAGGCATAGCAAGAGTGGATGGGGAAGAGGCATAGGTATAGCATGTGGAGGGAATAGGTATAGCATGTGTGGATGGGGTCAATAGGCATAGCAAGTGGAGTGTGTATGGGGGGCAAAAGGCATAACTAGTGGAGTGGGGAAGGGGGGAATAGGCATAGCATGTGTGGATGGGGTCAATAGGCATCGCAAGTGGAGTGTGTATGGGGGGCAATAGGCATAGCTAGTGGAGTGTGGATGGGGGAATAGGCATAGGAAGTGGAGTGTTGATGGGGGAAGAGGCATAGCAAGTGGAGTGTGGATGGGGGAAGAGGCATAGCAAGAGTGGATGGGGAAGAGGCATAGCAAGTGGTGTGTTGATGAGGGGCAATAGGCATAGCAAGTGGAGTGTGGATAGGGGGAATAGGTATAGCAAGTGTGGATGGGGTCAATAGGCATAGCTAGTGGAGTGGGGAAGGGGGGAAGAGGCATAGCAAGTGGTGTTTTGATGGGGGGAAGAGGCATAGCAAGTGTGGATGGGGGGGGAATAGGCATGGCAAGTGGAGTGTGGATGGGAGGAAGAGGCATAGCAAGTTTGGATGGGGGGGAATAGGCAGAGCAAGTGTGGATGTGGGCAATTGGCATAGCAAGTGGAGTGTTGATTGGGGGCAATAGGCATAGCAAGTGGAGTGTGGATGGGGGAAGAGGCATAGCAAGAGTGGATGGGGAAGAGGCATAGCAAGTGGTGTGTTGATGGGGGGCAATAGGCATAGCAAGTGTGGATGGGGGCAATAGGCATAGCAAGTGGAGTTTGTATGGGGGGCAATAGGCATAGCTAGTGGAGTGGGGAAGGGAGGGAATAGGCATAGCATGTGTGGATGGGGTCAATAGGCATAGCAAGTGGAGTGTGTATGGGGGGCAAAAGGCATAACTAGTGGAGTGGGGAAGGGGGGAATAGGCATAGCATGTGTGGATGGGGTCAATAGGCATAGCAAGTGGAGTGTGTATGGGGGGCAAAAGGCATAACTAGTGGAGTGGGGAAGGGAGGGAATAGGCATAGCAAGTGGAGTTTGTATGGGGGGCAATAGGCATAGCAAGTGGAGTGTGTATGGGGGGCAATAGGCATAACTAGTGGAGTGGGGAAGGGGGGAAGAGGCATAGCATGTGTGGATGGGGTCAATAGGCATAGCAAGTGGAGTGTGTATGGGGGGCAATAGGCATAGCTAGTTGAAGCTAAAGAAAAAAGAAAAATAGAGAAAAAAAAGATATAGATGTACTATTGTAAAGTGGTTGTTCCACTGGATATCATAAGGTGAATGCACCAATCTGTAAGTCGCTCTGGATAAGAGTGTCTGCTAAATGACGTAAATGTAAATGAGTGGGGAAGGGGGGAAAAGGAATAGCAAGTGTGGATGGGGCAATAGGCATAGCAAGTGGAGTGTGGATGGGGGGAATAGGCATAGCAAGTGTGGATGGGGCAATAGGCATAGCAAGTGGTGTGTGGATGGGGGAAGACGCTTAGCAAGTGTGGATGGGGGGAATAGGCATAGCAAGTGGAGTGTTGATGGGGGGCAATAGGCATAGCAAGTGGTGTGTTGATGGGGGGCAATAGGCATAGCAAGTGGAGTGTGGATGGGGGGAATAGGTATAGCAAGTGGAGTGTGGATGGGGGAATAGGCATAGCAAGTGGAGTGTGGATGGGGGGAATAGGTTTAGCAAGTGGAGTGTGGATGGGGGAATAGGCATAGCTAGTGGAGTGTGGATGGGGGAATAGGTATAGCAAGTGGAGTGTGGATGGGGGAATAGGTATAGCAAGTGGAGTGTGGATGGGGGAATAGGCATAGCAAGTGGAGTGTGGATGGGGGGAATAGGCATAGCAAGTGGAGTGTGGATGGGGTAATAGGCATAGCAAGTGGAGTGTGGATGGGGGAATAGGTATAGCAAGTGGAGTGTGGATGGGGGAATAGGTATAGCAAGTGCAGTGTGGATGGGGGAATAGGCATAGCATGTGGAGTGTGGATGGGGGGAATAGGCATAGCAAGTGGAGTGTGGATGGGGGAATAGGCATAGCATGTGGAGTGTGGATGGGGGAATAGGCATAGCATGTGGAGTGTGGATTGGGGAATAGGCATAGCATGTGGAGTGTGGATGGGGGAATAGGTATAGCAAGTGGAGTGTGGATGGGGGAATAGGTATAGCAAGTGGAGTGTGGATGGGGGAATAGGCATAGCAAGTGGAGTGTGGATGGGGGAATAGGCATAGCAAGTGGAGTGTGGATGGGGGAATAGGCATAGCAAGTGGAGTGTGGATGGGGGAATAGGTATAGCTAGAGGAGTGTGGATGGGGAATAGGTATAGCAAGTGGAGTGTGGATGGGGGAATAGGCATAGCAAGTGGAGTGTGGATGGGGGAATAGGTATAGCAAGTGGAGTGTGGATGGGGGAATAGGCATAGCATGTGGAGTGTGGATGGGGGGAATATGCATAGCAAGTGGAGTGTGGATGGGGGAATAGGCATAGCATGTGGAGTGTGGATGGGGGAATAGGTATAGCAAGTGGAGTGTGGATGGGGGAATAGGCATAGCAAGTGGAGTGTGGATGGGGGAATAGGCATAGCAAGTGGAGTGTGGATGGGGGAATAGGCATA
This sequence comes from Salmo salar, assembly GCF_965601325.2. Lineage (NCBI taxonomy): Eukaryota > Metazoa > Chordata > Actinopteri > Salmoniformes > Salmonidae > Salmo > Salmo salar. The sequence goes on from NC_138299.1 coordinate 86,166,422, forward strand.
GCAAGTGGAGTGTGGATGGGGGAATAGGTATAGCTAGAGGAGTGTGGATGGGGAATAGGTATAGCAAGTGGAGTGTGGATGGGGGAATAGGCATAGCAAGTGGAGTGTGGATGGGGGAATAGGTATAGCTAGTGGAGTGTGGATGGGGGAATAGGTATAGCTAGTGGAGTGTGGATGGGGGAATAGGTATAGCTAGTGGAGTGTGGATGGGGGAATAGCTATAGCTAGAGGAGTGTGGATGGGGAATAGGTATAGCAAGTGGAGTGTGGATGGGGGAATAGGCATAGCAAGTGGAGTGTGGATGGGGGAATAGGTATAGCTAGTGGAGTGTGGATGGGGGAATAGGTATAGCTAGTGGAGTGTGGATGGGGGAATAGGTATAGCTAGTGGAGTGTGGATGGGGGAATAGGTATAGCTAGTGGAGTGTGGATGGGGGAATAGGTATAGCTAGTGGAGTGTGGATGGGGGAATAGGTATAGCTAGTGGAGTGTGGATGGGGGAATAGGTATAGCTAGTGGAGTGTGGATGGGGGAATAGGTATAGCTAGAGGAGTGTGGATGGGGGAATAGGTATAGCTAGTGGAGTGTGGATGGGGGAATAGGTATAGCTAGTGGAGTGTGGATGGGGGAATAGGTATAGCTAGTGGAGTGTGGATGGGGGAATAGGTATAGCAGTTCGTAAAGACATGTTTGAAGAAAGAGTACGTTGCACACAAAAGATTCCTTTTGAAGTTTCAGAAGCCTTTGTCCAGCAATTCTGCATAATGTTCCTTTTTGGTCCTCCTGTGTTTGACAAATGTTTGTCCCTGTTGAATTACCCAAGAACCACTAGCGTCACTTTGATCAGTAATGACAATGAAGTGACTGACTTTCCTCTTGTCTGCTTTTGTTCATGTGCAGATTCTCTGGATAAATTAATATTTTAATCTTTTCAATCTTTTTGTCTCCTTTATAAGAGAAGAGAGACTTAAAACAACTTTCATGTTCCATTAGAAGTCCAAACAAGGTGGAAAACTTGTTTCAGTTAATTTGAACTTGTTTCAGTTAATCAGCATGATTTCAGAATTCAGCTACTTTTTATTTCTAATGTTGATATAAAGGTCTCCCTTTACCAGGCAGTATCTGGGTATGAGTATAGCTATGCGATTACCCCTTTTTGTTAGTTTGTTACACAAACATAGGAATCATTCCCCGGCGCCTCGGCTATCGGACGTCAGTTTGATCAGCAGGACGATGTGTTGAAAGTGATAGCTTGAGTCAATGGGGATGAAGACTTGTTTTTACATTCTTCTGACCTGAGCACATTTCAAAACGTTCTGTATACCCACGTACCATTCACTGTAATCGTTCTCAATTCATTTCAACTGCAGACGTTTGCGTTATTCAGAGATTTACCATAGTTTATGAAGGTATGTCAGCCAGCGCGGCAAAGACATTCTCCTTGAGTGGAAACTCTGTGTTGATGTGGTTTGTAGCTTCCACTGTGTGATTTGTAAGATCTAAGTGATACTCCTTCAGGATGTGCTATACACGTCTGGGAGAGGGAGGAAAGCTGTCATATGGTGGAAAGTCAATTAGTTAGGCTTTATAAACATGTTGTACCTAATCAAGCACAAACCACAAAGTAGAGTTCACTCAGCCCTCATCTCCTCCTCGTAATAATGTATGGAATAGTCTAATGATGTAGAACAGTAAAAAGTACAAGTTAGTGTTTTGCTGTAAACGTTCATTCGTCAAAGGCACACTGTCAGCAGTAACCTCGACACAGTGAAAGATGACAGGTTTTTTAACCTAATGCTTTAGTTTTTGGCTGACTGTTGACTTTGTAGTATGGGTTGCATAAGGTAGTCTCACATTCCACAAAGGGTTTTATGGTACAGTGTAGTACAGACTGTTTATCTGTGTTTCGTCCATGCACATAAAGTATGTGTAAACAATCTGTAAAAGTGTTTTGGCAGTGTTTTCGGCTTTTATTTGTTGTTTGGCAGGTTGCAGTTTGTATCAATATGATTTGTAATAATATCCATGTCCTGTATATTACCCATCTTCTTAACCTTACGTTAGATGTAGGGGGATGTCAATATATGTTCCCTGCTTCTCTGAATTAACTTTCATTTCTCCGTAACAGGAACCTCAAACCTGAACCCCATTGCTTTTACAGAGCCTTTATATGTTGAAATGATTTGGACGGAACTGGAGAGAGGGAGTTCAAAGTGCAAGGGCGGGAGTGTCGGTTTCAAAGGGAGCGTGGGGCGATCAATATGTGAGATATGTTAATTCGGTAAAGCCCCATCCTGGCCTTGATGTTTGCTAGAGTTACACTGAAGCAGCTGGGATGATGAGCGGGAGAGTGGAAGAGAAGAGACAGAGACACACGTCGCCGGCAGCGACCACCTCCGAAGACAACTGTGAATCTCCTAATTTCACTTCCCCTCAGATATGTTTTAGGAGGGCTGCTCTTACAACTCAGAGAATAAAAAGTTAAACTGAACAAAAGCATAGCTAGAGACTGTCAATGAAATCGAGATAGACCTGTGGACATAAATGTGTCCCTTCCCCATGTGCACTGTCCTCTTTGGTGTTAGTGAGAGGCTCCTGTGAGAGAGAGAGAGAGAGAGAGAGAGAGAGAGAGAGAGACAGACAGACAGACAGACAGACAGACAGACAGACAGACAGACAGACAGACAGACAGACAGACAGACAGACAGACAGACAGACAGACAGACAGACAGACAGACAGACAGACAGACAGACAGACAGACAGACAGACAGACAGACAGACAGAGACATGTGAGGTGGAATCCAGTCGGTTCCCTCCTTGAAGTGAATCCATGTGGGACCTGCCTGGACAAATCATCCTAATGTGAGGGGGTTGGATCAGTCCATCATCCTAATGTGAGGGGGTTGGATCAGTCCATCATCCTAATTTGGGGGGGTTCAGCGTTCCATTGTGTCTTCTCCAGTCCACCCATAAACCCATTTTAGGCAAATATTTGGCTTTCATACGTGACCCTGAGTAAATGAAGTGTTAACATGATATGAAGCAGCCCCTGCACACAGGCATGAGGGAAATGTGCTTTCCAAGTGAGGCAGAAAACAAAGTTTGAACAGTGAACAAAAAAAGTCATTTTAGTGCGGATACACACAGAACATGATACTAACTGCAGGTTTCAGAACTTATAAAATGCATCGCACTTGACATTTATGACCAACTGGATGGACCACTTGTACTCAGATATGTTATTTTAGCGAATGTTGACATTATATTTGTACTTAGTAATGTTCATGCTCCAAGGATCTGTTCTTTATATTCATTTTCAAAATGTTCATCTCAACAATCAACCGCACCATCAATTCCAAATTGTTCAGCAGAATACGATAGCGTTCCATTACCATTTAAAGATACATTAAAGTAATAGATACAGAAACTTAACAGTAACCCTGGTATAGCACATTTCAATAGTGAATAGGAATCGGTTTGCAATGTTTCATGACAAAAGATCCATCACATTAATCATTAATCATACTGTGTATTTGAACTATGATAAAGAAAAAAATCCACCCAAAACCACAAATTCCTATAATGTGGAGTGTTAAATATGTGCATACAATATTTGTTGTCATTATAATTAGGTTGGTGGCAACATTGTGGAAATCAGTTGCAGCTCAAGTTGACCACAAAAGCCACAATGCAATACCCTCTCTATGGGCTGGCTAGCTAGCTAGCTAGCAAACTATCAAACTTAGCTACACAAAATAATACCAAAGTCAACATCAGCATGTGAAGTAGCTAGCTAGCTGTAAAATTGCCTAAACAAACTGCACTATCAGTTTAGGAGTCTACAATCTCACCATGTTCAACCTGCAGATATATGTGCCTCGTGGAGTGGAGTCTGACATTTGCAACGGCCATGCAATGCACCCTGGACTGAAAAGGCAGACGAGTAGGAGAAATGTGGTAGACCCTTTGTTAAATTACAAATGTATCTAGGTAGGAGTATCGCAAAAATATGGTCAATGGCTCATTCGAGAGAAGACAACCTCCCGCGTTGTGACATCGGCCAGTATTGACACCTGACATGTATGATAGACGTTTTTTGCGATCTGAAAGTCGTATTCTTATTAACTTCAAGTGTAGTGAGAGCGGCTTTATCGCAATGCTACGTCATACCAGACGAAATTGGAGTGTTTAGCCATCTTAACCAGTGGTTCCCTACCTTTATCAGTTACTGTACAACCAACTGAATGTTGCTCTGCTCGGAGTACCACTGAAGTACCCCCTTGTGCATTTTACCAGTAGGTCTATGGTCTCATGACTCTTCTCAAGTACCCCCTGTGGATAGGCCATGTATCCCCAGGGGTCCTAGTACACCTGGTTGGAACCACTGATCTACACTACTATAGGTGGATTTCTTCCTCTCACTAATACCAGGTGATGCCTAATCAGAATGATGCCTAATCAGACATTACCTCCCCCTAGTGATTATACCTGCTGCTTCTCTCTTCCACACACAGAGCAACCCTCCAACACTGCCAGGTATAGAAACTACAAGCCCAAAGTGGTTCTGACAAGGTATGTCAGGGAGACACTGACCAGTGGTCTAGTTTTACAGAGTATGCACGGCACACCAAAAACAGCTTCCATTCTCTTACCATAAGTGGAACAACAAAAGGATATTTTTCTCCAGAGAATGACAGTCAAGGACAGTGTGTGTGTGCGTCCCAGCTGTGTGTGCTGAACACGGCTGCCCACGGGACTCTGTACACACTGGAACCTGAGGTGCAGCAGGTCCTCTATCCTTCCCCTCACACAGGTGACCACAGTTAGACTACAGAGCCCGTTGATGGCAGGAGATCAAACCGACGTGAGGAAGTACAGAGCTCTGCTTGGAGTTACAAAAACACACACACACATAAGCTGTGTTTTTCTTTGGTCTGAAAGATCGCAGTAGAAATCACTGAAATACTTGTCTGTTAGTGTTGACTTTGAACATAGAGAGCTGAACCTGTTGCTGAACTGATCGGTTTGTTTCTGAATTTAGAAGGGACATATACTGTGGTGTTTTAGGGGGTTCGAATGACTTGTTATAATAGCAGGTGTTTGTCTTGGGGTCCCTAACAGTCTGAGTAAGGAAAAGTGTTAGCTATTGCTTAAGTTCCCGTTCCTGACTGAACCACCGCCATGTTGAACTAGACTGGCTCTCAGAATGTCTCTCCAGATACTGATGTAGGTACATCTGTATCATGTTGTTTTGATTAAATGGAATCTATCCCCAACCTGTCTGTTACACATTCATATTCTTTTTTAAATACATTGCATTCTGGACTATGGACTTATCATACCAACATTGCGCTATTTCGTGCTAGTGCTGTAGCTGTTGATTTGTTGACAAACCCCTTAGACATCGACCTACGTGTCAGTTGGAAGCTCCTGGCTGTTGCAGGGTAGCTTCAGAGCAGCTGGGTCCAGACTCATAGGACAGTGGTACTGGGTCCAGACTCATTTAGAAAAGTGGGTCCAGAACAGATAGAGCAGGAGTCAGCCCAGAAGGCCAGATTGTGGCTAGTTTTGACCCTCTGACTCTCCTGGTGCTGAGGTCCCAGAGAACCCTGGACTGAGGCAGGAAGTCGCGTGGTCCAAGTCGTTCCCCCCTCTGTGCCGGTAATCCCTAAAAGAGAAGAGGAAATGCTTAATGCCGGGTCAGTCCTCTGCTCGACAGAATAAGTCCTCCCTAAATCTGCCATGCAATTCCTCGCCGTGGACCCCTGCCAGAGAGCAAGGCATCCTGGGTAATCGGCCCATGCAGATGGATTACCTTATGGAATGGTCTGAAAGCTGGAAACTATTCACAGAACAATTTACAGTTTAAGCATGTTCATATTTGTTGATATAGCTCAGAAATTGCAATGCGTAATCACATTTAGTAAATAGTATTAGTCATAAACGTTGTTGCCTTGGCTCAGTCTAAAATAACTTTCAAAGGAGCAACTATTAGGTGAACAGCTTAGTGAAAAAGAATGTTTAAAAAGATTCACTCTAGTTTCATGTCTCTTTCATGCTGAAGACACTCGCTCTACAAAAAGGGAGATGAAAAGGATTTGTGGAGGGCCTCTGCAAATTGAGTTCTTAGGCAATGCAAGCCAAGCATACATCGTCTGGCCATTAAAACCAATTAAAACTCACACTCAGGAAATGTGAAATGTCAACATTTTAATAGCGCCGAATCAGTAATGTTTAATGAACTTTGAAAATGTTAACGCTTCAAAGATGCATCTGGTGCGATTTTGACTGTAAATATCCTCAACAGGTTGTTAATCTGTCGGCCTCTCTGTGTTATTCATTCCTTTGTACGGGTGTAGTGGCACTAGATAATTTAGTAACGCCACTGCTCGTAAATCTCCCCCTCCGTTTAGAGCCAGTCGTTAATACAGACCTGTGTAACAGCACCAAATGGTAATGGTTTCCATAAGCTAGGCCCTGGAATTGTGTAAATCAGATTCTCAAGAGAGCTGGGGGTGAAGGTTGTAGCTAGCATTGCACACTGTCAATCCTCTGGAGCTCAGTCTTTGTGTGTGGAGCTGGAATAACAATCCCTCTCGGGTTTCACACTCTAGTTTCTGCTCAAAAAGCAGAAAAGATGACAGAGTAATTAGCGTGGTTTTGGGAGAAATATTATTTGTTTTGATCTGGGTGTTTAGTTGGGGGTAATATTCTGTCCAACCATTCTATTATCTGGCCTTGTACATCAATCTAAAACATGTTGTGGCAAAGCTCTGATTCTGAGGGTTTCAAGCCACAATTGAACTGTGAAGAGTTAGGCTTGGCCAGTGAATAAGAGAGGACAGTAGACACTGACCCACCCACCCTCTCGCTACCAAACTAGACTGTCCAGACTGAGATCCAATGTCTCTGAATAAAAATTACTGAAGGACATGACCCCATTGGAAAACAGAGGTCTACACCAACACTGGACTCAGGGATTCATATTTCGGAGGACTGAGCACCGGGCCTTCCAGAGCTGCCGCCTAGCTACTCTGCAGACATTAAAACAAATACACTGTGGGGTTACACAAACAGGCCTGTCACAGGGCACCCAGTCAGTGAATGTGTGAAATGTAGCACGCTGTTGTGCCATTTTCCCCAGAAGAAAGGGGAAAGGGAGTTTGTTTTATTGAGAAACCTGACTCCCCTCATACTGCATGTCTTTGTTTGACTTTCTATGAATCAGCGAGAGTTTTTGATGGGCGGGCCGCAACGGGTGAAGGCTGATTTTCTGCAGCCATGCTGTTTGGATATACTGTATTTCAGAAGGCTAATGGAGGGTATATTACTGTAATTACTGTAGATCATGGAGGGTATATTACTGTAGGACATGAAGGGTATACTACTGTAATTACTGTAGCACATGGAGGGTATAATATTGTAATTACTGTAGGACATAGAGGGTATATTAATGTAATTACTGTAGGACATGGAGGGTATATTACTGTAGTACATGGAGGGTATATTCATGTATTTACTGTCGAACATGGAGTGTATATTTGTGTAATTACTGTAGGACATGGAGGGTATTACTGTAATTACTGTAGGACACGGAGGGTATATTACTGTAGGACATGAAGGGTATACTACTGTAATTACTGTAGCACATGGAGGGTATAATATTGTAATTACTGTAGGACATAGAGGGTATATTACTGTAATTACTGTAGGACATGGAGGGTATATTACTAGTACATGGAGGGTATATTCATGTAATTACTGTCGAACATGGAGTGTATATTTGTGTAATTACTGTAGGACATGGAGGGTATTACTGTAATTACTGTAGGACATGGAGGGTATATTACTGTAGGACATGGAGGGTATATTACTGTAGGACATGGAGGGTATACTACTGAAATTACTGTAGGATGTGGAGGGTATATTACTGTAATTACTGTCAGACATGGAGGGTATATTACTGTAATTACTGTAGGACATGTAGGCTATTACTGTAATTAATGTAGGACATGGGGGTATATTACTGTAGGACATGGAGGATATATTACTGTAATTACTGTATAACACGGAGGGTATATTACTACAATTACTGTAGGACATGGAAGGTATATTAGTGAAATTACTGTAGGACATGGAGGGTATGTTACTGTAGTACATGGAGGGTATATTATTGTAGGACATGGAGGATATATTACTGTAGGGCATGGAGGATATATTACTGTAGGACATGGAAGGTATATTACTGAAATTACTGTAGGTCATGGAAGGTATATTACTGTAGAACATGGAGGGTATATTACTGTAATTACTGTAGGATATGGAGGGTATATTACTGTAGGACACTAAGGGTATATTACTGTAGAACATGGAGGGTATATTACTGTGATTACTGTAGGACATGGAGGGTATATTACTGTAATTACTGTAGGACATGGTGGGTATTTTACCTTAGGACATGGAGGCTATTTTACTGTAATTACTGTAGGACATGGAGGGTATATTACTGTAGGACATGGATGATATATTACTGTAATTACTGTAGGACATGGAGGGTATATTACTGTAGAACATGGAGGGTATATTACTGTAGAACATGGAGGGTATATTACTGTAGGACATGGAAGGCATATTATTGTAGGACATGGAGGGTATATTACTGTAGGACATGGAGGGTAAATGAATGTAGCACATGGAGGGTATATTATTGTAGGACATGGTGTCACGGGTTTCGTAGGGTAGAGACCAAGAGGCAGCGGGAAAATGTACACTCATCTTCTTTTTATTTGGTGAAGAAGGAAAACACATAAACGTATACAAAACAAAAACGAACTTGACAGTCTTGTCAGGCAAACAGCTAAACAAGAACAATCTCCCACAAAAACCCATGAAAAACAAACTCCTAATTATAGGACTCTCAATCAGAGGCAACAATAACCAGCTGCCTCCAATTGAAGGTCCAACCCCAATTAACTAAACATAGAAATACAAAAGACTAGATAGAACATAGAAATATACTAACATAGAACAATGACTAACAAACCCCGGACTAATAAATCAAATACCCCTCTACCTAAACACATACACAAAACACACCCTGAACCACATAAAACAAACACCCCCTGCCACGTCCTGACCAAACTACAATAACAAATAACCCCTATACTGGGCAGGACATGACAGTACCCCCCCCCCCCCCCAAAGGTGCAGACCCCGGATGCACCTCACACAAATAACCAAAATAAACCCCCAAAACAAAATAAATCCCAAAACTAAAGGGAGGGAAGGGAGGGTGGCTGCCATCACCGACGGCTCCTGTGCTACACCCCCCCCCCCCCCCCCTCCCCAAACCTCCTACAGTGGAGGTGGCTTAGGCTCAGGCCTTAATCCCCTACCTGACCAAACCACCCCCACTGCATACCTTTGCCAGAGGCCAGTCACTGAAGACCCTGGACTGTCCTCTGGGAGCTCCGGACTGTAGGCCGACTCTGGGAGCTCCGGACTGTAGGCCGACTCACTCGGTTCCGGACTGTAGGCCGTCTCACTCGGTTCCGGACTGTAGGCCGTCTCACTCGGTTCCGGACTGTAGGCCGTCTCACTCGGTTCCGGACTGTAGGCCGTCTCACTCGGTTCCGGACTGCACACTGTTGTCAGATACTCTGGACGGGGTACTGTTGCCAGATACTCTGGACGGGGCACTGTCGTCGGACACTCTGGACGGGGTACTGTTGCCGGATACTCTGGACGGGGCACTGTCGTCGGACACTCTGGACGGGGCACTGTCTCTGGACACTCTGGACAGGGTACTGTTGCCGGACACTCTGGACGGGGCACTGTCATTGGGCTGGCGCACTGGACTGGGCTGGCGCACTGGAAGCCTAATGCGTGGGGCTGGTAGTGGAGGTACCAGACTGGGGACACACACCTCAGGGCTAGTGCGAGGAGCAGGAACAGGACGAGTTGGACTGGGCTGAACCACTGGAAGCCTGGTGCGTGGTGATGGTTTAGGAGACGCCAGACTATGGATACGCACCTCAGGGCCAGTGCGGGGAGCAGGAACAGGACGAGTTGGACTGGGCTGACGCACTGGAAGCCTGGTGCGTGGTGCTGGTTCTGGATGTGCCAGACTGGAAACACGCACCTTAGGGCTAGTGCGAGGAGCAGGAAAAGGACGAGTTGGACTGGGCTGACGCACTGGAGGCCTGGTGCGTGGTGCTGGTATAGGATGTGCCAAACATAGAAATAGAAAACATAGAAAAGCACAAAACACCACCTGTCACGCCCTGACCTACTCTACTATAGAAAATGACATCTTACTAGGGTCAGGACGTGACAGTACCCCCCCAAAAGGTGCAGACTCCGAATGCAACAAACCAAAAAAAAACACCACAAAACAAAAGGGAGGGTAGGGAGGGTGATAATTGTCTGTGGCGGCTCAAATGCAGTCCACATAACCTCCAGCATAGGAGGCGGCTCCGGTTCTGGGCGTCCTCCCCGCTCCACCCGCTGATCCTTCTGCTTTATGACCACCTGACCGTGAATCGTCGTCGAAGGAACCGGACTGTAGATCATTTCTGGAGATTCTGGGCTGCAGGCCGCCGCTGGAGGTTCTGGGCTGCGGGCCGCCGCTAGAGGTTCCGGACTGCGGGCCGTCTCAGGAGGTTCCGGACTGCGGGCCATCTCAGGAGGTTCCGGACTGCGGGCCGTCTCAGGAGGTTCCGGACTGCGGGCCGTCTCAGGAGGTTTTGGACTGCTGGCCGTCTCAGGAGGTTCCGTGCCATGGATCATCACTGGAGGCTTCGTGCCATGGATCATCACTGGAGGCTTCGTGCCATGGATCATCACTGGAGGCTTCGTGCCATAGATCCTCTCTACAGGCTTCTGACCATAGATCATCACTGGAGGCTTCATTCGTGGAGCTGGAATAGGTCTCACCGGACTAGGGAACATCGCTGGGAGTTCTGGACTAGGGAACGTCGCTGGGAGTTCTGGACTAGGGAACGTCTCTGGACTAGGGAACGTCTCTGGGAGTTCTGGACTAGGGAACGTCGCTGGAGGCTCCGGACTGGAAAGCGTCGCAGGAGGCCAGGTGTGCAGCGCAGGCACAGGCTATACTGGGTCGTGGAGGCGCACTGGAGATCTGGAGCTTATGGCTGGCACAACCCGTCCTGGCTGGATAACCTCCGTAGCCCAACAAGCGCGAGGCGTTGTGACAGGTCGCACAGGTTTGTATTGGCGAACTGGGGTTACCGTGCGTAGAGCTGGCGCAGGATAACCAGGGTCGAGAAAACGCAACCAGGAACGCTGAGCAGGCATACTCTTTCCTGGCTGAATGCCAACTCTAGCACGGCACCTGTGAGGAGCTTGCACCGAGCGCACCGGGCTGTAGCTGCGCACTGGCGACACTCCCCCCACAGTAAACACGGGGAGTTGGCACAGGTCTCCAACCTGACTCTGCCAATCTCCCCGTGTGCCCCCCCCCCCCCCAAAAAAAAAAACATTTTTGGGGGCTGCCTCTCGCACTTGCCTCGCCGTTGGTATCGTGCCTCCTCTCGTCGCCACTCTGCTCTCACTGCCTCCACCTGTTCCCATGGAAGGCGATCCCATCCAGTCTGGATCTCCTCCCATGTCCAGGATCCCTTTCCATCCAGAACTTCCTCCCAGGTCCATTCTCTTCCACGCTGCTTGGTCAATCAATCAATCAATCAAATGTATTTTTATATAGCCCTTCGTACATCAGCTGATATCTCAAAGTGCTGTACAGAAACCCAGCCTAAAACCCCAAACAGCAAGCAAAGCATGTGAAAGAAGGACGGTGGCTAGGAAAAACTCCCTAGGAAAAACTCCCTAGAAAGGCCAAAAACCTAGGAAGAAACCTAGAGAGGAACCAGGCTATGAGGGGTGGCCAGTCCTCTTCTGGCTGTGCAGGGTGGATATTATAACAGAACATGGTCAAGATGTTAAAATTTTAAAATGTTCATAAATGACCAGCATGGTCAAATAATAATAATCATAGTAGTTGTCGAGGGTGCAACAAGCACGTCCGGTGAACAGGTCAGGGTTCCATAGCCGCAGGCAGAACAGTTGAAACTGGAGCAGCAGCACGGCCAGGTGGACTGGGGACAACAAGGAGTCATCATGCCAGGTAGTCCTGAGGCATGGTCCTAGGGCTCAGGCCCCCCGAGAGAGAGAGAGAGAGAAAGAAGAGAAAGAAAGAAAGAAAGAAAGAAAGAAAGAAAGAAAGAAAGAAAGAAAGAAAGAAAGAAAGAAAGAAAGAAAGAATTAGAGAGAGCATACTTAAATTCACACTGGACACCGGATAAGACAGGAGAAATACTCCAGATATAACAGACTGACCCTAGCCCCCCGACACATAAACTATTACTGTAGGACATGGAGGTTGTATTACGTGGCTGGAGGGCGAGGCATGGAGGGTATATTACTGTAGGTCATGGAGGGTATATAACTATAGGTCATGGAGGGTATATTACTGTAGGACATGGAGGTTGTATTACTGTACGACATGGAGGGTATGTTACTGTAGGACATGGAGGGTATATTACTGTAGGGACATGGAGGTTGTATTACTGTACGACATGGAGGGTATGTTACTGTAGGACATGGAGGGTATATTACTGTAGGACATTTGACTTGTGATTGGGGGGGTCTTATTAAATGAGGGTGGATATTGTTATTGAGTTCAGCTGAAATTGATGGAATGATGTTCAACATGGTCATGTTCTTTGTGTGTGTGTGTGTTCTCAAATGTAAGTGCACAGTGTAATCACAATAAACCCTCATAGTGCCTTTAGTGTTTGAATGTGCAGTAGACACCACTTGAGAGCATTCTGTCGGGCTGTATCACCGCCTGGTACGGCAACTGCACCGCCCACAACGGCAGGGCTCTCCAGAAGGTGGGGCACTCAGCCTAACGCATCACCGGGGGCACGCTGCCTGCCCTCCAGGACATCTACAGCACCTGGTGTCACAGGAAGGTCAAGAAGATCATCAAGGACCTCAACCACCTGAGCGTGTTTTTACCCGCTAGCATCTACAAGGCGGAGACAGTACAGGTGCATCAAAGCTGGGGCCGAGAAACTGAAAAACAGCTTCTGTCTCCAGGCCACCAGACTGTTAAATAGTCATCACTAGTCAGCCTCCGCCCAGCACCCTGCCCTGAACCTTAGACACTGTTACTAGCAGGCTAACACCAGGTACTCTACCCTGAACCTTAGACACTGTTACTAGCAGGCTAACACCAGGTACTCTACCCTGTACCTTAGAGACTGTTACTAGCAGGCTAACACCAGGTACTCTATCCTGTACCTTAGACACTGTTACTAGCAGGCTAACACCAGGTACTCTACCCTGAACCTTAGACACTGTTACTAGCAGGCTAGCACCAGGTACTCTACCCTGTACCTTAGAGACTGCTGCCTTATGTACATAGTCATGGAACACTGGTCACTTTAATTTACATTTACATTTAAGTCATTTAGCAGACGCTCCTATCCAGAGCGACTTACAAAATGGTGCATTCACCTTATGATATCCAGTGGAACAACCACTTTACAATAGTGCATCTAAATCTTTTAAGGGGGGGGGGGGTTAGAAGGATTACTTTAATAATGTTTACATAGTGTTTCACCCACTTTATATGTACAGTTTAAGTCGGAAGTTTACATACCCCTTAGCCAAATACATTTAAACTCAGTTTTTCACAATTCCTGACATTTAATCCTAGTAAAAATTCCCTGTCTTAGGTCAGTTAGGATCACCACTTTATTTTAAGAATGTGAAATGTCAGAATAATAGTCGAGAGAATGATTTATTTCAGGTTTTATTTCTTTCATCACAATCCCAGTGGGTCAGAAGTTTACATACACTCAATTAGTATTTGGTAGCATTGCCTTTAAATTGTTTAACTTGGGTCAAACATTTTGGGTAGCCTTCCACAAGTTTCCCTTAAGCCCATTCCTCCTGACAGAGCTGGTGTAACTGAGTCAGGTTTGAAGCCCTCCCTGCTCACACACACTTTTTAGGTTGTGCCCACAGATTTTCTATAGGATTGAGGTCAGGGCTTTGTGATGGCCACTCCAATACCTTGACTTTGTTGTCCTTATGCCATTTTCACACAACTTTGGAAGTATGCTTGGGGTCATTGTCCATTTGGAAGACCCATTTGCGACCAAGCTTTAACTTCCTGACTGATGTCTTGAGATGTTGCTTCAATATATCCACATAATTTTCCTTTTCTCATGATGCCATCTATTTTGTGAAATGCACCAGTCCCTCCTGCAGCAAAGCACCCCCACAACATGATGCTGCCACCCCCGTGCTTCACAGTTGAGATGGTGTTCTTCGGCTTGCAAGCCTCCCCATTTTTCATCCTAACCTAACGACGGTCATTATGGCCAAACAGTTCTATTTTTGTTTCATCAGACCAGAGGACATTTCTCCAAAAGTACGATCTTTGTCTCCATGTGCAGTTGCAAACCGTAGTCTGGCATTTTTATTGCGGTTTTGGAGGAGTGGCTTCTTCCTTGCTGAGCGGCCTTTCAGGTTATGTCGATATAGGACTCGTTTTATTGTGGATATAGATACTTTTGTACCTGTTTCCTCCTGCATCTTCACAAGATCCTTTGCTTTTGTTCTGGGATTGATTTGCACTTTTCGCACCAAAGTACGTTCATCTCCAGGAAGCAGAACAGGCTTCCTTCTTGAGCGGTATGGCGGCTGAGTGGTCCCATGGTGTTTATACTTGCGTACTAATGTTTGTACAGATGACCGTGGTACCTTCAGGCGTTTGGAAATTGCTCCCAAGGATGAACCAGACTTGGCTGATTTCTTTTGATTTTCCCATGATGTCAAGCAAAGAGGCACTGAATTTGAAGGTAGGCATTGAAATACATCCACAGGTACACCTCCAATTGACTCAAATAATGTCAATTAGCCGATCAGAAGCTTCTAAAGCCATGACATAATTTTCTGGAATTTTCCAGGCACAGTCAACTTAGTGTATGTAAACTTCTGACCCACTGGAATTGTGATACAGTGAATTATAAGTGAAATAATCTGTCTAAACAATTGTTGGAAAAATTACTTGTGTCATGCACAAAGTAGATGTCCTAACCGACTTGCCAAAACTATAGTTTGTTTAACAAGAAATGTGTGGAGTGGTTGAAAAACGTGTTTTAATGACTCCAACCTAAGTGTATGTAAACATCCGACTTCAAATGTATGTGGTGTATATACCTATACATTGTATTTGCATTTTGATTTGAAGAAAGGGTACTGTGGAGGGAGAGAGAGAGAGGGAGGGAGTGTAGGGGCCCATTGTAGGGGCCCCTACACTGTAGGGGCCTAGTATGTAAGGAGCATGGCTGGGTGAGTGGATTGATAATGAAGCTGTCCGGTGTCCATCAGTGGTGCTCTCTTCCTTTCTTCTCTTCCTCTCCTCTCCTCTGACTTGCCTAGTTAAATAAAGGTTAAAAAAATGTATCCCCTCTCTTATCCTCCTCTTCCTCTCTCCTCTTCCTCTCTTCTCTTCATCTCCCCCTCTTTCTCTTTCCTCTTCCTCTCATTTCCTATATTCTCTTCTCTTCCTCTCTCTTCCTACCCTCTCTCCTCTTCCTCTTTCCTCTTCCTCTCATAACCTATCTTCTCTTCCTTTCTCTTCCTCTCTTCTTCCTCTCCCCTCTTCTCCTCTTCCTCTCTCCTCGTGCTCTTTCTCTCCTTTCTTCTCCTCCTCTTCCTCTCCTCCTCTTCCTCTCTACTTTTCCTCTCCTCTCTTCTCCCCTTCCTCTCTCCTATTTCTCCCTTCTTTTCCTCTCTTCCTCCACTCCCCTCCTCTCTTCTATTCTCCACACCTTTTCACCTCTTCCTCTCCCCTCCTCCCCTCCTCTCCTCTCTTTTGTAGGCCCAGTACTGTAAGAGTGCTTAACCATGTATTCTTTGAGATCAAACTGTCCTGCCGCCGGCTTCAAAGAACTGCCAGCTCTGAACATGCCGGTCATGTGTTGGAGTTGGAGGGAGGAGCAGGGGAGAGTGTGGTGTAAGCAGAATACCATACAGCAACTCAGGTTACCAGTTCGTCAGATACAACCATCCAGCACTGCACAAAAAGAGCCAACAGGAAGCTGCCTTCATTTTCTTCTATTTGCATTTAAATGTATTCTCAGTCCAAATGGCTGAATTCAAAGACGTTGGCTCCAAATCAATGCATGTGGCACCCGCAGGTGGTCCAAGACTGTTCTTCGCTCGCTCTTTTCACAAGCATCAGATTTTTCTTCAGCGCAGGCCAGCCAGGCCAATATTAGCACATATAGCCACTGAGAATAGATCAGTCACTTATCAGTTTTGACAAGTTGGCATTGGTTTACCCAGTCCTACCTGATGTAACGTCTGATTCTTGCATGAACGGCTCCTCAGAATATGTCCACATCTTGAAGTGGTTTCATGACGTTCAGTATCGCCGATCTGTTTAGCATTGACTCATCATTGTTAGTCCATCACTCTGTGTCTCCTGGAGTGAGGAGGGGGGTGGCAGAACAAAGCCTTGAGCAGGACCAGTCACAGAGATGATCTGGGGTCTTCATCATCCCATGTTACTTCAGGCTGGATTCTGGTTCTGGCCTAATCCCACTACTACATCCACAGACACATTAGAGCATATTGGATCACTGCTAGAGCTGTGAATTATGAAACTGTTTTATCACTGGGAGGATGTTATTTCCCACTGACACTGATGCTATGCTAACTCTATCTGTCTGTCTGTCTCTCTCTGTCTGTAGAGGATGCCAGCACTGGGAGGGACGGAGCAGGAACAGCGGGAGACCCAGAATACCACACTGACCTCTCAGGGAAACTGGGTAAGACACTGAGCACGGTCTCTCTCTCTCTCTCTCTCTCTCTCTCTCTCTCTCTCTCCTCTCTCTCTCTCTCTCTCTCTCTGACGTTTATCTCTGGTATCATCTGACCCTAGATCATTTAGAAAACAGGGCATTGTCGTAGTGATGGGTATGTAGTGGCCCAGTCTCTAGAGGGGGTGTAGTTCTAGTGTGTCTGGCACCCCCCCACCACCACCACCACCACCACCACCCTCACCAGCAGGGTGATGTTTGCTTGGGTAATTACCTCTGACAGGCCAGAGAGCAGGCTATTTGAGTGAAGTGTGATTGGGGAAACATTCCATCCTCTCCCCTCTCTCTCTGTTGGCTGCCCTCTTTGACCAGTCGTATCAAACTGGAGTCCACTATTGTATTTTCTTTTCTCCTGATGACTCTGCCTCGACACAGTTCAGATACAACCAGCGTTGAACTGCTGAGTGAAACTTTAAAGGAGAAAGTGTTGGTTTTGTCAACGTGCCCCTTGCCGGGTTATGTTATGCTGAATAGTGCCGCCACACCAGAAATACTGTTTGACCCCAAATGGAAGCCCCACAACATACACATAATATTTATTTGTTCAGTGTAAGAAAAAGAACGTTGTCAAACAAACATACTCAACCTTAATTATGTTCAAAGTCATCCTGCGTGATTCATTGCGATATTTAAATGTTGTCTGGTGTGCATTGTGCATACCATTATAAACTGTTCCTGTGAAGTTTATCCTTTTTCTCAACAACACTATTTCGTAAACAACCCTTTCTTTGATCGCAGTCCGACCACGCTTCACGCAGCCAGCCAAGATGAGGAAGCGCGTGATCGCCCGGCCGGTGGGCAGCTCAGTACGGCTGAAGTGCACGGCCAGCGGGAACCCTCGTCCGGACATCGTGTGGCTGAAGGACAACAAGCCGCTGACCCCTGAGGAGGTGGGCGAGGGCCGTAAGAAGAAGTGGACCCTGAGTCTGAAGAATCTGACCCCTGAGAACAGCGGGAAGTACACCTGCCACGTCTCCAACCGGGCTGGAGAGATCAACGCCACATACAAAGTGGAAGTAATCCGTAAGTTTGGTCACTTACTTACTTTCAGTATAGATGTATTGTTTTTTCGTTGATTTATATTTTATATGATGGTAACAGGGTGTTATGGTTAAACAGGGTGTTATAATATGGTGGTAACAGGGTGTTATGGTTAAACAGGGTGTTATAATAATAAAACTTCATTGTTGAAGTTTAATTAGCATTGAGGGTAAGGGAAAAGGGGATACCTAGTCAGTTGTACAACTGAATGCCTTCAACTGAAAGGTGTCTTCCACTTTTAACCCAACCCCTCTGAATCAGACAGGTGCAGGGGGCTGCTTTAATCAACATCCATATTTTCAGCACCCAGGGAACAGTGGGTAAACTGCCTTGCTCAGGGGCAGAATGACAGATTTTGACCTTATCAGCTTGGGGATTTCATCCAGCAACCTTTCGATTACTGGCCCAACGGTCTAACCACTAGGCTACCTTCTAGGGTTAGAGTAGGGTAATAATACAGGGGGGTTGGAGGTTTGGAGGTTGGGGATTAACTCTTGTTTACTGGTCAGATTGGTTTATAGTTGAGTTTTGAGGATGGGGTTTGGGTTTAGGTTGGTAATGGTTGGTTGAGGTTGGGTTAATCCTGGGCTGATGTGGTATGGTGAGCCTCAGCCTCCCTCTCTCTCTCTCCCCTTGACCATCTGCTTAGCATTATATCCCAGCTGTGTGCTGACTACAAAAACACATGTTTCTACCAAACCCAGAAGCGGAGAGGAGGAAGTGAATAAAACTTGTGCTTGCTTGTGTCAAATGTGTCATTTTCTCCCTCAACCTCAGCCTATTCTAGCCGCAGCACAGAGAACGAGAGGAAAGCGCTGAACATGGCAATATCTTTTCTGTTCATTTGAATAGCATGAATATGCTCTATAAATGTATTCCCCTTTATAGAGCGGACAAATTCCAAGCCTATCCTAACCGGCACCCATCCGGTGAACACCACGGTGGACTACGGCGGTACCACCTCATTCCAGTGTAAGGTCCGCAGTGACGTCAAGCCGGTGATTCAGTGGCTGAAGAGGGTGGAGCCGGGGGACGAGAACAAGTACAACTCCACCATCGAGGTGGGCGACCATGGCTTCGTGGTGCTGCCCACGGGAGAGGTGTGGTCCAGGCCAGACGGCTCCTACCTCAACAAGCTGCTCATCACCCGGGCCAAGGAGGAGGACGCTGGGATGTACATCTGTCTGGGTGCCAACACCATGGGTTACAGCTTCCGCAGTGCTTACCTCACTGTCCTGCCAGGTGAGTGGAACACCCTGTTACAACTATATAACACCGTGCTTAACCATAACACCTGGTTACAACCATATTATAACACCCTGTTTAACCATAACACCTGGTTACAACCATATTATAACACCCTGTTTAACCATAACACCTGGTTACAACCATATTATAACACCCTGTTTAACCATAACACCCGGTTACAACCATATTATAACACCCTGTTTAACCATAACACCTGGTTACAACCATATTATAACACCCTGTTTAACCATAACACCTGGTTACAACCATATTATAACACCCTGTTTAACCATAACACCCGGTTACAACCATATTATAACACCCTGTTTAACCATAACAGCCTGTTACAACTATATAACACCGTGCTTAACCATAACACCCGGTTACAACCATATTATAACACCCTGTTTAACCTTAACAGCCTGTTACAACTATATAACACCGTGCTTAACCATAACACCCGGTTACAACCATATTATAACACCCTGTTTAACCTTAACAGCCTGTTACAACTATATAACACCCTGTTTAACCATAACACCCAGTTACAACCATATTATAACACCCTGTTTAACCATAACACCCTGTTACCACCATATTATAACACCCTGTTTAACCATAACACCCTGTTACCACCATATTATAACACCCTGTTTAACCATAACACCCTGTTACCACCATATTATAACACCCTGTTTAACCATAACATCCTGTTACAACCATATTATAACACCCTGTTTAACCATAACACCCTGTTACAACCATATTATAACACCCTGTTTAACCATAACACCCTGTTACCACCATATTATAACACCCTGTTTAACCATAACATCCTGTTACAACCATATTATAACACCCTGTTTAACCATAACAGCCTGTTACCACCATATTATAACACCCTGTTTAATCATAACACCCTGTTTAACCATAACACCCTGTTACCACCATATTGTAACACCCTGTTTAACCATAACACCCTGTTACCACCATATTATAACACCCTGTTTAACCATAACACCCTGTTACCACCATATTATAACACCCTGTTTAACCATAACACCCTGTTACAACCATATAACACCCTGTTTAACCATAACACCCTGTTACCACCATATTATAACACCCTGTTTAACCATAACACCCTGTTACCACCATATTATAACACCCTGTTTAACCATAACACCCTGTTAACACCATATTATAACACCCTGTTAAACCATAACACCCTGTTATCACCATATTATAACACCCTGTTTAACCATAACATCCTGTTACCACCATATTATAACACCCTGTTTAACCATAACACCCTGTTACCACCATATTATAACACCCTGTTTAACCATAACACCCTGTTACCACCATATTATAACACCCTGTTTAACCATAACTCCCTGTTACCACCATATTATAACACCCTGTTTAACCATAACATCCTGTTACCACCATATTATAACACCCTGTTTAACCATAACACCCTGTTACCACCATATTATAACACCCTGTTTAACCATAACACCCTGTTAACACCATATTATAACACCCTGTTTAACCATAACTCCCTGTTACCACCATATTTTAACACCCTGTTTAACCATAACATCCTGTTACAACCATATTATAACACCCTGTTTAACCATAACTCCCTGTTACAACCATATAACATCCTGTCACATTCACAACCAAACAACATGTGATGCACCCATCATCCACAACTGTTAAACTGAAGTTGTTTTAATAATGGTTATATTTTCTACTGTATGTATTCTCCATCAGGTTTTAATAGTGACTTTTGACCAAGCTGCTCATAACTCCCCATATTTCCTCTTCTCTCCCCTCCAGACCCAAAGCCTCACCACACTCCCATCCCCACGGCTACCTCCCCCAGCCTGCCCTGGCCTGTGATCATCGGCCTCCCAGCCGGGTTGGTGTTCATCTTGGGTACTGTCCTGCTGTGGTTCTGTCAGTCCAAACGCCACTGCTCCTCTGGAGGTGTGGTCACCACCCAGGCTCTGACCGCCTCACAGCGCCCGCCCCCCCGGGTACCAGCCTGCCCCCCCAGCGGGGACAAAGACTGCCTGAGCTACTACATGACCCAGCAGCAGCAGCTCCTCCTGGCCCAGGGAGGCAGCGGTCTGGCGGTACCTAAGGTCTACCCAAAGATCTACACAGACATCCACACACACACCCACTCACACATGGATGGAAAAGTGCACCAACACCAGCATATCCACTACCAATGTTAGCTGCCACTGTCCCGACAGGCCCTCATGTCTGCAGTGTTGTGTCAGCTCCCACCACCTCCCCTCCACACGCCCAGTCCTGCTTTCCTCCTAAAGACCCAGCCAAACAGTGTGAGCTGGGGTGCCGCACACAAACCCTCTTACTGCTAAATACTGTACTGTACTGAACCAAGGCCCTGGGGAACATGGACACAGTCAGGATAGATAGCACCCTCCATGAGGTACAGAATAAGGGACATGGGAATGCCGTTCAGGAATCCCACATGAACTAATGTGAGTCCAAATGGAGCAATATTTCACACAGAACCACACTCTGCAGAGAGATGGCAACATTTGGTTTCTCTAGTCTGGTTCAATCTGCACAAACTCACAGTGACTGAAATGAGTGAATGTATAGAGTTAGCTCTGTCTCATTTGAGAGTCTTTACTCTGTAGGAAAATAGCAGCATTTCCTGCAACACCCCATCTCCTCTCTGGCCTTCATGTGCAGTGACTGTGGAAGGGTCCAAGAGGATTATGTATATTAGCTCCACATTTTTGTCAGATGCACAGCCTCAGCAAGCACCAAAAGGAATATGGTGCAATGTAAAATGTTCACAGATTTTATGGATTGCCGTTGGATTGAATCAGAATCCAAATGTGCCTTCACATCCTGAGAAGGTCAGAAGCAGGTCAACCAGCAGAGACACAGCGGGATTGAGTCAACAAAGATTGCATGTATTTTGTTTCTCAAAAAGGTTTTGTTCAAGGAAAAGGACCTGCAAAGCATTACAGTCTTTTGTCTGTTGTATGTGTACGTGAATGGAAAATTATTTATGGGTAATAGGAAATGGTATGAAATCGTGTAAAGAACGTTATAATTCCTAAGGCCGATCATATTGTCACTATCCTAAAAAAGAACCTAGATACTGAAATATTCAGAATTACAGCAAAACATACAATACTGTGTTCTTCTCATTATTACTTGGGTTTTACAGGTCAGTGGTACTGTTGGGTTGATCCAAACCGCAGGGGCACCCAATCACAAAAGGACTTGTTCAACTTTTGAATTCTCAGGTGGCCATCTTTCTTTTTGTCTCTTGTTCTTTGGGTGTGTATAGGGTATAACTCTGACCACTATATGAAACTGTGGAATATGTCTTTGACTGCTTATGTAATGGAACCCTTTTCAAGCTTTGAGAAGAGAAACGGAAAGCTTCCCAAAAACCAAAATACAGTATGATTGCTGCATTGTCTGTGAAAAGTGTCCTCAAACTGATTGTTCAGTTGTTCTGTGTTTTACCCCAGTATTTGTTGTGTCAAAGCTAATGGACTGCCAGATTAAGAATTCATGCACTTATTCCAAGTATGTTGATCAAAGTAGTGTTATAGTTCATCTATTGCTTTCAGCTTTTTGGGGGGAATCTAGAATCATGGAATATCTCCTGTTGAATTGACCTACAAATTGAAATTCCAAGTAATTGTCTAGACTCAAAAATATATATATATTTACACACAGTGCATTCTGAAAGTATTCAGACCCCTTGACTTTTTCCACAATTTGTTACATTACAGCATTTTTCTAAAATGGATTAAATAGTTTTCCCCCTCAATCTACGGACAATACGCCATAATGACAAATCAAAAACAGGTTTAGACATTTTTGCACGTATAACATTTACATAAGTATTCAGACCCTTTACTCAGTATTTTGTTGAAGCACCTTTGGCAGCGATTACAGCCTTGAGTGTTCTTGGGTGTGATGCTACAAGCTTGGCACACCTGTATTTGAGGAGTTTCTCCCATTCTTCTCTGCAGATCCTCTCAAACTCTGCCAGGTTTAATGGGGAGCGTTGCTGCACAGCTATTTTCAGGTCTCTCCAGAGATGTTCAAGTCTGGGCTCTGGCTGGCTGTGTGCTTAGGTTTGTTGCCCTGTTGGAAGGTAAACCTTCGCCCCAGTCTGAGGTCCTGAGCGCTCTGGAGCAGGTTTTCATCAAGGATCTCTCTGTACTTTGCTCCGTTCATCTTTCCCTCGATCCTGACTAGTCTCCCAGACCCTGCCGCTGAAAAACATCCCCACAGCATGGTGCTGCCATCACCGTGCTTCACAGTAGGGATGGTATCAGGTTTCCTCCAAACACTTGGGATTCAGGCTAAAGAGTTCAATCTTGGTTTCATCAGACCAGAGAATCTTGTTTCTCATGGTCTGAGAGTCCTTTAAGTGCCTTTTGGCAAACTCCAAGCAGGCTGTCATGTGCCTTTTACTGAGGAGTGGTTTCTGTCTGGCCACTACCATAAAGGCCTGATTGGTGGAATGCTGCAGAGATGGTTGTCCTTCTGGAAGGTTATCCCATCTCCACAGAGGAACTCTGGAGCTCTGTCAGAGTGACCATCAGGTTCTTGGTCACCACCCTGACTAAGGCCCTTCTCCCCTGTTTGCTCAGTTTGGCCGGGCGGCCATCTCTAGGAATAATCTTGGTGGTTCCAAACTTCTTCCATTTAAGAATGATGGAGGCCAATGTGTTCTTGGGGACCTTCAATGATGCAGACATTTTTTGGTACCCTTCCCCAGATCTGTGCCTTGACACAATCCTGTCTCGGAGCTCTACGGAGAATTTATTCGAACTCATGGCTTGGTTTTTGCTTTGACATGCACTGTCAACTGTGGGACCTTATATAGACAGGTGTGTGCCTTTCCAAATCATGTCCAATCAATTGAATTTACCACAGGTGGACTCCAATCAAGTTGTAGAAACATCTCAAGGATGGTCAATGGAAACAGGATGCACCTGAGCTCAATTTAGAGTCTCATCAAAGGATCTGAACACTTATGTAAATAAGGTATTTCTGTGTTTTGTATTTAATAAATTTGCAAACATTTCTAAAAACCTGTTTTTGCTTTGTCATTATGGGTTATTGTGTGTAGATTGATGAGGGAAAACATTTATTTAATCCATTGTAGAATAAGGCTGTAACATAACAAAATGTGGAAAAAGTCAAGGGGTTTGAATACCTTCCGAATGCATATAGTTCTGTGAAAAGGTTTATCCCCCTTTCTAATTTTCTCTACTTTTGCATATTTTTGATACTGAATGTTATCAGATCTTCATCCAAAACCTCATATTAGATAAAGGAAACCTGAGTGAACAAATAACACAACAATGACTTAGTTATTTCATTTATTTCATAAACAAAGTTATGCAACACCCAATGCCCCTGTGTGAAAAAGTAATTGCCCCCTTACACTGGTTGTGCCACCTTTAGCTGCAATGACTCCAACCAAATGCTTCCTGTAGTAGTTGATCAGTCTGTCACGTCGCTGTGGAGGAATGTTAGCCCACTCTTCCATTCAGAACTGCATAAACTTAGCGACATTTCTGGATTTTGAAGCATCAGCTGCTCGTTTCAAGTCCTGCGACAACATCTCAATTTGGGATTAGGTCTGGACTTTGACTAGGCCATTTAAAACCTTTTTTTGCCATTTTCATGTAGATTTGATTGTGTGTTTTGAATCATTGTCTTGCTGCATGACCCAGCTGCGCTTCAGCTCACAGACGAATGGCCTGACATTCACCTGTAGAATTCTCTGATGCAGAGCAGAATTGACGGTTCCTTATATTAAGGTACTTGCCTTACCGTCAATCCAGGCCCTGTGGCAGCAAAGCATCCCAAACTATCACACTACCACCACCATGCTTGGCTGTTGGTATAAGGTTCTTACTGTGGAATGCAGTGTTTGGTTTTCGCCAGGCATAATGGGACCCATGTCATTCACGAAATTATACTTTTGACTTATCTGTCCATAGAACATTTGTCCAAGAGTCTTGATGATCATCCAGGGGCTTTTTGGCAAACTTGAATCAACTTTTTGGACGAGATGGGTTTCATTATATCCGGCGAAAACCAACCACAATCAAGTGTACATGAAAATGGTTTAAAAGCAACAAATTTGAAGTTTTTGAATAGCCTAGTCAAAGTCCAGACAAATCCCAATTGAGATGTTGTCGCAGGACTTGAAACGAGCAGTTCATGCTTGAAAACCCGTCAATGTTGCTGAGTTAAAGCAGTTCTGCATGCTAGAGCTGGCCAAACTTCCTCCACAGCGATATGAGAGATTGATCAACAACTACAGGAAGCATTTGGTGGCAGTCATTGCAGCTAAAGGTCACACAACCAGTTATTAAGTGTAAGGGGGCAATTCATTTTCCACACAGGTGAATTTGGGGAGGCAGGTAGCCTGCTGGTTAGAGCGTTGGGCCAGTCACCGAAAGGTTGCTGGATCGAATCCCCGAGCTGACAAGGTAAAAATCTGTCGTTCTGCCCCAGCACAAGGCAGTTAGCCCACTGTTCCCCGGTAGGCCGTCATTGTAAATAAGAAATTGTTCTTAACTGACTTACTTAGTTAAATAAAAAATTGAGTGTTGCAATACTTTGTTAAATAGATAAAATAATTTTAAATTTTTGGGGTATTTGTAAACTCAGGTTCCCTATTAGGTTTTGAAATCTGAATCAGTATTGAAAATATGCAAAAATAGAGAAAATCAGAAAGGGGGCAAATACTTGTTACTTTTATATATATATATATATATATATATATATATATACACACACACACACACACACACACACACACACACACACACACACACACACACACACACACACACACACACACACACACACACACACACACACACACACACACACACACACACACACACACACACACACACACACACACACAGTATATCAAAAGTCAAAAGTTTGGACACACCTACTCATTCAAGGGTTTTTCTAAATGTTTACTATTTTCTACTTTTTAGAATATCAAACTATATATAACACATATGAAATCATGTAGTAACCAAAAGAGTGTTAAACAAGTCAAAATATATTTTAGATTCTTCGAAGTAGCCACCCTTTGCCTTGATGACAGCTTTGCACACTCTTGGCAGTCTCTCAACCAGCTTCCCCTGGAATGCTTTTCCAACACTTTTGAGAACTTGTTGGCTGCTTTTCCATCACTCTGCAGTCCAACTCATCCCAAACCATCTCAATTGGGTTGAGGTCTGGTGATTGTGGAAACCAGGTCATCTGATGCAGCACTCCATCACTCTCCTTCTTGGTCAATTAGCCCTTACACAGCCTGGAGGTGTGTTGGGTCATTGTCCTGTTGAAAAACAAATGATAGTCCCACTAAGCACAAACCAGATGGGATGGTGTATCGCTATGGAATGCTGCTGTGGTAGCCATGCTGGTTAAGTGTGCCTTGAATTCTAAATTAATCACCAACAGTGTCACCAGCAAAGCAACACCACACCACCTCCTCCATGCTTCACGGTGGGAACCACACATGCAGAGATCATCCGTTCACCTACTCTGCGTCTCACAAAGACACGGCTGTTAGAACCAAAAATCTCAAATTTGGACTCATCAGACCAAAGGACATATTTCCAATCGTCTAATGTCCATTTACCCCTTTTTTCTACCCAATTTTGTGGTATCCAATTGGTATTTACAGTCTTGTCTCATCGCTGCAACTCCCATACGGACTCGGGTGAGGCAAAGGTCAAGAGCCGTGCGTCCTCCGAAACACAACCCAACCAAACCACACTGCTTCTTGACACAATGCCCACTTAACCCGGAAGCCGGCTGCACCAATGTGTCTGAGGAAACACCGTACACCTGGCGACCGTGTCAGCGTGCACTGGGCCCGGCCCGCCACAGGAGTCGCTAGTGCGCGATGGGACCAGGACATCCCTGCCGGGCCAAACCCTTCCCTGACCCGGACGACGCTGGGCCAATTGTGCGCCTCCCCATGAGTCTCCGGGTCACGGCAGGCAGCAAAAGAACCTGGACTCGAACCCAGAATCTCTAGTGGCACAGCTAGCACTGCGATACAGTGCCTTAGACCGCTGCGCCACTCGGGAGGCCCCTTTGCTCATATTTCTTGGCGCAAGCAAGTCTCTTCTTCGTATTGGTGTCCTTTAGCAGTGGTTTCTTTGCAGCAATTTGACAATGAAGAACTGATTCACGCAGTCTCCTCTGAACAGTTGATGTTGAGATGTGTCTGTTACTTGAACTCTGTGAAGCATTTTTTTGGGGCTACAATTTCTGCTAATGAACTTATTCTCTGCAGCAGAGGTAACTCTGGGTCTTCTTTTCCTGTGGCGGTCCTCATGAGTGCCAGTTTCATCATAGCGTTTGATGGTTTTTGCGACTGCACTTGAAGAAACTTTAAAAGTTCTTAAAATGTTCCATATTGACTGACCTTCATGTCTTAAAGTAATGATGGACTGTCATTTCTCTTTGCTTATTTGAGCTGTTCTTGCTGTAATATGGACTTGGTCTTTTACCAAATAGGGCTATCTTCTGTATACCAACAATACTTGTCACAACACAACTGATTGGCTCAAAAGCAAAAATGTACTTTTAACAAGGCACACCTGTTAATTGAAATGCATTCCAGGGGACTACCCCATGAAGCTGGTTGAGAGAATGCCAAGTGTGTGCAAAGCTGTCATCAAGGCAAAGGTTTGCTTCTTTGAAGAATTTCAAATATAAAATATATTTATATTTGTTTAACATTTTTTTGGTTACTACATGATTCCATATGTGTTATTTAATAGTTTTGATGTCTTCACTATTGTTCTACAATGTAGAAAATAGTACAAATAAATAACCCTTAAATGAGTAGGTGTGTTCAAACATTTGACTGGTACTGTATATAAATGTGTACTTTAATTTATTTTCATAAACAATAATTCTTTTTTTTTCTTTACAATTGGGCATTATGTAAAAAATAAAATAGCACCTCATCAGTGGATGACATTTTGTCTTATAGTTACAGTGTAAGCTATGTAGCAAATATGTATCAAGTGTAAAATATTTATATGTGCCATTCAGATATTCAAAACATTATTGGTCAACTTTCTATAGACAATCTTGTACAGTCTATTGTCTTTTAGGTTCAATATGATTTTTGTCACATGGAAACATTTTAATCATTTTATCAACGTCATTAAAATGGTAGTTAATCTTTGCAATTTGTGTTTTATATGAAGCTGTGCAATGAATAGTGCTGTTTATGTGTACAATTCATGCATGCATGTCAAGTGACTTGTATTATATAAAAAATAATAGAGAACATCATAAAATCAGTCATCAACAAATAGTCTAGAGGGACAGGCCACAGACAGCCAAGAGGGACAGGCCACAGACAGCCTAGAGGGACAGGCCATAGACAGAAATGACAGTCCATCCTTTCTACTTTTAAACTCGGACAAAACAGAGATGCTTGTTCTAGGTCCCAAGAAACAAAGAGATCTTCTGTTGAATCTGACAATTAATCTGGATGGTTGTACAGTCGTCTCAAATAAAACTGTGAAGGACCTCGGCGTTACTCTGGACCCTGATCTCTCTTTTGAAGAACATATCAAGACTGTTTCAAGGACAGCTTTTTTCCATCTACGTAACATTGCAAAAATCAGAAATGTTCTGTCCAAAAATGACGCAGAAAAATTAATCCATGCTTTTGTTACTTCTAGGCTGGACTACTGCAATGCTCTACTTTCCGGCTACCCGGATAAAGCACTAAATAAACTTCAGTTAGTGCTAAATACGGCTGCTAGAATCCTGACTAGAACCAAAAAATTTGATCATATTACTCCAGTGCTAGCCTCCCTACACTGGCTTCCTGTTAAGGCAAGGGCTGATTTCAAGGTTTTACTGCTAACCTACAAAGCATTACATGGGCTTGCTCCTACCTATCTTTCCGATTTGGTCCTGCCGTACATACCTACACGTACGCTACGGTCACAAGACGCAGGCCTCCTAATTGTCCCTAGAATTTCTAAGCAAACGGCTGGAGGTAGGGCTTTCTCCTATAGAGCTCCATTTTTATGGAATGGTCTGCCTACCAATGTGAGAGACGCAGACTCAGTCTCAACCTTTAAGTCTTTACTGAAGACTTATCTCTTCAGTAGGTTCTATGATTAAGTATAGTCTGGCCCAGGACGCGCCGTGCTTGGCCAGCTCTCTTGCTATCTCTCTCAGAATGACCTTCTTGATCCTAATCAGTCAGGTTTCAAGACTGGGCATTCAACTGAGACTGCTCTTCTCTGTGTCACGGAGGCTCTCCGCACTGCTAAAGCTAACTCTCTCTCCTCTGCTCTCATCCTTCTAGACCTATCTGCTGCCTTTGATACCGTGAACCATCAGATCCTCCTCTCCACCCTCTCCGAGCTGGGCATCTCCGGCACCGCGCACGCTTGGATTGCGTCCTACCTGACAGGTCGCTCCTACCAGGTGGCGTGGCGAGAATCTGTCTCCGCACCACGTGCTCTCACCACTGGTGTCCCCCAGGGCTCTGTTCTTGGCCCACTCCTATTCTCGCTATACACCAAGTCACTTGGCTCTGTCATATCCTCACATGGTCTCTCATATCATTGCTATGCAGACGACACACAATTAATCTTCTCCTTTCCCCCTTCTGACAACCAGGTGGCGAATCGCATCTCTGCATGTCTGGCAGACATATCAGTGTGGATGACGGATCACCACCTCAAGCTGAACCTCGGCAAGACGGAGCTGCTCTTCCTCCCGGGGAAGGACTGCCCGTTCCATGATCTCGCCATCACGGTTGACAACTCCCTTGTGTCCTCCTCCCAGAGTGCTAAGAGCCTTGGCGTGACCCTGGACAACACCCTGTCGTTCTCCACCAACATCAAGGCGGTGACCCGATCCTGTAGGTTCATGCTCTACAACATTCGCAGAGTACGACCCTGCCTCACACAGGAAGCGGCGCAGGTCCTAATCCAGGCACTTGTCATCTCCCGTCTGGATTACTGCAACTCGCTGTTGGCTGGGCTCCCTGCCTGTGCCATTAAACCCCTACAACTCATCCAGAACGCCGCAGCCCGTCTGGTGTTCAACCTTCCCAAGTTCTCTCACGTCACCCCGCTCCTCCGCTCTCTCCACTGGCTTCCAGTCGAAGCTCGCATCCGCTACAAGACCATGGTGCTTGCCTACGGAGCTGTGAGGGGAACGGCACCTCCGTACCTTCAGGCTCTGATCAGGCCCTACACCCAAACAAGGGCACTCCGTTCATCCACCTCTGGCCTGCTCGCCTCCCTACCTCTGAGGAAGCACAGTTCCCGCTCAGCCCAGTCAAAACTGTTCGCTGCTCTGGCACCCCAATGGTGGAACAAGCTCCCTCACGACGCCAGGACAGCGGAGTCAATCACCACCTTCCGGAGACACCTGAAACCCCACCTCTTCAAGGAATACCTGGGATAGGATAAAGTAATCCTTCTAACCCCCCCCTTAAAAGATTTAGATGCACTATTGTAAAGTGGTTGTTCCACTGGATATTATAGGTGAATGCACCAATTTGTAAGTCGCTCTGGATAAGAGCGTCTGCTAAATGACTAAAATGTAAAAATGTAAAATGTAAGGTGAACGGAAAGGCTGGAGCAACGAACCGCCCTTGCTGTCTCTGCCTTGCCGGTTCCCCTCTTTCCACTGGGATTCTCTGCCTCTAACCCTTTTACAGGGACTGAGTCACTGGCCTACTGGTGTTCTTCCATGCCGTCCATGGGAGGGGTGTGTCACTTGAGTGGGTTGAGTCACTGACGTGGTCTTCCTGTCTGGGTTGGCGCCCCCCCCTTGGGTTGTGCCATGGCGGAGATCGTTGTGGGCTATACTCGGCCTTGTCTTAGGACGGTAAGTTGGTGGTTGGAGACAACCCTCTAGTGGTGTGGGGGCTGTGCTTTGGCAAAGTGGGTGGGGTTATATCCTGCCTGTTTGGCCCTGTCCGGGGGTATCATCGGATGGGGCCACAGTGTCTTCTGATCCCTCCTGTCTCAGCCTCCAGTATTTATGCTGCAGTAGTTTATGTGTCGGGGGGCTAGGGTCAGTCTGTTACATCTGGAGTATTTCTCTTGTCTTATCCGGTGTCCTGTGTGTATTTAAATATGCTCTCTCTAATTCTCTCTTTCTCTCTTTCTGTCTTTCTCTCGGAGGACCTGAGCCCTAGGACCATGCCGCAGGACTACCTGGTATGATGACTTCTTGCTGTCCCCAGTCCACCTGGCCGTGCTGCTGCTCCAGTTTCAACTGTTCTGCCTGCGGCTATGGAACCCTGACCTGTTCACCGGACGTGCTTGTTGCACCCTCGACAACTACTATGATTATTATTATTTGACCATGCTGGTCATTTATGAACATTTTAACATCTTGACCATGTTCTGTCATAATATCCACCCTGCACAGCCAGAAGAGGACTGGCCACCCCTCATAGCCTGGTTCCTCTCTAGGTTTCTTCCTAGGTTTTTGGCCTTTCTAGGGAGTTTTTCCTAGGGAGTTTTTCCTAGCCACCGTGCTTCTTTCACATGCTTTGCTTGCTGTTTGGGGTTTTAGGCTGGGTTTCTGTACAGCACTTTGAGAATATCAGCTGATGTACGAAGGGCTATATAAAAATACATTTGATTTGATTGACAGCCAAGAGGGATAGGCCACAGACAGCCTAGAGGGACAGGCCACAGACAGCCTAGAGAGACAGGCCACAGACAGCCAAGAGGGACAGGCCACAGACAGCCTAGACTAGAGGGACAGGCCACAGACAGCCAAGAGGGACAGGCCACAGACAGCCAAGAGGGACAGGCCACAGACAGCCAAGAGGGACAGGCCACAGACAGCCTAGAGGGACAGGCCACAGACAGCCTAGAGGGACAGGCCACAGACAGCCAAGAGGGACAGGCCACAGACAGCCTAGACTAGAGGGACAGGCCACAGACAGCCAAGAGGGACAGGCCACAGACAGCCTAGAAGGACAGGCCACAGACAGCCAAGAGGGACAGGCCACAGACAGCCTAGACTAGAGGGACAGGCCACAGACAGCCTAGACTAGAGGGACAGGCCACAGACAGCCAAGAGGGACAGGCCACAGACAGCCTAGAGGGACAGGCCACAGACAGCCAAGAGGGACAGGCCACAGACAGCCTAGACTAGAGGGACAGGCCACAGACAGCCTAGAGGGACAGGCCACAGACAGCCAAGAGGGACAGGCCACAGACAGCCTAGACTAGAGGGACAGGCCACAGACAGCCAAGAGGGACAGGCCACAGACAGCCTAGACTAGAGGGACAGGCCACAGACAGCCAAGAGGGACAGGCCACAGACAGCCTAGACTAGAGGGACAGGCCACAGACAGCCTAGAGGGACAGGCCACAGACAGCCAAGAGGGAAAGGCCACAGACAGCCTAGAGGGACAGGCCACAGACAGCCAAGAGGGACAGGCCACAGACAGCCTAGACTAGAGGGACAGGCCACAGACAGCCTAGACTAGAGGGACAGGCCACAGACAGCCAAGAGGGACAGGCCACAGACAGCCTAGAGGGACAGGCCACAGACAGCCTAGAGGGACAGGCCACAGACAGCCTAGAGGGACAGGCCACAGACAGCCAAGAGGGACAGGCCACAGACAGTCTAGACTAGAGGGACAGGCCACAGACAGCCTAGAGGGACAGGCCACAGACAGCCAAGAGGGACAGGCCACAGACAGCCTAGACTAGAGGGACAGGCCACAGACAGCCAAGAGGGACAGGCCACAGACAGCCTAGAGGGACAGGCCACAGACAGCCTAGAGGGACAGGCCACAGACAGCCTAGAGGGACAGGCCACAGACAGCCAAGAGGGACAGGCCACAGACAGCTTAGACTAGAGGGACAGGCCACAGACAGCCAAGACGGACAGGCCACAGACAGCCTAGAGGGACAGGCCACAGACAGCCAAGAGGGACAGGCCACAGACAGCCTAGACTAGAGGACAGGCCACAGACAGCCAAGAGGGACAGGCCACAGACAGCCTAGAGGGACAGGCCACAGACAGCCAAGAGGGACAGGTCACAGACAGCCTAGAGGGACAGGCCACAGACAGCCAAGAGGGACAGGCCACAGACAGCCAAGAGGGACAGGCCACAGACAGCCTAGACTAGAGGGACAGGCCACAGACAGCCTAGACTAGAGGGACAGGCCACAGACAGCCAAGAGGGACAGGCCACAGACAGCTAAGAGGGAAAGGCCACAGACAGCCTAGAGGGACAGGCCACAGACAGCCTAGAGGGACAGGCCACAGACAGCCAAGAGGGACAGGCCACAGACAGCCTAGACTAGAGGGACAGGCCACAGACAGCCAAGAGGGACAGGCCACAGACAGCCAAGAGGGACAGGCCACAGACAGCCAAGAGGGACAGGCCACAGACAGCCTAGACTAGAGGGACAGGCCACAGACAGCCTAGACTAGAGGGACAGGCCACAGACAGCCTAGACTAGAGGGACAGGCCACAGACAGCCAAGAGGGACAGGCCACAGACAGCCTAGAGGGACAGGCCACAGACAGCCAAGAGGGACAGGCCACAGACAGCCAAGAGGGACAGGCCACAGACAGCCTAGACTAGAGGGACAGGCCACAGACAGCCTAGACTAGAGGGACAGGCCACAGACAGCCAAGAGGGACAGGCCACAGACAGCTAAGAGGGACAGGCCACAGACAGCCTAGAGGGACAGGCCACAGACAGCCAAGAGGGACAGGCCACAGACAGCCTAGACTAGAGGGACAGGCCACAGACAG
Source organism: Salmo salar (assembly GCF_965601325.2). NCBI lineage: Eukaryota > Metazoa > Chordata > Actinopteri > Salmoniformes > Salmonidae > Salmo > Salmo salar. The sequence continues at coordinate 86,200,489 of NC_138299.1, forward strand.
CCAAGAGGGACAGGCCACAGACAGCCTAGACTAGAGGGACAGGCCACAGACAGCCAAGAGGGACAGGCCACAGACAGCCTAGACTAGAGGGACAGGCCACAGACAGCCTAGAGGGACAGGCCACAGACAGCCAAGAGGGACAGGCCACAGACAGCCTAGAGGGACAGGCCACAGACAGCCTAGAGTGACAGGCCACAGACAGCCAAGAGGGACAGGCCACAGACAGCCTAGACTAGAGGGACAGGCCACAGACAGCCTAGACTAGAGGGACAGGCCACAGACAGCCTAGACTAGAGGGACAGGCCACAGACAGCCAAGAGGGACAGGCCACAGACAGCCTAGAAGGACAGGCCACAGACAGCCTAGAGGGACAGGCCACAGACAGCCTAGAGGGACAGGCCACAGACAGCCAAGAGGGACAGGCCACAGACAGCCTAGACTAGAGGGACAGGCCACAGACAGCCTAGACTAGAGGGACAGGCCACAGACAGCCAAGAGGGACAGGCCACAGACAGCTAAGAGGGACAGGCCACAGACAGCCTAGAGGGACAGGCCACAGACAGCCAAGAGGGACAGGCCACAGACAGCCTAGACTAGAGGGACAGGCCACAGACAGCCAAGAGGGACAGGCCACAGACAGCCTAGACTAGAGGGACAGGCCACAGACAGCCAAGAGGGACAGGCCACAGACAGACTAGACTAGAGGGACAGGCCACAGACAGCCTAGAGGGACAGGCCACAGACAGCCAAGAGGGACAGGCCACAGACAGCCTAGAGGGACAGGCCACAGACACCCTAGAGTGACAGGCCACAGACAGCCAAGAGGGACAGGCCACAGACAGCCTAGACTAGAGGGACAGGCCACAGACAGCCTAGACTAGAGGGACAGGCCACAGACAGCCAAGAGGGACAGGCCACAGACAGCTAAGAGGGACAGGCCACAGACAGCCTAGAGGGACAGGCCACAGACAGCCAAGAGGGACAGGCCACAGACAGCCTAGACTAGAGGGACAGGCCACAGACAGCCAAGAGGAACAGGCCACAGACAGCCTAGACTAGAGGGACAGGCCACAGACAGCCAAGAGGGACAGGCCACAGACAGCCTAGACTAGAGGGACAGGCCACAGACAGCCTAGAGGGACAGGCCACAGACAGCCAAGAGGGACAGGCCACAGACAGCCTAGACTAGAGGGACAGGCCACAGACAGCCTAGACTAGAGGGACAGGCCACAGACAGCCAAGAGGGACAGGCCACAGACAGCCTAGAGGGACAGGCCACAGACAGCCTAGAGGGACAGGCCACAGACAGCCTAGAGGGACAGGCCACAGACAGCCAAGAGGGACAGGCCACAGACAGTCTAGACTAGAGGGACAGGCCACAGACAGCCTAGAGGGACAGGCCACAGACAGCCAAGAGGGACAGGCCACAGACAGCCTAGACTAGAGGGACAGGCCACAGACAGCCAAGAGGGACAGGCCACAGACAGCCTAGAGGGACAGGCCACAGACAGCCAAGAGGGACAGGCCACAAACAGCCTAGACTAGAGGGACAGGCCACAGACAGCCTAGACTAGAGGGACAGGCCACAGACAGCCAAGAGGGACAGGCCACAGACAGCTAAGAGGGACAGGCCACAGACAGCCTAGAGGGACAGGCCACAGACAACCAAGAGGGACAGGCCACAGACAGCCTAGACTAGAGGGACAGGCCACAGACAGCCTAGACTAGAGGGACAGGCCACAGACAGCCAAGAGGGACAGGCCACAGACAGCCTAGAGGGACAGGCCACAGACAGCCTAGAGGGACAGGCCACAGACAGCCAAGAGGGACAGGCCACAGACAGCCTAGACTAGAGGGACAGGCCACAGACAGCCTAGATTAGAGGGACAGGCCACAGACAGCCAAGAGGGACAGGCCACAGACAGCCTAGAGGGACAGGCCACAGACAGCCTAGAGGGACAGGCCACAGACAGCCTAGAGAGACAGGCCACAGACAGCCAAGAGGGACAGGCCACAGACAGCCTAGACTAGAGGGATAGGCCACAGACAGCCAAGACGGACAGGCCACAGACAGCCTAGAGGGACAGGCCACAGACAGCCAAGAGGGACAGGCCACAGACAGCCTAGACTAGAGGACAGGCCACAGACAGCCAAGAGGGACAGGCCACAGACAGCCTAGAGGGACAGGCCACAGACAGCCTAGAGGGACAGGCCACAGACAGCCAAGAGGGACAGGCCACAGACAGCCAAGAGGGACAGGCCACAGACAGCCTAGACTAGAGGGACAGGCCACAGACAGCCTAGACTAGAGGGACAGGCCACAGACAGCCAAGAGGGACAGGCCACAGACAGCTAAGAGGGACAGGCCACAGACAGCCAAGAGGGACAGGCCACAGACAGCCTAGAGGGACAGGCCACAGACAGCCTAGAGGGACAGGCCACAGACAGCCTAGAGGGACAGGCCACAGACAGCCAAGAGGGACAGGCCACAGACAGCCTAGACTAGAGGGACAGGCCACAGACAGCCAAGACGGACAGGCCACAGACAGCCTAGAGGGACAGGCCACAGACAGCCAAGAGGGACAGGCCACAGACAGCCTAGACTAGAGGGACAGGCCACAGACAGCCAAGAGGGACAGGCCACAGACAGCCTAGAGGGACAGGCCACAGACAGCCAAGAGGGACAGGTCACAGACAGCCTAGAGGGACAGGCCACAGACAGCCAAGAGGGACAGGCCACAGACAGCCAAGAGGGACAGGCCACAGACAGCCTAGACTAGAGGGACAGGCCACAGACAGCCTAGACTAGAGGGACAGGCCACAGACAGCCAAGAGGGACAGGCCACAGACAGCCTAGAGGGACAGGCCACAGACAGCCTAGAGGGACAGGCCACAGACAGCCAAGAGGGACAGGCCACAGACAGCCTAGACTAGAGGGACAGGCCACAGACAGCCAAGAGGGACAGGCCACAGACAGCCAAGAGGGACAGGCCACAGACAGCCAAGAGGGACAGCCCACAGACAGCCAAGAGGGACAGGCCACAGACAGCCTAGACTAGAGGGACAGGCCACAGACAGCCTAGACTAGAGGGACAGGCCACAGACAGCCTAGACTAGAGGGACAGGCCACAGACAGCCTAGAGGGACAGGCCACAGACAGCCTAGAGGGACAGGCCACAGACAGCCTAGAGGGACAGGCCACAGACAGCCAAGAGGGACAGGCCACAGACAGCCTTGACTAGAGGGACAGGCCACAGACAGCCAAGATGGACAGGCCACAGACAGCCTAGAGGGACAGGCCACAGACAGCCAAGAGGGACAGGCCACAGACAGCCTAGACTAGAGGGACAGGCCACAGACAGCCTAGACTAGAGGGACAGGCCACAGACAGCCAAGAGGGACAGGCCCCAGACAGCTAAGAGGGACAGGCCACAGACAGCCTAGAGGGACAGGCCACAGACAGCCAAGAGGGACAGGCCACAGACAGCCTAGACTAGAGGGACAGGCCACAGACAGCCAAGAGGGACACGCCACAGACAGCCTAGAGGGACAGGCCACAGATAGCCGGAGCAGACATGAGGGTATATAACACATATTAGGAGATTAGAAACAAATAACTCTTAAGTACACACAATTGACACATGGGAATAGGGATCATTAAACACAAGTACATGTGCTATTTAAAATGCATTTTGCTGTTAAAAAGATAGGGGCAGTCAGAGCAACTAATTTAGCTGTCTGTCAGTGTTTTTGTTCTAGATGATAGATGAACAAGTCTTGCGTGCGGACTCAGGGTTGAGAAGCTCTCAGCGGAGTGATTGAAGCAGATGACACACACCTGTGCTGTTGACAGACATCGGTGTTGAGTTCACAGCTGCTCAATGAGGACGACAGGGTGAGAATTGTCTCATTCTGGAACACTCAGTGACAGTATGTAGCCTTGCTAGTTCAGCCTTCAAAACAAGACTTTTGTTGATTGACAATAAAATATAAATTTCGGATAATTGTGAATGGGGGCTTTAAATCCAAATCACTAATATATTGATACTATATATTAGTGATACACTATATATTAATACCAATGGTGGACATGCTTTAATTGTAATGTTTAAGAATCAATAGTGCTGAAAAAGAGAGCGTGTGAACCCTTGTGCCAGATTCTTAGGCACTTGTGCAAATACCAACTGTATTGTGATGATGGAAAAGTGTCCAGAGGTCTTTACTGGTGCTCACTGAAAGGAACCGTCAGATGAATGAAGTCGGCATCCATGAAGGACACACCTGTGAATATCTGGCTGAGAATAATTCCCTCTGTTTGCATACCTCCGTCTTTTCAAATTGATATTCAGAACAACAAAACCACCGTTTAAAACTGGGGAAATAAAAACCACACAAAAAAGCTAAAGAGGCCGTGGTTTCCCCCAGATGTTTACCGTGCTGGTGAAGAGAGAGGGATGCAGAGTGAGAAAGGAAATCTTTGTGATGGGAAAGAGGCCAAGGCCTCTAAAGTCTGCCACGGAGCCGTGACAAAAGCAGCCTAATCTCAGGGTTGTCTTTCAGACTTTCTTTACACATCCTGCCAAGCTGTCTGACAGGAAAGGACTTCCACAGCCCGGCTGACATCACTCAAGCATGGGTTGGAGTCAGGGCCTTCAAAGGCCCTTCACATGCGGGATGTCTGTGTGTGACTAAGAGAACATGAGTGGGCCGGCCAGTACCACCCCACCCTTATCCTCTTTTTACTCATAGACCACCATAGAGGCTATTTATACTCTCCCAAATGTATCAAATCCACAATTTAGATCTTTATCCTCAAAGGTTGTATTCAAATTCTCGCTTAAACAAAAGTTGTATTCAAATTCATCCTAAAACATAAGTTTATTCAAATTCCCCCTTAAACAAAAGTTGTATTCAAATTCTCCCTTGAACAACCTCTTAAGGATCAGACCCTTTTTTTCAATTTTCACCTAAAATGACATACCCTAATCTAACTGCCTGTAGCTCAGGCAGCTGAAGCAAGGTTATGCATATTCTTGACACCATTTGAAAAGAAACACTTTGACGTTTGTGGAAATGTGAAATTAATGTAGGATAATATAACACATTAGATCTGGTAAAAGAAAAAACAACCTTTTTATGTATTTTATTTTGTGCCATCATCTTTGAAACACAAGAGAAAAGCCATAACGTACTATTACAGCCCAGGCGCAATTTCGATTTTGGCCACTAGATGGCAGCAGTGTATGTGCACATTTTTAGACTGATCTAATGAACTATTGCATTTCTGTTCAAAATGTTGTATCGAGACTGCCCAAATATATATTTTTTATTTAACCTTTATTTAACTAGGCAAGTAAGTTAAGAACAAATTCTTATTTACAATGGCGGCCTACCAAAGGCAAAAGACCTCCTGCGGGGACGGGGGCTGGGATTTAATATATATATATATATATATATATATAGAAACTGACCATCCTACCGATCCTCGACTTCGGTGATGTCATCTATAAAATAGCCTCCAACACTCTACTCAACAAACTGGATGCAGTCTATCACAGTGCCATCCGTTTTGTCACCAAAGCCCCATACACTACCCACCATTGCGACCTGTACCAGCACCCACTCGTAGCATGCGCTCCAGCAGGTATATCTCACTGGTCACCCCCAAAGTCAATTCCTCTTTTGGCCGCCTTTCCTTCCAGTTCTCTGCTGCCAATGACTGGAACGAACTGCAAAAATCTCTGAAGCTGGAGACTCATATCTCCCTCACTAGCTTTAAGCACCAGCTGTCAGAGCAGCTCACAGATCACTGCATCTATACATAGCCCATCTGTAAACAGCCTATCTATCTACCTACCTCATCCCCATACTGTATTTATTTATTTATCTTGCTCCTTTGCACCCCAGTATCCCTACTTGCACATTCATCTTCTGCACATCTACCATTCCAGTGTTTAATTGCTATATTGTAATTTCTTCGCCACCATGGCCTATTTATTGCCTTAACTTACCTCATTTGCACTCACTGTATATAGACTTTTAGTTTTCTTTTGTTTTACTGTATTATTGACTGTATGTTTTGTTTATTCCATGTGTAACTCTGTGTTGTTGTATGTGTCGAATTGCTACGCTTTATCTTGGCCAGGTCGCAGTTGCAAATGAGAACTTGTTCTCAACTAGCCTACCTGGTTAAATAAAGTTGAAATAAAAATGTTTTAAAAAATATAGGACAAAACACACATCACGACAAGAGAGACAACACAACACTACGTAAAGAGAGACCTAAGACAACAACATAGCAAGGCAGCAACACATGACAACACAGCATGGTAGCAGAACAACATGACAACAACATGGTAGAAACACAACATGGTAGCAGCACAAAACACAGTACAAACATTATTTGGCACAGACAACAGCACAAAGGGCAAGAAGGTAGAGACAACAAAACATCACGCAAAGCAGTCACAACTGTCAGTAAGTGTCCATGATTGAGTCTTTGAATGACGAGATTGAGATAAAACTGTCCAGTTTGAGTGCCTAATTGGTTTATTAATTACTTTTCAAGTCCATAACTGTGCACTCTCCTCAAACAATAGCATGGTATTGTTTCACTGTAATAGCTACTGTAAATTGGACAGTGCAGTTAGATTAACAAGAATGTAAGCTTTCTGCCAATATCAGATATGTCTATGCCCTGGGAAATGTTCTTGTTACTTACAACCTCATGCTAATCGCATTAGCCTACGTTAGCTCAACCGTCCCACCGATCCTGAAGAAGTTTTAAATAAAGTTGTGTTGAAATCAGAGGCTGTCCATGGGAGTCTAGTGCATTACAGTGCAAGCCACTGACCACTGGTTCATATCACAGGTAGCTGGTGTCAGGAAGACAACTGAGCCTAAAGCATATTTACCTGACGACTCGTCCTGAATTGAGATTCACTGCTCTACTGATTTCTCTGTACATCATTGAGAAGAAACGTTAGTGGGCGTGGCGTTTGGCCAGAGCGGTGTGGATGGGTAGCCAGGCAAGAACCATATCACTCTTCTACAGAACTTGAGACAACGTATTCTGAACAGCATGTGTGGGCAAAGAGAATAATTTATCTTTGAGATAAGTCCTTCTGTAATTATACCTGTCAACCACCTAAATTGTGGTTGACAAGAACAACATGCCTTGTGAGAATATCCGATTTAAGACTGGAGCATATTAAATGTAATTTCATTTTATCAAGCAGATGTATGCCTCTATGAGAGGACACACTGTGAATGTTAAATAATTGTGCCCACCATTAGAAATTGTTTTATTTTCCTTGGTGAAGTGGCACGACTCATTTGTAAGCCCTGCAGCCATTCAGGAGGGAGAGAAAGCACTGATTTACATTTCTCTCTCTGCCTCTTTTTGACACAATGACAGCTTGCCCCAGGGCTGAATTTCACTCTCACTGGACCCCAAACAGGAAATTATACCAAATCCCAGTGAAGCACAGGAGTTCATGCACATTTCTCATATACAATAGCGTCTGTTCACACCTGATTCCTTTTAAATTGTGGTCATTCACAACCATGAAAAGCTACCGAAACGGCGCGTGTTGCTGTGGGCAACAGAGGAAACACAGATTATACAAAGATACCTGTCTGGACAGGCACATCACGACAAGCTACACAACTGGGTTCTCCTTCTGCTCTCAGTAATGATCACATGCTTACAGCTCTAATATTTATCTTTGTTATTTAACAGATTGGTCGAGTAAAATCTTGCAACTGTAGCCAGTGCGAAAAGAGACAAGTTGGCAGTGTCATGAAGTGCTATGAGCTTGTTCTGAGGTTTATGGAATGGCCTGAAAATTGTGACCAAATTAGACAGGTCCAGATTATGACTCTTGACAGTGTTGTCTTTGAGTCAGAAATGCCACTACACAGGGCCCAATGGGGTACAGCATGCCCACGTCTGTATTCTCTCGTTTTGGTAATCCAACTCTATGGTCTGACTTACACTTTCGACACACTCGTTTTCAACTCCTCTTTATTGCATGTCTCGTAATGAAGTGAATAATGTACTTTGTGCATCTGTACAACACAATTAAGGCATTGTTCAATCTCAGCTGAATATAAATAAAATACGTGTCCATGAGGTGGATTCAGTGATGGGCTCGTCAAACTGTAGTCAGCCACGTGTAGGCCCTATGCCTACAGCCTTTAGATTGACGGTTTTACAATGAAACGCTCCGCCGTGCCTGCTGTGTGGGAGCACGTACATTCTGTTTCTGCTCTCGCTTGGCACAATGGAAAACTCTTTGACTAATTTAAATTTAAAGCCATATTAGGAGTTTACCCAGGGTTTAAATCCACACAGATTTAGCCCAGAAGCAAGAGGGGATAGGGTTTTGCCTAACCCAACATGATAGCCTGTCTTTCTACCTCTGAGTGAGCTAACGAGCTCCAGGTGTGTGTGTGTGTGTATGTGTGTGTGTGTGTGTAGGTGAAAGTATATCTGCCTGTGAGAATGCATATGTGTTGGGGGGGTCATATGTCCATGCAACATATGCATGTAATTATATGTGTTTATACAGTGCCTTCGGAAAGTATTCAGACCCCTAGACTTTTTCCACATTTTGTTACGTTACCGCCTTATTCTACAATGGATTAAAATAAGTAAAAAATCCTCAGTAATCTACACACAATACCCCACAATGACAAAGAGAAAACAGGGTTTTAGAAATTTTACCAAATTAAACAAATATAGAGAACAGAAATTGACCTCAGGTCCATCCTGTTTCCTCTGATCATCCTTGAGATGTTTATACAACTTGATTGGAGTCCACCTGTGGTAAATTCAATTGGACATGATTTGGAAAGGCACCCAACTGTCTATAAAAGGTTCCACAGTTGACAGTGCATGTCACAGCAAAAAACAACGCCATGAGGTCGAAGGAATTGTCCATAGAGCTCTGAGACAGGATTGTGTCGAGGCACAAATCTGGGGAAGGGTACCAAAGAAATTCTGCAGCATTTAAGGTCACCAAGAACTCAGTACCCTCCATCATTCTGAAATGGAACAAGTTTGGAACCACCAAGACTCTTCCTAGAGCTGTCCGCCCGGCCAAACTGAACAATTGGGGGAGAAGGGCCTTGGTCAGGGATTGGCGAAGGTTCACCTTCCAACAGGACAACAACCCTAAGCACACAGCCAAGACAACGCAGGAGTGGCTTCGGGGCAAGATTTGAACCCGATCGAACATCTCTGGTGAGACCTGAAAATAGCTGTGCAGCAACGCTCCCCATCCAACTTGACAGAGCTTGAGAGGATCTGCAGAGAAGAATGGGAGAAACTCCGTAAATACAGGTGTGCCAAGTTTGTAGCATCCTACCCAAGAAGACTCATGGCTGTAGTCGCTGCCAAAGGTTCTTCAACAGAGTACTGAGTAAAGGCAAAAATGTAAATGTGCTATTACATTTTTTTAAATTATAAATTAGCACACATTTTTAAAAACCTATTTTTGCTTTTTTGTTATGGGGTATTATGTATATATTGATGAGGGGGATTTTTTTTAAATCAATTTTAGAATAAGGCTGTAACGTAACAAAATGTGGAAAAAGTCAAGGGGTCTGAATACTTTCTGAATGCACTGTATGTGTAAGTGTCCAGTACAGAACACCGCTTGTGGCTCCACTGCACTCATCACAGGGTGCACAACACAGGGATTTAGCATGACTCATTTTGAGTGGAAAGTCAGTTGCCAATCAATGTGAATGGAATTTCCATTCCCTGAAATGTTATCAGAATAGAATTACTTTTTGGGGATTCCCTAATCATATTTCTCTATGTCCAAACTGAGAATAGGTGGTGCTTTGAAATGTTCTGCCAAGGGACCTGTACATTATAGTAATGTGCATTGGCAGTACAAATAGCTTTAGGCTGAATTCTAATAAGACAAACAAGGAGGGTCATTTTGGTTCATCGGCCCGCAGGAGACTTTGTTCTGCCAGGTCAGACCCATGTTCCCACCATGCTTCCTGTGTTTCATCATGCTTCATTTGCGGCCCACAGCTGCCTGAGTTCACATAAATGAATGAACTGTCCCCATCTCCCTCCACAGATGTCTTCAGGGTGTCATCATTCCATGTCATCATGTCTGTTAAAAGCTTTAAGGAAACATTGAAACTACAGGAAATAATCATAGTGTGCTTCCAAGGTCTCCTCTATCTTTGTCCTGAAAGGTAGCAGGTCACTGGTAGCAGATGGCTGATTCAGAAGGGATTGGGAAGTGTAGCCTTCTGAGTCTAACTGCCCTCTTACTAAAGGTGTTCCAATCCAACATTCACCCTGCAATCTACTTTTGCACGCAAACCACCGCTTTTGCCCTGTGAAAGTCTGTAAATCCTTAAAGTAGTTATGACAGCCAAAACCTGTGCTTGTAAGAAGTAGTTTCCTGCCCTTGGGGCTCGAAGCAATCAAGAGGCCATGGAGGTTGTTCTAATCATGTGTCATATCTGCCATGTTAGACAAGCTATTTGAAGAAATAACACAATTATGTTGCCCACACCTCTTCACACAGTGCCTTTGTGATTAGTTGACCTTGAAAATGCCTTGGAGGGACAGGCAGGCAGCAGCAGGCCCCCCAGAGACAGAAGAGAGTAGAGCTGGTCCTGTCCTGGGTGAGTCATGCTGGAGGCCAATGGAACGCTTGGCATTGTCTGGGACTCACTGTGGGTGTTAACTAATTGTACTGCAAATCACAACCTCTAAACATGCCAATCAGATGAGTGGTTTGTTAATGATTAACGACAGAGGTTATAGTACAGAGGTTACAGTGGTACAGAGGTTACAGTACAGGTTTTGTGATTTCAGTGTCTTATTGGTCAATTAATTATTGAGAGATCAATTTGATTGGTTTGTTAAATTTTATTTGTTACTGTGACAAGTAATACTGTAATACTGTATGTAATCCATTACAATGACAATATACATGCTACACTGCACACACAACCAACAGACCACTGCTTCCAAACTCTTCTTAACCCTGTGTGAAGGGGGCTCAATTTCTGAACAACACTTCCTATTCCACAGCTCATCTCTCCACGGTGGAGAGTTCAACCATTGCCAGGTGATTTGATACTCTAGCTAAGTCAATCGTGGAGGGCATTGAAGTGGATTAGAGACGTCTCCTTGTGCCGTCGTGATGGCTGACTCTTGGCGGTGTTACGGTGGAGGGCAGGTGACCCCCAGAGAGGACACGACCAGAGAAGACATGGAGGAGTGTCTGTAGGCGGACGGGGGCTTGAACACGGGCGTCTCCCACCCTGTGTTCCTACTATACGGCAGGTTAGGAGTCATCTGCAACTCTGCCAGGCGGCTGGAAGGACAGACGGCAAGACATCAAAGTTCATTTATTGTGTCATGGCACACTGGTGTATAAATGGTTAAGTTATGATAATGATGTGATTATAACAAGTTAGACCTGACAGTGGCCGAGCGAGCTGAGTGGTTGACTAGGGTGTTTTGATTGGTCGATCGATGGGGGACGATACCTAAAGATGCAATATTTAGAATTCACACACCACAAGTTCAGCAACACCCTAAATATTGTATGCTAAAACGCAGATATAGTGCTTCCAGACTCATAGCCGAGTCTACAAACAAAAACGAAAAACCTTATTCAGATACAGACAGAAGTTGAATCCATTGAAGCATTGTGCTGTTACGTAAGCAGTGAATAGCTCCACAGGTATCTATCTGGCTGTCTGTGAGTAGAGCAGAGTAGAGTAGCAGACTTACCCATCCGGCCGTCCTGTGGAGGGCTGATCAAGGACAACCTCTGGACACTTCCAGAGAGCTCCGGCTGTTCAGGGAGAAAAAAACATTTCCATTTGCACAAACATACGTCTCCATCATTAAAACCAGTTTCAGTCTGCCGTAGACCTCATCACTGGTATTAAACATCAAAGAATGATTTGGATTCAGGGTATACACAGCTAGTATTCAGTCTCAAAACTAAATAAGTATACTATTAATACAAATAATCTAAATATTTGTCTCTGATTTGAACCATATTTGGTCAATTGAAAAGGTTCACATACTTTCCTAAACAGACCTCTGTTATCCACCTCCATGCTTTCTGCCCTGAAGGGAAATCACATAACATGGCATGTCACATTTCATTCTCATAGAACCCGGGAAGAAAGATTATGGAAATGCTCACTCAGACATAATGTTCACAAGCCTGCCCAGCTTATTCAGGTGAGACTGGTGTGGTACTGCAGGGCAAAGCCAAACAGCAGCTAGGGTGAATGAAGTCAGGATATACACAGTTTACATTGGAGGATCCCCTTTCTCCCCTGCAGCTCAGGGCTGTTGTGATAGAGGTCTGGAGCAAAGGGCCCCACAGAGAGCCCAGTAGACAGACACATGCTCTCTGTCAGCTAGACTAGTCTACAGCATGCAGACTATAAATCAAACCGGGTTAGGACAACCGCAGAACGTCATGTCATATTTTATGTCAAACCATCCGAAAACAGTTACACGATACATTATCTTGTTCCTGGATATATACTATGTACTGGAATCTATGTTCATTTAGGCTAAATATTTGTAACCTTTAACTTAAAGGTTCACTTTTTTAGATATGTGTAGGCCTAATGCAGATTTCCTAAGATGTAATACTTACAGACTTGTAGTAGATGAGTAGCGAGAGAGGGACATGGGTGAGTTGAATGGTATCTGCGTTTGATCTGATTTGATTTGATGTGAACGAGCATTGTGAGAACTACGGTTCAGCTGTGATGTAGAAGCTGCTTTTGCACTGTACAGAGAGAGAGAGGAATGTGATTCATCTCCAACCATGGTCATTAAGAGTTGGTCTGAATAAAAAATATGTTGATAACAAATGAGTCCCCTTCATGGTCTCATGTTTGAAAAACAAAGATGACAATAGTGACACCTGGTGAGTAGAAAGCAGTAACACCCATAAAGATATTGATACCTTTGATGCTGACGAGTGCTCTCCAGTTTGGCAATATAGGCATTCTGCTCTGTAATTTTCCTGGTAAATATAAGAATGTTAAAGTCACACTAAGCAGTCGTTAATATGTGGTAGTGAATTATGCTATGTGATGTCTAATGATTTACATTCTTACTTAGACATTTGCTGCATTTCTTGCTTCATTTTGAGTAAAACTTCTTCTAACTTTTCATTCTATAAGGAGCACAGATGTTTCAGATTATAACACCAGAAGAGAGAGGCTACCATTAAACTCTTTGGTATTATTAAATAGTAGCAGAGGTACAACTAAATGTCCCCCAGCCTCACCCTCTGCTGGGAATGCGCCAACAACCTCTTTTGGTGCCTTGCCTGGAATAGTAACACCTAATAGAGTGGATACATATGTTGTTTTTATGCATGCAGTAGAACCTTGAGGTGTTTAAAATGATCACTATAAATAGGCTAATATCTTATGTGCCTATCCTATTATGATCATCAAGATAAATACCTTGCTTATCTCTGTTAAGTTTTTGGTTGCTACAGAATTGATGTCAGAGAAGAGGGCCTTTACCTCTGCACTACTCTGTGAAAGTAAAGATTGTAAAGTTTAGGTTATCAAATAGATTTCTTTGTGAGCCTCGCAGGATAATCACATCTATAAGATACTGTATCACTGCTTACATTGTCTGAGAGAGGAGTAACTTGACATTTTGTGTTACATATCATGCACTCCCCTTGATTGGCTGAAAGAAAATGTACAATGTGGTTATTGGAACGAGCACAATATTATATACAATACAATAGCATGCCGTTACGATATAACACTGACTAGAATTAGGTTTTTTGTGTGGCCGAATTGTTTCTGTAACATCAGACAACGACCAGCAGAGGTCCATGTGTTCAAGTTTAGCCTGTGTATTCTAAAAAAGACAGAACTACTGCAAACCGACAAGTAGTCTGAGCTTCATGGAGGAACATATATTTTCTCATATAGCATCATACGTAAGGTATGTTGAACTTAATTAATTTAAAGATACATAACAGGGTACATTGGCACAATTAAATAGACAGACAGAACTTGCTACCTTTCTGAAAACACACGTTGCAGATGACATGACCACAGGTGGTAACAGCTAATTTACGGTCAGGACCAGGGAGGTTGAAGCAGGAGTTACAGCAGATCCAGTAAGACATTGTCTATAGCGAAGAGATGAACGTTAGCCAATGTTAGATAGTAAAAACAATAACATACAACTACGACATAGTTATAAATTCAGACATTCCATCTTCTTGCTTTTAAGTCGCAGAGATCAGCCAAAATAGATTGATGGCTACCAATTTGGACTATAAAGACGAACTAGCTAGCTAGCTAACGTTAGCTTGCGTGTCAACGCTCCCCCCCCCCCCAAAAAAAAAAAAAACTATAAATAAAAATAGCTAGCTACAGTAGCTTTTCTTACTTAGCTGCCCCCGAACAGGTATGTATTAAAAAGTAAATTATGTTTTACTGAAGAAAGGTCCACATCTGACTTACATGATGGCCCTTGGTTCTCTATGGAACTAGCTAGCAAACTGTCACAAAACTTTCCGGGTCGTTTTCTGGCTTTAGCAACTGTAGCAATTAACTAGCCTGTGCTACCTTCTGATGTTCGGTTTGTTTGTATTTCAGATCGCTTTCTGATTGGCTGGCTACGTCATTATTTACATTTTGGTGCATTCATTGGAGAAAACAAATTGGGATAGTTGTGTAAGATGAAACAAACACATTTTATTAATCATACATTGTCTCTAGAAGGATGTACAGTAAAATAGATGCCTACTCAGCACTGATCTTAGTCGAGTTTGGAATAGCAGTTGACTCTAGTGGACACTGTGCATTGTACTGCAAGACATCATTCCTGCTCTAAAGTTCTTATCAAACCAACTTCTTTGCAATCAGGAAGTCTTTCAGTCTTTTGATTTGCCAAAATCCAACTGATAGTTGAATGGAAGTCTACACAACAGCCCACCACAAAACTTTCCCATTGGTTTCTTCACTGATCTGGCAAAAAGTATCATCTAGTTCCTGTGAATATCAAAAGAAGGGCTGGTGAATAGTTCACTCCAGACTGTTAATAGGACAGGCCTAGTAGCTCAACACAATATTTGTTGTTTTCATGTATTGTACTATAGACCTAGTTCTGATAAAAATAATAGTCAGCTTTTTTCTGAAACTAGAATTTTGGAAAATGACCCTTTTCATAACAAAGTGTGTTTGATTATTTCCTTGTGATGTATAGCATCTTGTCTCTTAGGGGTTTCAAGTTGTACTCCATGGTCTGGGCTGTGTCTTTGTGCCTCAGCACTGGGGTCAACATCAAAATGAATCCTCTGCGTTGGAAATATCAGAACAATATTCAGATATGGTTGTGGAGCAACAGAGTCCAGCAGAGAGGAACTCACAAGCCTGTCACCGGCAAAAATGGAAAACCTTAGATTCGAGTTGGACTGCATCCACAACCAATGTGGGCCAGAGGCGTGGGATGTGAATTAGAATTTTCCAAATCTGTCATATGTTTTTTTAATTAATATCTAGAAGCAAAAGAAAAATGACATGGTGGTCTGAATCACAGTGATAGTGAGGCCAAGTGGAGGGGAGTTGGGGTTCTTTTTCCCAATACTCCAAAAGAAAATAACCTGACAGACGATATTCCACATTTCTTATTACATCTAAATGTGCTTAAGATTGCTTTGGAGTAAGCCATTATTACATAAAAAGTAGAGATGATTTTCCAAAGTTAAATAACGATTAAATAAAAAATGTAATAGAATATCAAACAAATTCCATATGCCTCCTGGTTGACTTCATCATGATCTCTGCTAATCCATTGAACTTTTTAAACCACCTGCCCATAGAACTCACCTGTCAACCATGCAGAACAATGTCCTCCTCTCCACCTGCCCATAGAACTCACCTGTCAACCATGCAGAACAATGTCCTCCTCTCCACCTGCCCATAGAACTCACCTGTCAACCATGCAGAACAATGTCCTCCTCTCCACCTGCCCATAGAACTCACCTGTCAACCATGCAGAACAATGTCCTCCTCTCCACCTGCCCATAGAACTCACCTGTCAACCATGCAGAACAATGTCCTCCTCTCCACCTGCCCATAGAACTCACCTGTCAACCATGCAGAACAATGTCCTCCTCTCCACCTGCCCATAGAACTGACCTGTCAACCATGCAGAACAATGTCCTCCTCTCCACCTGCCCATAGAACTGACCTGTCAACCATGCAGAACAATGTCCTCCTCTCCACCTGCCCATAGAACTGACCTGTCAACCATGCAGAACAATGTCCTCCTCTCCACCTGCCCATAGAACTCACCTGTCAACCATGCAGAACAATGTCCTCCTCTCCACCTGCCCATAGAACTGACCTGTCAACCATGCAGAACAATGTCCTCCTCTCCACCTGCCCATAGAACTGACCTGTCAACCATGCAGAACAATGTCCTCCTCTCCACCTGCCCATAGAACTGACCTGTCAACCATGCAGAACAATGTCCTCCTCTCCACCTGCCCATAGAACTGACCTGTCAACCATGCAGAACAATGTCCTCCTCTCCACCTGCCCATAGAACTGACCTGTCAACCATGCAGAACAATGTCCTCCTCTCCACCTGCCCATAGAACTGACCTGTCAACCATGCAGAACAATGTCCTCCTCTCCACCTGCCCATAGAACTGACCTGTGATCAGCATGTTACCTGGAATCTCCTTGATGAGGCCCTTTTGCTCCTGTTCACCCAGATCAAAGTACATAGCAGCCATCAGTGCCAGGTAACACAGCACCCACAGCCCAGTGCCCCTCACATTCATTTTGACACACAGTATGTGACAAAGTTAAGAGTATAATGAGCCTTATGGTTGCTAGTGTGCAGGCGACAACTCTGGTGTGAGAAACTGACACCTGCTGTTGCTGCGACCGACCATCCAAACTGTGCGTCTGAGTGGGTACCCAAGGTCAGCAGAGAAACTGGTAAGCCTGACCAGTAGTAGAAGTCCACATGTACTGATAAAGAAACATGAAATAGTTCACTTATTAACTAGTGTGCACTGTACCATCATGAAACCTACACTCTTAAAAAAAAGGGTTCCAAAAGGGTTCTTCAGCTGTCCTCATAAGAATGCCCTTTAGGGTTCCATGTAGAATCCTCTGTGGAAAGTGTTCTACATGGAACCACATAGTGGCCTCCCTGTGGCTCAGTTGGTAGAGCATGGTGTTTGCAACGCCAGGGTTGTGGGTTCGATTCCCACGGGGGGCCAGTACGGGAAAAAAGAAAAAAACTGTATGAATTGAAATGTATGCATTCACTACTGTAAGTCACTCTGGATAAGAGCGTCTGCTAAATGACTAAAATGTGATGTAAAATGTGAACCAAAAAGGGTTCTACCTGGAAACAAAAGGAGCTCTTCAAAGGGTTTTCCTATGGGGACAGCTGAAGAACCCTTTTAGGTTCTAGATAGCACCTTTTTCCCCTAAGATTGTACTCGCATAGTATCTGCAAAGACTGTCCTCCATCAAAAGCCAAGAATCTGTCTATTTTTCCTGTTACTTTTCCCAGTAATTTTCCATCATTTGTCTTTGGTTTAAAATAAGACCAACACTTGAGAAACATGCAGAAATATATGAAGCGAAAGGTACCAATGGCCCAGATGTAGGCTATGATTGCTATTTCTTGGAATTTTCCAGGGTCAGTCTATTTCTCAGGTTTTCTGTAGCTTAGGGGTTTTCTAGGGAAGAGCTCATTTGTACTACTTTGAAAGACAGTTTGTCATATCTTATCCTGGGACATGGCATGATGAAGTATGTCAGGTATGACTAATGAAAGCTTTGGCATAGATAGCAAACAACATCAATGAGTAACAAAGATTTTCATGACAGGGACACTCCTTTGAGATCGTTGTGTTTCGTAGGCCTATTTTATGCTGTGGTGTGTGCTGTTGTGTAGCATGATGTATTTTGTTGATTGTATGAAATATTGTTGCTTTACATCAATTAGAAATAAAATTGCATTCAACTTACATGTATTTACAGTTTATTGGACTTACAAAGAACATACATACAGACAGACAAACATCAACAAAATTTGGTGTACTGTTTTTTACAAGGAGGTACATTTTCTCAGAAAAGTACGCATTTTGCAATTTCTCTCTGATTTTGACAATATCTCAATAGCACGATCGAGTGTGAGATTTCTGCTGCTTGATACTGTACAGTACAGGTCCAAACCCTGTAAATAAATATATTCTCTGTAGTAGAGATCATCATGGAAAAGAGTGCTTTATCTGTAAACACACATCTGGTCTATTAAAGTACTGGAGAAATTGTTGTAGAAATTGCTGTAGTTTTTTGGGGGTGTCTGTACTTTAACTATTTATATTTTTGACAACTTTTACTTTTACTTCACTACATTCCTAAAGAAAATATTGTACTTTTTATTCCATACATTTTCCCTGACAACCCAAAGTACTCCTTACATTTTGAATGCTTAGCAGAACAGGAAAATTGTAAAATTCACACACTTATCAAGAGAACACGTGGTCATCCCTACTGCCTTTGTTCTGGCGGACTCACTAAACACAAATGCATCTTTTGTAAATAATGTCTGAGTGTTGGAGTGTGCCCATGGCTAAAAACAAGAACATGGTGCAGTCCACTTTGCTTAATATAAGGAATTTGAATTGATTTATACTTTTGATACTTAATTATATTTTAGCAATTAAATTTACTTTTGATACTTAAGTATATTTAAAACCAAATACTTTTAGACTTTTACTCAAGTAAAATTTTACTGGGTGACTTTCACTTTTACTTAAGTAACTTTCTATACTTTTACTCAAGTATGATGATTGGGTACTTTTTCCAACACTGCTGATCGTCTGTAACGGGTATTCAAATCTTACCCTGCAAGGTCTGAAGTATTGCTGGTTTTCTGTTCTACCTGATAATTAGTTGGCCCCACCTGGTGTCACAGGTCTAAATCAGTCCTGGATTAGAGGGGAAGAATGAAAATGAAGAAAAAAAGCAGTGGAACTGGCTTCCAGGTCCAGATTTGAATTTAAGAATGATTTTTCAGACTGATAGCTAGCTACCTCAGAAAACCCAATGATGTAGGGAAACATTAATCACAAGAACTAAGGGCAGAGTTTCTAGACAACCTCTTCACTCCTCAGGCTTCACAATAATTGCATGTCTGTGACCCATTTATAAATCTTTCCTAGTCAGTGGTGGCTGGTGCCACTTTAAATTGAAGGACGGGCTCATAGAATGGAATGATATTACACTTTTTTTCTAATGGTTAGATACTGTTCCATCTATTCCATTCCAGCCATTACTTTGAACCCTCCTTTCCTCACCAGCCTCCACTGTTCCCAGTGAATAGGCTAGGAAGCCCAGCGAGAAAAGGGTCAATTTCTACAGCTTGGGCTTCTCCAGTGGAGATGACGGACGCATCTTTCGTACTCTTTGTCGTCTTGCATAGCATCTTCTTTTCTGTTTCGTACCCTTGCCGGCCAGTCATAAGCAGTTATCAGGGATGCATTTGTTCTCCTCTTCCAGTGGGGGGCAGACTACCCCATTATTTGCTGGTTGTAGGTGGATGTAGCGAGTTCTGTGGCGCACGCCTGAGTCTCCGCATTTGCCTTTGCACAGGCCCCAGGGTGACCATGCAGACACCTCACAGTCCAGAGGGGTGGAATCTAGTGGGAAGGACACCAGATATACTCTGTTAGCGATATGCATTAAGACATTATTTTAGCAATACATAGAACACTTGAATTGCAAGAGACCAGAGACCTGTAACACTTGAGCATGCAGCAGTAGGGGTTGATATGATTTCAGTGACCCTTTCTCTAGCCAGGCTCTAGGGCCCCTCTGTGTGTGTGTGTGTGTGTGTGGTGGTCTGCTGGAGTTATAACATGCCACACAAGGATAAGCCTTCAGGCATAGGTTAAAATAACTGATTTAGCTAAGCCACCCAACACCATTTCATACGAAAGGGGAAGACTTGATTTATTAACTGATACTAAACTTTTAGTTCATTTGCTCAATCAGAAAAAATAGTTTATAGAATATTTCCAAGTGCTATGTCAAATATAGCTGTAATACTGTAGGAAACAGGACATTTTATGATTGTATAGAATATACAGGGTAACCAAATGTATTTTGTATGCATGCCAAAGTAAATCCCAATGTAAGGAAATTCTTTAAAATATATGCTTTTATATATCCAAAGCTCGTAGCTGTCCTGGCTACGGTTGCTAAATCTGGATGAACTTTTATTGAATAATTAAATTACAGAAACTTTACTTTGTATGTTTTAAAAATCCTGTGGTTTGCCTAGCCCCCCCCCCCCCCCGCTCCCATGTTATGAGCCAGTAAAAGGTTGATATCTATCACAGATTGAGGTTATTTTTTGGGAGAATTAGAGAAGCAGGAGGATGTAACGTGGAAATAAAAGCAAGGCTGGACTACTTGACATCAGTGCTGAGAGGCAGGAAATGTCCAATGCCTTTGACCTCCTTTATCCTGTGTGTTGCCTGGTTGCCATGGTCACAGAGGAACAGCTCTTGCTGACTCCAACTCAATGCTGGCGCACAACAGATCCGATTACCGCAAGGCTTTACTTTACTCTTTATGTTTTGCCAGATGGCCAGTGCCAATTCTTTGCTCTCTTCTTTCATTTTAATGGGGTTAAGTGGAATAAATCTTGGTTCATAAGATGATGATTAAGTTAAAAACCTAATTGAGCAAGTTTTTTTCTATCAAAGAGGTAGGATTGCAGGATAGCAAGCGATAAATATTAGTTCACTGCATTTGTTTCTTAAATGTTTCTTGCTTACTTATGAGAGAGTCCTCAATCTCATTGCCAATCTCATTGCCAGTCTGGTTGAACTGGATGGGCTCCATGGGTATGCTGAAGATCTGGTTGTTCTTGGTCTTTGTGAGGGTGACCTTGCCCATGGGTGGCAGATTCTTCAGACGGGGATAATAGAAAGAGTTGGCAGGATGGCTTGGAGAAGATGACGTTATCTGGAAAGGACAAAATAAGGTTGTGTTGTCAACAGCACTTCTGGTATTGATTAGCAAAGTTGATACAGCATCATCAGTGTCCTACAGTATGAACATGATGACGAACCATGGGCTCTTTTAGATTTACCTGTGTGACTTTGTCCTGAGGAATGGTCTCAAAGTTTGGAGAGGAGAAGGTGAAGCCACTGTCAGTGCCTGCATCGTAGGGGTACAGCTCCAGTGTGACGCTTTCCTTCCACTGGTCTCCCTCACACAGGTCAAAGCTGTCCACTCCCAGGAACCAGTCTGGGCTGGGAACTATCCGCACTATGAAGGATAGCTGTAGAGAGAGGGGGAAGTAGGATGGGTTATGTGTGGATGTTTCTAGGAGTCCGTCTAACAGTAAACTCAAATTTAGTGCAGACACTCAAAGGATCAGCGGTCTTAATCTGCTCTTCATTATTCCGTACTCTCATCTTTCCAGAGCTTTCCTCAACTACAGTTCCAACAGAGAGTTCCAACAGTAAGAATTATTTTTGCTGACATCTTTTATTGGATACGCTGAGGCCAATAAGAAACTGGTCCCAAATGCAGACTCTGAATGTTGTGTAAAAACATATATGTACAATACCGTTGAAAAGTTTGGGGTCACTTAGAAATGTCCTTGTTTTTGAAAGAAAAGCCAAAAATGTTGTCCATTAAAATAACATCAAATTGATCAGAAAAACAGTGTAGACATTGTTAATGTTGTAAATTACTATTGTAGCTGGAAACGGCAGATTTTTTCTGTGGAATATCTACATAGGTGTACAGAGGCCCATTATCAGCAACCAACACTCCTGTGTTCCAATGTCATGTTGTGTTAGCTAATCCAAGTTTATAATTTTAAAAGGCTAATTGATCATTAGAAAACCCTTTTGCAATTATGTTAGCACAGCTGAAAACTGTTGTTCTGATTAAATAAGCAATAAAACTGGCCTTCTTTAGACTAGTTGAGTATCTGGAGCATCAGCATTTGTGGGTTCGATTACAGGCTCAAAATGGCCAAAAACAAAGAACTTTCTTCTGAAACTCGTCAGTCTATTCTTGTTCTGAGAAATGAAGGCTACTCCATGCGAGAAATTGTCAAGAAACTGAAGATCTCGTACAACACTGTGTACTACTCCCTTCACAGAACAGCTCAAACTGGCTCTAACCAGAATAGAAAACACCAGTCTCAACGTCAACAGTGATGAGGCGACTCCGGGATGCTGGCCTTCTAGGCAGAGTTCCTCTGTCCAGTGTCTGTGTTCTTTTGTCCATCTTAATCTTTTATTTTTATTGGCCAGTCTGAGATATGGCTTTTTCTTTGCAACTCTGCCTAGAAGGCCAGCATCCCAGAGTCGCCTCTTCACTGTTGACTTTGAGACTGGTGTTTTGCGGGTTCTATTTAATGAAGCTGCCAGTTGAGTACTTGTGGGGCGTCTGTTTCTCAAACTAGACACTCTAATGTCCTTGTCCTCTTGCTCAGTTGTGCACCGGGATCTCCCACACCTCTTTCTATTCTGGTTAGAGCCAGTTTGCGCTGTTCTGTGAAGGGAGTAGCAGGTTCACACTGAGCACATGTGACAGACGTGACAGAGTCTGGAGACACCGTGGAGAACGTTCTGTTGCCTGCAACATCCTCCAGCATGACCGGTTTGGCGGTGGGTCAGTCATGGTGTGGGGTGGCATTTCTTTGGGGGGCCGCACAGCCCTCCATGTGCTCGCCAGAGGTAGCCTGACTGCCATTAGGTATCGAGATGAGATCATCAGACCCCTTGTGAGACCATATGCTGGTGCAGTTGTCCCTGGGTTCCCCCTAATGCAAGACAATGCTAGACCTCATGTGGCTGGAGTGTGTCAGCAGTTCCTGCAAGAGGAAGGCATTGATGCTATGGACTGGCCCGCCCGTTCCCCAGACCTGAATCCAATTGAGCACATCTGGGACATCATGTCTCGCTCCATCCACCAACGCCACGTTGCACCACAGACTGTCCAGGAGTTGGCGGATGCTTTAGTCCAGGTCTGGGAGGAGATCCCTCAGGAGACCATCCGCCACCTCATCAGGAGCATGCCCAGGCGTTGTAGGGAGGTCATACAGGCACGTGGAGGCCACACACACTACTGAGCCTCATTTTGACTTGTTTTAAGGACATTACATCAAAGTTGGATCAGCCTGTAGTGTGGTTTTCCACTTTAATTTTGAGTGTGACTCCAAATCCAGACCTCCATGGGTTGATAAATTGGATTTCCATTGATTATTTTTGTGTGATTTTGTTGTCAGCACATTAAACTAAGTAAAGAAAAAAGTATTTAATAAGATTATTTCATTCATTCAGATCTAGGATGTGTTAATTTAGTGTTCCCTTAATTTTTTTGAGCAGTGTATATATATTTCTACAGTTGTTAGCTTTGGGCCATGCAAATGAGAGTTTGCAACTGAACATCAAATATATGAATCTACTAATCTATACCTACTGGGATATTCATAAAAAACTTTTATATTAAAAGTTGGTACAAGGTTTAGAATAAGTGGTGTAGGTTTTACATAGTAATCTCTCTATGACAATATACTTGATTTCTGGACATTTCTGAAGAGACATACCTTTTAGAAAGGTTCTTCAAGTAAATAGGTGCACATTGAGAGAGGTATATTAGATAGATGGACATTGAGAGAGGTATATTGGATAGATCGACATTGAGAGAGGTATATTGGATAGATGGACATTCAGAGAGGTATATAAGATTGATGGACATTCAGAGAGGTATATTAGATGGACATTGAGAGAGGTATATTAGATGGATGGGCATTGAGATATGTATTTTAGATAGATATTGAATGCTCTGTGAAGATTGAGAAACTTACGAAAGAGTGCCTTGCAAAGACCTCGAACTCTGAGGTCATCTGTCCCGTTCCCCCAACCAAGGCTGGAGCAGAGAACAGCCCGTAGACACTCTGGATGCGTTCCCCAGCCGCCTCCACCTCCTTCATCAGAGTCCAGGCCTCGCCCTTCTCAGAGAACTCCCTCACCCCGTTGCTTGCAAACTCATTCCGCTGCCAGATATGATAGTCTGAACTGTGGGTCACCCCTGGAGTGGAAGAATTGCACAACATATTACATGGATTGCTTCCCCCAGTTTGTGTAGCTCTTAACTAGCAGCTCAGAATGTATTTAAAATGTCTGCTTTTCAGGCACACTGTAAACTAATAGTAATGGATTGGATGCATATACCGCTTTTCCAGGTGCTCAAGGAGTTTTAAATTATAGGGAAAATGTGGAAATCTGCAATGCATGTCTACTACCATACATTTACCAGATGTCTATAGTATTTACCTGATGTCTATGTTTTATTCATGAATATAGGAATCTACAGTATAGGATTACTATTACAGTATAAACAAAGGGAGTCAGATCACAGGCTAATAACAGTATATTTTATAGTATATTTTATTTTATAGTTTTGGTCATTAAGCAGATGCTTTTATCCAAAGCGACTTAAAATATCAATTAGGGTTAAATGCTTTGCTCAAGGGCACATCGACAGATTTCTCACCTAGTCAGCTCGAGGATTCGAACCAGCGACCTTTCGGTTACTAGCCCAACGCTATTAACTGCTAGGTTGCCTGCCGCCCAAAAAGTATTTCACTTACCAATGAGAGGGGACCACTGGGCAGGGGGGCGGTAGATTGGGTACTGCTTAGGGAAGGAGGTTTGGCTCCACATCCCTGTAAATGTCAGGCTGTACTTGGCAGTGGTGTCTGCCGTGCACACCGGGTCTATGGTCACAGGCATGGGGTGGACACTCCCAAGCAGGGTTAGGGTCAGGCTGGCTAGCCAGTGCACCACACTGCTAGTACTGCTCACGTTCATGTCTCTTTCCATGCTTGTTACTGAGCTGGAAAAGAGAAAGGGGAATGAGGGGCATTTCAGGTTCTGCACCACTTGACTGGGCAACCAACCACATTCCTTCTGTGTTGGTTTAAAGTACGTGGTCCATATGACCGAGGAGGAAAGAATTTTGGCCTTAAAACATTTCCACAGTTCCAGACTCAAACACTCGCTTAGCCTAAACACAGTGCAACAATGAGTGTGAAATGGGAAACAGAAGCAGGTCAGATGCAGGCTTGACATCAACGTAGATGTTTATATTAATATCTGCACTGATAGAATTCTAAGGTGTTTGCAGTCTATACATGATAATTTGTCTTCATTCATTATTATTGCGTTTGAAATGTACCTGTAGGCATTAGGCTACATGAGTATGAACATTCACAGCTAACCTACTGACAATGAAAGCCTAGGAATGTAACAGCGGCGACATTAAGTCTGACAAAATAACATGTGTACGCATTCATGAATATAAATAAGCTTATGCCATTAGGAACATCATGCATTCATAGAACACTTGTTCACAACATTTAGATGAGTGACAAATAGCTTTTGCTTTCCACACATAACACCTGCAGTACTCATTGCATGCATGCTTGTCAGATCCGCTCTACACAAAGGTCCATTTGACGTTCAGTAAGGCAGTGCTTGAGACGACAGAGGAGTGGGTACTTACTGAGTTTGCAGATACAGATGTGGTTATCGTTGAAGTTGAGGAGTGAAACCTGTGCCTGGGCTGTCTTGAGGAGGGACTGCGAGACCTGAACGCTTCCCTCGGCTATTTATGCCTTCCAGAGGTCTCCTCAGTTGAACAATATCAATAACCCCCGCCCTGACCCCTCCCAGCGTCACTGATGCGTGCTCCACATTAGCGCTCTTCCCTTCCCTTCCTTTTTCCTTCCTTCCCTCTCTCCCTCCCTCCTAGTCCTCCCAGGGTGTGAGTTAATAGATCATAGTTGGAAACAAGGGGTTATATTTTTTTCCTAAAAGAGTCTAGTCTACAGTGTGAGTGGAGCTGGAGCAGGGACCACGCCTGCCTGTGCAGGGCCTCTTGATTTTTAGGCCAGCAGAGTTGTGGGGAAGTGGCTTGGCCAGCGGACAACTTGGCGATGGGATAGGGATGGTGAGACAGCCTGAGCCGGCAGCCCTTCTAGCCCACATTCAGGCTAACAGCTCCAGCCTGCTGCTGTAATTGCTTTCACATGCTCATGTTTCACCTCCACTGCTCCTTCTGCCGCTGCTGCTGCCGCTGCTGCCCTCCCACTCCCACTCCTTGCTCTTTAACGCCGAGACTAGGGTTATTTGTGAGATTCTGTTGATTAAGTTCCAGAAGTTCAGTCAGAAGTGCACATGCAGTATACATTCTGTCGTAAAATCTTGCAAGCAAGCAATTTATTTCACATCAATGTGAGTGAGGTAAGTTAATTGATTATCAATTATCTAATTTAACTGATTATCAATATTCAATGTGTTGATATTTGATTGTACCATATGCACACTGTATTTAATGATGATAAGGGCTCAAAGTAATGTGCATTGTCTGCTAAAACTCTGTAACACTGATGAAACATCTGTAACCTTATTATGTTAGGATGTAATAAATACCAGAGTCAAAACATGGCATGACTGCAGGTGTAGGTCAGGAGTGGCAGAGGCAAATGAAATGTCTGCTGAAAGAAAGGCGAGGATACAAACAAAGTGTTGTTGCAGCCATAAACACGGTGCCATGGCCCTCTGACTGTGAGAGTGGTGGAGAAATGTTTAGAGGGGTCTCCCCACAACCACACCTGGACAAAATATTGACTGACTTTTCTGGCACTTTTCTCTTTTTCTCTACGGCACCAAACATTGCCCTTAGCGTTTGTTAGGCAATAATCACCTCCAATTTCCGAGTGTAATTTCCTTGTTATGTCACTTCCATCAAAATATCAAACCACATGTTGACGGTAATGGAAGCTGCAGACAGGCAGCAGGTGGGATATACGCCAATGTGGGGATATGCTATACATGTTGGACCTTTTTATCGGAGACATCTGCCAAAGTTGTAAAATCCTATACAACTTGCTTAATGAGACTCGCGACGTCTGTGAAAGCTCTACTGTGCCTACACATATTCTTTTCAATCTATGTTTGAATAAGCATCTGTTCCAGTGTTGCTTTGTGTATTTAGAATAGCAGTTATAAGATAAAGTTTGTCGTTAAGTTTCTTCAAGCTTTTTACATTCATTGAGCCAATGTGATAGATTATATTAAGGTTAGGGTTAGGGGAAGGGTTAGATAACATGCTAAGTAGTTGCAAAGTAGCTAAAATGTAGTAAGTAGTTGAAAATGTGCTAATTAGCTAATATACTAAAGTTGTCCGTGATGAGATTCGACCTATGGTTGCTAGATGTTTGCATTATACACCTACCCTTCTACCCCGACCAACCACCCTCCTTTCATTTTGCCTTAAGTAACCTTCTGTCTTATGTAACCATACCAAACCTAACATATCGTACTAATTTTAGTGTCCTGGATTTATGTTAACTTTAGTCTATGAGACCAGGCTGAAGAGAGACATACATCATGGGAGGATGAGAGGGGATTCTCAGACATACAAGTGGGAGAAGGATTAGAGATACATAGAGACAGGTCTGATATTCTGATTTACATGCACCAACACATTTAATTTAGGAATAGAAATTAAGGTTATAATAATGTAGGATACTGAATACATAGCTAGATCAGTGCCAAAAACTCAATTAACTATTTAACCCAACACCTAACTTTAACCCTAAGCCCTAGCCTAGCTAACGTTAGCCGGCTAGCTAATCTTAGCATTAGTCAGCTAGCTAACGTTAGCCACAACAAATTGGAATTCGTAACATATCATACGTTTTGAAAATTCATAAAATATTGTACATTTTGAAAATCCGTACTGAATGGAGTGGAATTATGCAAAATGCTCTGAGACCAGGTTGCTGTCTCAGGCTCTGTTTCTCCCGTTGAACACAGGTTCTCCTCTATTGACCCACTAAGTGAGAGCCCGCTGGTATTTCAATCATCCACCTCTCCCACCGTGAGAGTCGTCTGACTTCGGCCGGAGGTATAAAGAACATGATTTACAGGGCCTCTCCAAAATAAGAGAGATTTGTTTTCCAGCATGGGTAGCCCTTTTTACAGGGAACTTCACCCTCTCAAATGTTAGTTTGATATATAGGCCTTTGGCACTGACACAATGCAGTTAAATTTCATTTTGTGAAAGTGCAAAATCCATTTCCTCAGCAGGATTTGAAAACAGTAAAGCTGTGTTTTGTTTACAGGCCACTTCCCAGATGGACCTGGCCTGTCTTGGCTGTGTGCTTAGGGTCGTTGTCCTGTTGGAAGGTGAACCTTCGCCCCAGTCTGAGGTCCTGAGCACGCTGGAGCAGGTATTCATCAAGGATCTCGCTATACTTTGCTCCGTTCATCTTTCCCTTGATTCTGATAGGTACCTGTGATTTTTGGCTGGCCCTCCAAGCCTGTTAGTTAAATCGCTGTCGACCGGCCTCCATAATGAAATACTCACATTGATACAGATAAGTTCATAGCCGTATGGAGAATGAGAGGAGGAAATTAAATGATGTAACAATATTTGGATAGTAAGATCTTCACTTGGCGCCACGTTTCAGTCACATCCCACTTGGCTTATAATGGGAACCATTAAATTACATAGCGCCTGGTTAATGTGGGATTCACTTTCTACTGACTCTCCTCCCTGATTGGGTATAGTAATGGATGAGCCAATTTGCCAGGATATTAGTGGTTTGATGACTGTTGGTCCTCCAGCAACCTGCTGTGTCCCCGCATGTGTTTCTACCTGTCCTTGCCTCCAGGTGTACATATGTACACTGTCCTTAAGTCCAAAACTATTAGATAACAGGATATGGAGAATATGGAGTCTATGGAATCTGTCTGTGTCATTGTGTTCAGCAGGATGGTGATGGAGTTTGGTGGTGGGGTATTGCAGGAAGAATGTTCTGGCACATTTCTCATCACACACCTTTAGAAGAATTACAGAGATGTATCTTTGCCCCAAAAAATCTCTTTTCCAATCTATAAAATTAAAACGTTCCCGTACATTTCGGAAATTATATTGGCATTAAGAGAAAGGTTGACCTGGTTCACAAGCATACAGTATACCATTCACAAGCTAAACACATACAGTATACCATTCACAAGCTAAACACATACATTATACTATTCACAAGCTAAACACAGACAGTATGCCATTCACAAGCTAAACACAGACAGTATACTATTCACAAGCTAAACACAGACAGTATACCATTCACAAGCTAAACACAAACAGTATGCCATTCACAAGCTAAACACATACATTATGCCATTCACTAGCTAAACACAGACAGTATACCATTCACAAGCTAAACACATACATTATGCCATTCACTAGCTAAACACAGACAGTATACCATTCACTAGGTAAACACAGACAGCTTTCAGTGTGGTGTACTCTCTGACACGCAATGCTGGCAAGAATATGGGTCTCTCAGTGCAGTCTTTCAATGTCAGGTCCTTAAAGTCGTGAAACTATTGCTCAAAACCCAAAGTTAGCGCTCTTCAAGGATCTTTGAAGCACTCTGTTTTTAGAGGGTAAATTTAAACTCTTTAGCAGGTAACTCTAAAAGGGGTTCATTTTGTTTTGATAGGTGCAAGCGTTTTACAAAACACTCTCAATGGACTACAATGCCTTACTTTCTCACAGGTTATTACAATAGAAACAATTTCTCATTTGTTGACCGTGGAAGGGGCTTAGATGGTTGAGAAAGATGACTCTTGGTGTTTTCCGTGCTGTCATTGCAGTCGCTGGCGTTCTCAGGTCTAAATATTTATGAGAGCAGATGGAAAGATTATCGTAGAGACAGTTTCATTGCCTTCCCTCATCGAGGCCAATCAACTAACAGTCTACAAAAGACGTTGAAATACATCCTTATATAGGATGTTATTAAAGTATGGCAAAGGATTTGAAACCTTCATTTGAAACTGTTCGCCCTGAGCTTTGTGTGTGTAAACAAATGCCAATGAAATTAACAAACAATTAAGTTTGAGTTACAGCAGAGACATATTTCATCCTCAGGTCACTAGAAAATAATGTTTTGTTTATGTTCAAAAAGTCTATCTTATGTAATATACGCAATAATAAAGTTAAGCCTGGTGTTTCCAATAGCATTACTGCATTTCCATTGGACTTACAGAGGATTTTAAGTCAATTTGACTGAAGTGTAAGGTCAGTGGACTGGGAAGGAACATGTTGGGAAGGAGAACATACGACTGACCATTGGTTGATGCCAAAGATTTCCACTCCACTTTGGTCATTAATGTTCATTTGTAAATTATGAAAGCAGCCACGCTGGTAATGGACAGCGAAGGCCCTGGTGGACTCGGGGGAATCTAGCTGTCATATTGAATCAAGACCTCAGTTCGTTTGACATTCAGCAGGTCCAAGTATGGATGGGAAAACTTGACATATGTCAGAGAGGCAATGCATTGCTTTAGCATGTCTTCTGAAAGGCAAGGAAGGTTGTGATTAAGCAAAACTTCCCTTAGAGAGCAAGCAGAATGATCTGAGGATGCCCAGATTGTGTCTTAAGAAATACACTTGATGTTGTGGTCAAGTTGAGCCCAATTGCAGGCCTCCAGAAATCTTCTTCTGCTCAGGGGAGTCACTGCAACCTCAGCTGCCCTCCACTCTGGAAGTCATATACAGTCATGGAAGTGATGAAAGTCCTGGCCAAAAACCCCTTGGACCAGATAGTCGGAAAAATATCTGACATTAATATGTTTATGATGGATTAAAGCAAGTACCATCTGAATTTATTCTTTTGTTATTGCTTGAAACTACTTTGATTTTCTCAAACAATACTGCTCTCCAGATGTTTGAATAGGTTCTTGGAATCATGAGTCAATTTTAAGGGGAAATAATGGTGGTTTTGCTTTGGAAAAGCTTGGGATTTGCAACTAGCCTACATGGGAATCAAAACAGTGCATTTAATACAAAAGGCATGATTCACATGTAGTCTGGGTGCAAGCCCATCGGTGCTGACAAGTCATCATTCAGATTATAGCTAAGAAAATCGAAATTGAGTATTGTGAGGGCTAGAACTAAAATAAAGGATGTTAGCAGGCATTGAAACTCTTCCATCAATAAAAGACCAATGTCTTTCTGAGGGAATCTCTCAAACCATTTCTGTAGATAAGCTTGTAAAGGTACCACCGAGGTCCTATTAGCCAAAATGTTGATGGAAACCACATGGCACACATCAGCTCCCATTCAAATCACAGGTGGACAACAGAAAGTGGGTCAATCTCCTCACAGTCTCGTTTCTCAAAACGTGACTGTTAACGATGAAGAAAAAAAAATACGGCCTAAATGTTTGCATAGCCAAACCGGACTGTTCTTAATCGACACATAAAAATCCTTCCTCTGTTTTAGTAGTCTTTTTAAAATCACATTTTATTGGACACATACACATATTTAGCAGATGTTATTGTAGATGTAGCGAAATGCTTGTGTTCCTAGCTCCAACAGTGCAGCAGTATCTAACAATTTTTAGGCCCCATTCCCCTCCTTTCCAATGTTCAGGTTGAATACTTTTTGACCAATTGTCTGTTTACCTTACATTCCAATGGTTGCTCAATATTATATGGGTCTACAAAAACAATTGCACATAAAGTAATGATTGATGTAAGTATTATAGAGCGAATTACCCACTTATAGGCTTGTCTTGGTTAAAAAAATAATATCGAAGCACTCAACCTTTTTAAGTTTTATTTAGTTAAAATGTAGACAATTGGCTTCTGTATAAATTTCTGCTATGTAGGTGTTGAAACTAGGTTTAAGACAGTACCCTTCTTTTCAAAGTGGAGCACAGTGGTTTTATTGTGAGCTGAGAGGAGGCATCCAAGTGGCCAAGGGCGTCATGCACCCAAAGAATCTGAGGGGGCACAAAGTATGTGGGGAGGGTCTGTAAGCAGTGGTGGGAAAAGTACTAAGTATATTTAAAACCAGATACTTTTAGACTTTTACTCAAGTAGTATTTTACCCGGTGACTGTTACTTTTACTTGAGTAATTTTCAAATTTATCTTTACTTTTACTGGTACTGTGGTGGAAAAAGTACTCAATTGTCATAATGTTATTTGAGTAAAAGTTAAAAGTAAATTCTGTACATCAAATTCCTTATATTAAGCATACCAGACAGCACGATTGGGAGAGTGGGAGCAGGCGTGACGGGCCGGCCGAGGCATGGGCGCTGGTCAAGCTGGCTGGGGCGTAGAAGCACGACGAACCATGGGAGGCGTGGGAGCCTGACGATCCGGCTGAAACGTGAAAGCCCGACGATCCTTCTGAGGCGTGGGAGCCCAACGAACCAGCTGTGACGTGGGAGTCTGATGGGCCGGCTGAAGCATGACGTGGGGTGGGCGCCTGCCGAGCCCACTGAGGCAAGACGACCTCTCGAGCCAACTAATGCATGGCAGCCCAACAAGCTAGCTGAGGCACCTCCGGTTCCCTCGTGACGGCAACTGGACCCGACGCCACCAACCAAAACTCCCTGATGCTTCTTTTAGTAGTGTCAGCATTCTGTAAGGATCGACGTTGGTAGACGAGAAGCAGATACGGGGAGTGAACATTGCAACGGACATGGAACAGGACAGTGTCTGGACATGAACACATAATGACATTAATGCTGACACAGGGAACAAACGGGAGCAGACAGTTATAGCCATGGCAATCAACAAAGGGAAGGAATCCAGGTGAGTCCAATGAGTGGTGCTGCGCGTAATGATGGTGACAGGTGTGCGTAATGAAGGACAGCCTGGCGCCCTCGAGCACCAGTAAGGGAGAGTGGGAGCAGGCGTGACAGTATTTGTGTTGAGTGAGACCGACAGAGGCAGTAGGGATGACAATGCGTTATATTGATAGGTGCATGAATTGGACCCTAATTCTGTTCTGCCTGAGCATTCGAAATGTAACGAGTACTTTTTGGTGTCAGGAAAAATGTAGCGAGTAAAAAGTACATATTTTATTTAGGAATGTAGTAAAGTAAAAGTTGTCAATAAAATATAAATAGGAAAGTAAAGATACCCCAAAAAACAACTTAAATCGTACTTTAAAGAATTTTTACTTAAGTACTTTACACCACTGTCCATAAGTTGGATCATTTTTCAAACACCTGAAAGACCTTTTTCCTGCAATCTAAAAACATAGTCATTATGCTTAATTCTATGTAAAAAAAAAAGTTTTTTTCTACATATCTAAGCATACCTCTGACCGGTGTTTCTTCTTATTTTTTAAGAAACTAAATATGCTTCTCTGCAACTCTGCTAAAATCTGGGTCAAAATTGAAAGGAATGTGAGTCTTATTCAGTACATTTAGATAGTGCTTGCTTTTCAAAGTCTACCAACCTTACCAGTAGCCATGCCAGCTAAGACAGTTAGACAAGCTAGCTACTCTAACTTGATTGATAGCCTGAAATGGCTTCTTGGTATATAAACTCAGCAAAAAAAGAAATGTCCTCTCACTGTCAACTGCGTTTATTTTCAGCAAACTTAACATGTGTAAAATTTGTATGAACATAAGATTCAACAACTGAGACATAAACTGAACAAGTTCCACAGACATGTGACTAACAGAAATGGAATAATGTGTCCCTGAACAAAGGGGGGGGGGTCAAAATCAAAAGTAACAGTCAGTATCTGATGTGGCCACCAGCTGCATTAAGTACTGCAGTGCGTGTCCTCCTCATGGACTGCACCAGATTTGCCAGTTCTTGCTGTGAGATGTTACCCCACTCTTCCACCAAGGCACCTGAAAGTTCCCGGGCATTTCTGGGGGGAATGGCCCTAGCCCTCATCCTCCGATCCAACAGGTCCCAGACATGCTCAATGGGATTGAGATCCGGGCTCTTCGCTGGCCATAGCAGAACACTGACATTCATGTCTTGCAGGAAATCACGCACAGAACGAGCAGTATGGCTGGTGGCATTGTCATGCTGGAGGGTCATGTCAGGATGAGCCTGCAAGAAGGGTACCACATGAGGGAGCAGGATGTCTTCCCTGTAACGCACAGAGTTGAGATTGCCTGCAATGACAACAAGCTCAGTCCGATGATGCTGTGACACACCGCCCCAGACCATGACGGACCCTCCACCTCCAAATCGATCCCGCTCCAGAGTACAGGCCTCGGTGTAACGCTCATTCCTTCGACAATAAACGTGAATCCAACCATCACCCCTGGTGAGACAAAACCGCGACTCGTCAGTGAAGAGCACTTTTTGCCTGCCCTGTCTGGTCCAGCGATGGTGGGTTTGTGCCCATAGGCGACGTTGCCGGTGATGTCTGTTGAGGACCTGCTTTACAACAGGCCTACAAGCCCTCAGTCCAGCCTCTCTCAGCCTATTCCGGACAGTCTAAGCACTGATGGAGGGATTGTGCGTTCCTGGTGTAACTCGGGCAGTTGTTGTTGCCATCCTGTACCTGTCCCGCATGTATGATGTTTGGATGTACCGATCCTGTGCAGGTGTTGTTACACGTGGTCTGCCACTGCGATGACGATCAGCTGTCCGTCCTGTCTCCCTGTAGCGCTGTCTTTGGCGTCTCACAGTATGGACATTGCAATTTATTTCCCTGGCCACATCTGCAGTCCTCATGCCTCCTTGCAGCATGCCTAAGGCACGTTCACACAGAGCAGGGACCCTGGGTATCTTTCTTTTGGTGTTTTTCAGAGTCAGTAGAAAGGCCTCTTTAGTGTCCTAAGTTTTCATAACTGTGACCTTAATTGCCTACCGTCTGTAAGCTGTTAGTGTCTTAACGACCGTTCCACAGGTGCATGTTCATTAATTGTTTATGGTTCATTGAACAAGCATGAGAAACAGTGATTAAACCCTTTACAATGAAGATCTGTGAAGTTATTTGGATTTTTACGAATTATCCTTGAAAGACAGGGTCCAGAAATAGGGACGTTTCTTTTTTTGTTGAGTTTAGTTATGAGGTTGCGAGATTGGGAACCTATCTGGGCTAGCTAAAGCCAACTTCATAAATTTGCTAAGTGGACAAGAAAAAAGCAACATTCTTTTCTTTTTTATGTTTACTGGACCAGTCACGTGCCTCTGTGCCCCCTATGGGCTTGACGCCTCTGCAAGTGAGCATATTCTCCTGCTCCTGTACAATGTGCCGGCTAAACTAAACCACTTCTCACAATACTTTTGGTCATACTTGTAATAGCGCGACAACCGACTTTGGAATGTGAAAACCCAACACTGCATATGGATCTATAACCCAGTGTGGAGAGAACACTTTCCATTTAATGTCTTGTATATTTCTCTTTCTCTCTGCCACAACTCAACCAACTGCAGGTCTGCCCCAACTCAACCAACTGCAGCTCTTTTCAGAGAGAGTTGGGAGGAAGTCTGGGAATCCTGTCAGGCAGCGTCTCAGTCACCGCTTGAACTCATCTGTGAAGGCTGGGCCTACCACGCAGGCAGCTTCTCAGTCACTGCTGAATCCATCTGTGAAGGCAGGGCCTACCATGCAGACAGCGTCTCAGTCACCGCGGAACTCATCTGTGAAGGTTGGGCCTACCACGCAGGCAACGAACACATCCATATGTTACAAGCACCATATAAATAACAAATTGTGATTTAAGTGTTGAGAGGAGCCAAATGTTTGTTGGACGGGTTGACATTAAAGTGGAAGAACGTCAAGGTAGGAAACCAATCAAGCCTGGACTCCATCTGCTTTTAATGCTCTGAGAGAAACATCTTCCAGCTGCTCTTCAGCCTTTTCCAGGGATTGTAATTTAGAGTGAAAAAAACACACAGCTCTTTCCGTTGCCCATGCCAGCAGCCCAACCCAAGTCTGTTGGGGGAGGGGGGTAGTTTAGATGATATAACTGGCAACTGTTGCCATGTCTTACAGAATACCCCATGATTTTTAGTAGTGTAAATTGTTAGCCATAAGTGAGAAATTTGTCAGATTTCTTTGTAATTTATATTGACATTCACATATAATTCACCGCTAAAAAGAGTAATCTTGTTGCCTCAAAGAAAATCTAACAACTGAGTTGATTGAGTATGCTACTAAACATGCCTCTTATACACTGAACAAAAATATAAACGCAACATGTAAACTGTTGGTGCCTTGTTTCATGAGCAGAAATAAAAGATCCCAGAATGTTTACACACAAAAATATTATTTCTCTAAAATGTTGTGCACAAATCTGTTTACATCCCTGTTAGTGATCATTTCTCTTTTGCCCAGATAATCCATCCACCTGACATGTGTGTCATATTAAGAAGCTGATTAAACAGCATAATCATTGCACAAGTGCACCTTGTGCTGGGGGGCAATAAAAGGCCACTCTAAAATGTTTTGTCACAACAGAATGCCACAGATGTCTTAAGTTTTGAGGGAGCGTGCAATTGGCATGCTGACTGCAGGAATGTCCACCAGAACTGTTGCCAGATAATTAAATGTTCATTTCTCTACCATAAACTGTCTTCGTAATTTTAGAAAAATGTGCAGTCTGTCTAAACCAGCCTCACAACCGCAGACCATGTGTATGGCGTTGTGTGGGCGAGCAGTTTGCTAATGTCAACGTTGTGAACAGAGTGCCCCATGGTGGCGGTGTGGTTATGGTATGGGCAGTCATAAGCTACGGACAACGAACACAATTGCATTTTATCGATTGCATTTTGAATGCACAGAGATACCGTGACGAGATCCTGAGGCCCATTGTCGTGCCATTCATCAGCCGCCATCACCTCATGTTTCAGCATGATAATGCACGTTCCCAAGTCGCCAGTGGTGGAAAAAGTACGCAATTGTCATTGTTCAGTAAAAATAAATATGCCTTAACATAAAATGACTCAAGTAAAAGTGAAAGTCACCCAGTAAAATACTACTGTGGTAAAGGCCTAAAATAATTTGGTTTTAAATATACTTAAGTATCAAAATTAAATGTAATTCCTAAAATATACTTAAATATCAAAAGTAAAAGTATAAATCATTTCAAATTCCTTATATTAAGCAAAGCCGACGGCACCATTTTCTTGTTTTTTATTATTTTATGGATAGCCAGGGGCACACTCCAACATTTAGACATAATTTACAAATGAAGCATTTATGTTTAGTGATTCCACTAGATCAGAGGCAGTAGGGATGACCAGGGATGTTCTCTTGATAAGTGTGTGAATTGGACCCTTGTCTTGTCCTGCTAAGCATTCAAAATGTAACAAGTACTTTTGAGTGTCACGGAAAATGTATGAATTTAAAAGTACATTATTTTCTTCAGGAATGTAGTGAAGTCAAAGTAAAAGTTGTCAAAAATATTAATAGTAAAGTATAGATACCCCCAAAAAAATACTTAAGTAAAAATACTTTAAAGTACTACTTAAGTACCTTACACCACTGCAAGTCGCAAGAATCTGTACACAATTCCTAGAAGCTGAAAATGTCTGTTCTTCCATGGCCTGCTTACTCACCAGACATGTCACCCATTGAGCATGTTTGGGATGCTCTGGATCAACTTGTACAACAGCGTGTTCCAGTTCCCGTCAATATCCAGCAACTTCGCACAGCCATTGAAGAAGAGTGGGACAACATTCCACAGACCACAATCAACTGCCTGATTAACTCTATGCCAAGGAGCTGTGGCGCACCGCATGAGGCAAATGGTGGTCACACCCCTACTTTTTTTTTAAGGTGTCTGTGACCAATAGATGCATATCTGTATTCCCAGTCATGTGAAATCAATAGATTAGCGCCTAATGAATGTATTTAAATTGACTGATTTCCACATATGAACTGAAACTCAGTAAAGTCTTTGAAATCGTTGGGTTTCTATTTTTGTTCAATATAATTCAGTGCATATCTTTCTACGTTCCAACAGATACACATGGAATTAATCAAGATCAGAGGTTTTCATGCAACATGACTTTTTAAGTAAGATGAATATGATTTTATTTCTGTATCCTTGAGACCAAATATGTTTATTGAAAATCATAATAATAATCTAGTGGAAATTCAGACAGTTACATTGGCCTTGAACCTTGCATCTATTGTCCCATCTAGTGGAGGTATTTGGTAATGCATCCATTTTCCTCATATTTGAAAAAGCCTGTCATATCTAATTTTAGTAATCTAATCACACTGTATAGGAGAGCCTAGAAGCCTGGCACACAAGACTAATCATATCAGAACTTGGACAGAATGCCAACGGACAATGACATAACATTTGACCTTTCAACAGGGACTTTTATTTATTTTTAAAATAATTCATACAAATGCATACAGTCACAAACATCTCTTTTTGGATATTGGTTAACCAAAAATAATGATATTTATAATATATAGTATGTATATTGCTAACCTACTACTTCACCAGAAGAGAGGCAATGTATGTCTGCTACTAATTGTGCAGCTGGGAGCTGCTTCTCTTCTCAGACACGTTACAATCAAGTCACACTGACACAGGCAAGCAGTACGTCAGGTATGCACAAGACAGGGGGGTCTTCTCTCCCAAAATGCACAGTTTTAACATTTATACAGAGGCTGAAGACTACAGAACAACATGCCCCTTAAACTGAAAGAACAAATGGAACTTAAAGTATTTTTGCTAATATAGACCAGAGGCAGGCGGGTAGAAAAACAAAGCACTATGTGGTGTAGAAGAAAAAGAACTAGGGAAACTCCATTTCCTGAGAACCTGTGCAAAAGCTGCCTCTTTTGGGGCTTGTTGGGAAACATATAAAACAAAAATTCTATTGTCTTTTTAAAATCGGTTGTTTAGTTTTCACCCTTGTTTTTCTTTTAGACTGCACTACAAATAATTGTTTTCATATTTCTAAAAACTGTACACAAACAGTTACAATCATGTTATAATCAACTACTTCTGCTTTAACAAGAACCCATAGGACACAGAAACAGACATTCGCCCACGTTACTTGGACAAACTATAGTCTAAACAGTAGGATTGGCTTTAAAGGATATTTTTCTCTTTTCGAATCCACAATATTATTCTATTTTTTTTTCTACACAAAAAAAAAGTTTCAAAAAGACGACTGACTCCACTATGGTTGGACCAGATGAACTGTAATGGACCTCTGTGAGTCTGTCTGTTTCATGGCAGCTGTTTAGAACCCATGATGCTTCAGTTCCATTCCTCTTTGGGGTGATGAAGACCAGCAGAGTTCTATAATTGGACAGAGAGCTCTGTGGGGCGGGGCTACAACTGGTCGTTGGGGTGCTGCTCTCTGTCCAACTCTGCTTTTCCCGGCTGGCCCGGCGAGGGGGCGCGAGGGGGGTGGGCGGCGCTGGACAGGCTGTGTGTGATGGGCACGGCACTAGGAACGATCCCCTCTACAGGCGGAGGGAGCCCCCCAGAGGCCAAACTCACAACACCAGGAGGGTATCTGGGAGAAGGAGAGGATGCCCAGAAAATGAGTCACCAGCATCCACAAATAACACCCAGCATTTTATTTTGGCCTGTGGCAAAATATGCATACAGTGCCTGTATCTACATGTTATTCTGTACCAACAGTGGCTGTATTACCTGTATGCCCCATTGACCTCAGGGTGACTGACAGCAGGGGTCATACTGGCCCAGTGACTAGTCTGGCTAAGGAACTCCTTATTCACACAGTTCTTCAGGCTGTCTGGAATACGACCTGGAAGCAGGAAACGGTCACTGATGAAGCACAATGTGCTTATTGGGGAGTTGTTATTGTGGCTTTTCTGTTGTTTATTAGTGAAAGGGGAGCCTGACACAAGAATCCACCTGAGAATACCCATGCTTAGTGTAATGGTGTTACCTGAAATGGCTCGGCGGATCTCCCTGGCTGCCTCCTCTCTCATCTCAATAGAAGCCTGTTCACTGTACCAGGCAGCGTGGGGAGTACAGATGAGGTTTGGAGCATCTTTCAGAGGGCCCTGGTTGAAACTGAGACAGAAGAAACATGGGAATTTATTGTTAACATCAATTCAACAGAGTGTCATATAAATATCAGTAGAATGAAAACAGTAGAAGAATTCAAAGTTAGCTCACCCGAAGGGCTCTGTCTCGTGGACGTCCAGGGCCGCTCCTCGGATCCTCCCCTCTTTCAGGGCCTGAGCCAGGGCTTTCTCCTCCACCAGCCCCCCTCGGGCCGTGTTAACCAGGAACGCACCCTGGCGCATCTACAACACACCATATAAAATATGTAGACCGTGCAGGACACAACTGTAAAGGACATGCTACATTGGTCTTCTTAGTAGATTTAAATCCCCCAGTGCAGTGACATGGATCCAGTAGGCTTCTGTGAGTGAGTGTCTATATATTTCTGTCTGTGCAATTGCATGTGCGTGTCACGGCCCCAACCTGTTTGATGGTAAAGTCGTTGATGAGGTGGTGGTTGTGCTCGTTGAGGCTGCAGTGGAGGGTGACACAGTCGCTGTGGAAGAGCAGGTCCTGGAGGGTGTTGACGCGCTGCAGGCCCAGGGCTCGCTCCACTCCGTCAGACAGGTACGGGTCATAGAATATCACATTAAACCCAAAGGCTTTGGCTCTCAGTGCTACAGCCTGGCCAACACGACCTGAGGACAGACAACAACATGGACATTTGAGTAATACCCAGACAAGTAAATAGTTACAGCAAGGAGATACAATAAAGATGAATTCCTTACACATTCACTATGCCTGTTTTGTAACACATCACAGCTCAAAATGGCATACAGAAAAGCCATCGAACTCTACTAAACAAGCCCATATTTAAACAACCGATTTCCTATTCATTATACCGACAATGTTATCTTCAGCTAACAGCCAGTTGGGCAGTGTAATACAATGTACAGGTGCAGGATCTTAATTTGAGCCAGTTTACTACAGCAGGAATATAATCCTGCAGCAACAAGAAATGTGAATTATTATGTGGATTATAATTAATGGAAATGTTTGTAGAGGTTGATACATTTTTCGTAAGGGAAAATCAAGTCTGAAATGTCAACGTGGAAAGCCTTTTTAAACCTCAAATACACTACAAGTTTTAAATGTCCTGCATTGGAGGAAAGTTATCCTGCAACAGGGTGATCAAATTAAGATCCTACATCTATAATATAACATTGTACTGTAATATCTCACACTAACCGAGGCCGATGATGCCAAGTGTCTCCCCACGGATCCGCGCCGCCCCAGACGCCACCTCCCTGATCTGCTCCACACTCTGGACCCGGGTGCCCTCGCGCAGCGCCTGGTGGAGCCACGTGGTCCGTCTGTACAGGTTAAGGATGTGACACAGTGTGGAGTCCGCTGTCTCCTCCACCGATGCTGCTGGCATGTTACACACTGCTATCCCTATTGGAGGACAGGACGAATGTAAACAGCTACTCCTAATGTAAGGTGGGTATAGACCTACAGTACCAGTCAAAAGTTACAACACACCTATTTATTCAAGTGTTTTTCTTTATTTTTACTAGTTTCTACACAGTAGAATACTAGTGAAGACATCAAAACTATGAAATAAACACATATGGAATCATGTAGTAACCCAAAAGGTTTTTAAACAAATCAAAATATATTTATTTTATAAAATGGATTATAAAGAGCCACTCTTTGCCTTGATGACAGCTTTGCACACGCTTGGCATTCTCTCAACCAGCAACACCTGGAATGCTTTTCCAACAGTCTTAAAGGAGTTCCCACATATGCTGAGCACTTGTTGGCTGCTTTTTCTTCACTCTGCGGTCCAACTCCTCCCAAACCGTCTCAATTGGGTTGAGGTCGGGTGATTGTGGAGGCCAGGTCATCTGATGCAGCACTCCATCACTCTCCTTCTTGGTAAAATAGCCCTTACACAGTCTGGAGGTGTGTTTTGGGTCTGATAGTGGGACTAAGAGCAAACCAGATGGGATGGCGTATCGCTGCAGAATGCTGTGGTAGCCATGCTGGTTAAGTGTGCCTTGAATTCATTCTAAACAAATCACAGACAGTGTCACCAGCAAAGCGCTATCACACCTCCTCCTCCATGCTTCACGGTGGGAACCACACATGCAGAGATCATCCGTTCACCTACTCTGCGTCTCACAAAGACACAGGGGTTGGAACCAAAAATCTCAAATTTGGACTCATCAGACCAAAAGGACACATTTCCACCGGTTTAATGTCCATTGCTCGTGTTTCTTGGTTCAAGCAAGTCTTCTTCTTATTGATGTCCTTTAGTAGTGGTTTCTTTTCAGTAATTCGACCATGATGGCCTGATTCACGCAGTCTCCTCTGAGCAGTTACTGTTGAGATGTGTCTGTTACTTGAACTCTGTGAAGCATTTATTTGGGCTGCAATTTCTGACGCTGGAAGCTAATGAGCTTATCCTCTGCAGCAGAGGTAACTCTGGGTCTTCCTGTCCTGTGGCGGTCCTCATGAGAGCCAGTTTCATCATAGCGCTTGATGGTTTTTGCAACTGCACTTGAAGCAACTTTCAAATAAATTTTCCGGATTGACTGATCTTCATGTCATTTCTCATTGCTTATTTGAGCTGTTCTTGCCATAATCTTCTGTATACCACCCCTACCTTGCCACAACACAACTGATTGGCTCAAACGCATTAAGAAGGAAAGAAATTACACAAATGTACTTTTAACAAGGCACACCTGTTAACTGAAATCCATTCCAGGTGACTACCTCATGAAGCTGGTTGAGAGAATGTGCAAAGCTGTCATCAAGGCAAAGGGTGTCTAAATCTTTTTTGGTTACTACATGATTCCATATGTGTTATTTCATAGTTTTGATGTCTTCACTATTATTCTACAATGTAGATGCTACTAAAAATAAAGAAAAACCCTTGAATGAGTATGTGTCCAAACTTTTGACGTGTACTGTATCAAAACATTTTTTCTTTTTATTATGCAGATCTGAGCAATTGCACTTTATTTAAATGGAATATC
The DNA here is from genome assembly GCF_965601325.2 of Salmo salar. Taxonomy (NCBI): domain Eukaryota; kingdom Metazoa; phylum Chordata; class Actinopteri; order Salmoniformes; family Salmonidae; genus Salmo; species Salmo salar. The sequence continues at coordinate 86,243,393 of NC_138299.1, forward strand.
ATAACATGCAGAAAATAATAGAAGATTTGACCTAGTGATCAGTTCACAGCCTGTAAGTCTTTAGGTGGACATCCGTATCAAGTTGAGAAAGAGCACAGCAGGATCTCACCTAAATCTCCAGCTGACTTGATATCGATGTTGTCGAAGCCGCTGCCTATGCGAACAATGATCCGCAGTGCCTTGAATTTGTCAAGGTCCTCCCTCATTAGTGTGATGGTGTGATACACCAGAGCTCCTACAGCCTCGTTCAGTACCTGCCAACACAACGCTATGAGGTTTAGTACATTACAGCTCCTACAGCCTCGTTCAGTACCTGCCAACACAACGCTATGAGGTTTAGTACATCACAGCTCCTACAGCCTCGTTCATTACCTGCCAACACAACGCTATGAGGTTTAGTACATCACAGCTCCTACAGCCTCGTTCAGTACCTGCCAACACAACGCTATGAGGTATAGTACATCACAGCTCCTACAGCCTCGTTCAGTACCTGCCAACACAACGCTATGAGGTTTAGTACATCACAGCTCCTACAGCCTCGTTCAGTACCTGCCAACACAACGCTATGAGGTTTAGTACATCACAGCTCCTACAGTCTCGTTCATTACCTGCCAACACAACGCTATGAGGTTTAGTACATTACAGCTCCTACAGCCTCGTTTAGTACCTGCCAACACAACGCTATGAGGTTTAGTACATTACAGCTCCTACAGCCTCGTTTAGTACCTGCCAACACAACGCTATGAGGTTTAGTACATCACAGCTCCTACAGCCTCGTTCAGTACCTGCCAACACAACGCTATGAGGTTTAGTACATCACAGCTCCTACAGCCTTGTTCAGTACCTGCCAACACAACGCTCTCATGTTTAGTACATCAGCGGACAGTTATACAGCACCATTCAATAAGAGAAATAGAACTAAACTAATGTGTCATCCGAATGCATAGCAATTCATTAACCATAGCGGTGTTGTTGTTCCATAGGCCCTGACATGGGCTCTCCATTGGGCTCTTGTAGTGATAGCCCATCTATTCTCACCACGTTTGACGTTTCATTTCATGATCAGCCCAACTGCAGCTAGTACCATACGCTCTGCCACTTCTCCCTTTATACGCTGTGTAAAGCCACCATGTAGCTCAATTAAACTGAAAGGGGATCTTTTAATTAGGCAAGGAGCTGGGTGGTTATGGGCCTGTGAAAGGGAATGAGGAGAGAATGTGGGTGCCATCTGTTTGTGAAGGGCCAGGAAGAGCTCAACGATTCAGCCTGCCATACATTCAGAACCAGAGCAGGAGAAAACACACACTGGGAATCAGCACTACAGGAAGTATGGATGGCCAATTTTCCTCTGATGTTTAATTTTGCTTTCTTGCACTGGGTGGGAAAAACACTGGATATAATCAAGTCATATTATATTATTATTATCTTTCACCTTTATTTATCTAGGCAAGTCAATTAAGAACAAATACTTAATTACAAATGGCTGCCTACCAAAAGGCAACATAAATTAAAATAAAAAAAGATACATAAAGTCTATTGTACTGTTCTGTTAATTAGGGAGATTCCATTTATTTTTACTGAAATATGTATACTTGTCAGGCTTATTTCTGTCATTGTAAATTAGTTGTTTGTGTCATTGTTTTTAGGACATTGTTGATTACGGTGTTTGAACAAACTTGTTTAACAGCACAGGGTCTTGCATATAATATGGTAAACAAATACTGTTTTTAGGCCAGGGATTCTTTTTTAAGTCGAATTAACTTGAAACTGGTAGCATGTAAATGAAGCTGAGCAGACAGATAACATGTAGAGCATGGCAGGACCTTCTCATGGATCTCCTGGGTGGACTGGGCATCACAGAAGGCCACAGTGGCCACGTCTTTCAGGATGGGCATCTCTATGGTGCAGTCACGCCCGTCCAGCAGGGCCACCAGGGGCCGGGGGTGCATGGGCCCGTTCATAATTGGGGGCCGGATGCCTGTAGACAGAGAGGATGGGTAAACATACTATATTTGACATCATAGTCTACTGTTAAGGACCGCTCACAGACAGTAAGTCTGGAAAGAGGTATGTCTATAGTATGGGTTGTGATATGACATGGCAGTGTGGGAAAATTGCAGCTGTGTTTATGATCTTGCTTACTATTTTCCACCTAAAACAACCACTAATCCAGTTGTCAGTTGGTATGTTAATGATTCCCATGCGAGTAAACAAAAATCCACAAAAGGGGTCTCATACTTTATTTGGGTTTCAGAGAATTATTTGCGGTTTTTAATAAGTCAATATTGCATCCATGACTGGAAAGCCATTTAAAAATGTCATAGGTCATCTTCATGGATGTTTCTGAAAAGCCGCCAGGAGCAGGAGCCTTTCATAGAAAATGAGAAATACACCCCCTGATGGTGCAATTCATCAAATGATGGTGAGAGTGGTAACTAAACTTTACATGACATTTAACCAACTGCCATGCCCCTATCAACTATAAAATGACTAAACCACTTCAGTGAGAAACCAATTTAAAGAGCAACTGTGTGGGTCAATTGCACTACGGTTCACACACAGAACAATGCAACTGTGCATCAAATTGTTAGAATAGGTTTCATTTTCTACACTGATGCTACTCATTGTCCCAAATAATCTGTGTTTTAACTGTACATCCACTTGTTTTGGAAGATATCAGTAACAAGGGGATGTAGTGTACTTTACTACACAATTCAGTCTTCTGGATTAACACTGGAATTAGTCCACATATGAGCACCAGTTCTACATGGTATTCCACGTGCTCTAATAAGGGATTCATGTGAACACATCAACAGGGAGAAATAGTGAGAAGGGAAAAAGATCCCCATCATCGCTTTACTGACACATTTACAGACTCTGTTCTAACTGGAAGGAAATATCTTTCATTCCAGTGGAGGATATGACCTTGTGAGAATCAGTAGGAACGACCCTTGGGTCCAATATTCTAAACAGTGTCTCTTGTGGCCTAAGAGTTGTCCCTCCTCCGTCTGCTACAGTGAACTGTCATCTATGCTCATACAGTCAAAGCTACTTCCTGAAAATAAGGTCAGCACCCCAGAAAACCCCAGTTGTGTTCTACAAGGATATCAGAGCTGTCCTCTAACATGCACATGTGAAATGCTTCAAACATAGCTCTATTTTATTTATTAGACTATTGTTTTTACAGTGAGCATGCCAGGAATCAGCCCATTCGATTTCAATACAGCACAATAAAATCTAGATTTGCATTCATATTAAAGGTAGCATTGTAACTGTAACCACCATAGGGAGAGGGAAAAATGGTGCACCTGTGAGCAGCTCGAGCTGTGTGATTTATGATCATAGCCAATCTGGCACAAACATGGCGTGACCGTCTCTACCCACTGTTGTTCCCACAGGAGATCTCCCTCCCAGATGAGCCAGGGGAGTCTAGACACACCCCTCTCCTTCAGCTCACTCCCTCATCAGCTACCAGTCACACACACACACACACACACACACACACGCACACCTGCTCATACACCGATACACACGCAAGCGAACGTGTGCGCACACACACAGGCAAACACAATCACACAAGCACTCTCTCACGTACACAGATCACTAAGCCCCGTCTGGTTGGTCTACAATACATTTTTCTTCAAAGATGACAAAAATGCTAAAAAAGAAAAATAAGAACAAACAATGCATGTTTTATCACCACTATCATGACATTCCATGGCCATAATGATATGTGAGCTTTGTATTGTGGTAATTCTGCCAATTTGAGCACCCCAGGGGTGAATTGGTGTGTCAATTTTAATTAGATAAGACACGATCCTTTGATCACAGAATCAAAAGACCCCTATGAGCCCAGACATGAATAATCATACAAAGATCAATCATGAAGATCAGACAATACCCCCAATGTAGACAATATGCTGCTGTTGTGAATACAAGAAAACAAAATGTCCAAGTAACAGACACCAGTATGAAAACATGGAAGTATTCACCATAGCAGCATCAGTGCTAAGCACCTACATAGCTGTTTTCTGTACTTCCTGAACCTGAAGTATTCCCCTAGTAGACTGTTCTAGAATCAAAGTTTCCTTCTCCCCTGAAAGGAAAATGAGGAAGCAAGTCAAGGCCGGAACTGGAAATACCGTTCCCCACTGCACAATGAACAGGAAATATGTGCTGTGTGTGTCCTTGCCTCACATTTTCAGAGGGAAATAGTACTGTCCTTCATCCCACAGGAGGCTAATCGTTCCCTGGATCAACACAGAAAGGCTCTAACCCCTCACACACATCTCCTCTGACCAGGTCCAAAACAGCTAAACAGAAACACATTCGGAGTGGAAAGCAAGTCATTACAGCATTGTAAGTGGCTGAATGGGAGAGATGAAAGATAATGGAGAGAGAAAGAGAGAGAGGGGAGGAGGGAAGGAAGAGGGGGGAGGGGAAGGTAGAATACTGTACAGCACACTGAACACACATATCTGTGTCCACACCACACAACGCAATCACAGTTAACATTTGGTCCCATGCACAAAAGGAAAGGTAAATGTTTACCTAAAGGCAAGCCTTTGTTCAGCAAATGCGAGCTTCCCATCTTTTTCCCCAAAAAAGGGCATTCACTTCAGCAAGACATCATAAATCCACAGCATATGGCGGATACTTGAATGTTCTTCCTTTTCCCCCTCAGTGACAAACATACATATGCTCCCCCTTTTTTTTACTTCCCTTATGCTCCCTCACTCTCCCTTCCTTCCTCACTTTCTATTTCGACTATCGCTCTCTGTCACACGCGCGTGCACACAGAATGCAAGTGTCACTGCATTTATGGGAGTGGGAGATCGAGAGAGAGCAGCCGCGTGAGTGAGGTGGCTGAAAGAAAATGAGAAAAGAAATGGGGTGGAGCTAAGGCCACACGAAATGTAGCTTTTGTTTTCCGAAAGAAGGCCAAATGTAAAGTGTTATGCAATAACAGAAGATAGGCTATAGCCAACAGAAGAAAAGCAAACGCCCTAAAATAAAACATGTAAATTAAAATGTGATACATAATAACTTTGCTGAGTTTCAGTTTACAGTGCATGGTGTACATTTGCTGCATATCAAGACAAAGATGTGTAATAACATAATAATAACATAATAATTACATGATTGACTTGTTTGTCTTTAAGATTTAAAACAAGCATTAAAAAACCTACACATCTTTAATTATCGATTGTGATTACATCTTTGAAATAAGTTACCATATGGTTTCTCAGTAAATATGATTAAAACCATAGATATCTTGACTCACTGTTAATGACTCTACTGTTAATGACTCTACTCTACTAAGGTGTCATTGTAATTCATGCTCCTGAGACAAACACACAAAAAACTCTTATTTGAATGACAGCCCCAGTGTGTCACCGGTGATTATCCAGAGCCACAAAATTCTGAGTCTTTATGGTAAACTAATGAGGTAAATCCTTTTGGATTTTTGGAAATACAACACAAGGTTAATTTGATAGCACATTCAATTATCAAACAAATACTGTGTCCCAAAGCTCTCTATGCTGGTTCACACCCTGGCCAGTGATAAGAACTATGTTGCCATTTTTAAAGATCTATTCACCTGGTCACTGCAAAGTTTTTTTCTGCACAACTTCTTACAAGCGAATGCTGGAAGGTAAACAGATCTCCACTTGTGCTTGAGTGGAAAATACTTAAGTGGGAGACTTTTGTTTTGTTACTCCATTTCAGCCGATCTAGCACAGCATGTCCTCTAACATGTATCCCATCCAGGCTACATCGCTGTATCATAGGGCTAGATAACTCATATGAGCCGAATTAAAATATCCCAGAAATGTTTCATACGCACAAAAAGCTTGTTTCTCTCAAAACATTTCTCCTTTGCCAAGATAATCCATCCACCTGACAGGTGTAGCATATCAAGAAGCTGGGAACAATAAAAATGCTACTCTAAAATGGGCAGTTGTGTCACACAACACAAGGCCACAGATGTCTCAAGTTTAGAGGGAGCATGCAATTGGCATCCTGACTGCAGGAATGTCCACCAGAGCTGTTGTCAGATAATTTAATGTTAATTTCTCTACCATATGCCGCCTCCAACGTTGTCCTATCGGTCCTATCGGCCTCACAAACGCAGAGCACGTGTAACCATGCCAGCCCAGGACCTCCACCTCTGGCTTCTTCAGTTGCAGGATCGTCTGATACCAGCCACCCTGATGAAACTGATGGGTTTGCTGATGAAACTATAGGTTTGCACAACCAGTCTCTGGGAAGCTCTTCTTCGTGCTCGCCGTCCTCACCAGGGTCTTAACCTAACTGCAGTTTGGCGTTGTAACCGTCTTCAGTGGGCAAGGATATCCCTGCCGGCCAAACCCTTTGATGGACACTGGCATGCTGGAGAAGTGTACTCTTCACGGATGAATCCCGATTTCAACTGTACCGGACAGATGGCAGACAGCGAGTATGGTGTTGTGTGGGTGAGCGGTTTGCTGATGTCAACGTTGTGAACAGAGTGCCCCATGGTGGCGGTGGGGTTATGGTATGGGCAGTCAATTTGAATGCACAGAGATACCGTGACGAGATCCTGAGGCCCATTGTCGTGCCATTCATCCGCCTCCAGCACCTCATGTTTTTTATTATTTTTAATTATTATTTTACCCCTTTTTCTCCCCAATTTCGTGGTATCCAATTGGTAGTAGTTACAGTCTTGTCTCATCGCTGCAACTCCAGTACGGACTCAGGAGAGGCGAAGGTCGAGAGCCATGCGGCCTCCGAAACACAACCCAACCCAACACAATGCACATCCAACCCGGAAGCCAGCCGCACCAATGTGTCGGAGGAAACACCGTAGACCTGGCGACCTGGTCAGCGTGCACTGTGCCCGGCCCACCACAGGAGTCACTAGTGCGTGATGAGACAAGGATATCCCTGCCGGCCAAACCCTCCCCAACCCGGAAGATGCTGGGCCAATTGTACGCCGCCCCATGGGCCTCCCGGTCGCGGCCGGCTGCGACAGAGCCTGGACTCGAACCCAGAATCTCTGGTGGCACAGCTAGCACTGCGATGCAGTGCCTTAGACCACTGCGCCACCCGGGAGGCCCCCAGCACCTCATGTTTTAGCATGATAATGCACGGCCCCTTGTCATCAGGATCTGTACACAATTCCTGGAAGCTGAAATTGTCCCAGTTCTCCCATGGCCTGCATACTCACCACACACGTCACCCATTGAGCATGTTTGGGATGCTCTGGGTCGACGTGTACGACCGCGTGTTCCAGTTCCCGCCAACTCTATGCGAAGGAGATGTGCCGCGCTGCATGAGGCAAATGGTGGCCACACTATAGCTTTTTTTAAGGTATCTGTGACCAACAGATGCATATCTGTATTCCCAGTCATGTAAAAAAATTACACATTTTCTCATATGAACTGTAACTCAGTAAAGTCTTTGTAATTGTTGCGTTTCTATTTTAGTTCAATGTATGGGCATGTTGGCACATTGCATCTGCCAATTAAATAGCCCCAGATACAAATATTCCTTTGTGGATCATTTAGCAAAGTAACATCTAAACACGAGCAGAGCTGGGAGAGAATGGAACAACAACTGACTATAAACACAGAGTGTGATACAATCTGGAACCGCCACATAACACATGAAACAGTGACTCATTGAATACGGAACACAGAAAACACAAATATCTTGAATGACAATATGGCATCCACTGTTATATCTGAACTGTACATGAAATAAGACATGCAGTAGAGGGGAGAGAAGAAGATGTGAAGGGTAAAGAGAGAAGGACAGAGAAAAGGAGGGGAGAGGAAGATGCCCCAGAGAAAGATTATGCTGTCTGAGCCAATGGTCTGAGCACAGACTGCAGCCAACTCCCCAGCACTCACTGCAGCGTAGCTAATGGTTCTGCTCCTTCACATCGGATTCCACAAACAACCAGAGAGATGCACAGGCCAACCAAAGCACTGGCCATTTGATGACTGACAGCAAGTCTAATGTCGTCTTTTAAGTTGCAACGGACCTATGTGAATGTTATACTGTAAATAGCAGATGCTGGTTATATTTGTGGAACTAGCCAAATGTATAATTGGATTGGTTATGCTTTTCTGAGAGAGAGAGAGAGAGAGAGAGAGAGAGAGAGAGAGAGTGTCAATAAAGCCCTTTGAATTGAATTGGGGGGGGGGGGGGTCCAACAGACCTATCTTTTCGTATTAGGAGAATTTAAAGGTGTGTGGAAAATCAGAAACCTGTGGTGTAGGACTCAGTGTTGATTGCTTCAAAATTCTTCACTCCTTGTTCTTGAAAAAGCACAAGCGTATCAGTGTAAAATGCACTACTGACTCCTAGTAATAACACCGAAAAACCTCCCACACACACACATTATCTCTCAGTAAAGAGGGCTGGGAACAGCATCACAATACAGTTCAAAGTATTAGACCACTGATAAACACACAAAAACACCATACTACAGTATCTACAACTTCTCATCTCCATACTTCCCCCCTATGCCCCTCCCCTCTCAGTGCCACTCAGCATACTCCCCCTCGCTGAGTGAACACAACGCTGCCCTGTATCCTGACCTAGTGACCTGGACAACCACACACGGCACAAAGGAACCACAACATGGGGGTGGACGATCACAAACCTTGCATCACCCTCTTCTGTGTCTCAAATCCAGACTGTGCTTGTGCTTGCTAAAACATGCGGCAGAGCATTGGCCAATCATAGGAGCTATGTGACAGCCAATCAAGGTTGGCTGCCTCTGGATAGTAGCCAATCACAATATGGCTCATTACTCAACTAGACAGGCTTGGGGGGGGGGGGCTCCTACAGGAAAATAAATCTGAGCATGCAGTGGAGAGAGGGGGAGGGGGAAAGAGAAAAGGGAGAGAGTGTATGGGGAACAAGAGTCAGTAATGGCTGAGCGAAATATTTTTCAAATGGCACGTTGGATCAGACAATAGAACCTTTTACCGAAAGGAATTCTTCATGATGTTTTATGCACATTCAAAATATAGATCATATACATAAGGAGGTGGTCTACTGTTCATTCTTATATCTTTAGACATTGACAGTGCACTGCTTAAAGTAATGTGTATCTTTGTAGATTTGCCATTGAAACCAATTACATATACTTACATGTTCAAGTAGATTTGGTCTTCTTTTTAGCTCTGGAAAATAAATAATTTCTGATCATCAGCATCTGTTGCCTTTGTCATGTGATTGTATCACTGAGAAAGAATGGCATAGTGCAAACAAACTGAGTCTGAGTGGATTGTGATCATCATTGATAATAGGTTCTGAGAAGGACAGCTTGGAAAAATTGTCAAAAACTCCAGCCACCCAAGCCACAGACTGTTCTCTCTGCTCCCGCATGGCAAGCGGTACCAGTGCACCAAGTCTGGAACCAACAGGACCCTGTACAGCTTCTAACTCCAAGCCATAAGACTCCTAAATAGCTAATCAAATGGCCACTCTGGACAACCTGCATTGACCCTTTTTTACACTAACTTTCATGCTCTGACTCTATGCACATACACTGGACTCTACCCACACATACTTACAGTGCATTCAGAAAGTATTCAGACCCCTTGACTTTTTCCACATTTTGTTATGTTACAGCCTTATTCTAAAATTGGTTGAGTTGTTTTTTTCCCCCTTCATCAATCTACACACAAGACCCCATAATGACAAAGGGGGGGGGAGTTTTTTGCAAATGTTTTTTTTTTTTTTAAAGAACTGAAATATCAGATTTACATACATTTTCAGACCCTTTACTCAGTACTTTGTTGAAGCACCTTTGGCAGCGATTACAGCCTTGAGTCTTCTTGGGTATGACGCTACAAGCTTGGCACACCTGTATTTGGGGAGTTTCTCCCATTCTTCTCTGCAGATCCTCTCAAACTCTGTCAGGTTGGATGGGGAGCGTTGCTGCACAGCTATTTTCAGGTCTCCCCAGAGATGTTCGATCGGGTTCAAGTCCGGGCTCTGTCTGGGCCACTCAAGGACATTCAGACACTTGTCCCAAAGCCACTTCTGCGTTGTCTTGGCTGTGTGCTTAGGGTCGTTGTCCTGTTGGAATATGAACCTTCGACCCAGTCCAAGGTCCTGAGCGCACTGGAGCAGGTTTTCATCAAGGATCTTGCTCTACTTTGCTCCATTCATCTTTCCCTCAATCCTGACTAGTCTCCCAGTTCCTGCCACTGAAAAACATTCCCACAGCATGCTGCTGCCACCACCATGCTTTACCTTAGGGATGGTGCCAGATTTCCTCCAGACATGACGCTTGGCATTCAGGCCAAAGAGTTCAGTCTTGGTTTCATCAAACCAGAGAATCTTGTTTCTCATGGTCTGAGAGTCCTTTAGGTGCCTTTTGGCAAACTCCAAGCGAGCATTTTACTGAGGAGTGGCTTTCATCTGGCCACTCTACCGTAAAGGCCAGATTGGTGGAGTGCTGCAGAGATGGTTGTCCTTCTGGAAGGTTCTCCCATCTCCACAGAGGAACTCTGGAGCTCTGTCAGAGTGACCATTGGGTTCTTGGTCACCTCCCTGACCAAGGCCTTTATCCCCCGATTGCTCGGTTTGGCTGTGCGGCCAGCTCTAGGAAGAGTCTTGGTGGTTCCAAACTTAATCTGTTTTGTACCCTTCCCCAGATCTGTGGCTCCAAACAATCCTGTCTCGGTGCTCTACGGACAATGTATTCAACCTCATGGCTTGTTTCTTTCTCTGACATGCACTGTCAACTTTGGGACCTTATATAGACTGGTGTGAGACTTTCCAAATCATGTCCATTCAATTGAATTTACCACAGATGGACTACAATCAATTTGTATAAACATCTCAAGGATGATCAACGGAAACAGGATGCACCTGAGCTCAATTTCGAGTCTCATTGCAAAGGGTCTGAATACTTATGTAAATAAGGTATTTCTGTTTTTTATTTTTAACTCTGCATTGTTGGAAAAGGACCTGTAAGTAAGCATTTCACTGTTAGTCTACACCTATTGTTTACAAAGCATTTCACTGTTAGACAAATAACATTTGAGCTTCAGTTCATGACTAACAGGTCATGTAAAGTCCATTATTCAATAAAAAGATAACTTCACTTACTTAATACATCTTGAGCAACTAAAGGCATTTTGAAATGACCATTTAACATCAAGATATCTTACAGATTGTACCTACTAGGCTTGTGTTTTGTCAACAGTGTCATTGCCACCAGTGTCATTCATGTACGCCACCAACAGCTAGCTCTCTCACCTCTCAGTTGTTCTTAAAACCCCTGCCGCATGTACAACCACGTATTCGAAAATAAGTAAAAAAGAAGAAGCTTGCTTGGGCCCAATTTCATTCAACAGACATTTTTCTACACACCCCAAAAATATTTTACTGACGACACCAGCACACTAGATGGCTGTAGTGAGCATACGTATTTTTTGCACTGCAAGTAAAATCCTAGAAATTCACAAATGAAGATGGCGGTGCAAGAGACAGCTGCCCAACTATCCATGGCGCTGAAGGTTCAAGAGTATCCCACTTTGAAGGTTTGAAATGGCTTATTTGAATGAAAATCAAGACTAACCGATCGTGATGCAGGCATGAGCTTCAGATTTGTCAAACTAGGCGCTAATTCCGATCATTTGGCTGGCTATTAGCTATCAAGCTAACCAACGTTAACGACGTCAGGCAGGGGCAAGTTGGTTCAAAACAACGGGGCAAATGTTAGATTGAGGTTATGAAAAGACTTGGTCAGATACAACATCCCAATCCAGTAGTTGATTGTCAATTATCGAGAAGATTGGTGGTTATTCGCAAACGTGGTTAGCTAAAAATATACACATTTGCCACGTATCTTATGCTAACTTGCTAGCTAGCCAGCTGATATCTGTCGTGTCGGCTAGCTAGCTTTAGCTGGTTCTCTGTCCATATTCCGTGGCTTGTGAAGTCAGCAATTCATCACACTGCACGTGATAACGTTAACATTACTTGGAATTGGATGGCCAGCTCGTGTGTGAATACGTTTCCTCTGTCACTGACGCAGATTTGAATGCTAACAAATTTCTAGGTTAGATCAATTTAACTTAACTAGTTATTCACGTTTGTTTCCAAATTCACCATAGCTAGCTGTTAGCTAGTATTGTGTCCCTATGAAATCAACATGCCATGACAAGGATGGTTCCTCACCAGCCGTGTGAAGTACAGCGTCACCAAAAATATTCAGATGTCGCTAGCATGCAAGCTAACTAAGTTAGTCACAAATCCAAAGCGACATGAATGCTAGTCAGTTGATCGTTTACAACTGTGTAATTATGGTCAGTGGACTAGTTAGTAGCTATTACTAGATGTTTTTTTAAAGCTAGCTAACAAGCGCAGTGTCCTCAAATTACTGCCTCGACAATATGGCTGAGAAGATCGAGTTTGCAGCCATATCACACTGCGACACTTATTGTTATGTGGCTGCTGCTAGACGGCTGTATGTTTGCTTTCTTAGTCGCCATTTTATCTGAATAGTCGTTTAATTAAATTGGGATTGTAAGAGTACTTGTACGACATTTAAGTGTTGTTACTTTAATTCGCATAATAGGACTGTGATGATTGATATTATCAGAGCTGAGGCCTTAGTAGCTTTGGGACACACTGTCGGGAGTCTGTATTGGTTGGACGCCCTGAGTTGTGAATCATTCTGGTGGGTGGCAAAGGAAAATAACCCTACCACAATATAGCCGGCTTAACCAAAGAAACATTTCCTTTCAACCCTTTCAACAAAAGCATTTGTATAATCTCGAGGAACTCTACTTACCAGATGTAATTTGAAATTTGACCCTTGCTATGAAATAAACGTCTGAATCCAACTTTTGTCCGACCCACGCCAGATTTAGCTGTAGGAAGTCTCGCGTGAAGTGCGTGGTCTAATGGCAGCCCTCTAACTCAACGGGAATATGGTGCTGTAAGGACAAAAGTTGACATATTTCACTTTACATCTGGTAAGTAGAGTTCCTAGAGATTATACAAATGCTTTTGTTGAAAGGAAATGCTTCTTTGGTGAAGCCGGCTATATTGTGGTAGGGTTATTTTCCATTGCCAGCCACCAGAACAATGCACAACTCAGGGAGTCCAACCAATATAGACTCCAGATGTCCCAAAACTAAGGCCTTATGTGGTTGGTTGGAATCTGTTATACATTAAGAACACCTTCCTAATATTGCATATCAGAACACCTGCAATTCGTCGGCGCATGGACTCTACAAGTTGTCAAGTGTTCCACAGTGATGCTGGTCCATGTTGACTTGGCTGGATGTCCTTTGGTTGGTGGACCATTCTTGATAAACACAGGAAACAGTTGACTGGATTTAACAAGTGACAGCAATAAGGGATCATACTTCTGGTCATGTAGTGTATGTGGACACCTGCTTGTCGAACATCATTCCAAAACCACCATGGGCATTAATATGGAATTGGTCCCCCCTTTTCGGCAATAACAACCTCCACTCTTCTGGGAAGGCTTTCCACTAGATGTTGGAACATTGCTGCGGGGATTTGCTTCTATTCAGCCACAAAGCATTAGTGAGATTGGGCACTGATGTTGGGCGATTATGCCGGGCTCGCTGTCGGTGTACCAATTCATCCCAAAGGTATTCGATGGGGTTGAGGTCAAGGGTCTGTGCAGGCCAGTCAAGTTCTTCCTCACCGATCTTGACAAACCATTTCTGTATGGACCTCGTTTTGTGCACAGGGGCATTGTCATGCTGAAACAGGAAAGGGCTTTCCCCAAACTGTTGCCACAAAGTTGGAATTACAGAATTGTCTAGATTGTCATTGTATGCTGTAGTGTTAAGATTTCCCTTCTCTGAAACTAAGGGGCCTAACCCGAACCATGAAAAACAGCCCCAGACCTTTAAAGTTGGCACTATATGGGCTGTGGCGGTCACACAATTTCATCAGCAGGTGATTGTCAAGCAAATAACTGTCGGTCTCACGGTAATTGACCGTTAATTAACATAAACACATTTAGCATCTCCTGGCTTCCACACACAGCCTACAAGCCATTTTAAAAAGTGTAATAAATCCATGTTATATAGCCTACCCCTTCATAATAAATCCATTATTTATTTTAGACGGGTCTAAAGATGCATGATATGAAGAAAATGTAGTCTATTTCAGAAGAAACGGATAGCATACTCTGAGGCCCGGATTGCTGCGTTGTGCCCTTCTCCCTGAGTGTGCTGCGCAATCCGAAGCGTCTCTCACTCGCATGGCTTTCAGGCATATGATCAGGTCTTTCTCACAGGCTACAAGTGAAGACAGACACATCAGGGGCGCAACTGCGCGTGTCCTTATTCAATTCCGAGGTGCATATTGAAGATATATGAAGAACTGTCCACATTTACTTTATCAGCCAACAAGATAAGTAGGCCTAACAAACAGCAAAAGCACTAGCCTATGTCAATCTACTATCCCCATAGTACTAAAGTTGACCTATTCTGTGCAAGAAATAAATATTTCAAACATAGTCTGGGACAGTTGTGGGATGCAATAGATCCAAAATGAATACAAGCACTAGCATCAAAAAAAACTTTTTTATGCAATGTGGCTGACGCAACATCAGAACGTTTAGCTTAAAATGTTGATAAACTATTAGGCTATTTCTTCAAATGGTAGTAGGCTATAAGTGTGAATATTCCATTAGCGGAAAACACCATTATCAAAAGTGACCGCAAATACAATTATGCATGTAATGCTTTTATTATAAAGGTGCATTTTTAATGGTGAAAATGATATTCCCCAAATTTGAAACTCACGTGCTGCTTATATATGCCAGTCAGGCTCTACATCCCTTGTAAAGCAGGTTAATGTGCTTAATTTTAAGACGTTATTCGGCCACTTTAGTTGTGATACAAACCTTATTAAAACAGCCCTGTGGGCTATGCTACATGAGGTGTGCGATTATGATTCGAACAAGTTGCAAAAAAAGGCATTGTTTCTTATGCTGGGCATCATTCACAAGTGATAATATATAATTCACAAGTGATAGTCTAATGGGTGACAATATTAGCCTATTCTTCATTTAATCTTGTCTTTACATATACTAAATAATATATGTGTGACATTTGTTATGATTTAGAATGGACCATTATTATTCACCTGTATCGAAACGGGCAGCGGGGAAAAATATGTAATCTATGCACTTAAATAGAGAATGGAGGATGCTTTTCCCCGTGGTTTATTTTCATGCCAGCCAGGTAGGCTATACTCCTGTTGTAAATATAAGCAATGTTCTTAACCTCTTACATCTAGATGTTCCGCTAGCGGAACACCACTCCAATATCCAATGATAGGGTGTGGCGCGAATTACAAACTCCTCAAAAATCCCAAAACTTCAATTTTTCAAACATATGACTATTTTACACCATTTTAAAGACAAGACTCTCCTTTATCTAACCACATTGTCCGATTTCAAAAAGGCTTTACAACGAAAGCAAAACCATTAGATTATGTCAGGAGAGTACCCAGCCAGAAATAATCAGACACCCATTTTTCAAGCTAGCATATAATGTCACAAAAACCAAAACCACAGCTAAATGCAGCACTAACCTTTGATCTTCATCAGATGACACTCCTAGGACATGATGTTATACAATACATGCATGTTTTGTTCAATCAAGTTCATATTTATATCAAAAACCAGCTTTTTACATTAGCATGTGACGTTCACATGCACTCCCAGGACTTCTACTTCAACAACAAATGTTGGTTTGGTTCCAAATAATCCATAGTTATATCCAAATAGCTGCGTTTGTTCTTGCGTTCAAGACACTAGCCGAAGGGTGACGCGCCGGCGCGTATCGTGACAAAAAAATTCAAAATATTCCATTACCGTACTTCGAAGCATGTCAAAACGCTGTTTAAAATCAATTTTTATGCGATTTTTCTCGTAAAATAGCGATAATATTCCGACCGGGCGACGTTGTTTTCGTTCAAAGACTGAAAATGTAAAATGGACTCTTCACGTGCACGCGTGCGCCCGTTTCATTGTTCTCAGATCGACCACTATCCAAATGCGCTACTGTTTTTCAGCCAGGGACTGCAGAGTCATCATTCAACGTTCTGGCGCCTTCTGAGAGCCTATGGGAGTCTTAGAAAATGTCACGTTACAGCAGAGATCCTCTGTTTTCGATAAAGAGGCTATACAAGGCCAAGAAATGGTCAGAGAGGGCACTTCCTGTTTAGAATCTTCTCAGGTTTTGGCCTGCCATATGAGTTCTGTTATACTCACAGACACCATTCAAACAGTTAGAAACTTTAGGGTGTTTTCTATCCAAATCAAACAATTATATGCATATTCTAGTTTCTGGGCAGGAGTAATAACCAGATTAAATCGGGTACGTTTTTTATCTGGCCGTGAAAATACTGCCCCCTATCCTAAACAGGTTAATATTAGGAGAGGGGGCAGTAGTTGTTGAGAAATAAAATAGTAGGCCTAGCCTATAGAAAACTGATGGGAACCTCTTTTTATTAGCGGCCATCACTCTGTTTTTCTCCCGCAATTGTATAGCTTATAGAAATGTTGTGCAAAAGTGTTTTGATTCGATTTTCGAATACATTTGCATTGATGATGTGTGATTAGAGGGACAATAGAGTGCTGAGTACCAGGCCGTTAGCAAGTTTGGTAGGCTACTAATGACCATCAGCAGCATCAGAGCTTGGAGAAGCCTAATTACCGTGACTAAACGGTCATGTGGAATTTGTCTCGTGACCGCCATTGTGGCTGTAATACGGTCAACGCAACAGCCCTAGACACTATGCATTTGGGGCAGGTTAGCTTTCTCCTGGCATCTGCCAAACTCAGATTTGTCAGTCGGACTGCCAGATGGTGAAGTGTTATTCATCACTCCAGAGAACGTGTTTCCACTGCTCCAGAGTCCAATGGCAGCAAGCTTTCCACCACTCCAGCTGATTCTTGGCATTGAGCATGGTGATCTTAGGCTTGTGTGCGGCTGCTCGGCCATGGAAACCCATTTATAACAGCACTTACAGTTGACCGGGGCAGCTCTAGCAGGGCAGAAATTTGACGAACTGACTTGTTTGAAAGGTGGTATCGTATGACTCTGCCACGTTGAATGTATGTCTGAAGATTGCATGGCTGTGTGCTCGACTTTATACACCTGTCAGCAACGGGTGTGGCTGAGATGGCTGAATCCACTAATTTGAAGGGATGTACACATACTTCTGTGTGTGTGTGTGTGTGTGTGTGTGTGTGTGTGTGTGTGTGTGTGTGTGTGTGTGTGTGTGTGTGTGTGTGTGTGTGTGTGTGTGTGTACAGACAGACAGACAGACAGACAGACAGAAGTATGTGTACACAGCAGCGACAGTCAGTTTGTCAAATTTCTGCCCTGCTAGAGCTGCCCCGGTCAACTGTAAGTGCTGTTATAAATGGGTTTCCATGGCCGAGCAGCCGCACACAAGCCTAAGATCACCATATATATATATATATATATTAGTGTAGTTTTCATCTGTTCAGTCTGTCAAGGAAAAAGCAGGTGTTCATAATGTTTTGTACACTCAACTAGAGGTTATGATCCCAGCAAGTGATCAAATATTTGATCGAATATTTGGAAACTTCAGCCAAATAATGAACCCTAAATGGTCAGAATGGATGACTGAAACCACCTCATGTAGCTTTTGCATTGATCATATGTACAGGTACCATATGAAACTCTGAACAAGCGCTTCAGAGCTGCACAGAAGAACATTGACCGGGAGACGAGTCACGTAACCATGGTGGTGGCAGAGCTGGAGAAGACCCTCAGCAGTTTCCCAGTGGTGGATTCTGTGGTGTCCCTTCTAGATGGGGTGGTGGAGAAGCTCAGTGCCCTGAAGAGGAAGGTAGGTTCAGACAGTTGCCCTCTGAACAGTTAGCATTGAAATGTTGCTGTGAAGAGATTTTTTTAAATGTATTTATAGTATTCCTCGATCAACCCCAGATAGCTTAGCTACCAATATTTCAGCCAACTTCACGTTTGCAAATTTCTTAAGCACTTGTTAAATCTTGTACATGTTTATTGAGCGATTTCAAAAACAATGATTTATCAACATAAGTTAATCAAAGCAGTAAAATGAAGAGGATCCAGCAGAGATCAAGTACTACATGCAGTAAGTATAGAACATGTGAATATTGGATAGGCTGCTGAGTCCATCCAGGCGGAGGATGAGAGTGCTAAGCTGTGTAAGCGGAGGATTGAACACCTGAAGGAACACAGCAGCGACCAGCCAGTGGGCGTCAATGTCTGGAAAAAGAAACGAATGGACCGCATGATGGTGGAACACTTGCTGCGGTGTGGCTATTACAACACAGCGGTCAAACTGGCACGGCAAAGTGGCATTGAGGTGCGTCCCACTTCGTCAATATGTAATCTTGTATGCGTGGATACTATTTATAGTTTCTTATCCTTTACAGTAAAAGACTTTGGTAGTATCTCCAATGGCTGCTAGTATTGTAATTGTTTAGAGAACTACATTTTCTGTGCTGTCTCTATTTCACATGACCCCTCTTTCTCCCTGTCCTTCAGGACCTGGTCAACATTGAGATGTTCCTCACAGCCAAAGAGGTGGAGGAGTCGCTAGAGCGACAGGAAACCGCCACCTGTTTGGCCTGGTGTCATGACAACAAATCACGCCTCCGCAAGATGAAGGTAAGTCAGGAGATTATGCCATGTCTGTTAGTAGATCATGATGTCTCGTACATTATATGTACATATTAACTCATTGATGCTTCTCCTTCCAGAGCTGTTTGGAGTTTAGTCTGCGAATCCAGGAGTTTATCGAGCTCATCCGACAGAACAAGCGCATGGACGCCGTCAGGTAGGAAACTGTTTCTGCTGACATTGCACATCCTGTAATAAAATATTCAGGTTAACATTGAGACATATTTAAAGTTCAAATGAAAACAATCATGATCCATGTTTTTCACAGACATGCGCGGAAGCACTTCAGCCAAGCAGAGGGGGGTCAGCTGGATGAGGTGCGGCAGGTGATGGGTATGCTGGCGTTCCCCTCAGACACCCATATCTCCCCTTATAAGGTAATACCATAAAATGCCCTAGCCTGTAGTGTGCATATGTCTTTCGGGAATGTCAAATACTGTAGGCCTGTGATCAGGTCTGATCATCTCTTTGTCTGTCAACCCTCACAGGATCTCCTGGACCCTGCCCGCTGGAAAATGCTGATCCAACAGTTCAGATACGACAACTACAGATTACATCAGCTGGGCAACAACTCTGTGTTTACCATCACACTCCAGGCTGGCCTGTCTGCTATCAAAACTCCGTATCTTTTCTGGTCACTGCTCTGTGCTCCTTAGTTTAGCTGTTTCAACCAGTAGCATGTGGTGCTCTGTCATCTGCTTGTTTTGGTGATGCACATTGTCTCCTTTTGATTGTGATGGCCAGGTCTCTATAATTACTTATCTAAAACTGCACATCAAATTCAAGGTCTTCAAAATATTTGGCTCAATGTGTTCTGCCAAAGACCTCCAGCTGTTAAGTACTAGAATGTAAAGTGAAAGTTACAGTTTTAGCCCTTAACCTTTCTGCACGCAGTCAGTGTTATAAGGAGGATGGCACCTCTAAAAACCCTGACTGCCCCGTGTGCAGCAAGTCCCTGAACAAACTGGCCCAGCCCCTGCCCATGGCACACTGTGCCAACTCCCGTCTGGTGTGCAAAATCTCTGGGGAGGTGATGAATGAGAATAACCCACCCATGATGCTGCCCAACGGCTATGTTTACGGATACAACGTGAGTCTCTACATCCCACACATTTCATCTTTACAATGGCAATGGAGTAATTGTTATTATTCATGTTAATCATTTCTCCTTCCTCTAGTCTCTTCTATCCATTCGTCAAGATGACAAGGTGATCTGCCCCAGAACCAAAGAAGTCTTCAGCTTCTCCCAAGCTGAGAAGGTGTACATCATGTGATGTGATGGATACACCTCGACTATGCCCAGCGGGTCCAGTCTGAGTGCAGTGGATCCCTCAGAAGAACCTCTAGCCCCTGCCCCAATGGCAATGCTCCACCATGTGACTGAGCCGAAATCACCCCACAGCCCACCTACCGACCTCTCGCCCTCGACCTGCCAAAACTGCCTCTCACTATGGAGAATAGTCCCAAATCACCTTGGGCAGATTTGTGAAACTAGACTAATTAACAGACTTTTGTTTTTAAAGTGTTGATGTTTTGACTTTTATTTGAACCTAGAGTCCAACCGGTAGTGTGGCACGTTAAAACTCTGTATTGCTCCAATATCATAACAGGAGCTTCTGCCTTTTACCTTTGTTAAACCAGACTTACTTCAGACTTACAGGCTGACCACATTGGTGTTTGCCACATAATGGCACTAATTTCATGATGCGCACAAGTTACATAATTTCTATGTAGCCATGTTGGGGGGGAATAAATAGAAATACTTTGAAATTGGTCATCTTGTGTTTGTCCCCCTGTGAAATCTGTGATTGCAGATCTGGGACGTTACACTCGATCTTGTAAATACTAGAGAATTGATCATTTGCGTACAGATTCAGGTCTCTCAAAATGTTAATGAGAAACATTTTAAGAACTCCATAGACCTTCCACTGATCAGGCGTGAAGAAGAACACTGTTGTTGCTTGAGGTACTTCATGGCAACCTTGTACACTGACCTATAGTATACTCTGTACACTTTTGAGGATCATAGTGGATTTGTGTCTTGCAAGGGAACATGCCAGGTCTCACCACCTGAAGAAGACTTGACAAGTGGTCCAACATAGAGCTTACAAAATACTTATCTTTTCCAGTGTTTTGTAATAACCAGTGGTCTTCCTAGTTTGTGTGATTGGAGATGCATAATCGTTTCTGCACCCACAACTGGATGGGTTAATTCATCACTTTTTATATTGATTTAGTTATACAACTCTGATATAGTCAATCCAAAATACTCAATTATTCTATCTTTAGTTTCATATTTTTCAATGATGAACATTGTGCATTGTAATTAAAGAGGATAATTATGATATTTTTTTTTTGCTCTTCATTTTTTATGATCTAGTGCTGATTTTTAAGACATTTTGTATGACTAACACAAATTGCTGCAGATTTCACAAGGGGCTACAGTTGGTCCAAATTGTTCCTTGAGATTACAGAGGGTAATCTTACCATATGTTTCAGTACCTACCATCTATCCCACCTTTTTTTCATCTTGGCTGGTTGCTTCTGAACTGTTTAGTGTTGTTATTGTGGAGAGACCGTTTAGAAACTGAGCATGCATGTTTATATTGGTAGGATAGATTGATTGTTCAAAAACGATTGCTGATAAAAGAACTCAAATTGGTTCCTGTCTTTCTTTCTCTCCACCCAACACATCTCCATAAACGTTGACATGCTGCTTTATCAGACAATATGATAGTGAGTGATGAATTCGTGGTTTGGTAGTCTGAGAATGGAACACTGACATTAATACTATAAGGACAATCAATATTCCTACCATTAAAGAATGGTAATTTATGACAATTGGGTTGACAGCTTATGTTTAACGAACCACATGGAAATTTAGATGTCAACGGGTTGAACCATTGACAGTAATAGACTAACGATTGAACATGAACACTTCCTCAAACATGGCAACGTTTAGTTGCCAAAACGTTCTCAACGTTGCAGATAGTAATGCCATAATTAGAGCCTACAGGATTTCTTGTATAGATGCATGTTTGTTCTACATAACACATTTCTATCTGAACATTCCAAAACGTGTTACAGAGCTTCTAAACCCAGAGGCGCAACATCGCGAGACATCCGTGAACGCTTGCTAAACAGACCAAGCCAGAGTTTGGGGTTTCAGAAGTCAATGAGAGAAATTGGAAAATTCTTCCATGTTTGTCAATTTTCTCTCAATCTAAAACAAAACCTAGATTCGAGCCCAATGTCGTACGTAGTTGAGCATTGTATTACTCCAACCACGTGAAAGTGACAAACTGACACGTTTTCATTTTCGTCAAATCAAGTATATCGAAGGAAGCCAACGTCGCCATCACATCGCCTACAAGTGTGATCGGGGATATCTATTGGAGAAGCAGTTTCTGCCTATCTTCATACCAAATAATTTTTATAACTAAATCAATGGTTTCCAATGGGATCAAATGAGTCATAGTGGGCAGAGCCAAGCACGAGCTAGCGAGATCCTATTGGTGCGTTCTAGCGTACATCTGCATATTTCCGTTAGGGAACGCCTCCTTTGTCAAGGGCGCGTGTGCAATTCGCCTTTGCACTCCTAATCTTTTGCAAAGGGTAAAGTCTACAAAACTTACTACCACATGTGGTAGTGAGTGTAAACGCGAACCTGATGCTTCACATTTATACTTCCGGTCAAATATCTGTCTCATTGTTCAATCTGTGTTCATACGTACTGTATTTGGGTGTGTCCTTCTTTTCTTCAATTATATTTTGTGGCGGATGGCATCCAATATGTTGCACTTTACCGCCACCAACTGGACTGGTGTATAAATCCATTATACTTTGTGACACAAAATGAAGAAGAAATTTACCCTACCCTTATTAAAAATCCTCCACTCTATTCCACTAATATTAACCCGTTATGGTCCTACACCAGGCAAACAGACACCACCACTCAACACACCCTGTAACTTCTGAAGTCAGAACTCCAGTCATTCCAATAAAAGTTATACCCCATGATCTTCAAGAATAGGATTTGGGAATATGGAAGTATAGATTAGCCAAATCGTTTTACCTGAGCATGACACCAAAACTAAGGACTTATTAGCCAGCCCTACTCTGTTGTTTATGATTTTGTTGTCATGGACAACTGATTGGGCTCATTAATTCAAGTTGAAAAATCAATGCTGCGCTCATGGAATGGCATGTTTTGAGCACTACTGAAAAGTGCTATTTACATGTGAAAAATGAATGCCATATGCTGCATTTGCTATAGGCCTATTGTTAACCTTTTAGTTGGTGACACTTTGATACCTTGATAATATGCAGCTGTTTAAAAGGCAAATCCACAGGTATAATAATAACAAAATGCCAACCTGTGTGTGTTTTGGTAAAGAAGCTGAGGGATGGGCCTGGAGAAATGTAACCACTCTCAGATTAATAGACAGAGCTATGGATGCAAGGACTGACCATCCATGATATCAGCACAATTATTTTAACCATGTTATGAGGCTATACAGTGTTTGTTACATTTTAGTCATCTAGCAGATGCTCTTATCCAGACCAATTTACAGTAGTGAACTGGTCCCCCGTGGGAATCGAACCCACAACCCTGGTGTTGCAAACACCATGCTCTACCAACTGAGCCACACGGGACCAACTACAAACTTTGGAATAAAATAAGCTTATATTTTGGGTTCTGGGAGTGTGACAGTTGAACTCAACTCATGAGGCATTTATAAGTTACATTCTTCAAGAATCAATGGATATATATATATATATATATATTGCTCAAAAAAATAAAGGGAACACTTAAACAACACATCCTAGATCTGAATGAAAGAAATAATCTTATTAAATACTTTTTTCTTTACATAGTCGAATGTGCTGACAACAAAATCACACAAAAATAATCAATGGAAATCCAATTTATCAACCCATGGAGGTCTGGATTTGGAGTCACACTCAAAATTAAAGTGGAAAACCACACTACAGGCTGATCCAACTTTGATGTAATGTCCTTAAAACAAGTCAAAATGAGGCTCAGTTGTGTGTGTGGCCTCCATGTGCCTGTATGACCTCCCTACAACGCCTGGGCATGCTCCTGATGAGGTGGCGGATGCTCTCCTGAGGGATCTCCTCACAGACCTGGACTAAAGCATCCGCCAACTCCTGGACAGTCTGTGGTGCAACGTGGCGTTGGTGGATGGAGCGAGACATGATGTCCCAGATGTGCTCAATTGGATTCAGGTCTGGGGAACGGGCGGGCCAGTCCATAGCATTAATGCCTTCCTCTTGCAGGAACTGCTGACACACTCCAGCCACATGAGGTCTAGCATTGTCTTGCATTAGGAGGAACCCAGGGCCAACCGCACCAGCATATGGTCTCACAAGGGGTCTGAGGATCTCATCTCGGTACCTAATGGCAGTCAGGCTACCTCTGGCGAGCACATGGAGGTAGCCTGACTGCCATTAGGTACCGAGATGAGATCCTCAGACCCCTTGTGAGACCATATGCTGGTGCGGTTGGCCCTGGGTTCCTCCTAATGCAAGACAATGCTAGACCTCATGTGGCTGGAGTGTGTCAGCAGTTCCTGCAAGAGGAAGGCATTAATGCTATGGACTGGCCCGCCCGTTCCCCAGACCTGAATCCAATTGAGCACATCTGGGACATCATGTTGTTGTCAGCACATTCAACTATGTAAAGAAAAAAGTATTTAATAAGATTATTTCTTTCATTCAGATCTAGGATGTGTTGTTTAAGTGTTCCCTTTATTTTTTTGAGCAGTATATATATATTGATTCTTGAAGAATGTAACTTATAAATGCCTCATGCGGCCCCCCAAAGAAATGCCACCCCACACCATGACTGACCCACCGCCAAACCGGTCATGCTGGAGGATGTTGCAGGCAGCAGAACGTTCTCCACGGCGTCTCCAGACTCTGTCACGTCTGTCATGTGCTCAGTGTGAACCTGCTTTCATCTGTGAAGAGCACAGGGCGCCAGTGGCGAATTTGCCAATCTTGGTGTTCTCTGGCAAATGCCAAACCTCCTGCACGGTGTTGGGCTGTAAGCACAACCCCCACCTGTGGACGTCGGGCCCTCATGGAGTCTGTTTCTGACCGTTTGAGCAGACACATGCACATTTGTGGCCTGCTGGAGGTCATTTTGCAGGGCTCTGGCAGTGCTTCTCCTGCTCCTCCTTGCACAAAGGCGGAGGTAGCGGTCCTGCTGCTGGGTTGTTGCCCTCCTACGGCCTCCTCCACGTCTCCTGATGTACTGGCCTGTCTCCTGGTAGCGCCTCCATGCTCTGGACACTACGCTGACAGACACAGCAAACCTTCTTGCCACAGCTCGCATTGATGTGCCATCCTGGATGAGCTGCACTACCTGAGCGACTTGTGTGGGTTGTAGACTCCGTCTCATGCTACCACTAGAGTGAAAGCACCGCCTGCATTCAAAAGTGACCAAAACATCAGCCAGGAAGCATAGGAACTGAGAAGTGGTCTGTGGTCCCCACCTGCAGATCCACTCCTTTATTGGGGGTGTCTTGCTAATTGCCTATAATTTCCACCTGTTGTCTATTCCATTTGCACAACAGCATGTGAAATTTATTGTCAATCAGTGTTGCTTCCTAAGTGGATAGTTTGATTTCACAGAAGTGTGATTGACTTGGAGTTACATTGTGTTGTTTAAGTGTTCCCTTTATTTTTTTGAGCAGTGTATAATGTATAAATCCAAATATGGATGTAGCAACTACAGATTGCCCCTTTAAGTCAATCAAAAGTGTGCAAGTTTGAGCATGTGTCCATTAGGCCAATGGATTATTTATTTTTATCAGCATAAATTAGATTGAGCAAAAAAAGCCCCACATTTATTCAATAGGCTTGGATCCACACTATTCAGCTGTTGAAGAGGGCATTTTTTTAAAACAATGATTGATAGGCAGCTTAAACTTCTTGAATTTAACCATTGTTGGGTTCAAATACACATTTAGATTTGTGAACAGCCATCCACAACAACCACAATTTGTAAGGCGCAAATAGCTAAATGAGAGAGCAGCAGTGTGATTCGTATCAATTCGCTATGTAAAAATCAATAATAAGCAGTTGTGTAATCTACTTAAAAATACTTTAAAGTACTACTTAAGTAGTTTTGGAGGATATCTGTACTTTACTTTACTATTTATATTTTTGGAAATTTTTACTTTTACTTCACTACATTCCTAAAGAAAACAATGTACTTTCTACTCAATACATTTTCCCTGACACCCAAAAGTACTCGTTACATTTTGACAGGAAAATGGTCCAATTCACACACTTATCAAGATAACATCCCTGGTCATCCCTATTGCCTCTGATCTGGCGAACTCACTAAACACAAGTACTTGCAAGGTTTTGCTTTGTTTGTAAATTATGTTGGAATGTGCCCCTGGCTATCCGTAAATAAAATAAAAACAATAAAATGGTGTTGTCTGGTTTGTTTAATATAAGGAAGTGTAAATGATTTATACTTTTACTTTTGATACTTAAGTACATTTAAAACCAAATACTTTTAGACTTTTACTCAAGTAGTATTTTACTTGAGTGATTTTCTATTAAGGTATCTTTACTTTTACTCAAGTATGACAATTGAGTACTTTTCCCACCACTAATAATTTGTAATATCCGTATCGCCGTAGACTTCACCACTGTTGTCATCCTTACCTCCAAGCGTTTATTCAAATGTGATCGTCTTTGGATGCCGTCAGAAGTCGCAACATTGGAAGACATAGCTTGGACTGTAGCCTACAAAAGCCTATTACTGCTCTTTTCCCGCGATCCATCAAATACATTTGGTGTGTCATCATAGTGGTCCATGACTTGTGGTCAGACTCGCTCAGGTGAAACAAACTTAAATGTGCGCCTTTTTTCAATGCTGATTTGAATGTCATTGAGAAAACAGAGAAGTTTCAAAGATAATTTTTCGCAAACACCCTTTCTGAATTTAAAAGTAATCCTCGAAGTAATGATCTAGTTTTTCAAAAGAATCTAATCTGATAACAATGGTTTTGCTGGTAACGTAAAATATTACAGTTACCGTTTTTTTGTAATCCCTTACATGTAACGGATAACATGTAATCAGTTACTCCCCAACCTTGCAAGTACTTATCTGCAGCTACCACCACTACATCTATTTTCTGTGATAAACGTTCCATTACTGCAGTACAGTTGATAACCATTGCTATGAACGCTAAAACAACCTGAAGCATCTATCATAGGAATCCTGTCAGGATATTGTGCCCTACTGAAGGCGCAGAAAATTCCTGACCGGAAGTGACTGTTTTGTTTGAAGCAGCTGATTGGCTAGGGCTGGGCGACGCATGCTCAGCATAACAGGCATTCAGGAGGAGCTAGCTAGCTGTCTTTGCTACAGACCTTGCTACAGTAGCTAGAAGACCTGACAGTGTAGCAGCCAGCAATGTCTTTCATAAGCTCACAATTATGAATTATTATTAAATACGACTGTCGTGAATTCTTCATAAAATATTTTGAACGGTAATCTATGTGGACGTACTGTACTGGAGTTAGTATGTATGTGTCTCGCGCGTGAAGTGGTCTTTGCCTACGTATTTGCCAGCTAGCATATAGCTAGTTTGTTTTTATCTAGTCTCTTTAAATACCATTAGCTACCACTTTAATTCAAGTATACCCAGGGGTGTCGCCGTTGGCTTAGTTAGCTACATTGCTTCTGGTTTATTTTTACATTTGTGCTAATTTGCATACTACCGTTACTATTCGTGGTTTATCTCCCAGCACTTCAGGTAAAAGGATGGACCACGCACAACGAGATAAGTTGTCAGAGCTCGTGGAAGAGTTGACCACATCTGGGGAACCACAACTAAATCCAAATAAACTGAAGGAAGTGAAAAAGATATGCAAGTAGGAAGTTCTTTCCTATAGCTAATTTACTTATTCCGCTTCAGCTTTACATACAAATGAGTACACTTTTAATTTTGTAAAACACAACTTCTCCTCTAACAGAGTTTCCAACGACTACATTGAGCACTTCTACCACCTGACCATGACGCAGCTGGCCCAGGAGCATGCCGAGATCCGCCTGTCAGCCTTCCAGATGGTCAGTGAGCTCTTCACCCGCTCACACCACTTCAGGGTCCTGCTGGTGGACAACTTCCAGGAGTTTCTGGACCTGACAGTGGAGACAGACTCAGATGAGCCTCTGCCACCACCCAAAGAGGTGGCTCGAAAGCTGAAGACCGTTGCCATCAAAACTGTGCAAGAATGGCAGACCACTTACGGAGAAGCCTATAAGAAACTGGCCTTGGGCTACCACTTTCTCAAGCAGGTTAAAAAGGTAAGAAGGATGATTAGCCTTATATAATTTTAAAGGTCACAGTAAAACAAGTAATTGAAGTGCTGTTTTGCAATAATCTTGTTTGTTTGTGTTCCTTTCAGGTGGACTTTCATGATGTTCAGGCCAGAACACTAGCTGAGAGGAAACGAGAGGAGGAGAGACAGAAAAGACTGGAGAGGATTTATAAAGACAAAGTTGAAAAGGCCACCAAGGAAATGGAAGGTGCACACCTTACATATTATTACTATTGTTTTTATTATCATTATAATAATTATATTGTATCACTTCCTTTATACACCAGGTTTAGGGTTTTCATGCATTGAGTTTAGCTAATGTATAACTTTTCTATGTGTTGTTGTTGCTTCTTCTCAGATGCCTCAGAAGAGATTGAAGAGTGTCTTACAGAGATAAACAACTGCATGAAGTTGCTTCTGCCTGCAGAGTTTGACCTCAGTGACCTAGATACCTCAACTCCAGCCAATAATTCAACCGCTTCTGTCTCTTCTGTGCCTAATGAGAAGGCTAGCACCTCCAGTGACCTAGACGAACAGCCCTGTTGTAGTAAAGACCTGGAGCTCCAGAGGGAACCCAAGAATCCAGAGACAAGTACAGCAACGAAAACCAATGAGGAGAAGGAGGAAGAGGATCCTAGTGATGAAGACAGCGATATGGAGGATGTTCTGGATGAAGATGCATTCATACGCAACACAGGACTCATATCTCACAAATACAGCCTGGACCTGAACCTCTCCACAGGTGAGTAGTCACTCACACAGGACAGTTACATCTATAGGTACCCA
The DNA here is from genome assembly GCF_965601325.2 of Salmo salar. Classification (NCBI taxonomy): domain Eukaryota; kingdom Metazoa; phylum Chordata; class Actinopteri; order Salmoniformes; family Salmonidae; genus Salmo; species Salmo salar. The sequence continues at coordinate 86,272,258 of NC_138299.1, forward strand.
CGTAACCTTTAACCTCTCCGCAGGTGAGTAGTCACTCACACAGGACAGTTAGACCTATAGGAACCCACATAACCTTTAACCTCTCCACACATGATTAGTCACTCACACAGTACAGTTAGACCTATAGGAACCCACATAACCTTTAACCTCTCCACAGGTGAGTAGTCACTCACACAGGACAGTTACGTCTATAGGAACACACATAACCTTCAACATAATTCTCGAAAGAGTTCTAATCAACACTTCCAAAAGATCACACTGAATAAGAGGTGCTGTTTTTTTTAAATGTGCCAGACAGGGAAGGAATGTCACCTTTCAGTAGTTTTCCTCAATCCCCACAGATTTAAAGTTAAAGGAGACAGAGGAAAATGAAGCAGTGGTGAACACCATGAAGGACCTGCACAAACTGCTCAGCACTAAACACCTGCCTGTCGTCCAGTACTGGGTTCAGGTAGGGCTTCAAATTCAACTGATTTTCAAAAACAGTGGGCTGTGCCCATCATTCAAATCAAATTATATTTGTCACATGCTTAGTAAACAACAGGTGCAGACTTACAGTGAAATGCTTACTTAAGAATCCGGGTTCGATCCCAGGCAGTGTCTCAGCCGGCCGCGATCGGGAGACCCATGAGGTGGCGCCCAATTGGCCCAGCGTCGTCCAGGTTAGGGGAGGGTTTGACCAGCCGGGATATCCTTGTCCTATCGCAGTCTAGCGGCTCCTTGTGGCGAGCCGGGCGGATGCACGCTGTGACGGTCGCCAGGTGTACGGTCTCTCCTGAGTCCGTATGGGAGTTGCAGCGATGGGACAAGACTATAACTACCAATTGGATATCATGAAATTGGGTAGAAAAAGGGGCTAAAAAAAGAGCCATAGTGACACGAGGAATAAATACCCAGTGAATAACAATACAGAGTAAAACTAACATGGCTATATACAGGGAGAACCAGGTAGTAACATGGCTATATACAGGGAGAACCAGGTAGTAACATGGCTATATACAGGCAGTACCAGGTAGTGACATGGCTATATACAGGGAGAACCAGGTAGTAACATGGCTATATACAGGGAGAACCAGGTAGTAACATGGCTATATACAGGGAGTACCAGGTAGTAACATGGCTATATACAGGGAGTACCAGGTAGTAACATGGCTATATACAGGGAGTACCAGGTAGTGACATGGCTATATACAGGGAGAACCAGGTAGTAACATGGCTATATACAGGGAGTACCAGGTAGTAACATGGCTATATACAGGGAGAACCAGGTAGTAACATGGCTATATACAGGGAGTACCAGGTAGTAACATGGCTATATACAGGGAGTACCAGGTAGTAACATGGCTATATACAGGGAGTACCAGGTAGTAACATGGCTATATACAGGGAGTACCAGGTAGTAACATGGCTATATACAGGGAGTACCAGGTAGTGACATGGCTATATACAGGGAGTACCAGGTAGTAACATGGCTATATACAGGGAGTACCAGGTTGTAACATGGCTATATACAGGGAGTACCAGATAGTAACATGGCTATATACAGGGAGTACCAGGTAGTGACATGGCTATATACAGGGAGAACCAGGTAGTAACATGGCTATATCCAGGGAGTACCAGGTAGTAACATGGCTATATACAGGGAGAACCAGGTAGTAACATGGCTATATACAGGGAGTACCAGGTAGTAACATGGCTATATACAGGGAGAACCAGGTAGTAACATGGCTATATACAGGGAGAACCAGGTAGTAACATGGCTATATACAGGGAGAACCAGGTAGTAACATGGCTATATACAGGGAGAACCAGGTAGTAACATGGCTATATACAGGCAGTACCAGGTAGTGACATGGCTATATACAGGGAGAACCAGGTAGTAACATGGCTATATACAGGGAGTACCAGGTTGTAACATGGCTATATACAGGGAGTACCAGGTAGTAACATGGCTATATACAGGGAGTACCAGGTAGTGACATGGCTATATACAGGGAGAACCAGGTAGTAACATGGCTATATACAGGGAGAACCAGGTAGTAACATGGCTATATACAGGGAGAACCAGGTAGTAACATGGCTATATACAGGGAGAACCAGGTAGTAACATGGCTATATACAGGGAGTACCAGGTAGTAACATGGCTATATACAGGGAGAACCAGGTAGTAACATGGCTATATACAGGGAGAACCAGGTAGTAACATGGCTATATACAGGGAGTACCAGGTAGTAACATGGCTATATACAGGGAGTACCAGGTAGTAACATGGCTATATACAGGGAGAACCAGGTAGTAACATGGCTATATACAGGGAGTACCAGGTAGTGACATGGCTATATACAGGGAGTACCAGGTAGTGACATGGCTATATACAGGGAGTACCAGGTAGTGACATGGCTATATACAGGGAGTACCAGGTAGTGACATGGCTATATACAGGGAGTACCAGGTAGTAACATGGCTATATACAGGGAGTACCAGGTAGTAACATGGCTATATACAGGGAGTACCAGGTAGTGACATGGCTATATACAGGGAGTACCAGGTAGTGACATGGCTATATACAGGGAGTACCAGGTAGTGACATGGCTATATACAGGGAGTACCAGGTAGTAACATGGCTATATACAGGGAGTACCAGGTAGTAACATGGCTATATACAGGGAGTACCAGGTAGTAACATGGCTATATACAGGGAGTACCAGGTAGTGACATGGCTATATACAGGGAGTACCAGGTTGTAACATGGCTATATACAGGGAGTACCAGGTAGTGACATAGCTATATACAGGGAGAACCAGGTAGTGACATGGCTATATACAGGGAGTACCAGGTTGTAACATGGCTATATACAGGGAGAACCAGGTAGTGACATGGCTATATACAGGGAGTACCAGGTTGTAACATGGCTATATACAGGGAGTACCAGGTAGTAACATGGCTATGTACAGGGAGAACCAGGTAGTGACATGGCTATGTACAGGCAGTACCAGGTAGTAACATGGCTATGTACAGGGAGAACCAGGTAGTGACATGGCTATGTACAGGGAGTACCAGGTAGTAACATGGCTATATACAGGGAGAACTAGGTAGTAACATGGCTATATACAGGGAGTACCAGGTAGTAACATGGCTATATACAGGGAGTACCAGGTAGTAACATGGCTATATACAGGGAGAACCAGGTAGTAACATGGCTATATATAGGGAGTACCAGGTAGTGACATGGCTATATACAGGGAGTACCAGGTAGTAACATGGCTATATACAGGGAGTACCAGGTAGTAACATGGCTATATACAGGGAGTACCAGGTAGTAACATGGCTATATACAGGGAGTACCAGGTAGTAACATGGCTATATACAGGGAGTACCAGGTAGTAACATGGCTATATACAGGGAGAACCAGGTAGTAACATGGCTATATACAGGGAGTACCAGGTAGTAACATGGCTATATACAGGGAGTACCAGGTAGTAACATGGCTATGTACAGGGAGAACCAGGTAGTAACATGGCTATATACAGGGAGTACCAGGTAGTAACATGGCTATATACAGGGAGTACCAGGTAGTAACATGGCTATATACAGGGAGTACCAGGTAGTAACATGGCTATATACAGGGAGAACCAGGTAGTAACATGGCTATATACAGGGAGTACCAGGTAGTAACATGGCTATATACAGGGAGTACCAGGTAGTAACATGGCTATATACAGGGAGTACCAGGTAGTGACATGGCTATATACAGGGAGAACCAGGTAGTAACATGGCTATATACAGGGAGTACCAGGTAGTAACATGGCTATATACAGGGAGAACCAGGTAGTAACATGGCTATATACAGGGAGAACCAGGTAGTAACATGGCTATATACAGGGAGTACCAGGTAGTAACATGGCTATATACAGGGAGTACCAGGTAGTAACATGGCTATATACAGGGAGAACCAGGTAGTAACATGGCTATATACAGGGAGAACCAGGTAGTAACATGGCTATATACAGGGAGTACCAGGTAGTAACATGGCTATATACAGGGAGTACCAGGTAGTAACATGGCTATATACAGGGAGAACCAGGTAGTAACATGGCTATATACAGGGAGAACCAGGTAGTAACATGGCTATATACAGGGAGAACCAGGTAGTAACATGGCTATATACAGGGAGTACCAGGTTGTGACATGGCTATATACAGGGAGTACCAGATAGTGACATGGCTATATACAGGGAGTACCAGGTAGTAACATGGCTATATACAGGGAGTACCAGGTAGTGACATGGCTATATACAGGGAGTACCAGGTTGTAACATGGCTATATACAGGGAGTACCAGGTAGTGACATGGCTATATACAGGGAGTACCAGGTTGTAACATGGCTATATACAGGGAGTACCAGGTAGTGACATGGCTATATATAGGGAGTACCAGGTAGTAACATGGCTATATATAGGGAGTACCAGGTAGTAACATGGCTATATACAGGGAGTACCAGGTAGTGACATGGCTATATACAGGGAGAACCAGGTAGTAACATGGCTATATACAGGGAGTACCAGGTAGTGACATGGCTATATACAGGGAGTACCAGGTAGTAACATGGCTATATATAGGGAGTACCAGGTAGTAACATGGCTATATACAGGGAGTACCAGGTAGTGACATGGCTATATACAGGGAGAACCAGGTAGTGACATGGCTATATACAGGGAGTACCAGGTATTAACATGGCTATATACAGGGAGTACCAGGTAGTGACATGGCTATATACAGGGAGTACCAGGTTGTAACATGGCTATATACAGGGAGTTCCAGGTTGTGACATGGCTATATACAGGGAGTACCAGATAGTGACATGGCTATATACAGGGAGTACCAGATAGTGACATGGCTATATACAGGGAGTACCAGGTAGTAACATGGCTATATACAGGGAGTACCAGGTAGTAACATGGCTATATACAGGGAGTACCAGATAGTAACATGGCTATATACAGGGAGTACCAGGTAGTAACATGGCTATATACAGGGAGTACCAGGTAGTAACATGGCTATATACAGGGAGTACCAGGTAGTAACATGGCTATATACAGGGAGAACCAGGTAGTAACATGGCTATATACAGGGAGAACCAGGTAGTAACATGGCTATATACAGGGAGTACCAGGTAGTCACATGGCTATATACAGGGAGAACCAGGTAGTGACATGGCTATATACAGGGAGAACCAGGTAGTAACATGGCTATATACAGGGAGAACCAGGTAGTAACATGGCTATATACAGGGAGAACCAGGTAGTAACATGGCTATATATAGGGAGTACCAGGTAGTAACATGGCTATATACAGGGAGTACCAGGTAGTAACATGGCTATATACAGGGAGTACCAGGTAGTAACATGGCTATAAACAGGAAGTACCAGGTAGTAACATGGCTATATACAGGGAGTTCCAGTACCTAGTTGATGTGCAGGGGTACGAGGTAATTGAGGTAGATATGTACATATAGGTAGGGGTAAAATGACTAGGCAACAGGAAAAATAAATGACACTAGCAGCAGCCTATGATTGTAAGTGTGTGTGTGGCATCAGTATGCATGTGTGCACATGTTGTGTGTGTGTATGTGTGTGTGAGTGTGTGGTTCCTGTTGGTTCTAGACTTGGTGCACTGGTACCACTTGCTGTGCGGTAGCAGAGAGAACAGTCTATGACTTGCGTGGATGGAGTCTTTGACAACTTTTTGGCCCTTCCTCTGACACCACCTGGTATAGAGGTCCTGGATGGCAGGGAGCTCCGCCTCTGATGTACTGGGCCGTACTCACCACCCTCTGTAGCGCCTTGAAGTTGCCGTACCAAGCAGTGATGCAGCCAGCCAAGATGCTCTCAATCATCAAACATGGATAAACCAAAATAATGGTCCTTTAAGACCTGTGTACATGTTCCAGGACAGGCTCCAGGTCTGCTTGATAGTAATGTTGATACTATTTAGGACCTGTGTACATGTTCCAGGACAGTCTCCAGGTCTGCTTGATAGTAATGTTGATACTATTTAGGACCTGTGTACATGTTCCAGGACAGTCTCCAGGTCTGCTTGATAGTAATGTTGATACTATTTAGGACCTGTGTACATGTTCCAGGACAGGCTCCAGGTCTGCTTGATAGTAATGTTGATACTATTTAGGACCTGTGTACATGTTCCAGGACAGGCTCCAGGTCTGCTTGATAGTAATGTTGATACTATTTAGGACCTGTGTACATGTTCCAGGACAGGCTCCAGGTCTGCTTGATAGTAATGTTGATACTATTTAGGACCTGTGTACATGTTCCAGGACAGGCTCCAGGTCTGCTTGATAGTAATGTTGATACTATTTAGGACCTGTGTACATGTTCCAGGACAGGCTCCAGGTCTGCTTGATAGTAATGTTGATACTATTTAGGACCTGTGTACATGTTCCAGGACAGGCTCCAGGTCTGCTTGATAGTAATGTTGATACTATTTAGGACCTGTGTACATGTTCCAGGACAGGCTCCAGGTCTGCTTGATAGTAATGTTGATACTATTTAGGACCTGTGTACATGTTTCAGGACAGGCAAAAAGTTGAATACTTTCTCCCAAGGTTTTCACCAAGGCGGGTGTGCCAGAACCGCTCCTCAGACGTGCCATCGACTTCAAGTCGTCGCTGGAGAGAGCTCTGCAGAAACACGAAGACCTGCACATTGACTACAAGGCCAGGCATCGCAGAGTGGTGAGTACAATGAAAACATTATTTAGCCTGAAGGGCAGGTGTCGAGAAATATAATCATTTGCAAGAAATCCAGATCCCTGTCATATTTTTGTGACTTCTCAGCCTGGTTGCAAGTATATATTTTTACCAGTAGAGGGCACTATTTCACAACATATTACCCACGGAGAGGATTGCCACTTGCCATGCTTTTATTTAACTAGGCAAGTCGGTTAAGAACAAATTCTAATTTTCAATGACGGCCTAGGAACAGTGAGGTAACTGCCTCATTCAGGGGCAGAATGACACATTTTTACCCCGACAGCTCAGGGATTCGATCTTGCAACCTTTTGGTTGCTAGTCCAACGCTCTAACCACTAGGCTACCTGCCGCCCCATACGAGTAGGGGAAGGTGGATACCTAGTCAGTTGTACAACTGAATGCCTTCGACTGAAATGTGTCTTCTGCATTTAACCCAACCCCTCTGAATCAGAGAGGTGGCTTAATCTCCATCCACGTCTTCGGCTCCCGGGGAACAGTGGGTTAACGGCCTGGCTCGAGGGGTTGACAACTATCAGTACGGTACTGAGGATCATTTAAAGAAAACGTCAGTGTGCAGATATCTGTGTGTGGTCTGTATTCATAGGTAAAATCCTTTTTTAAATACAAGTAAGTAGATTGCACTAATGCAGTATGCATCAATTGCTGTGTTTTTAATACAGACATCTTTATCCTCTCCCCTTTTCATATTCATGTTCAGATCTTCTCTGAAAACTGTGAAATCCCACGTGTTATTGATTTTCTCATTGGAAAAAGTGAGCGGCATCATTGACATGTTGTCCATGGCCTCAATACCATTAACACCTGAAGGCAAAAGTCCCTCAAATCTAATTCCATGTTCAGCACTTCTGTAATGTCTTTTATTTTAAATTGTTTCAGGGCCTGGAAGTGGAAGAACCGCAGTGGTTGTATTAAAAAAATGAATAGTTGGACATTTGTGCGAGGTATGATAGCGGTGTTGAAATGGAACGCATCAGGCTGAGATTAGCACAGCGAGAGAGAATGGAGAGGCAGGGCTTTAGGTATTAATAGACAGAACCATTTCTCTCCCTCTCTGGAATACTACGCATACCTAGCAGTTATGAGACTCATCATTATGACACCTGATGTCCCTTTTTAACTGGGCAGGGAGAGCGAGAGAGAGCGTTGCGTTTGAGGGAACGCGGGGAAGTGACAGTGACAGAGCGCCATACTGCTACCTGTAAAGGTTTATCACTGTCAGACAACATTTCCAATGCCGTGTGATAAAGCAACAACTTAAAGTCCTTTATCATAATTAGTTTTTCCTTTTTACCCTTAAAAGCATTTCATTACTGTATTCGCTTTATCGGGGCTCTGACAAGGATGTGATTGCTTTTTCGACTCAATAAACCCGTGCTGATTGGGAGTAAAATTGAGAAATCCAAAAAGGTAAAGATGGTAGTTTAGCTGCTTCTCACTCCACTGACATAAAAACATAGACGTGAAGTCAAGGAACAAAGTAATTACCAAAACAACTCAACCCTTAATAGCCTTGTAGTTAGTATATTTGTATGGCTTCAGCCTGCAGGACTACACTACATTGTACCACCTCACAGTTGCATAACATGCACAGAAACATTTATGAGATCCAATCATGGATTTGGGTAATTTATGTTATGTTTTAATTCTATGTTGCGTTAATTCTCTATGGGGCTTCAGTGAGTACAACAGAAAGCAAAGTATGCTTTTTTTAAACGTATCCATGAAAACTGCTTTAATTAAAATGTACCTTTGACATCAATTTGATATTTGATTGAGCAATCCATGCTCCATGTAGGACCCACTTCTCCGTCCTAGTCCTATTGTAAATGAAAGGGCCAAACCTTAACCCACATCCAGACTGAGTGCCTGCTGTACTGCAGTATCCCTCTTCCTCCAGCAGTATCCCGCTTCCTCCAGCAGTATCCCTCTTCCTCCAGCAGTATCCCTCTTCCTCCAGCAGTATCCCTCTTCCTCCAGCAGTATCCCTCTTCCTCCAGCAGTACCCCTCCTCTCTCTCCCTCTCTCTCTCTCTCTCTGTCTGCTGGCAGTGGCACCCATTTGATAAATGGAAGAGGTGGATGTGTCTGACACCAGCACTCTGCAGCTGGCTGGATCTCATTTAAGCACCTTTAATTATTGGTCACTGAGGTTTATGGTAAAGAAGGGAGTATTTGTAAAGCAGGCACCTTTTCAACCCCCTCCCCACACATTGAACATGCAGCATGGGATGAATATTGCGTTGTTTACCCAGATAAGGCATCTTATCAGGACCAGGAGGAAGAGCAGTAATTGATGTCTCTCTGTTTTTCACATTGGGAAACTGGAGATAAACAGAGAGAGTCTTTCCCCCTGCCTGTTCTGTGCTTCATCCTCACCTGATCAGGCCGTGTGTACAATATCTACAGACTGACTGGTATTAATGTTAGCAACACTCCACACTCTGTCTGTGAGCTAACGGAGAGGCTTGGCAGGCCTAGTCTGTCTTCACCCTCTGCACTCCTGGTCCACACTGACCACTGATCTGTACAGGGTTCAGTCAAGCACATGATCACTCATTTGAGATCAGTAAGCAGGATAACTGTTGTTATATCCCCGAATGTCATTATCTTTATGATGTTCAGAGACTGGGCCTATTTAATGTGAACCACTTTCAGCATGCATTTATCTAGACATAGTTCAAATATATTCATCAGATGGGCTAAGTAATAGTCTCATCATCCTATGATTGCGCCCGTGTCACGTCGCTGGTTGGCCCACTCTGCCTGTTCCAGACGTTCAGGATAAAGACATTGGGGAAGCTGACAGTGTCGTTTGGAGGATGTAGACATATATAACTTCATCTGTCAGGTGACCTGGCGGTCCCCTCCAGGATGAGGTCCCGGGGGAGGCCCCTAAGGGGCCCTCATTAGTGTATCCCCCAGACACCCAGTCGGGTAGTAGGTCTGGAATATGGACCATTACTATTGGCTGGTACCTATCTCCATGTCCCCAAAGCATCCCTCAGTCCCCCTTCTGTTTGTCTTCATGTCAGATCCTCTCCCTCCCGTTGAATCTTATTTACCCAATAGGTCTTTTCTCACTTCATTACTTTATGACAGAAACTCTTTTTATCAAATGCTGCTACAAAGTACCACACAGTATTTGGACATGGCTCTTGACCACAGAACCAATCGAATAGTAGCTAGGCTATATATGCATGGTGGAAATACTCATTAACATCAATCACTATGTGACTGGAAATGCTTTCCAAGACCAAAGCACATTTTGCGTTAGGCTACATTTTCTTATGTAAAGAAAGTAAATGCATTTAAATGATTCTTGCATTAAAGCCTTTACAATCTTCACAGAACACATTCTCCCTCCACAGTAATGCATAATGTAATATACTCCTGTATGCTGAGGAGATGGTGTCTGTCTGTCTGTCTGTGGACTTGTGTGTTTCTGAGACTGAATGCTGTCCAGCCAGGCAGTGAGGGGCATTACATTGTCTGCAGAGACAATGGAGGACAACTTAAAGAGTTTTTCACCTCCAGCAGTCTTGAGTATGTCCTCCGACCGACCGACCGACTCGCAGCGCTTAATTCCATTCCCCTGGCCGGGCATTCCCCTGGCCCAGCCGCCTTGCTCCAGCAGCCCATACACCTGAGTTATTGGTTTGCTGTAATAATTACCTTCCAGTGAGAGTGGATATTAGCATATAAATAGCAGATGAACGAAGGACCATCACAGCTGAGTACATAACATTTTTGGTTTATAAGATTGAATGGGTTTTTAAATGCATAGCCATCAAACTTGCCAAAAGACAAATGAAGTTGAGTTGAGTTGTCTGACGTTGCCTCCTAAGATATATTTTTTAAAGGATAACAGACTTAAGGAGTACACTGGAGCGGGCGCTTCCCAGGGCACAAAGTCATTGAGATTGCTTACACAATTAATTAGACCATAGAAAATATATTGGAGGGCACAGGGAGCACTTTAGCCCCCTGAAGGGTGTTTTTCCCAGTAAGTGGTGGATATATAACCAGAACCTCACCTACACCTTTCACTGGGGGAAGGGACGGAGGTTTGGACATGGCCAATCCATAGTTCACCCTGGATGTTTGAAAGCCAAGTAGCACTGGGAAGGAATGGCACGCCAAGTAGCACTGGGAAGGAATGGCACGCCAAGTAGCACTGGGAAGGAATGGCACGCCAAGTAGCACTGGGAAGGAATGGCACGCCAAGTAGCACTGGGAAGGAATGGCACGCCAAGTAGCACTGGGAAGGAATGGCACGCCAAGTAGCACTGGGAAGGAATGGCACGCCAAGTAGCACTGGGAAGGAATGGCACGCCAAGTAGCACTGGGAAGGAATGGCACGCCAAGTAGCACTGGGAAGGAATGGCACGCCAAGTAGCACTGGGAAGGAATGGCACGCCAAGTAGCACTGGGAAGGAATGGATCATATTCTTATTTAATGCGCCTGCTTCTGTCTCTAAAATGTATTATGGACACCTTTGCAGAATTATAATTAGCCTAATTAGGGAAATGTGTACAATTTGATCTTTTTTTGAATGAAAAAAGAACACACATTTTCCTGATTGAATGACATACAATTATTGTCTCTGAAATACAAAGGAATAAATAAGTAACAAATAACACCGCAGTTGTAGCCTAAAGCTGCTGTATTTGCTATGTAAAATAAAACAAATTATCTTGGGCAACTGTCCTGGAGTATTTTGTAAGAGGGAGAAAATGTGATTTTCTTTATACGTTGTACAGGATAGGAAAAAGGTCTGTTTTTAAATGCGAAGGTGGGGATAAGGGATAGAGCCCATGCTTTAGATAGGCTTGTGTCAGCAAAATGTTTCTCCTCCCCATGCACACCCCTGTATAAGAGTTACAACGCTGCCATCTCAAGATTGCAGTCCTGATTTTATCACTGCAGAATTAAAACTAAAAGAATGTCTGTCGACCAGGAATTTCTAGTGGGCTGGTAATATTATTCCATGGGGTTTTAATCTATCAACGGAGAAATAACTGTTTTGGATTAAAGAAGACAACTGGTATAAACAAAATAGCAATCTCCTTTTCCACAATTGCTAGCTACTGGGAATGAAAGACTGTACCTGGGCCTGGAGTAATGTAGAACGTTTGTTGCGTTGTGGATTGCACTTTGTCTCCTTTTCCCTGAGTTTGAGGGTGGAATCTACTAAGTTAGAATAGTTGTTAAAGCGATAATTTCTATGGTAACATTAGGTTGGTGGATTTGGCTATCTTGTACCTTACCATTGTGGTAACACTTGACACTCAGTGTCATGACACATTATAACACGGTCATAACCATGCCATAACAGCTGACATAACTTGTCATAACCTGTAATAATATGGTATTACCACTGTCATGACCCATATATTTACACCTTTTGTGACATATATTGCATTTTATGGATGGTTATGACACCTACATAAGTGTGTCAAACCCACATTTATTCAAATTAGTTTTTTCCCTGTCAAGAAGTTTCCTTGCATTTGGAAGTTTGTTTCTTAAATCCTTTGTTGTTGTCATATTTTAAATAACTTGTAGATATGACACTGTCATGAAGCATTATGACCATCCTGTGTCACTTTACTTGGACAAAAAAAATACACTATGACACTGTCAAGAAGCATTATGACCATCATAATCATATAAGCCAGATAGGCCTATCATGTACATGTCTTTATATCAGTCAAAAAGAGGGTGTCTTGTCCTCCTGAAATCTCCTCCTGCATTCATCCCAGTCATCAGCAACAGAGCATTGGGGTAGGCGCATGTCTGACATCAATGTGTGCGCAATTACAATGATAATTTAATATGGTCAATTTCAGAAAATGTTATATAACATAAACATACTGTTGACATGTAGGCTCTGATGTAATGGAATATTTTGCCTTGTGTGGCAGGTTTTGTAGGTTTTACACTCTTCTGTAGGTGTCATAACCAGCCATAAAATAACGCAATATATGTCACAACAGGTTTCAATATGTGTCATGAACATATTATGACAAGTTGTTAGCCGTTATGGCATATTATGACATGGTTATGACCGTGTTATAACGTGTCATGACACTGAGTGTCAAGTGTTACCACAATGGTAAGGTACAAGATAGCCAAATCCACCAACCTAATGTTTACCATAGAAATGATCGCTTTAACAACTCTATTCTAACTTAGTGTATTCTACCCCCAAACAGGGAAAGGGAGAGAAAGTGCAATCCACAACGCAACACAAACTAAAGTGTTACCAAAACCATTATTATATTAGAAACCATTATTACATTAGAAACCATTATTACATTAGAAACCATTATTACATTCTATGAAATAGAGGAAAATATCCTTCATTTCTTCAAATATCATTTCAAAACCATACTGCTCTTTTGCTTTCTTTCTTTCTCTCTCTCTCTCTCTGATATCAGTAATTATGAGTTAATTACTATTTAATCTGAAATTGTTGTAATATTATGGAACAATTAAATTGGTCTTTGTGTCTCATAAGCGCAGGTGTCTGTTGTATTAAGTGCAGGGCGAAGGATGAGCCACTTATTCACCACCATCTAGCTGGCCTCTCTGAGCAACATGTACATTACTGTTGCTCTTCTCTGAGCAACATGTACATTACTGTGGCTCTTCTCTGAGCAACATGTACATTACTGTGGCTCTTCTCTGAGCAACATGTAAATTACTGTGGCTCCTCTCTGAGCAACATGTACATTACTGTGGCTCTTCTCTGAGCAACATGTACATTACTGTGGCTCCTCTCTGAGCAACATGTAAATTACTGTGGCTCTTCTCTGAGCAACATGTACATTACTGTGGCTCTTCTCTGAGCAACATGTACATTACTGTGGCTCCTCTCTGAGCAACATGTACATTACTGTGGCTCCTCTCTGAGCAGCATGTACATTACTGTGGCTCCTCTCTGAGCAGCATGTACATTACTGTGGCTCCTCTCTGAGCAGCATGTACATTACTGTGGCTCCTCTCTGAGCAGCATGTACATTACTGTGGCTCCTCTCTGAGCAGCATGTACATTACTGTGGCTCTTCTCTGAGCAGCATGTACATTACTGTGGCTCTTCTCTGAGCAGCATGTACATTACTGTGGCTCCTCTCTGAGCAGCATGTACATTACTGTCATACCGCTCAGGAAGGAGATGCGTTCTGTCTCCTAGAGATGAACATACTTTGGTGCGAAAAGTGCAAATCAATCCCAGAACAACAGCAAAGGACCGTGTGAAGATGTTGGAGGAAACAGGTACAAAAGTATCTATATCCACAGTAAAACGAGTCCTATATCGACATCGCTCAGCAAGGAAGAAGCCACTGCTCCAAAACCGCCATAAAAAAGCCAGACTACGGTTTGCAACTGCACATGGGGACAAAGATCATACTTTTTGGATAAATATCCTCTGGTCTGATGAAACAAAAATCGAACTGTTTGGCCATAATGACCACCGTTATGTTTGGAGGAAAAAGGGGGAGGCTTACAAGCCGAAGAACACCATCCCAACCGTGAAGCACGGGGGTGGCAGCATCATGTTGTGGGGTGCTTTGCTGCAGGAGATACTGGTGCACTTCACAAAATTTCCCTTTCCTCATGATGCCATCTATTATGTGGATATATTGAAGCAACATCTCAAGACATCAGTCAGGAAGTTAAAGCTTGGTCGCAAATAGGTCTTCCAAATGGACAATGACCCCAAGCATACTTCCAAAGTTGTGGCAAAATGACTTAAGGACAACAATGTCAAGGTATTGGAGTTGCCATCACAAAGCCCTGATCCCAATCATATAGACATTTTGTGGGCAGAACTGAAAAAGCGTGTGCAAGCAAGGAGGCCTACAAACCTGACTCAGTTACACCAGCTCTGTCAGGAGGAATTGGCCAAAATTCACCCAACTTATTGTGGGAGGCTTGTGGAAGGCTACCTGAAACGTTTGACCCAAGTTAAACAATTTAAAGGCAATGCTAGCAAATACTAATTGAGTGTATGTAAACTTCTGACCCACTGGGAATGTGATGAAAGAAATAAAAGCTGAAATAAATCATTCTCTCTGCTATTATTCTGACATTTCACATTCTTAAAGTAAAGTGGTGATCCTGACTGACCTAAGACAGGGAATGTTTACTAGGATTAAATGTCAGGAATTGTGAAAAACTGAGTTTAAATGTACTTGGCTGTATGTAAACTTCCGACTTCAACTGTACATTACTGTGGCTGCTCTCTGAGCAGCATGTACATTACTGTGGCTGCCCTCTGAGCAACATGCACATTACTGTGGCTGCTCTTTGAGCAACATGTACATTACTGTGGCTGCTCTCTGAGCAACATGTACATTACTGTGGCTGCTCTCTGAGCAGCATGTACATTATAGTGGCTGCTCTCTGAGCAGCATGTACATTATAGTGGCTGCTCTCTGAGCAGCATGTACATTACTGTGGCTGCTCTCTGAGCAGCATGTACATTATAGTGGCTGCTCTCTGAGCAGCAGGTACGTTACTGTGGCTGCTCTCTGAGCAGCAGGTACTTTACTGCGGCTCGTCTCCCTGTTGAAAGCGATAACAGGGAGTAATTTAGACCTCATCCAAAGACAGTTTAGACCCTAATCTGCCATATTCAACACCGCTCACATGCGGTAATGAAAAATAAAATGAGAGGGAGAATAAGAGAAATAAAAAGCAAGCTTTGATCTACCTGTACTACTTGACATAAAGGTAATCATGAAAGTAATTAAGCTGAATAAATGGAAAGGCGTGCGTGAAACCGTAGCTCATACGTGGCGTGCCCTAGACAAACCAAGGACATGAGAATTATGGGTAATATTTTATGAAAATGACCCCTATATTTAAATGGCATTCTGTTATGCGTTGTAGCGCAAGGAATGGTTAACTACCTTTTTGAGTAAATTAAAAGGCATAAATTCTGTTTAGCGGCGATGCGGGCTTCGCTTCATTCCCCAGGCAGAGCAGAACAGAACAGCCTCCCTTAGTGAGGGGAGGAGGAGGAGAGAAAAAAGCCTTGGGTTGCTTTTCACTTTTCATAAATTCCCCTGCTCGGATTCTATACCCCAAAAATAATTTGCGGCCAAGGCAGCTCATTGTTATTCCGCCATGATTGATGGTGGTCATTTACTCTCCTGGGGAGTTAAGTGCCCCTGTCATTCCTGAAGAGCGTAATTGGGAGGTTCCACAGGTCAGCGCCGGTGACAGTTTTCTCTTTTGATTAGTGTTAGAGTGATAGCAAAACGTACAGGCTGGGTGATAGATGAGCATGTGCAGGTAGAGGCTCCAGGCAGAGGAGAGGAGGAGACCACCTCCCCTCCTGTCCTGAACCATGCACACCACCTTCTTTGTTCTCAGCAGCATCTTCTAACAGACAGACAGACAGACAGGGGCCATGGACACGGTGGCCACTCATCTATACCAGCATCAGTTTAGTTTCATCCAACTCATGCCCTGTTGTCTGAGAAGTGGGACGTAATAAATAGTCAAGTGCACAGCCTGAGTAATCAGACTTGGGGGGTTTATTTGGTAGTGATTATGGCTGGAAGCCTAATACCTAGGCCGGTGGTTACCACCTAGTCCTCTCAGCTCTTGTTGAGTAGATCTCCCGAAAGCGATTGTGTTGAGGAAATACAGCTGGCTGGCTCAGAGGTGAGAGCCCTCCATATCGCTTGGTGACCCGGACTTTCTCTGACTAGCCTGTCTCGGGTTCCTTATCAGCTCCACACACAGACACCTCTCCCACACCTGTGAATCAGGGCCACAGTACACTTATCGCTCCATCTGTTGGACAGCCTATTGCTTCCAACAGTTTTATTTCCTCTTCTTTCAGGAATAAAGAATAGGCTGAGATTCGGGTATTAGGTGAGTGGATTGGCCAGAACAGAGAGGTGCTTATGTGCAAACTGGGGAAGGGGGGATAGTTGAGCAAATGTATCTAAAAGTTAACAACAGCCTTTAGATACCTTTACAACTAATACATGTTGTCTTTTCAGATCATTTGTAAACTTTTAAGTTGTCTGTTTGAAAAACACTACCATAGTCAATCATATTGTATCAATTACAGTTACTGGTGAGAAATAACTAAGTTGCCTCCTGGAGAAACTCTATGTAAATCTCCCTCTCTGTCTCCCTTAACCTCAATGACAAAATTAACTAAACAAGCGCTGTTATACGCACTGACAATTAGATGGCACAGTGGTCAAATAAACCACTACGTCAAAAGGAAGCGGAAAAAAATTGGATGTGGTCAAGTGGAAATTCCATTAAGGCTTTGAATTAAAATGTGAAGACGTCCCACGTTACTGCCGAGTTAGCCGTTCGGGGCGCTGTAAATCTTGTGAACACCCTGAGGGCCGTGGGGGATACCATTTGAGTGATAATCAGCAACCGGGGAACTGCTGATGAGGTCCTAATTCCTCTGTAACCTGTCTGCAAACAAACACAGAGACAGCAGGGAGGAGAGGGGGTAGGGGACTTGAGGAAGACTGGGAGAGAAGAGTC
Organism: Salmo salar; assembly: GCF_965601325.2. Lineage (NCBI taxonomy): Eukaryota > Metazoa > Chordata > Actinopteri > Salmoniformes > Salmonidae > Salmo > Salmo salar. Next base: position 86,289,577 of record NC_138299.1, read on the forward strand.
TCTGTTTACTTCTAGTGATGCAGGGGCATGGAGAATACGGACGGTGCTGTTTGATTATTGTGGTCTTAGGAAGAGGCCTAGTTTTATGTTAGGCAAGTAAGGATAGTCTTTCTCATGTATTGTTAGATTATAATAAAATGTCTAACTAGCTACATTGCTAATGTATTACCATTTAGTAGTTTATTTTATGTTTAACCTTTATTTAACTAGGCTAGTCAGTTAAGAACAAATTCTTATTTACAATGACGGCCTACACCGGCCAAACCCGGACGACGCTGGGACAATTGTATGCCGCCCTATGGGACTCCCAATCACGGCCGATTGTGATACAGCCTGGATTCGAACCAGGGTGTCTGTAGTGACACACTAGATGCAGTGCCTTAGACCGCTGCGCCACTCGGGAGCCCGAATGGTGAAGCGGTCCTTTCCATAGTCAGTCAACTATGTTGATCTGACCCTGTACTTACAAAGACACCCTCTTCCCATCCACTAGATGAAAGCGCCGGAGGGCAGCGATGACGACGATGATGACTTTGAAGAGGTTCCGGAGAAGGAGGGTTTTGAACCCCACATTCCAGACCATCTACGGGAGGAGTACGGTGAGTTTGCTCAGCTGCAGAGGACCAGGGGAAGGTACATACACAACAGGGTCACAGCCATACAAACAGCATCTGAGAAGAGCATAATGAAGAGTAATCCCAGTAAGCTCTCACCCTCGCCTCAGGATATCACCACACACACATCACATGCTATTGATTGGATTTGTTCAGATAAACATGAGGAAGGTGCCAAAGAATGCCTCTAAAAGCTGGTTTGTTTGTAGAGTGATTGTTTAAAGCCCAACGTGTGCAGTGTTGGTGAAGGTCGTAGGTTAGGACTCAGGCACGTTCCTGGCTGGTTTTAACTTCAGATGTTCAAAAGTACTTCAGCATTGTACTCAATTATCCAGACTGCTCACCAATGGTAAGTAACATAATTGCTCATTTACCTGTGCTAAATCCCCTTATATGATTTATGACCAATGTTCTATAAAATGTATTCCATCGCTGACAGCAAACCGGTTTGTTCCAGTTCTATAGCCAGAAGTTCATTTTCCCTGTCTGTGTAATTGCTAATGGCCTCAATATTGATATATGGTTGCAAGGCTGTAACAAAACGTGCCATGCACAGAGGTCAGAGGTTGTCTGTAATGCTAGTGGATTATAACAGCCTTGTCTCCAACTGACACTATGTCATAATAGTTGACAAAGGGGCAATCTGCAATTGCTACATCCATTTTTTTTACTTTCAAATTAGTTATATACACCAATTGATTCTTGAAGAATATAACTTAAAAATGCCTCATGCTTAGTTCAATTGTCATACTCCATCAGAACCCAAAATATAAGTTGGTTGTCTTTTTTTGTAAGCAATGCAAACACGGTATAGCCTCAAAACATGGTTAAAACTGTAATTTTGTTCTCAGGGATGGTCAGTCCTCGCATCCGAAGCTCTGTCTATGAATTTGAGTGGTTACTTTTTTCCAGCTCCATCCCTGTTTACCAAAACAGAGGCAGGGCTGACCGCTTTGTTGTTGTTTGAACTGAAGATTTCTCCTTTTATACCTGCTGGCTAAAGAAGTTCAAATTGAATATTTTCTGGACATTGTGATCAAAGACAGCTTGTTTCAATATACATTGTGTGCTCAGATTCAGCCTTAAGGTAACCTTGTGGTTGGAGCGTTGTGCCAGTAACCGAAAGGTTGCTAGATCGAATCCCCGAGCTGACAAGGTAAAAATCTGTCATTCTGCCCTGAACAAGGCAGTTAACCCACTGTTCCTAGGCCATCATTGTAAATAAGAAACTCATAACTGACTTTCCTAGTTAAATAAAAATAAATTCATGTTTTAGGTTCACATTTCATTTTCCACCTAATTCCTCATCACATTTTCAAACAAAACTGACCATGTCACTTTAATTAGATTTGTTATCTGATTAGCCCTAAAACAGTCCTCCTTGTGTGTTGTCCAGTGGCTTGATTGGTTTATTTAATGTTCTTAAAGTGAATAGGAACCAGCCTACAAAGTCTGTAGCATGGCCGGGCAGGCTACTTTGATGAGTGATCTATGAAGGGATCTGTGGAAGCCATGGAAAATTAACAATGCAATGCTGTTAATGAGCTCCTATTAGCCCAGTGCTGTAATTTACAACATCCACCTAGCCTCAGTCTCTGTAGGTGGTGGGGGGGGGGGGGGGGTAGACCACAGGGAGTGGGAAGGGAGAGAGCATGCTCCCTAGTCTCTATAGGGGGGTTAGACCACGGGGAGGGAGTGGGAAGGGAGGGAGCGGGTAGGGAGGGAGCATGCTCCCTAGTCTCTGTAGGGGGGTTAGACCACAGGGAGTGGGAAGGGAGAGAGCATGCTTCCTAGCACAGCCAGGCTGAGGTGAACTCACACACACACACACACATACACTCACAAGATTCTTTGTGACTTACATAAGGGATATTTCCTCATTAAATTGGAAGCAGTCCTCCTGGGGGTAAATAATTATGATTTGGTCCCAGAATGAATCTGGCAACGTAGTGTTTTTAGTGGTACTAAATGTGATGTATTTAGTACCCGTGTTTTGACTGGATCTCTATTGATTTTGGCTTGAGGACTTTAACGGCACGTTGTAGATGTTTCTCCTGGCTGCTTTAGATGTTTTCTCAGATACCTCAGGGATTTGGTACAAATGAAGCCAGTCCAATGGAACAAGTCAAAATACAAGATTCAGTTTTAGGACAAAAATAATAATATTTGTAGCCCTGGTGCAATCAACAGTAAAAAATACAAATAAATAAAAGGTAGCCTACTCTTTTAGAAAAAAATATTTTAAGAAAGTAAAAATACAGAGAACATTTTTGTGAATATGCACTGTTTTTTCGTTTTAACTTATCGGACCAATCTATCAAATACGTCAACCCGTTTCTCAGAAAACAACTCTAATTTTCCTGTAGAAACCAAGCTTTGATCCAAAGAGAGAGAACGAGCTTGGCCTTTCCCTTTCTTTCTCTCTCAGTCCTCTTTCTCTCTCACTCCTCTTTTTTCTCCATTCTCTCCACTGCTCTTTTATCTATCCCTTTATCCCAGCAGTCCTGTCAGGACGTTATCTCTTTCTCAAATTTACATTTTAATTACAAGGCCTGCTGAACTCAGGAAAATCAATATAGCCACCATTGGCAGCCCAGCGCCGTGTCTCCCTGCTGCTAGACCTCTCTATGTACTATTATTGATTTATCTCTTTAACACCTGCAACTTTATTGCTTCAGACAAATAGCTACCATTTTGGTCAATTTGAACAGAAAAAGAAAGGATTTGGTAGTATTTCACAATTCCTCAGATGGGTTCTTTGCACAGAATGATGCAGTAAGTCAGAGCGATGGAGGACTCTTGGATTAACCCAGGGATAGGCCTACGTCATGCAGGGAATGGGCTCTGATGAGGAAGAAGACTTGTGCCTCTGACCAACATTACATTTTCTTTTATTGTCCTTTTCCCCCTTTTTCTTGTTGGGGGGAATTGTTTAGGTGTATTATTTTCACAAATACATTTGTGTCATTAATAATGTTTATTAATTCCAAAGGATTTTCTAATGTATCTGGTCTGTTACTAGGAGAGGAGATGAAGATGAGGTTAGATGCTTGCATGTGTAGCTGTAAGGTAACTCCACTCCCACTCTGCGAGGTAACAACTGTTCTTTAAACATTTTTTATTTATTTGTTTTAATAAGTTTAAGTTGTCCCGGGATGGGGCTGGGGCAGGTGCGGCTTAGAGCAGAGCTGTGATCTCTCTTCCAGCTTTAAGCTCAGTCTGACCCTCATAGAGCCCCTCTACAGCCCCTCTCTGCCCACCCAGGAGGTAACACACAGCGGCAGAGCAACTCCTCCACTCCTCCCTGCCCTGGCCTTCACTTCATAACTGGGTTAAAATCACCTACAGCAGGGTGGGCAACATCTCCAGGCTTCAGGGCCAGATGGGGATTTAGACATTCAGCGGAGGGCAGGTGTGTTTAAGAGGAGAGTCGTATGTTTTCCAAGAGGCTAGGAAAATAAATAGCTGTCCCACAAGACTCTATCTGAGCTGAGCAGTGAGCACACAGCACTAAAGCAGTAGAATGTGCTTGATAAATCCGTACATATAACAAGTATTTGGAAGTTCTTGATGTAATATGTAACGTATGGACACACTACTCTGCTGGTCATTCCAGGTTTAGAGCCGTCTACCTCTGTGGCCAGTAAGAAGCCGGTGCAGCCTCAAGTGAAGTGTCCTGCAACAGGAGCCTCTCACACCCTCTCCAGACCCAGGAAGAGAGCCACTGACGAGGAGCAGGACCCCACCTGTGCAGCCGCCACACTCCGCCTCTTCAAGCAGCGCCTCCTACCCCAGCCACCTAGCACCAGGTGACCCCTCCCTGCTTCACTTCATAGCTCTAGATGTTTATTGCACTGTTCTGTTTCAACTCCATTGTGTCGTTCCACATGAATTGGGACGGCTACTTTGGAAATATGTCTGTCTCGACCAAAGAGAAGAACCACAGCCTCAACGACTTGTTACTGCTGTTTTCCATCTCTCTCTAGCTCTGCAGCAGGAGGTCATGTGGACCCCACATACCAGGCTAGTGACCCCAGTGAGGAGAGGGACAAAGCTCCAGTCATCCCCTTCGGTCTGGACCTCTACTACTGGGGAGAGGAGCAACCCACTGCAGGAAAAATCATCAAGTACATACAGACTGACAACTTCCTCCATGACTAGCATGTTTTATTGAGTATACGTTGAAATGGAACTAGTGCACAGAACTGAACTTTTCACTAAGTTTTCATTGGTGTTGATATGGCCACTAGAGAGCACTATTGTATGTTCAGAGTCACTGCAAAGCTGTTATTAGAGATAAACAGTGTTATGAGTTCTGAAAAGAGACTCTCCCATAATACTTCTGACTAAATTCTCAGCTAATAGCTATATAGCTATAACATTGCTACAGATTGATATTATCAAAGAGCAGGTCGGTGTACATGGACAGTTCTTCACACCCCTCCCTTTATCCTGGTGTCCAGGAATAGCTCCCAGCACCAGTTCTGGGTTCCCAACGAGGTAGAGGAAGAGGTGGAGAATAAGGAGCTGGCTGCCCAGATGAAGTCCAGGTACATCACGTTCGCTGGCCGCTTCCAGCCCGTCAAGCACAGGTGCAAAACCCCCATGCCCAACGGAGCCCTCTGTGAACGCCAGGACCGAGTCAAGGTGAGCGTTTAAGTTTTTGGTGAAAGTATTACAACTGTCATTGTAATTTCTATTTTTGTATATATTCTACTGGTAATAAGTTTAGATACCAGTAAGTGAGGCTTTGCAGTTAGGCAGAATTAGAGTGAAAGTGACGTGTAGAGGATCGTTGTTGATGAGGCCAGGAATGTTGTCTGATTCCGATAGTGTCCTTTCCATGGGCCGATCATCCCACGAGACGAGCTGGGAAAACCCACCAACCCAGAGGACTCTGTGCGGCTGGAGAAAGAGGAGTGGAAACGTAGAGAGGACCAGCCTGGTGAGGGACATAAGACACTTCAATTCCAAAAACCTACAACTGACAAAACCCTTTGTATAATTATCTAGCTCACAGCAGACACAGTAATGGAAGTAATATGCTAAAAGAAATCTGATGGCGTTGATAGGTTCCTTTTCATAAAGGTCTTACCAATATCTGCCCTGTGCAGTGGCAGCTCTCTCTGGTCTAGTTTGTGGTAAAGAAGGAGAGATAATGGAAACACTTCCTGCTTCTGACTCCTCCCCCAGAACTCTCCATCAGTCCCAGGCTCCCTCAAAACTGTCCATCACTCCCAGGCTCCCTCAAAACTGTCCATCACTCCCAGGCTCCTTCAAAACTGTCCATCAGTCCCAGCCTCCCTCAGAACTGTTTATCACTCCCATCCCATCACACAAAGGACAGGAGCAAGATGACACCAGAGTCAGGGAGCCAAGGGTTCTTCCACAGCACGGGGATGAGGGCCTTTTTAGTTCAGGAAAAGATGAACTGATGGAATCACAGTCATCATCAATACCCCTGATAATGGACTGCTGTTTCTGGCTCTGGGCTCTCTCTTTCTCTCTCCTGGAGGCAGCACTAAAAGCCAATTAAGGGTGTGTTGGCTGCTGCCAGCGGGGCGTCGGATGTGCTTTCTCTGCCTGCAGTCACTTGTTAACAAACAGGTATCGGGGCCAGCTGACTCGGGCGGCCGCTGGCCACTGGCTTGTGAAATAGCATCTTTTGTAACTAACTACACTATCGATCCCCCACTCCATCAGCGCTGTAGACTCATCCAGACGCTGCCACACATTTTGTCTCTGGCTCTATGGCCACAGTGGCTCAGCACAGCAGCATGCCGGCCCGCCAGGCCACCCGCCAGGCCACCCGCCAGGCCACCCGCCAGGCCTCCCGCCAGGCCACCCGCCAGGCCACCCGCCAGGCCACCCGCCAGGCCACCCGCCAGGCCACCCACACCAGCTCTATAAGGACCTGCAGAGGTCCATCAATCCTCTCTGCCTGCCTGGTCACTCCACTCACTCTCATAGGGCACTATTGATTTTTACTCTTAACGCCCTCAAATAGTTTCTTAGTGTGGCCCCACACACTCATAGGTGGTATTTTAGATTCTATATGAAGTAACTGATGTCAGGTTCTCTGACTGTTGTCAGGCAGAAAGAGAGAGAGACCCTGGCTTGTAGACATTGCAGCACTTTTATCTTTCGATGCCAATTCTATCCTAAATATTAACTCCATTGTCAAACCATTTCATACTCTCAAAATAGGTTTGGTCAGGCTGTGATAGATGATCAAGTTAACGCTGTTAAAATTGCATGTCTTCGATGTCTGAGAGAAACAGTTACGGTTCATGATCAGTCTTTGACACATTAAGGTATAAGTAGATTTTAATTAGAGTTCCCAATTATAGTCATGACAATTAGTTAATTTGCTATGTGGCTCACGATGGCTCACCCTGAATTTGGTAATAAAGTTAGCCAGAATATTTGATTAATAATACTCCAGGCTTGTATTGAGGAGTTATTTCAACACAGTTATTATAGCAGCTAAACCCCTAGGTTATTCCCCTGAAATTACATTTACATCAGAGAAATCATTCAAAAAGCACAGTCTCAAAAAGTGTATGTTTATTTTTGGATACAGCAGAGTTCGTAGGCACAGGCCAGGACTGCTCCCGAGGCTCTGTCTGTGTAGAGTGTCAGTCCAGGCTCCCGAGGCTCTGTCTGTGTGGAGTGTCAGTCCAGGCTCCCGAGGCTCTGTCTGTGTGGAGTGTCAATCCAGGCTCCCAGCTGTCTGTGTGGAGTGTCAGTCCAGGCTCCCGAGGCTCTGTCTGTGTGGAGTGTCAATCCAGGCTCCCAGCTGTCTGTGTGGAGTGTCAGTCCAGGCTCCCAGCTGTCTGTGTGGAGTGTCAGTCCAGGCTCCCAGCTGTCTGTGTGGAGTGTCAGTCCAGGCTCCCAGCTGTCTGTGTGGAGTGTCAGTCCAGGCTCCCAGCTGTCTGTGTGGAGTGTCAGTCCAGGCTCCCAGCTGTCTGTGTGGAGTGTCAGTCCAGGCTCCCAGCTGTCTGTGTGGAGTGTCAGTCCAGGCTCCCGAGGCTCTGTCTGTGTGGAGTGTCAGTCCAGGCTCCCGAGGCTCTGTCTGTGTGGAGTGTCAGTCCAGGCTCCCGAGGCTCTGTCTGTGTGGAGTGTCAGTCCAGGCTCCCGAGACTCTGTCTGTGTGGATTGTCAGTCCAGGCTTCCAAGGCTCTGTCTGTGTGGAGTGTCAGTCCAGGCTCCCAGCTGCCTGTGTGGCGTGTGTATGGAGTGTCTGTGGTGGGTGGACGGCCACAGCTGGAGTGAACGCGAGGCTGTTGACAGAGAAAAGGCCCCTGCTGCAGGGACTTCAGACAGCTTAACTTAATAAGGGCTCTCTCTCTCCTTCTCTCATCCTGGGGATAGGAATGAAAGCACACAAAAGGCAGGACTTAACCACAGAGGGATCACAGGGCTCATGTAATAGGGGGCTTTCACCATCCCCACCCGACCCTGCCTGCCACCCCAGGGGAGACGAACACCCCCCACTCCAAATTAATTTGTAACTAAAATTGGTGCCCATGTCGCTCTCAGGGGTGATTGAGGAGAGCCCTAACGCTGGACCCAAAATACCAAACATTTTTTCAATTATTTTCTCGTTTGTTGTCGTTATGAGGCTGAGTTGATGGTGCAGTTAACCTATTCCATCAAGGTCAGACGTAGCTTTGGAGCGGGCCATCACAGCCATGATTAATCCCCCATACCATCACCATCCTCCTGTAGGACCTTGGAACAGATACTGGTCTGTCTGGGCCCTGGGCTGGCAGTATGTCTCTGACTCGGTCTCTTAAAGCCTCATCAGGTCTTCAACACTGTGTTGTCTGTAGGAGTCATTTTAACTTTGTCCTTTATTTAAAACCATAATCCAGTGTTTGGTTGTCTTTTCAATTTGTCCTGTATTTGAATGTTTGGACATGCTCGTCTTCTGGTCCATCCAAGTGTTGGGAGTAAATGGATGTTCATGTTTAGGTCTACCGTGTGTGATTGGATGTCTGCTGCTACACACCATGTTTAGGTCTGAGTGTCTACCGTGTGTGATTGGGAAAGGGGGATACCTAGTTGTACAACTGAATGTATTCAACTGAAATGTGTCTTCCGCATTTAATCCAACCCCTCTGAATCTGAGTGTCTACCGTGTGTGATTGGATGTCTGCAGACTACACACCATGTTTAGGTCTGGTAATGTAAGTATATTTGGTTGTTTAGACTGGCGGGACCCTGAGCTGATGAGGGACATAGAGCTTGCCACTGGGGAGGACCTGGGGTCCTCCAAAACCTTTGGGAAGGGCAAGAAAGGCAAGGGGAAGGACAAGAAGAAGAAGTACCCCAACCTCAGTGATCTGAAGAAGGGTGTTAACACTTCACGCTCCAGACTAGGGAAGAAGGTTTTCAACCCGTAAGTACTGCAACAAGTGGCTGTCTCTTGTGTTTAACTTAGAGGAAGTATTACCCACAACACAAGTCATCTCCAACACAATGGATACATGACCTTGCACTCACTAGACGTTGGGTGTTTAATAGACGATAGATGTATTATTTAAAAATATATACTGTAACCTTGTCGCGCTTGGCTTAATCGTCCCATGTGTAACTATTTACTTGTCCGTCTACTGTATAGTTTCAAATTCCCAATGTGTATTTGAGAGAATGAATGATTATTCAAACCTCACCTTAACATTTACTGTAGGATAACTGGTGTTCATGATGGGACGTAACCATTATTAAACACCAGTAATTCTAAACCTTTCCTACTTTATTTTTCAGGAGCTCCATGAGGCGAGTGACAGACGTCATGAATAAAATGGACAAATTGAAACACGCAAAGTTTGCAAACCAATTTAATTATGCACTGAATTAACAGGAAGTTGAGGAGGCCAGTGGATTTATAATCCTCATGTACTGTACTGGTAGAAATGACTATGGAGACTTCTACTACATTCACATCTCATGTCCATGTAACAACATCATGTTGAATTGCGTCACATTTATGCTTTCTATTTTGTAAAAAAAAAAAAAAAAAGCCTATGTTTTTAGGAAATAATTTGTCAAGTAATGTTATTTATTAATTTATGTTTAACATAAGGGAAAATGTACTGCCAATCTTTGTCACCAGTTAGCTATTTACACTTAATGTAGTCCCCCCTTTGGATTTTCTATGGCAGAACTCTTTTTACAGCTTTTTGCACTGTAACTATTTTTCCAATATCTCTTTTGTAATTATCACAACCATTGAGTGCTTAATGTATCAATGCTATTATGTGGAAGTGGTAACCCAATTTTTAACCGTTGTGACAGGCAGCTTTTAACAAATGTTGCTCTTGACTCCCATACAGTTCTGTGTCTGAGTTTGAAAGCACTGTAGGGGCTTATAGAAACTTCTATAGGTTGCCAATAGCTGCCCTGCATCGGACCTCTCTGGACTGGTAGAGAAAGCCAGCCTGTGAATCAATATGAATAATTTAATATTCACCTGAAAAAAATATCTTCCTTTTTTATATAATATGTTTTCTCTGTTGTGTAGTATGATGATAGTGAATGTGCTTGTGTTGGATTAGTGAATGTTGATTGCAAGGAGGGATATCTTCAGGCCCTGTTGTTGGCTGTTTTGGTTCAGCCAGGCACCAATTGGGCAGGTCTGGTGGGAGGCATTAAAAAGTGAATGTTGAGCTTTGATTGCATCAGGGTACTGTCTACTAGTCATTTGGGAGCACATTAAACTAATTGTTTGCACATAAGCTGTCGTTCTTTAGTATTGAAATGTATTTAACATTCCTGGGATAAAAATGTAACTCATTCAATCCACGGTGCCAGCTGCTCAAATATTATTTGAAGAGCCCCAATTGCCCCTTTTTTTCTATTTGGGCCTGTCACGCCGAATTTGCGGTGCATTATTGTTTACATAACATCTGAAAATCTACTTTATAAAAATGTTTAAAAATAAGAATTCCCTACATCACTGGAAAGTTGCCCAGGGATTCAACATGCGGTTGGAATGTCATTTTTAATGACCGAGCAAGTGTCTGCTTGAGTCATGCATTTAAAAACAAGAATTTCCTGGTAAAAAAAATCATAATAATAACCTACAAATTCATAGATATTGTTTTACTCTTTTAGATGTTTTGTTTAGCTTATGTTCACTAATATATCTATGCTAATTGTCATATTATTAAATAAAATAACTGATAGCAATATCCTCTCGTTAATATTATTTAAGATGATAATTACACTATTGCCTATGAAACAATTCAAACGAAAGTAAGATTATTTTTTCTGCACAAATGTCGCGCAGTGCGCTGTCCACTGCAATGGGAAATACAAATGAATTTAATGATTTGACTGCAAAACGTGTCGAATATAATATTTACATAACCTTTTAAAAAGGACATTTTGTCCAACATAATGCTCCAAGACTCGGACTTAATGAAAACAGCTGGCAGATAACAAGAAATACCCTTCATTTAGCTATGCTACTTTCTGCAACGGTCGGGTATGTGCGTCCCAATTTCAATGCACCCCATGCACTAAATAATTCCGCAATCTGTACATTTGTTTAGACTTTCTACAAAGGCTACTAAGTCGTTGCGTGCTTTTGCGTTTGGCCATACCTGCATGTGAAACTCTAGAACGATTCCAGGATCGCGTTCCATCATGGCTGGCATGTGCCATTTCATCACCATTTTGGAGAGCTGGTTAGGGACAGAGGACAGACTATTCCTATTTGAAGCGAAGGTCTAAAATAATATAAATAAATGCGGTATCCGTGTCACTTTTGTCCTCACAAATTCGACCAAACTATACTTTCAAATATTGTAGAATAGACCTAACTTGCATCGATAGCGCAAAAGTTTCGCCATTGCGGCTGGAATGTCATATTTTTTTGTGACGGAGCGAGTGTCTGCTTGAATCATGCATTTCAAAACAAGGGCTTGTAAGTAAGCATTTCACCGTAAGGTCTACCTGTTGTATTCGGTGGATGTGACAAATACAATTTGATTGACTGGATAGTTTTTGCACTTTTAAAGTAGCCCTAGGCCTATTCAAATGCACCTCCTTATCCCAGACGGCAAAAACATTTGAAAAAGTTGCTGAAATACAATGTATTTTGTTAGGCATCTAATAATTAATTCGTTCAAATATTCCATAGCCTAAATTGTGTTTTACGCACAAGCACATTAGGCTGTAGGGAATTTGGCATGATGTTCTTACACAATGTTTTAAAGTCAAAACCCTTAGAAAGGGTATGTCCGAGAAGACAGTCTGGCCTATAATGTTGTGAAACAAGTTGGCGTTTAAATTACCAGTGATTGTTTTTCCTCATCAATAATCGATTTATGGAGCCGTTGTCAAATTTTTTATAAATAATTCCCCAAATCAATAAATCGAAGTAGAGACATGCTGAATAAAATTGTAGACCTAAACACCATAGGCATATGCAACGGGTACAATAGCCAATAACCGACAATTTATAGGTAATTGAATTAATTTAATAAAAGTTATGCTATAGATATTAGCCATGGCTGATCCATCAATAGGCCTATGGGCTATGTATTTGTCAAAAACTCATACGTTTTTTCCGCTCAAGAGTGTTATAGATAAAGTTATAAAGTTGTAGCTTTTTTGTTCGAAGAAAATGCAACTTAGGTCCTAATAACATCGGTTGCCCCAAAAAATTATAAGTGGAGTTAACCATTTCATTAAAAAAGGGTGATAAGACAGTCTTCAGTTCCAAAATGTCCTTTAATTTGGTGGAAAGGGGAGAGAAAAAAATCGACTAAGAAAGAAGATTTAATCTATTTAATATTCGTATTAAAGTAGCTTATTCGTTAGTAAATGGTAGCCTATTGTTTTATTTTACTTTGTCTTATACTATAAAAGACGAGTCCAGATGAAATGAGCATTCATTAGAGCCAAATATTCTCAGGTAGATTAACTATAGGCCTATATAATGAATGAATAGGGAAAACTTATATGAAAATAATCATATTAAACTTTCACAGTTTAGTTACACAGTAATTACAATATGTCAAGCCATTCCAGATCTAAATGAACGATATTTATATACATCATGTAGGCCTATTTTTTTCAACTCTAATATGTATGAACTGCATTCAAAATTAAAAGCTAGACATATATTTGTCAACATCTGTATGTACATTTTGACCCCGAGTATTCACATACTATCAAAATGAAATCAAAAGTCAAATACAACAATATCTTCTTTCCTTGGTAAAGGTTGGTTTTCTTCGAACACTTGTCCTTGACGAAACAACATGAAATGTTCAGAGTTCTTCCCATCTACAGCATCAAGTGCATTTAAGAAGTCTTTAGTTAAGGGCATGTCTTTAGTTCTCTAAAACCATACGTTTAATATGGTTATTAAATTCATATCTCATTGGAGTCAATTATTTTGATAATATCGGTGAATTTTAGACGCCTCCGAAAACATGATGTTTGGGCGCAAAACTCTATAAGTATCTCCATATCTTTACAGGTGGGAAGTGTAAAACGCAGGCGCTCCGTAAGTCTGAGATCCTAACATGAAAGGTGACAGTACCGCATGACTTGGCAGAAAGGGTAATTGGGTTGTGCAGACTAGCCCGCCTGGTCCGTGACCTGGGTAGCCCGTGTGCATTGACAGATGGCTCATGGGAGGAGACGAGCTGAGTGGACTCAGGCTCCCTAGTCCATTGCTCTGGCCGTTCTGGCCCCCGCCCGTCGGGGCGCTGGTATCTGCGCCAGGGTTTTGTTTCTTCCACTTGGTCCGTCGGTTCTGGAACCAGATTTTGACTTGAGTTTCAGTCAAACTGAGTGACAGTGCCAAATTGAGCCTCTCACACACAGAGAGGTATCGGGTGGACTTGAATTTGTTCTCCAATGCAACAAGTTGTTCGTAAGTGAATGCTGTCCGGGCCCTTCGGGGCTTACCCGACTTTGAATCGGAGCCAGAACGCTTTCTCTTCGGCTTTCCTTGATTACTTTGTCCATTCGACCCTGACTGTTGAGTTTGCTGTCCGCCAGGACTGCTTGGGCTCTTGCCCGCCTGGTCGTCGTCATCATGGTGTCCCAGTTCCCCCTCCGCGTTTCCAGTTAGGGCGCTGCTGCTCTCCTCACTACACACGTCATCCTGCATCTCGCTGTCAGAGTGGGAGCCTCTTTTGAAATCATTCTCGCATTCGTCGGATCTGTAGGCACACATGAACCCCTCCTCTAGAAAGAAAAAAAGACACATGCCATTGAGTAATTTCAAAATAAGAATCACATTAAGTCCAAGTCAATTAGACTGACAATATTCAATAACTTGACAGAGACTATATTGACTAGCCTAATTAACATAGGATTTGCTCAAGAAAATATGAAGTGCTGAAAAATAATGCCAGCTAATGGATAAACTTTATCCTTTCACCTTCCTAAAAAGTGATTGATGGAGGTGTACTGTTGTTTTTATCTCCATGTTGTGTATTTATGTAGCCGAGCCTAATACCGCGTCAATAGCGTTAGTATTTATTACAGTTGGCCTAAACAATACGCTGCGTAAAAATGGAAAAGGACACAAACAACGTAATTCATGTTAACAATTTTATGTTAGGCTAACAATGAAATAGTGAAAAGTGCTTTTGATATAGTCTACTTTCAGGTACCTTTAAGAAAAATACTTGAGGAAGCTTAATTATTTAGGAAAATATGTCATATAATTTAGTAGGCCATATATGCTAAATATTCTAACATTAAATAGATATTCAAAATCCATTTATGTTATTGTGGAGTGGGTAACAGGTGCGCTATCTCGCTTTATTAGCTGGGTGCTCTGCCATATGTAAGCTATACAAATATAGAGAGTCGCACACTTATATATATATAAACTCCCAGTAATTTATTGGGTAAAAACATGTGACAATGACTTCCAATGAAATCCCAAGTTCAAGAACATTGGTAAAAGGCGGAATTACACTTTTTTTAGTTGGGACACAACACGTCACCTCAGGCTAATGCGTTTCGGCAGTTATGCCTTGATCAGAGCATCAAGAGACGTGCCAAAGCCATTGTTTTTATGCAAGTGCCTACGGGATAATTAGCCTATAATTGCCCACGCCTGTGTGAGGGCGGTTTGCATAGTGGTATTCAAAACATTAGTCAACAAACAATTGTTACAATATATAGGCCTTTACAAATACAAATATCCAAATGCACAGATCAGCAGAATTAATTCGACAAATAGCTTTTAAGTATCATGACGACATGTAGAAAATTTGAGATATTTTGGCGTTACTTCCTACAGCACAATAAAGCCTGCAAAAATAGATGCTTTGTGGTCTAAAAAATAGACATCTGGATAGAACGATTGTGATTGAATGAAGGAAAATATAGCCTACATACCAATGACAGCGCAGCCATATAGTCTACAAGTATGGCCTGAATGATAAATGATCGTTTAGACCTCGAGGATGCATGGTATTTCATCTATCACGCCATTTACATAAGGCCTAAATTGTTCAATAGATATTGTTTGTCAAACCTTTAAGGTTTGTTTGGTTTCATTTTAAGAGATGCAAGTTAAATAAACTAAGTCAATTATTTTCAGGAGTACCCCACAACATTCAAATGCAGGCCACTTTTACGCACAAGCAAAATCTTATGACAAAACAGTGCAATATGAACATAAAATAAAACGAATATTTGCATCAGCCTACTTACTTTTGAACTATTTAATCAATACTCATACATTTCATGGGATTCATTTTCCCATCAAGATCTGCGCATCTTTAGCATTGTCTGTTGGCACAATTTTGTACATTTGCTAAAGCCTGTTTGTGTGATCGTCTACGGTTGGCTTTTACGTTTAAGCTATAGCCTATGTCCCTGTTGAAAAGGGTTTTAATGTTAATATTAGCAGCATAAACAATATCTCACTAATCCACATCATGTCTTCATGTTAAATCATTTTTATATAATATTAAGACCCATGTTTTTTTTTGTCAGTTGGTTTGCTAAGTATGTCTGTTTTTTAACCAGGTAGTACATAACAAATCACCCGGACAACGTGATAACCGCAGTGTCCTCTCCTCTGACTAGGTTGGGTTATATTTAAATGAATAGCCATTAATGTGGTTACAGGCCTATCTAATTAATAAAATAATTGTTCTCTTTTTTTTCGTTGAAAAATGACAGTGGGGGTGATGTGTTTATCTTATAGTGGCAGAGACAATCTTAATCGTGTGTCTTCTTTCTGGGATCAATATCTACCCTAATAAGTATAATAGGTTTTAATCGTGTAATTATCCGAATTTTGACCCTATAATTTAGTTGTTGAAGGAGTCAGGCAAGCTGCCTGAAAGAGATATACTCAATTCGATAATAGGATATCGACCTAGCCGCGTTCTGCATGCCACTCTGGGGCGATTTTCGCCATTATCCTGCTGCATCTTTAACCTCGCAAAGCACCTTAAATTCAACGTAATCGAAGGGTTTTAATTGTTTTTTCTTTAGTTGTTATTAGCCTTTTTCTCTGGGGTAGCCTTGGGGACTAGGTGCATGGATGGAATATTTCATATGCATTACATGTCCTGTAACCTTTACCTCAGATATGATCATATTTATTTATGAGTTAAAACTTATTTGAGCGAAAAAAGCGTTCCAGAATATAGAATACAAAGTTAGATGTGAAAAATACAAACTGAGGAACTCCTGGATCTGAAACAACTTGCCAGCCCCTCTAGCTTCAAATACATAGGCTAACCCAGCATTTCCCAAACTCTGTCCTCGGGACCCCAAGGGGTGCACGTTTTGTTTTTTTGCCCTAACATTTCACCGCTGATTCGATTATCAAAGCTTGATGATTATTTGATTATTTGAATCAGCTGTGTAGTGCTAGAGCAAAAAAACTAAACTTTACTCCTTGGGGTCCCGAGGACAGAGTTCGGGAAACCCTTGGCTACCCTATAAGGAAAACACTCAAGTTCTCTGTCTCGTTATGATCGACACAAATGGGCTTAACGTGGTTTTACAAGAATGTCACATATGTCAGTAGGCCAATTGAGCAACTTTCTAAGCCATCTGTGTAGCCAACAAGAGCCAAATGTAGGCTACCTAAGATGTCTATTTCAAATCGGATTTTTCAGAGATATGCATAGGCCTACAGCATAACAACAACACTGTCAGAAAATACAATACAAATATACAAAAAACTAAAGATACAAAAATAAACTTACTTAGTCCTGTAGATTTTTGACATGTGTCATAGTCGTCTGCATAACACTTCTGCTCTACATCATGATTCGAGTCATCACCTCCACGGTTCTCTGTCCCGAAGGCGAATTCGCTGCCTGTCCGGTTAGGATTTGGCTTTTTGCTCGTAAATTTATTTGGGTCCAAAATGTCCAAAACCGAAAATGAAGTGGTCCGGTGAAGCATTGGCATTGCTACCGGAGCCGGCTCTTGACGTGGAGAATTGTTTCGACTGTCCGCTTGCAGTATGTCTCTACCCCCGGGGCAGGAAAACACCGACAGTGCGTTGGCAGAGAGCCGCTTCTCGCCGTGATTGTCCATGCTTTCCGGAGCGGCCACGACGATCACAGCTGTTTGGGCAGTCACACCGGACGCCGGCGGAGCAGCAACGGAGACGTCTCCCACCTGAACCTTTTCCCTGTTCATGACTTCCCTATCAGAGCTTTAGCACCAAGACAATCAACTTAAGCTTCGCTTACAACCGAAGAAGACATACTAGCGCATGCAATTTGAGAAAAGTAGGCTATAATGTCTGGTGCAATATTCCTGCACAGCTTGCGTTGTCAGACCCCCTCTACAGCTGCACTACTCTGGTCTTTGTTACTCACGGCTGACAGCTAGGAGGTGATGGTTCACTGTTGGATGTTGGTCTCCCTTGCTCAACTCCTTTTTTGGGTTTGAACCATCCCCTCAGGACCCTCCAACGTTTATGTCATGCACGCACACCTCGCTCTCGCGCCACCTCCCACCCTCGTTCAGTCGTAGCCAAAACTTAGACACAAGCTACGCCTTATTTATGCATTCATATTCAACTGTGGGTTGTAATTGGCTACAAATGAATCCCATGGCTCTAATAGCCTATTATCTCCGTCTGCGCGCGCGAGGGGTAACAGTGGCGCACTGAGAGTGAGGGATGATATGGTTCCTGATATACTCAATTTCATCTGAACTCCTGAACTGCATGGAAAGGCTCTAAATAGGCTTATTTTGATTTCCTCCCTCGCTTATATGGGCCACTTTGAGGTTGTGAGAATTATTGTTTTAATAAATATTTCCAAGATCATAAGGCCATGATCTAACTTTTCCCCCGTATTGAGTGATCCAATGCAAGTTAAGGTTTTCAATGTGAAATCGGTAAAAATCAACGTCTAGTGAAGGTTATTATTATTATTATTATTATTAGGCTTATTGTTATTAGGGGATTATTGTTAGATGAGAAAGTTCAGATGAGAAAGATTCGTTATCTTTAATGCAAATTAAAGGGCACTTTCCAAAACTCAATTATGCATTGAATAAACTCTGTAATAGCCCTTTCAGTGAAATATTGATTTCTAATCTGAGATGTCATTATTATGCCAGAACAATAATGGGCCTAGACCAACGAATTGGATTTTGATTTAAAACACTACGTGTTTATTCTAATCTTGAACTTAATATTCCATTTACTTTCATTGTATGCACTCCTTAAACAGTAGCCTATATTATGACAGACTTTCTCGTAAAGAGAAAAAAGAAAAAGAAGTGTGCCAAGCCTAACAAAATTGGATTTCCTTCGTCTGGGGGCTGATGACACATACAAGGTCAGTTTCTTTGCAATTACCGCGGGCAATGATCCTTTGGAAAGTAGAAATTAAAAGTTGGGGAAAATAATGGGTAAAACAATCAGCTGTAATTTTGGTAGGGATGAACATGATTATCCTATCAAAAGGGCAAGCCCAGGGGAGTTGGCTGGGACCCAGCCCTGCCCTCCACTCCGCTGCTATAGGAGAATGGCTGCTGCTGCTGCAGACTCCACTGCAGGGTATTGCGGCCAAGCTGTAATTGAACAGCTGTTAGATATTCTTTCATCTGATCTATGCTGTGTCCTAACGGAGGTTTGAATAGTCTTTCTTTGACGTTTCTTTATGTTTTCGAAGTTTATATGGCAAAATATGCTCACAATTGCTGTATATAGGATTGTATTGGATAAATATAGGACAAGTGATATCTTACAGTTATTGTATTTTTTTAAAGTCTGATGATAGGCCTGTTTAACCTAAACACGTATATATACACAACAAAAAACGTTTCTCCCTGATATCTCTCCGAACAGATTTTCTAATAATGAGGTTGACGATAACAGAATAACAAACGATAGCTTAATAATGATTAAGCAGAATCATCATCATCACACAGGCCTAATTGACAGCGCTTATTCACTGTTTCCCGCAATGCTGTCACCTCGAGTTAACCCAGATTATCTTCATCAGTGGCACGCCAGCCACCACTGATATCTAACAATTTATAAAACATTTGTTTTTACTTTAATATTTTGTAGTTTATTTGATCCTATAACAGAAAACCTAGGCTATTTTCATAGTCCCATGTAGGCCTGTGACACGCATTAATATTTCCCTGTGGTCCCACCTCTTGAACCTACACAATTAATTATATTGCAGCATCCGCGGGTCCTGTTGTCCCGTCAAACAGATTGAGGGGAGGTAGTGCCATAATTACAATTTCCACGTTGCCTCAGTGTCCATTCTCCAAATTTAGACGTATAACGCTCGATAATTTGCATGTAAATAGTGTCTTTCAAGAGCTCCCTTTTGCAACACCCCGCGAGCTTGTATAGCCTACTCGGTTCAGCCACTGAACTTTCGAAGATGGAAAGGCCATGACGTCGCGTGAATTACAGACAGTTACCTGTCAATTACCCGCGCGTTAATCACCCAAATTCAATCTCACGAAAACAGACTCTCTCTTCAACAGCAAAATTAGTAATCTGTCTACATGAAAAACCAGCCTGGCCCCTCCAGACACCCCCAACCGCTGCAATGTTACAATAACAGCTGAATGAATAATAGGGTCGCGCAACGCACCAGGCTCTGGCTGGGTTCTTCCATCTATGGAAGTCCCTGGCAAAATGTTCAGGTCCAGATCAGGATCAGATTTTTGTGTAAAGAACATCAATTTACATTTGATTATAAAATTAGGGGAGACTGGGGCTGGTTGTAACATGGGATAGTTGTAACACTCTCAATATCTCCAATCAGGAACAAGCTAGAATTGTGTGACTCACTCTGCGCATTCTCAGTTTAGTCCTCAACCTTCATGAAGAAGCAAGACCCTGTGATAGACTGCTGAATTTATTGACAACAATCTGATTTTAAGGTTAGAAAGTTTTTTTTAAACCAATTTTGTTTTTGTGATGGCATCGCCTGCTTTGTAGTTATATTCACCAAACTTATATCAGGTTTATAACCAGTGTGTGTAAATATATTTGATGAAAGTTAGCAATGCTAAAGTTCAACATGTAACTAAAATTGAAGCTAGCTAATGGCTGCAAGGGTCAGAGTTAGTTGTAACAAGCCTAAGGAGGTCTGGGTGCAGTGCTGGGAATGCAAATGATGGGCCCACCAAGCCTGTATCCCAGAACTACCATACAACTGTCTAAACTGTGACTCTGAGTGAACATGTCCAACATTTACACACACACACACACACACACACACACACACACACACACACACACACACACACACACACACACACACACACACACACACACACACACACACACACACACACACACACACACACACAATTAGTTCCGATGTTGTTGTTTAGTTGAGAAGGGCCCTTGAATGGAACATTAAAATAATACACATTTTATGATTGTATTATGATTTAATTATTTTTGCCACACAAAATATGAAACAGTGCAATGTTGTTCTCATGTTCTCAATAAAGGTTTTCAATATTTCGTTGTATGTCATGATTTATGCATTTTTCCAAAATGTTTCATTTGACCCCAAGCCCTGTTACCACTGACCATGGAGGTAGGGAAATTGGAACATTTCACTCCTTGTATTTGAGAGAAAGTCACACTTTATCCGTTTGATTTGGATAGATGATACCTATCCCAATATGTAACAGACTTGATGGAAGTTGTTCGTATCACATATTGAATGTAGCAGCTCAAAAATCTCAGAGAAATTGACAGAAATGCAAAAAGTGTTACAACCAACCCCAGTCTCCCCTATGCTATTTGACTTGCCCACTGTTACAATAAGCAGCATTCAATAAGTTAGAGACTCCACATAATGACAGAGTACACAGAATCCATATGCTAAGACCTGTATATGAGCAGTATTTTGGTAAGATGGCTGAACCCGTTTGTCTTACCATCTAAATGAATAAAAATACAAAATCTGACACTGAAAGAACAATGGTCAACATCCAATCAACATCCAATACCAAACATGAGAGGAAAAATCCTGAGAGGAGCCCAGGCTACCAGTGAGGGAGTCGGCATGTAAGAGAGAGAGACTGGCATGGCAGTTGGCATGGAAGAGAGAGAGCCTGGCACAATCTCCCTGTGGGAGTTGGCATGCAAGAGAGAGAAACTGGCATCGCTCCCTGTCGGAGTTGGCATGGAAGAGAGAGACTGGCATAGCTCCCTGTAAGAGTTGGCATGGAAGAGAGAGAGACTACCATGGTTCCCTGTGGGAGGTGGCATGGAACAGAAAAAGACTGGCATGGCTCCCTGTGGGAGTTGGCATGATATATAGAGAGACTGGCATGTAAGACAGAGAGACTGGCATAGAAGAGACAGACTGGCATGGAAGAGAGAGATACTGGCATGGAAGAGAGAGACTGGCATAGAAGAGAGAGAGACTGGCATGAAAGAGAGACTGGCATGATAGAGAGAGAGACTGGTATGATGGAGAGAGAGACTGGCATGATAGAGAGAGAAACTGACATGATAGAGAGAGACTGGTATGGAAGAGAGCAAGACTGGCATTAAAGGGGGAGATACTGGCATGGAATAGAGAGAGACTGGCGTAGAAGAGAGAGAGACTGGCATGAAAGAGAGAGACTGGCATGATAGAGATAGAGACTGGCATTAAAGAGAGAGACTGGCATTAAGAGAGAGAGACTGGCATGATAGAGCGAGAGACTGGCATTAAAGAGAGAGAAACTGGCATTAAAGAGAGAGAGACTGGCATGGAAGAGAGAAAGACTGGCATGATAGAGGGAAAGACTGGCATGATAGAGAGAAATACTGGCATAAAAGAGAGACTGGCATGATGGAGAGAGAGAGACTGGCATGATAGAGAGAGAGACTGGCATGGAAGAGAGACTGGCATGGAAGAGAGAGAGACTGGCATGGAAGAGAGAGAGACTGGCATGGAAGAGGGAGAGACTGGCATTAAAGAGAGAGAGTAGCATGATAGAGAGAAAGACTGGCATGGAAGAGAGAGAGACTGGCATTAAAGAGAGAGAGGCTGGCATGATAGAGAGATAGACTGGCATGATAGAGTGAGAGACTGGCATGATAGAGAGATAGACTGGCATGATAGAGACTGGCATGATAGAGAGAGAGACTGGTATGATAGAGAGATAGGGCTGCGACAAAGAGTTAAATCACCATGGAGGGGGAGAGAATCTCACTCAGTAATGAGCTTAATTAAGGTTAATGAGCTCTGCTCTGCCTCCAGATTATTAAATTAATCTGATCATATGAATGAATCATAATTAGTACAATTATAAGCTTAAACATTTTTTACAGATGAAACTGTTTTTTGGTACATAGGACCCAGAATAATTATAGTGGGTATATATACAGTACCAGTCAAAAGTTTGGACACACCTACTCATTCAAGGGTTTTTCTTTATTTTATTAGGGCTGAAATCTGAGGTGCAGTTAACTCTAATGAATTTATCCTCAAACAGCAGAGGTAGCTCTGGGTCTTCCTTTCCTGTGGTGGTCCTCATGAGAGCCAGTTTCATCATAGCGCTTGATGGTTTTTGAGGCTGCACTTGAAGAAACTTTCAAAGTTCAGTCCGGATTGATTGACATTCAGGTCTTAAAGTAATGATGGACTATCATTTCTCTTTGCTTATTTGAGCTGTTCTTGCCATAATATGGACTTGGTCTTTTACCAAATAGGGCTATTTGCTGTTTACCACCATTACCTTGTCACAACACAGCTGATTGGCTCAAACACATTAAGAAGGAAAGAAAGAAATTCCACAAATTAACTTTTAACAAACTACATGTTTCCATATGTGTTATTTCATAGTTTTGATGTCTTCACTATTATTCTACAATGTAGAAAATAGTAAAAATAAAGAAAAACCCTTGAATGAGTAGGTGTGCCCAAACCTCTGACTGGTACTACACTACCGGTCAAAAGTTTTAGAACACCTAGTCATTCACGTTTTTTTCTTTATTTTTACTATTTTCTACATTGTAGAATAATAGTGAAGACATCAAAACTATGAAATAACACATATGGAAACATGTAGTAACCAAAAAAGTGTTAAACAAATCAAAATATATTTTATATTTGAAATTCTTCAAAGTAGCCACCCTTTCCTTGATGACAGCTTTGCAAACTCTTGGCATTCTCTCAACCAGCTTCAGGAGGTAGTCACCTGGAATGCATTTCAATTAACAGGTGTGTCTTCTTAAAAGTTGATTTGTGGAATTTCTTTACTTCTCATTGTGTTTGAGTCAATCAGTTGTGTTGTGACAGACTGTGTGAATCAGGCCTTCATGATCGAATTGCTGCAAAGAAACCACTACTAAAGGACACCAATATTAAGAAGAGACTTGCTTGGGTCAAGAAACATGAGCAATGGACATTAGACCGGTGGAAATTTGTCCTTTGGTCTGTAGTCCAAATTTGAGATTTTTGGTTCTAACCCTGTGTCTTTGTGAGACGTGATGTGGGAGAACGGATGATCTTTGCATGTGTATTTCCCACCGTAAAGCACGGAGGAGGAGGTGTGATGGTGTGGGGGTGCTTTGCTGGTGACACTGTCAGTGATTTATATAGAATTCAAAGCGCACTTAAACAGCATGGCTACCACAGCATTCTGCAGAGATACACCATCCCATCTGGTTTGCGCTTAGTGGGACTATCATTTGTTTTTCAACAGGACAATGACCCATCACACCTCCAGGCTGTATAAGTCTATTTTACCAAGAAGGCGAGTGATGGAGTACTGCATCAGATGACCTGGCCTCCACAATCCCCCGACCTCAACCAAATTGAGATGGTTTGGCAGGAGTCGGACCGCAGAGTGAAGGAAAAGCAGCCAACAAGTGCTCAGCATATGTGGGAACTCCTTCAAGATTGTTGGAAAAGCATTCCAGGTGAAGCTGGTTGAGAGAATGCCAAGAGTGTGCAAAGCTGACATCAAGGCAAAGGGTGGCAATTTGAAGAATCTCAAATATAACAGAGATAAAAAAAGAGATCTACAGATGCTGACCAATTGGATCCTGGTCTGCTTAAGTGTACAGTGCCTATCATTGTTGGCTCAATAATCCACATTTTTTATTTAACATTGTTATCAGGGAATATTCCAAAAGTATGGAAATCAGCTCTTGTTCTGCCACTCCATAAGGACGGGGATAGTAGTAATCTTCATCATAATAGTAGTAATAGTAGTAATCTTCATCATTATCACCCCATTCCAAGGTTTCCTTGTCTAGCTAAGATTCTTGAAACCTTGATAAATGTACAACTTTGCTCTTTTTTATCTGAGGAATGTATTTTGAATGTAAACCAATCAGGGTTTAGGCCAGCAACCACTTCAGTTGTTAATGATCTTGTCAATTGCATTAAACACTAAAATTAAATGTGCTGCTTTGTTTGTGGACCTGTAAAAAGCTTTTGATACTGTTGATCATGCTATTTTATTGAATAAGTTGTCCTCGATAGACCTGAGCTCTGACACCTGTTCACGTTTTCATGATTATCTTAGTGATAGAATTCAGGCCATCGTGATTGATGGAGTTTCTTGAAGTACATTAAGGTGTACCACAGGGGTCGATTTTGGGACCTGTTCTCTTCGCTACTATATTAACACCATTTGTCAATCTGTTAAAAATGTTCAACTTCATCTGTATGCTGATGATATTATTATGTATGCAATTACCCAGACTGTTGATCTGGCTGTATCAAATCTACAGTCAGATTTTATAGCTATGCAGGAATCCCTTGCTGATTTAAAATGTGTGCTTAATACCAGTAAAATTAAATACATGTTGTTTTAAAACTTTTCGCAATTTTGTTTCAGATGAACATCATGTTCACTCATTAGATGGTTCTCCAATAGCATTCTGCAGCGATATGCCATCCCATCTGATTTGCGCTTAGTGGGACTATCATTTATCTTTCAAAAGGACAATGACCCAACACACCTCCAGGAAGTGTAAGGGCTATTTGACCAAGAAGGAGAGGGATGGAGTGCTGCATCAGATGATCAGGACTCCATAATGGATTCTGTTCAAATAAAATACCAAAGTAGAAATGTTGGAAAAGTACTAGTGCTCCACCTCACAACAGTGACATTATGTCACCAGGGTTGGTGCGTCTAGCAGCTAGCATAAAAACTTTTGACATACAGTGACCATTTTGATTGGTTCAAGAACAATACGTTACAGTAGAAGGGTTCCGCCCACAAGTGCAAACAGTGCATGATGAACATTGTTTTGTCCTGGAGCCCTGGTTTCAGGGTTTGATTGAATAGGACTTTGGGTCCCTTATCGTGTAAAAACACTGCATATAAAAGCAACTCAAAACACTGTCTGATTTCTGGTCAATTTCTCTAGAGACATGTAGTTCCAGGGATAGGGCTTGGGGGGGAGGAGGCCTGGGGGGGGGGGGGGGGGCAGCCATGACTGTGAACTGAACGGCAGCAGTTTAACGATTTCAAATGAGCTCTGAGTGGTAAAAACCTGACAATTCCCCATCGAGATGGCACATGACAGTTAAAATGACCAGAAATCAATATTCTGACCGGGTGTCTCACAATGATAAGACCGACCAAGACAATGTTGACTATTAAACTTGACAGCTTGAGATATTACACTATTAGTTATGCTATTTTTAATAATCTATAATATTTGGGCTATAATTAATTAATTATACGGGTCAGATAATATCTGAGGCTGGGATGAGATCGGAGGGGTCTATTAAGGCTGGTAATGAGAAAGGAGAAATCTAATCTAAGGACGGGGAGCTGTGAAGGAACAAATATACAACCACCTCCCTCCTTCAGTCAGAGAGGAAAGAGGGAGAGGAGAGAGGGAGAGGAGAGAGGGAGAGGAGGTAAGGGGAGAAAGGAGGGGGAGAGGAGAGAGGAGAGAGGAGAGAGGAGAGAGGGAGAGGAGGTAAGGGGAGAAAGGAGGGGGAGAGAGAGGTATGGGCAGAAAGAGGGAGAGTAAACAATAAAGGGAAGTTACCAGTAAGACCAGTAAAATCAGGGAAAGAATGTACATATACCTAATACACAACATGTTTCCATGAACTGGGCTAAAACCTCTTTAAGATATCTGGAGGAACAGAGAGCATCAGAAAACACTGTTTCGTATTTAATATACTACTAAACCAATCATGAACTGGGCTAAAACCTCTTTAAGATATCTGGAGGAACAGAGAGCATCAGAAAACACTGCTTCATATTTAATATACTACTAAAGCAATCATGAACTGGGCTAAAACCTCTTTAAGATATCTGGAGGAACAGAGAGCATCAGAAAACACTGTTTCATATTTAATAGACTACTAAACCAATCATGAACTGGGCTAAAACCTCTTTAAGATATCTGGAGGAACAGAGAGCATCAGAAAACACTGCTTCATATTTAATATACTACTAAACCAATCATGAACTGGGCTAAAACCTCTTTAAATATCGGGAGGAACAGAGAGCATCAGAAAACACTGTTTCATATTTAATAGACTACTAAACCAATCATGAACTGGGCTAAAACCTCTTTAAATATCGGGAGGAACAGAGAGCATCAGAAAACACTGTTTCATATTTAATATACTACTAAACCAATCATGAACTGGGCTAAAACCTCTTTAAATATCGGGAGGAACAGAGAGCATCAGAAAACACTGTTTCATATTTAATATACTACTAAACCAATCATGAACTGGGCTAAAACCTCTTTAAATATCGGGAGGAACAGAGAGCATCAGAAAACACTGTTTCATATTTAATATACTACTAAACCAATCATGGTTAACAGACAGTAGATAATGCTACAACCTATAGAAACGCTGTTCTATATTTTAATATACTACTAAACTAATCATGGATAACAGACAGTAGATAATGCTATATGTTATATAAACACTGCTTTATATTTTAATATACTACTAAACTAATCATGGATAACAGACAGTAGATAATGCTATATGCTATTGAAACACTGATTTATATTTAATATACTACTAAACCAATCATGGATAACAGACAGTACAGATGCTATATTCTTTAGAAAGACTGCTTTTCTCACAGACAGACAGTGAAAAGTTAAACGTTGAAGTCATCTTCTTAAATCTTTGCTCCACAGCTAGACAGACACTACTAGCTTATGGTGCACCACCCCTGTTACTGGGAGAGCTCTCCACATATTGGCCGTGATGGATTGCAGTGTGAAGGTCAGTATTGTGATGTTCTGGGTGAAGGAGAGGGTGACTCCACGGTTCCCTGCAGGCTGATTGGGGGTCACTACGGCCGTCCCATGGCTGCCGCGAGGTGAGACACTCCGCCAGGAGCCAGATCATGTCTGATTTGCAGGGTTACACACCAGCAGTCAGACTGTTTGCTCTATTTCAGCAACAGTTTAGTCCTCCTTAATAACTGTAGCCACTACAAAAACTTAAAAGTAATACTGTCAAGCCTACTGCTTAACTTTTCCAGTTTGAACAGCAT
The DNA here is from genome assembly GCF_965601325.2 of Salmo salar. Taxonomy (NCBI): domain Eukaryota; kingdom Metazoa; phylum Chordata; class Actinopteri; order Salmoniformes; family Salmonidae; genus Salmo; species Salmo salar. The sequence goes on from NC_138299.1 coordinate 86,317,146, forward strand.
AACTGACTCCTGAATAGCTACTACTGATGAAGTGTACAACAGTAGAACTGACTGCTGAGTAGCTACTACTGATGAAGTGTACAACAGTAGAACTGACTGTTGAGTAGCTACTACTGATGAAGTGTACAACAGTAGAACTGACTGCTGAATAGCTACTACTGATGTAGTGTACAACAGTAGAACTGACTGCTGAGTAGCTACTACTGATGAAGTGTACAACAGTAGAACTGACTGCTGAGTAGCTACTACTGATGAAGTGCACAACAGTAGAACTGACTGCTGAATAGCTACTACTGATGAAGTGCACAACAGTAGAACTGACTGCTGAGTAGCTACTACTGATGAAGTGTACAACAGTAGAACTGACTGCTGAGTAGCTACTACTGATGAAGTGTACAACAGTAGAACTGACTGCTGAATGGCTACTACTGATGAAGTGTACAACAGTAGAACTGACTGCTGAGTGGCTACTACTGATGAAGTGCACAACAGTAGAACTGACTGCTGAGTAGCTACTACTGATGAAGTGCACAACAGTAGAACTGACTGCTGAGTAGCTACTACTGATGAAGTGTACAACAGTAGAACTGACTGCTGAGTAGCTACTACTGATGAAGTGCACAACAGTAGAACTGACTGCTGAGTAGCTACTACTGATGAAGTGTACAACAGTAGAACTGACTGCTGAGTAGCTACTACTGATGAAGTGTACAACAGTAGAACTGACTGCGGAGTGGCTACTACTGATGAAGTGTACAACAGTAGAACTGACTGCTGAATAGCTACTACTGATGAAGTGTACAACAGTAGAACTGACTGCTGAGTAGCTACTACTGATGAAGTGCACAACAGTAGAACTGACTGCTGAGTAGCTACTACTGATGAAGTGTACAACAGTAGAACTGACTGCTGAGTAGCTACTACTGATGAAGTGCACAACAGTAGAACTGACTGCTGAGTAGCTACTACTGATGAAGTGTACAACAGTAGAACTGACTGCTGAGTAGCTACTACTGAAAATAACTTTCAATCATTTTCTTGGTTCAAATGGAAAAACAAGAGCCACGAAAATACACATTTTAGAAAATACAGAGCTTAAATAATCTAAATATGCACTTCCAGGAAGCAGTGAATCACCCCTAGACACACATTAGGGAAAGGAGACAGGTTGAGAGCCTACATGGACCTGAACAATGTCCCTCTAGTACGTCTCAAATGGGACTCTCCAGATCCTCCACCTGACTCGTCTGGTCAAAGAGGTTCGTTTTTATGTTGCCCAGCAGCCCAATCAATATGCAATACATCTGTTTGGACAACAGATCAACATTACCCATCAGACAGTGGGGTTAAAGGGACCCCCCCACCTCTCTCTGGCTCCTGACAGGGAGAGTTTATTTTGTCTGTGGTGCAGGGTGGCCAGGGCCCCCATCCCTCCACCTCCGCCCGTCTGGGACTAGATTGGCTGGATTTACTCACAGGGATATAGTATCTTCCGCTGCACTTGTGGATCAAGCTTTAAATTGTGGTAACGTGCCAGAGGCAGAGTAGTTTAAATGCATTGGAACCCAGGGCCCTATGAGCTTAATTAACAGATAGAGTGCTGGGTATAAATCCGCTTACACACTTTAATGGCGAAGAGGCGGACAGTGTGGAGCTCGGGGGTGAAATTCATGCCGGATGAAGATCGACTAATCAATCAATACATTTTTATTTGGTATAGCGTCACATACAAAAGAGCAATTATGGCAATCCTGGAATATTCAAGTGGAGAAATGGTTTTCAGTGATTGTTGTTTTAGTAATATCCAATAATCATGAACTATTCCGAGCTTATTCAGCTGTAGTCTGGGGGTAGCAGACACACCAGTACAACTGAGACAAGGCCAGCAACGAGGCATGAATCCATGTAACTTCAACTTGATGAGAGTTCACACTAAACATAAAAGGGGGGAGAGGGGGATTATCATGTGTCCCTTGTTCTCATCATACCTGTCTGAAAATTACAGTGCACCCTACACAGTGAGACTATAACGCTACACAGTGAGACTATAACCCTGTACAGTGAGACTATAACGCTACACAGTGAGACTATAACCCTGTACAGTGAGACTATAACCCTACAAAGTGAGACTATAACCCTACACAGTGAGACTACAACCCTACACAGTGAGACTATAACTCTACAAAGTGAGACTATAACGCTACACAGTGAGACTATAACCCTACACAGTGATACCATAACCCTACACAGTGAGACTACAATACTACAAAGTGAGACTATAACCCTACACAGTGAGACTATAACCCTACACAGTGAGACTATAACCCTACACAGTGAGACTATAACTCTACAAAGTGAGACTATAACCCTACACAGTGAGACTATAACCCTACACAGTGAGACTACAACCCTACACAGTGAGACTATAACTCTACAAAGTGAGACTATAACGCTACACAGTGAGACTATAACCCTACACAGTGAGACCATAACCCTACACAGTGAGACTACAATGCTACAAAGTGAGACTATAATGTTACACAGTGAGACTATAACTCTACAGTGAGACTGTAAACCTACACAGTGAGATTATAATGCTACACAGTGAGACTATAACCCTACACAGTGAGACTATAACCTACACAGTGAGACTATAACACTACACAGTGAGACTATAACCCTACACAATGAGACTATAACCCTACACAGTGAGACTATAACCCTACACAGTGAGACCATAACCCTACACAGTGAGACTATAATGCTGCAAAGTGAGACTATAATCCTACACAGTGAGACTATAACCCTACACAGTGAGACTATAACCCTACACAGTGAGACTATAACCCTACACAGTGAGACTATAATCCTACACAGTGAGACTATACCACTACACAGTGAGACTACAACCCTACACAGTGAGACTATAACGCTACACAGTGAGACTATAACCCTACACAGTGAGACTGTAAACCTACACAGTGAGACTAAAACCCTACACAGTGAGACTGTAAACCTGCACAGTGAGACTATAACCCTACTCAGTGAGACTATAACGCTACACAGTGAGACTATAACCCTACACAGTGAGACTATAATGCTACACAGTGAGACTATAACCCTACACAGTGAGACTGTAAACCTACACAGTGAGACTATAACCCTACACAGTGAGACTATACCGCTACGCAGTGAGACTATAATCCTACACAGTGAGACTATAACGCTACACAGTGAGACTGTAAACCTACACAGTGAGACTATAACCCTACACAGTGAGATTGTAAACCTACACAGTGAGACTATAACCCTACACAGTGAGACTATAACCCTACACAGTGAGACTGTAAACCTACACAGTGAGACTATAACCCTACACAGTTAGACTGTAAACCTACACAGTGAGACTATAACCCTACACAGTGAGACTATAACCCTACACAGTGAGACTGTAAACCTACACAGTGAGACTATAACCCTACACAGTGAGACTGTAAACCTACACAGTGAGACTATAACCCTACACAGTGAGACTATAACGCTACACAGCTGTGACTATACCAGTATTGCAATATTTTTTCCATGTCAGAAATGAAAACATGAAGTAGAGCTAATTTTGATCCTTTAAAAGCTGCTTTATGTAAAATATTGTGCGCTATAGCTGGGAAAAGAAATAGATGGGACTCTTGAAGACAACATAATGATGTTTGTTTCCAACATTTGGGCTTTTTTTCTAAAGAAGTTAAATCCGCTTCGTGTTTTGTTTCCCTTCAACGATACTATGGTGATAGTGGTATCGTCCCTGCCCTGCTTAAAGGTTCCCAAAGTATATGGAAAGTCAATGAGGGATACATTGCTTAGGGAAACCCTATTCCAAGTAGGCTTTGTTATAGGTTTGTTCCCCTTTTTGTGCACAAAAACCTACATAGTGTCCCTCTGATGACGTGTGATATTCAGTCCACAAACAACCCAATACCGTCTGTGACTACTAAGACATGCAGCCAGGGAGGTCAGGGTGGATGATTCTTTTTGGAGTCAGATGCGAGCAGAAGCATCGACGCTGAGGAGTTGTCATCTCCCATGCAATGATCAGCCCTCTTGTTCATGCCAAATTTAATCAGGCAAGAGCAACATTACAAGTCCTTAAGCACAGATAATTAATACAAGATGTTCCACTCTGAAACAATTATACAACATTCTGACTCCGCTGGGTTCTGCATATCAGTGTCAGTCAAGGCAACGGTAGTTAGTCTGTCACGGATATATTCTGTGTGACATTTTCAAAAGGTTATATTATCCATCTGTACTGGCTCATGTATTGAACGTTCAGTATTAAGAGTTGGTCTAGTACATGAGCAACTAAATACACCTCAGCAAAAAAACAATCGATACCTTCACTGTGATAGTCAGTGGTTTCCAAGCAACCTTCCATGCAATCCTTTCAATGGGCAGAAGCCATATAATACATCATGGCTCCAAGCACATTCAGCGACCAACATACGGAGCAGAGGAAAAACACAGCAAATAGTGTTAGCAACAATTTAGAAGACAGATATGGTATTGCTTATTCATGATTGATTATTGATGATTGATTCTTGATTATTGATATTTGATTTCTTCCAATGAACATCTCCCGAACACAATGCATCCACTCTCCTGGACTCACTTCTTTATGGCCAAACATATTCTCCAAAGACAGAAGTAATCAAAAACATATGGATGATACCAATATCGGCCAATATAAAGAAAAGAATGGCCAGTGGTGGAGTCAGGATTGGATAAGTACTGTAATTGAACACACAGTATAAGGAATGCTGATTATGTGTTAGGGTGTTATTTGAAACTGAAAGTGCTGCCGAACAGTTGGAGACAGAGTTTTTTTTGTTTAATTGCAGGATAAATGATCTTATGCCATGGGGCTCTTCTATATTTGAATATATTTATAGAGAGAATGTATTCTATCCATCATAGAATGGGCAAACGCAGTAGAAGCCCAATAAATCCATGTTAATCACTGGAGGTTGGCAATTACTGGCCTCATTTATGGTCATATTGCCCTGCGCACAGTTTCACAGCCATTGTTAATTAAGATCATCCCCATTAAGAGCCTAATTAACAATTAGCATAAACATAATTAGTGAATAGTGACATTTCACTTGTTACATTGTTTCAATATTTTCTGAAATTGCCCTTGGAAGAATTCTGTCATAGTTACATAATGGCAGTACCTTGTCATGGGGAGACAGGGACAGTCAGACAGACACTGTACAGGGATGGAGCTCTGCATCCAGGCAGCAACCCATCCACAGTCCCGTTGTTAGTGTCACACAGTATAACAATGCTTTCCTGAACTGCACAGTGTGTGTGTGTGTCTGTGTGTGTGTGTGTGTGTGTGTGTGTGTGTGTGTGTGTGTGTGTGTGTGTGTGTGTGTGTGTGTGTGTGTGTGTGTGTGTGTGTGTGTGTGTGTGTGTGAAAGAGCGAGAGAGTCAGTATGGAGACACCACAGGAGGCTGGTGAAGGGAGGACAACTCATAATAATGGCTGGATTGGAGTGAATGGAAAGGTATAACATACATGGAATCCAGAGGAAGGAGATAATCAGCGAGACTAAATAAATTGGCTAAATCAAACAATAATATGAATTAACTTGTTTATTGAACTGAGATGCATAACTTTTTGCAAATGTGGTCATTTAGAGTGAGATTGAGACTAACATGCATCTGAAGGCGAATCAGAAGGAGAATGAATTGGTTCTGACAGGTTGAACCTGTCCCTCATTCTTCTAACTACTTACAAGACTCTCACAGACATATAGCTGGTCTGATCAAATCTGGGATTCGCTTCTTGCTGAATATTTCCAGAGTAAGAAAGTGATGATTCATTAAATTAATACTGATGAAAAGGTGCAATGAGGTCCTCAGCAGAGCTCCCTAACGCCACTATGATTTCTGAGTGACACAGACAGAGATGTGATGTGACAAAAGATCATATTCGCTTTTCACCCTTTTCTCATTTAGCCAATCAGTGATTAGTTGAGAGACGCTTGGACAGAACTAAATTCTGCCAGCCAACAGATGCAATGATGAGAAGGAGAAGAGTTCTCTCTGTTTCCATGGCTATTTGTTTATCCAGCCAAAATCATAAAGACATCTGTCAGTAAACATCATTGCTGAAGGGCTCTCGAAGTGCAAGGCTTCTCAGAATACCCAGGGATCTTCAACCTGCATGCAATGGAGCGGGAAGTAGGGGTGCTGAAGGTGCTGTAGCACCCCCTGAAAAATCTGAAGAAGAAATACTAATATAAAATGTGAGAAAAATTGTTTTTGCACAAAAGTAGTGCACTGGGCCTTTATTAGTAGTAGCGGACCGAAATAGATGTCTGTAGCATGTGCAAAACATGTCTCCAGCATCTCTGCTTATTTAAAATATAGATATATAATTAAGAACAGTATCTTGCAGGATTCAATAGTTGGAATTGTAAGAGTTGTTGCCCTGTCCCGTTCTCTGCGATTGTCATTCTAATTGTCATCAAAAGGTGCAAAATTATGGGCAAAAACACAAAACATCCACATAAAATTTAATTAAATTCTTGATCAAATAATATGGAAAACAACCAGTATTAATTTACAATCCTAACAAACCACTTAATGTAAATTACTGTATTGCACATAGGCTAGTCATCTAGATTTGTACCTGTAGACTTTCACCATGAAGAGAAACAATGCACAATACAGTGTAATTGAGGTATCAAGTGGTTTGTGATGTGATGATGTGGCTCAGCTGGTAGAGTATGGTGCTTGCTATTTCTTTTTAACTAACTTTCTTATTTACAAGTGGGTGAAGTGCCTTGTTCAGAGGCAGAACAACAGATTTTGACCTTGTTCACTCGGGGATTTGAACTAGCAACCTTTCGGTTGCTGGCCCAACGCTCTAACCACTAGGCTATCTGCCACCCCTAAGCAATGCCAGGGTTGTGGGTTTGATTCCCATGGGAGACCAGTAAGAAAATGTATGCACTTGCTACTGCAAATTACTCTGGATAGGAGCGTCTATGGAAAAGGAATGTGTAGACCATTTCAGTTTTCACATAGAAATAAGTTGCATTTGCAAAGTATTTCAAGAAATTGGAAAACATATCAAGCAAGTATTTTTATATTCGACAAGTATGATCACATTAACTGTTTTGTATAGATAATTATCAGACTCAAGTTACAAATGCTGCTAAACACTCAAATACATTTAGTAAAAAATTATTCACAAAAGTAGTGCACTGGGCCTTTACTAGTCCTATATTAGTGGACCAATATAAATGTCTTCAGCGCTGGATTTTTTTTTCTGCGTCCCCCTCCAAACTACTTCCGCAAAAAAATTGCAGCACCCCCACCCCCAAACAACTTCCCGTGGCTATGGCTGCATGACCAGGAATCCACTAAAATAGCAGTCACTGAGCTACAAGGGGATTGTCTGGGACAGAAACAATAAAGCCTCATTGTTGAAAATGCCCAGAGAGATTATGTTTGAGACAGCAGGCAGTGGAAGACTGAGTCTTGATAGAGGTAGGGAGGCCTGAAAGTCTTCCAATGGAGAGAACAGAACCCAGCCTTATCTTAAGACCAAACAGCAAATTTCTAATTTCCGTTTGGTGGGCGAGCTGTCTAATTGCTGCTTAGTTTCGCCAGTCAAGTAATTCGAGGCAATGTCTTAAAAGCAGCCACTAGTAGTTAAGCCACCGTGCCAGGGCATCTGCTGAACAATACTGACATCTCATCATGGCCAGCGGCTCCAGGAGAGGAGCAAGAATCAGGTCTCTCTCCTCTCGAATGGGCAAGCAATCTTCAGAAAATTAAGTCTGAAAAGCTGGGAAAAGCGCTGTGATTCATTACGACAGACTATGTCAAGCACAGACCTATTAGAATCTCTGTGTGCGTGTTGGTGCAATACTGTCATCTGTGCAACGGGAGGATCTGCAAAGTGATCTGCCTGCCAGGCCAGAAACAAGCTTCTGCTGCTAAGGTTGGTGCCGCCATAAAACCCAGACTTCATTTGATAAATGTGCCCATTTGCCGATATACTTTGGAGATGTAGATGGATGAAGATCCATTGCTGATGGATGGAATAAAACAAGATATAGCCAAAACATACATTTGGACCGAAGATATCCATCGGTTTTCCTCTTTGCCCAGAGTAGCTCTGAGTACAGTAGAATGGAGTATTGTGACTTTTAGGCAACAATGAGGAGGACAGCCACCACCAAGGTCACACTGACCTTGTTGACATGATGATCGGGTCTACAGATAACCATGGAGACCATCATTTCTAACATGTCACTTGTGTTAGAATAGATGAACCACAAATGAGCAGAATCCCCAGGCATTTTTATTCCATATTCCAGAATAAATATATATTTTTACAGTACCTAGATGGAAGCCACCAGGAGAGCAGCGGAGAAGCTATTTAACAATAGAGGAGACTTAGCTTAGTGGGTTAAAGAGGCCCTGAGAGGATCCTATTGATTTTAATTACACAGAACAGCCCATGGGGACAAAAGGACTTTGGCTATTTATTTAGCCATTGCCTTGGACTGTGATTGTAGGGACGACGATAAAAATCAGGCCCCTAATTATTACCATAATAAGGTACAGATTGGCTGGAGGCCCTTGTCTTTTGTATTTAAAGGCAAAAAGACAAGAAGTAAGGATAAAAGGAAGACAGGTTATGCTAGAATTCCCAAACCACAGCCTGGACTCTTCACTCTTAGTTTTCTAACCCAACAATGATCCAACGGTTATCAACAAATACAGATATCTGTGGTTCTGCTGCAGCTTGGACCTTGGATGTCAACATACTGTCCAGCTGTTAGAAGCTGTAGAGCTGAAAAGGTGAAGATAAACCGATACACCGTAAACCAATTCTAGCTCAGTGACTGACACCTCATGTCAATGTTGCCTCTTGAGGAGTATATCAAGATTCCTTTGCCCTATGACTAGACAAGGTTTCTGCCATGGACGTTCAATTAGATCAGGATCTGATCATCACCTGGACCAAGGTTAGATGGCAGCAAAGATCACGGCTGGGAGAATGTTTACTCTTGAGATTAGCTGAATTGGTAAGACTGTGGATACCTAATGGCTGGGGTTTTTCCATTAGAACTTCAATAATTTCACTCCTAACAATAAAAATTGGTGTCATGCTAGCTTTACTTGAAATGCAATTCTCACCATATACAACATGGATGCAAGAGTGACTCTCCTGCAATCTTCGAGAGAAAATTGATTGTCTTGGTATCCTCTATGTAGTTAAAGTTAGAGCAACAAAGCCTCTCTGTTATGCAGGATCCCCGATCATACCACAGGCAGGATACCCGATTAGACCACAGGCAGGATCCCCGATCATACCACAGGCAGGATCACCGATCATACCACAGGGAGCCCGCATCCCCCCCGCATCCCCATCCCCACCCACAGGGAGGATCCCCGATCATACCACAGCCCGCCCCAGCCCCGCATCCCCTCCCCGATCATACCACAGGGAGGATCCCCGATCATACCACAGGCAGGATCCCCGATCATACCACATGCAGGATCCCGATCATACCACAGGCAGAATCCCTGATCATGCCACATTTAGCTTTGTTTCATCTGGCTGTGAACACATTGGACATAGTGAAACATTGCATCGTTTTTAAGGAGACATACAAAACAGGTTTGCTGAAACTTTTGAGCCTACTTGGATATACCTGGGAATCCTAATCTGCATTTTAGTCACTTTGCAGACATTCTTATCCAGAGCAACTTACAGTAGTGAATGCATACATTCAATTTCATTTTTATGCCTTTTTTTTTTTGTACTGGCCCCCCGTGGGAATCAAACCCACAAGCCTGGCGTTGCACACACCATGCTGGCATTGCACACACCATTCTGGCATTGCAAACACCATGCTCTACCAACTGAGCCACATGGAGCCATGTTTATTATGGATCCCCATTAGCTGCTGTAGCTACTCTTCCTGGGGTCCAGCAAAATGAAGGCATTGGTGCCTGTCCTGGAGAATTATCAGAACAGACATCTGCCTACTGCTGCTTTCATCCTTTCATTTGACATTGTGCCTTGTTGTTATACTACTGACAAACTTGAACTCCACCTGGTTTAGCCTACTTGGATTTACTATTTTTGACTCTCCCGTGGCCTGGTGTAGCACTTGCCTCCCTCCTGACCTCCTGGCTCCCTCCACTGAAAAGATTTGGCATGGGTCCTCAGATCCTCAAAAAGTTTCTACAGCTGCACCATTGAGAGCATCCTGACTGGTTGCATCACTGCCTGGTATGGAAACTGCTCGGCCTCCAACCGCAAGGCACTACAGAGGGTAGTGCGAACGACCCAGTACATCACTGGGGCCAAGCTTCCTGCCATCCAGGACCTCTATACCAGGCGGTGTCATAGGAAGGCCCTAAAAATTTTCAAAGACTCCAGCCAACCTAGTCATAGACTGTTCTCTTTGCTACCGCACGGCAAGCGGTACCGGAGTGCTAAGTCTATGTCCAAGAGGCTTCTAAACAGCTTCTACCCCCAAGCCATAACACCCCTGAACATCTAGTAAAATGGCTACCCAGACTATTTGCAGTGCACCCCCTCTCGCCTCCTCTTTATACCACTGCTACTCTCTGTTGTCATCTATGCATAATCACTTTAATAACTCTACCTACATGTACATACTACCTCAAATAACCGGTGCCCCCGCACATTGACTCTGTATTGGTACCCCCCTGTATATAGTCTCCCTATTGTTATTTCACTGCTGCTCTTTAATTACTTGTTACTTTTATCTCTTAGTCTTATCTGTATTTTTTGGGAAACTGCATTGTTGGTTAGGGGTTCGTAAGTAAGCATTTCACTGTAAGGTCTACACCTGTGTATTCGGCGCATGTGACTAATAAAATTCGATTTTATTTTATTTGGCTTCCACCGGCCTGTACTGGAAACCACATCCCCCCAAGGTGCTTCTCTCCTGGCTATCATACTGGTAACACGGCCTCCGTTGCATTGCTGTTTTGATGGGCCCCAGCATTTAATCACATTGAGTAAGTCACAGCTATCTCCTTGCTGTTGTTATGCTGGGGAGTTTTGTGCCTTGGTTGTGTTTATTGTGGGTCCTAGTGCTTGCTGGTTTCTAGTGTGTGGTTGGGTTCTGGCTTCCTGCCAATAACTGTGGTGATCCTACAAACTGTGTGATTCAATCTAACTAACTATCACACTGTGTGGATTGATTGACTTTTAGTTGATTCCTCACCAACCTATTTTATTTGTGTGGATTTTAACAGCATTTTGTCAAAGTGGCATCTCCCACTTTCCGCCATAGACGAAACTGACTTTTTCCAACGACCATCTTCAGAGACTACGGTGAGCGTTTCATCCCATGTAGGAGCTGTACCTATTTTGCACAGTTCCGGATTAATATTGGCCGACCAAATTTCCAATGTGGAAATTAGCTTATTGAGGAATATACAGTGCATTTGGGAAAGTATTCAGACCTCTTCCCTTTTTCCATATTTTGTTACGTTACAGCCTTGTTCTAAAATGTATTAAATTAAATTATTTCCTCATCAGTCTACACACAATACCCCACAATGACAAAGTGAAAACAGGTTTTTATACATTTTTGCAAATGTATATGAAATAAAAAACAGAAATACCTTATTTATGTAAGTATTCAGACCCTTTGATAATACTTAAGATATTTCCACAACTTGATTGGAGTCCACCTGTGGTAAAGTCAATTGATTGGACCTGATTTGGAAAGGCACACACCTGTCTATATAAGGTCCCACAGTTAACAGTGCATGTCAAAGCAAAAACCAAACCATGAGGTTAAAGGAATTGTCCATAGGGCTCCAAGACAGGATTGTGTCGAGGCACAGATCTGGGGAAGGGTACCAAAATATTTCTGCAGCATTGAAGGTCCCCAAGAACACAGTGGCCTCAATCATTCTTAAATGGAAGAAGTTTGGAACCACCAAGAGTCTTCTTAGAGCTGGCCGCCTGGGCCAAACTGAGCAAACGGGGGAGAAGGGCCTTGGTCAGGGAGGTGACCAAGAACCCGATGGTCACTCTGACAGAGCTCCAGAGCCAGAGCCTGGACTTGAACCCGATCTAACATCTCTGGAGAGACCTGAAAATAGCTGTGCAGCGACGCTCCCCATCCAACCTGACAGACCTTGAGAGGATCTGCAGAGAAGAATGAGAGAAACTCCTCAAATACAGATGTGCCAAGCTAGTAGTGTCATACCCAAGGAGACTTGAGGCTGTAATCCCTGCCAAAGGTGCTTCAACAAAGTACTGAGTAAAGGGTCTTAATGCTTACCTAAATGTGATATTTCAGTTTTTTATTTGTAATACATTTGCTAACATTTCTAAAACCTATTTTTGCTTTGTCATTATGGTGTATTGTGTGTAGATTGTTGCGGGGAAAAAACGATTTAATCAATTTTAGAATAAAGCGGTTACGTAATAAAATGTGGAAAAAGTCAAGGGGCCTGAATACTTTCCGAATGCACTGTATATCAAACAGTCTGCAACCGCCGATTGAACGTAGCCTATTTGAGTTGGAGACCACATGTGACATTAAAACATCGTAAAGGACTTGGGATGATGCAACTGAACATTAGGAGCTTACTTCCTAAACTGGATTGCATCAAGATCTGTAATTCTCGACATTCTGGACTCTGATATTAAAATTGAGGGTTATAATGTGTACGAAAAAAATGGCATCATTGATTCCTTTAATCCCCATTTTATTTCAGCAGGCTATCTCCTTGAAAGAACTTCTAAGCCTATTCACAATGATATTAGGCTGGATGCTGATAGTGGAAACTTACTGAATAATCAGAGAAATAGTCAAAGCTTTTCTTATAGTCTATTTACAGAAAAAGAAGTCCTGGATGCTTTGCTAGCAAAATAATAAAAAAAGATATACACAGATGCTGACAAATTGGATCCTGGTCTGCTTAAGTGTACAGTGCCTATCATTGTTGGCTTAATAATCCACATGTTTTATTTAACATTGATCCTGTCAATTGGTTTAAACACTAAAATGAAATGTGCTGCTTTGTTTGTGGACCTGTAAAAAGCTTTTGATACTGTTGATCATGCTATTTTATTGAATAAGTTGTCCTCGATAGACCTGAGCTCTGACACCTGTTCACGGTTTCATGATTATCTTAGTGATAGAATTCAGGCCATCGTGATTGATGGAGTTTCTTGAAGTACATTAAGGTGTACAACAGGGGTCGATTTTGGGTTCTCTTCACTACTATATTATCACCATTGGCCAATCTGTTAAAAATGTTCAACTTCATCTATATGCTGGTGATATTATTATGTATGCAATGCAATTCAAATCAAATCAAATTTATTTATATAGCCCTTCTTACATCAGCTGATATATCAAAGTGCTGTACAGAAACCCAGCCTAAAACCCCAAACAGCAAGCAATGCAGGTGTAGAAGCACAGTGGCTAGGAAAAACTCCCTAGAAAGGTCCAAACCTAGGAAGAAACCTAGAGAGGAACCAGGCTATGAGGGGTGGCCAGTCCTCTTCTGGCTGTGCCGGGTGGAGATTATAACAGAACATGGCCAAGATGTTCAAATGTTCATAAATGACCAGCATGGTCAAATAATAGTAATCACAGTGAACAGGTCAGGGTTCCATAGCCACAGGCCAAACAGTTGAAACTGGAGCAGCAGCAAGTCCAGGTGGAATGGGGACAACAAGGAGTCATCATGCCAGGTAGTCCTGAGGCATGATCCTAGGGCTCAGGTCCTCCGAGAGAGAGAAAGAAGGAAAGAGAGAAAGAGAGAATTAGAGAGAGCATGCTTAAATTCACACAGGACACCGGATAAGACAGGATAAATACTCCAGATATAACAGACTGACCCTAGCCCCCCGACACATAAACTACTGCAGCATAAATACTGGAGGCTGAGACAGGAGGGGTCAGGAGACACTGTGGCCCCATCCGATGATACTCCCGGACAGGGCCAAACAGGCAGGATACAACCCCACCCACTTTGCCAAAGCACAGTCCCCACACCACTAGAGGGATACCTTCAACCACCAACTTACCATCCTGCGACAAGGCAGAGTATAGCCCACAAAGATCTCCGCCACGGCACAACCCAAGGGGGGCACCAACCCAGACAGGAAGGCCCCGTCAGTGACTCAACCCACTCAAGTGACACACCCCTCCTAGGGACGGCATGGAAGAGCACCAGTAAGCCTCAGCCCCTGTAATAGGGTTAGAGGCAGAGAATCCCAGCGGAGAGAGGGGAACCGGCCAGGCAGAGACAGCAAGGGCGGTTCGTTGCTCCAGTGCCTCTCCATTCACCTTCACACTCCTGGGCCAATTGCCCAGACTGTTGATCTGGCTGTATCAAATCTACAGTCAGATTTTATAGCAATGCAGGAATCCCTTGCTGATTTAAAATGTGTGCTTAATACCAGTAAAACGAAATACATGTTGTTTTTAAACTTTTCGCAATTTTGTTTCAGATGAACATCATGTTCACTCATTAGATGGTTCTCCAATAGCTTTCTGCAGCGATATGCCATCCCATCTGATTTGCGCTTAGTGGGACTATCATTTATCTTTCAAAAGGACAATGACCCAACACACCTCCAGGCTGTGTAAGGGCTATTTGACCAAGAAGGAGAGGGATGGAGTGCTGCAACAGATGACCTGGCCTCCACAATCCCCCGACCTCAACTCAATTGAGATGGTTTGGGATGAGATGGTTGGGGACCGCAGAGTGAAGGAGAAGCAGCCAACAAGTGCTCAGCATATGTGGGAACTCCTTCAAGACTGTTGGAAAAGCATTACAGGTGAAGCCAAGAGTGTGCAAAGCTTTGTGGTGGCAAAGGGTGGATCCTTTGAATAATCTCAATTATTGTCAGGCGGTGGGTGTAGCTGGTGCGTGAAGTCAGGCGCAGGAGAGCAGAGATGCGTGAACAATGCACTTTACTACAGAAAATAGCACAAAGTAACAAAACCAATGTGTGAATAATAATGGTTGCCATACAACACGGGTAAAGACAGCACCCGGAACAAACCAGCCCGAATGGTACCGACCCTAACAATAAACAAACACATAAAGACACGGGGGAAACAGAGGGTTAAATACATGACCAGTAATTGGGAAATGAAAGCCAGGTGTGTGGGAAACATAGACGAAACCAATGGAAAATGA
The DNA here is from genome assembly GCF_965601325.2 of Salmo salar. Taxonomy (NCBI): domain Eukaryota; kingdom Metazoa; phylum Chordata; class Actinopteri; order Salmoniformes; family Salmonidae; genus Salmo; species Salmo salar. The sequence goes on from NC_138299.1 coordinate 86,332,386, forward strand.
AAAGTAGATCGGTGATGGCTAGAAGACCAGCAACGTCGACCGCCGAGTGCCACCCGAACAAGGAGAGGAACCGACTTCGGCGGAAGTCGTGACAAATATAAAACATATTTTGATTTGTTTAACACTTTTTTGGTTACTACATGATTCCATGTGTTATTTCATAGTGTTGATGCCTTCACTATTATTCTACAAAGTAGAAAATAGCAAAAATAAAGAAACTCCCTTGAATGAGTAGGTGTGTCAAACTTTTGACTGTTACTGTATATATACAGTTGAAGTCGGAAGTTTACATACACTTAGGTTGGAGTCATTAAAACTCGTTTTTCAACCACTCCACAACCACACCGCCACAAAAAAAGCCAGACTACGTTTTACAACTGCACTGGTCGCAAATGGGGCTTGGTCGCAAATGGGTCTTCCAAATGAACAATGACCCCAAGCATACTTCCAAAGTTGTGGCAAAATGGCTCAAGGACAACAAAGTCAAGGTATTGGAGTGGCCGTCACAAAGCCTTGACCTCAATCTTACAGAAAATGTGTTCGCAGAACTGAAAAATCGTGTGCGAGCAAGGCCTACAATCCTGACTGAGTTACACCAGCTCTGTCAGGAGGAATGGGCCAAAATTCACCCAACTTCTTGTGGGAAGCTTGTGGGAGGCTACCCGAAACGTTTGACCCAAGTAAAAAAATGTAAAGGCAATGCTACCAAATACTAATTGAGTATATGTAAACTTCTGATCCACTGGGAATGTGATGAAAGAAATAAAAGCTGAAATAAATCATTCTCTCTACTATTATTCTGACATTTCACATTCTTAAAATAAAGTGGTGATCCTAACTGACCTAAGACAGGGAATTGTTACTCAGATTAAATGTCAGGAAATGTGAAAACTGAGTTTAAATACACTGCTCAAAAAAATAAAGGGAACACTAAAATAACACATCCTAGATCTGAATGAATGAAATAATCTTATTAAATACTTTTTTCTTTACATAGTTGAATGTGCTGACAACAAAATCACACAAAAATAATCAATGGAAATCCAATGTATCAACCCATGGAGGTCTGGATTTGGAGTCACACTCAAAATTAAAGTGGAAAACCACACTACAGGCTGATCCAACTTTGATGTAATGTCCTTAAAACAAGTCAAAATGAGGCTCAGTAGTGTGTGTGGCCTCCACGTGCCTGTATGACCTCCCTACAACACCTGGGCATGCTCCTGATGAGGTGGCGGATGCTCTCCTGAGGGATCTCCTCCCAGACCTGGACTAAAGCATCCGCCAACTCCTGGACAGTCTGTGGTGCAACGTGGCGTTGGTGGATGGAGCGAGACATGATGTCCCAGATGTGCTCAATTGGATTCAGGTCTGGGGAACGGGCGGGCCAGTCCATAGCATCAATGCCTTCCTCTTGCAGGAACTGCTGACACACTCCAGCCACATGAGGTCTAGCATTGTCTTGCATTAGGAGGAACCCAGGGCCAACCGCACCAGCATATGGTCTCACAAGGGGTCTGAGGATCTCATCTCGGTACCTATTGGCAGTCAGGCTACCTCTGGCGAGCACATGGAGGGCTGTGCGGCCCCCAAAGAAATGCCACCCCACACCATGACTGACCCACCGCCAAACCGGTCATGCTGGAGGATGTTGCAGGCAACAGAACGTTCTCCACGGTGTCTCCAGACTCTGTCACGTCTGTCACATGTGCTCAGTGTGAACCTGCTTTCATCTGTGAAGAGCACAGGGCGCCAGTGGCGAATTTGCCAATCTTGGTGTTCTCTGGCAAATGCCAAACGTCCTGCACGGTGTTGGGCTGTAAGCACAACCCCCACCTGTGGACGTCGGGCCCTCATACCACCCTCATGGAGTCTGTTTCTGACCGTTTGAGCAGACACATGCACATTTGTGGCCTGCTGGAGGTCATTTTGCAGGGCTCTGGCAGTGCTCCTCCTGCTCCTCCTTGCACAAAGGTAGCGGTCCTGCTGCTGGGTTGTTGCCCTCCTACGGCCTCCTTCACGTCTCCTGATGTACTGGCCTGTCTCCTGGTAGCGCCTCCATGCTCTGGACACTACGCTGACAGACACAGCAAACCTTCTTGCCACAGCTCGCATTGATGTGCCATCCTGGATGAGCTGCACTACCTGAGCCACTTGTGTGGGTTGTAGACTCCGTCTCATGCTACCACTAGAGTGAAAGCACCGCCAGCATTCAAAAGTGACCAAAACATCAGCCAGGAAGCATAGGAACTGAGAAGTGGTCTGTGGTCCCCACCTGCAGAACCACTCCTTTATTGGGGGTGTCTTGCTAATTGCCTATAATTTCCACCTGTTGTCTATTCCATTTGCACAACAGCATGTGAAATTTATTGTCAATCAGTGTTGCTTCCTAAGTGGACAGTTTGATTTCACAGAAGTGTGATTGACTTGGAGTTACATTGTGTTGTTTAAGTGTTCCCTTTATTTTTTTGAGCAGTGTATATTTGGCTAACGTGTATGTAAACTTCCGACTTCATCTGTACATAAAAAAATGGTATGTGTTTATTTATGTTGTATATACAGGGAGCATTTTAAAAAGAAACCTAGGTCTCAATGTCATCCCTTTTAAAATAGAGGTTAAATAAAAAAATAAAAACTTGAAGCACTGTCCTTCAGCTTGAGTCAGCCACCATGCCTAACTGTAACCCTAACCACCATGCCGAACAGAGTGGCATTGACCTGTAATAAGGCCCCATCACTCCAGCTAAATGATTTGATCATAGCCCCTGACAGATGTTTGACTGGGTAATTGGTTATTTATGGGACAAGAGGAGAGGAGAGGTCACTAGGTGCGGGGACAGTCATGGTCGCAGGGTGCTGTTCCAGCTCTGTCCATCCCAGATAAGACATTCAGATGAGCCTGCTCCTCTCTATCTCTCTGCTGGCCGGGACAGCCGGTTATCTGCCTCCTTTAGCCTTTAGGCAGCGGCGTCCAAGCCACATGGCCCACAGGAACGAATGAACACATTCCAGCTGTATTATGCCTCTCCGATCCGAAATGCAGTTTGCAGAATTGGATAGTTGTTGGTGCACAATTACTCTCAAATGTCAATTTCACGGCGGCCTATTGGGGAGATTAGCAAGGAGTGTTTGGTAGAATATCCTCCATACTTGTTTTGTAGAATTGTGGATAGTTGGGTGTGTTGGCTGTGTTGAGCACAATGAAGGGTTGGAAGGCAGACATAGATGGATGTTGAGACCCACTCCCTCACTGTGTGGTCTGAGAAAGGGAGGGGGAGGCAGTGTAGCATGGAGAGTCGTAGTGGGTGACATCAAATTTGAGTCAGAGTTGAGCAACTAGACTTGGGCCTTAGCCAAGTGTAACCACTACTGTTGTGCCTGAATGTTTACCTGTCATATTTATGGATAGAAAATATTAAACCAAAATATGAAAGTAAACATCGTCAACATGGTCAAGAGATATACATGTGATCCATTACTTCAGCAGCCGGGGAGGGGTAATAACTTCAGCAGCCTGGGAGGGGTAATGACTTCAGCAGCCGGGGAGGGGTAATGACTCCAGCAGCCGGGGAGGGGTAATAACTTCAGCAGCCGGGGAGGGGTAATGACTTCAGCAGCCTGGGAGGGGTAATGACTTCAGCAGCCGGGGAGGGGTAATGACTCCAGTAGCCGGGGAGGGGTAATAACTTCAGCAGCCGGGGAGGAGTAATAACTTCAGCAGCCGGGGAGGGGTAATAACTTCAGCAGTCTGGGAGGGGTAATGACTCCAGCCGACTGGGAGGGGTAATGACTTCAGCAGCCGGGGAGGGGTAATGACTTCAGCAGCCGGGGAGGGGTAATGACTTCAGCAGCCGGGGAGGGGTAATGACTCCAGCAGCCGGGGAGGGGTATTGACTCCAGCAGCCTGGGAGGGGTAATGACTTCAGCAGCCGGGGAGGGGTAATGACTTCAGCAGCCGGGGAGGGGTAATGACTTCAGCAGCCGGGGAGGGGTAATGACTCCAGCAGCCGGGGAGGGGTAATGACTCCAGCAGCCTGGGAGGGGTATTGACTCCAGCAGCCTGGGAGGGGTAATGACTCCAGCAAGTTGGGAGAGATAATGACTCCATCATGCTGGGAGAGGTAATGACTCCAGCGGGCTGGGAGGGGTAATGACTCCAGCAAGTTGGAAGAGATAATGACTCCATCAGGCTATGAGAGATAATGACTCCACCAGGCAGGAGAGGTAATGACTTCAGCAGGCCAGGAGGGGTAATGACTCCAGCAGGCTGGGAGGGGTAATGAATCCAGCAGCCTGGGAGGGGTAATGACTCCAGCAGCCTGGGAGGGGTAATGACATTCGGTGCTGATGACAGGTGTGATAGACTAGAGTTTAAGCGGCTTAAGGGAGTAGTTCCAGCTAGGTGAGTGGGGATCAGGGAGCCCATTGTAAGCTACAGTCAGATTGTCATCCAGTTTGAGTGACATGTATATTGGTCACACATACTTCATGTGTCAGACCATGGGTGAAAAGGCTTCACGGCTTTGTCCTGAGTGACTGAGCACAGGGGTTCTTCAGCTGTGGAGGCTAATTCTCAGCAGAACTGCATCTATCCTCACAGGTGAGATTATACACTGCTTGCTACACAGCCAAGCCACAAACCACACACCACAACACACCACCAGCAGGTTGGTGGAGGTTGAGAGTTTCAAGTTCCTTGGCGTCCACATCACCAACAAACTAACATGGTCCAAGCACACCAAGACAGTCATGAAGAGGGCACAACAAACCTATTCCCCCTCAGGAGACTAAAAATATTTGGCATGGGTCATCAGATCCTCAAAAGATTTTACAGCTGCACGATCGAGAGCATCCTGACGGGTTGCATCACTGTCTGGTATGGCAACTGCTCGGCCTCCGACTGCAAGGCGCTACAGAGGGTAGTGCGTACAGCCCAGTACATCAACGGGGCCAAGCTTCCTGCCATCCAGGACCGCTATACCAGACTATTTGCATTAGGGTTACTTAGAAATGTCCTTGTTTTTGGAAGAAAAGCAATTTTTTTGTCCATTCAAAGAACATCAAATTGATCAGACATACGGTGTAGACATTGTTAATGTTGTAAATGACTATTATAGCTGGAAACGGCAGATTTTTTATGGAATATCTACATAGGAGTACAGCAACCATCACTCCTGTGTTCCAATGGCATGTTGTGTTAGCTAATCCAAGTTGATCATTTTAAAAGGCTAATTGATCATTAGAAAACCCTTTTGCAATTATGTTAGCACAGCTGAAAACTGTTGTTCTGATTAAAGAAGCAATAAAACTGGCCTTTTGCAAAGAAAAAGCCATATCTCAGACTGGCCAATAAAAATAAAAGATTAAGATGGGCAAAAGAACACAGACACTGGACAGAGGAACTCTGCCTAGAAGGCCAGCATCCCGGAGTCACCTCTTCACTGTTGACGTTGAGACTGGTGTTTTGCGGGTACTATTTAATGAAGCTGCCAGTTGAGGACTTGTGAGGCATCTGTTTCTCAAACTAGACACTAATGTACTTGTTCTCTTGCTCAGTTGTGCACCGGGGCCTCCCACACCTCTTTCTATTCTGGTTAGGGCCAGTTTGCACTGTTCTGTGAAGGGAGTAGTACACAGCGTTGTACGAGATCTTCAGTTTCTTGGAAATTTCTCGCATGGAATAGCCTTCATTTCTCAGAACAAGAGTAGGCTGACGAGTTTCAGAAGGAAGTTTGTTGTTTCTGGCCATTTTGAGCCTGTAATGAACCCAGAAATGTTGATGCTCCAGATACTCAACTAGTCTAAAGAAGGCCAGTTTTATTGTTTATTGCTCCTTTAATCAGCACAACAGCTTTCAGCTGTGCTAACATAATTGCAAAAGTGTTTTCTAATGATTAATTAGCCTTTTAAAATGATAAACTTGGATTAGCAAACACAGCGTGCCATTGGAACACAGTAGTGATGGTTGCTGATAATGGGCATCTGTACGCCTATGTAGATATTCCATAAAAAAATCTGCTGTTTCCAGCTACAATTGTCAGGGATTTCGTCGTCATCAGACGATATGGCGAAATCATCATCGGAAAAGGAGGACCAATATGCAGCAGAATTGTGTTGGCTCATCTTGAACATTTAATAAACTCAAAATGAACATACAAAATAACAAAACGAACTCACGATGTACAGACAGTCTTCTCAGGCTCACATACGCTAGACAAGATACAATCTCCCACCAATGACAAACACAAACACACCCTAATATATGGGACTCTCAATCAAAGGCAAATAGACAACACCTGCCTTCAATTGAGAGTCCCAACCCCAATTAACCAAACATAGAAACAGACTCACTAGACTAAACATAGAATTACATGAATATCAAACAGTGCCCAAAAACCCCGGAATACTTAAATCAATGCCCTTCTAGAAAAACACCACCCCGAACCACATAAAACAAATACCCTCTGCCACGTCCTGACCAAACTACAATGACAATTAACCCTTATACTGGCCAGGACGTGACAATAGTCATTTACAACATTAACAATGTCTACGCTGTGTTTCAATCAATTGTATGCTCTTTTAATGGACAAAAAATGTGATTTTCTTTAAAAAACAAGGACTTTTCTAAGTGACCCCAAACTTTTGAACGGTAGTGTAAATATTACCTCAATTACATTGACTCTGTACCGGTACCCCCTGTATATAGCTCCGCTATTGTTATTTACTGATGCTCTTTAATATTTTGTTATTCTTATCTCTTTTTTTTTAGGTATTTTCTTAAGCATTTCACTGTAAGGTTGTTGTATACCTGTTGTATTCGTGACAAATATATTTTTTTATTTGACCACACACACATAACCACACCACCACACCACACACATAACCACATCACCACACCACCACACCACAACTACCACACCACACAACCACACACACACATAACCACACCACCACCACAACACCACCACCAACACCATATCACCACCACCACCACACCACACCATATCACCACCACCATATCACCACCACCTCATCACCATATCACCACCACCACAACACACCACCACCACCACACCACCACCACACACACCACCACCCCATCACCACAACACCACTACCAACACCACACCACCACACGACCACCACCACACACATGAAACCACACCACCACACACATATAACCACACCACCACACCACACACATAACCATGTCACCATACCACAACCACCACCACCACACCACACAACCACACACACACATAACCACACCACCACCACAACACCACCATCAACACCACACCACCACCATATCACCACCACCACAACACCACCACCATATCACCACCACCTCAACACCATATCACCACCACCACAACACACCACCAACACCACACCACCACCATATCACCAAAACCACCCCCACACCACCACTACCAACACCACACCACCACCATATCACCACCACCACCACACACACCACACCACCCCATCACCACACCACCACCACCACACCACCACCACAACACCACACCACCACACAACCACCACCACACCACCACACACATAAAACCACACCACCACACACATATAACCACACCACCACACCACACCACCACCACAACTTCACAACGACCATCCCGACACCACCACACCACAACACAACAGCACACCACACCATCACCCCCCACCACCTCTACACCACCCCCACCACCACACCACCACCACACCCCCACCCACACCACCACCACCCACAGCACTACACCACCCCACCCCTACACCTGTTGTATTGGTGACAAATATATTTTTTTATTTGACCACACACACATAACCACACCACACCACCACACCACACACATAACCACGTCACCACACCACAACCACAACCACCACACCACACAACCACACAACCACACACACACATAACCACACCACCACCACAACACCACACCACCACCATATCACCACCACCACAACACCACCACCATATCACCACCACCTCAACACCATATCACCACCACCACACCATATCACCACCAACACCACACCACCACCATATCACCACCACCACCACACCACCACCACACACACCACACCTCACCACACCACCCCATCACCACACCACCACACCACCACCATATCACCACCACCACCACAACACCACCACCACCACACACACCACACCACCCCCATCACCACACCACCACCATACCACCACACCACCACCACAACACCACTACCAACACCACACCACCACACACATAAAACCACACCACCACACACATCTAACCACACCATCACACACATATAACCACACCACCACACCTCACCACACCACACCACCACCTCACAACGACCATCCCGACACCACCACACCACAACACAACACCACCCCCACACCATCACCCCCCCACCACCTCTACACCACCCCCACCACCACCACCACACCACCACCCCCACACCACCACCCACACCACCACCACCCACAGCACTACACCACCCCTACACCTGTTGTATTCGTGACAAATATTTTTTTTTATTTGACCACACACACATAACCACATCACACCACACACATAACCACGTCACCACACCACAACCACAACCACCACACCACACAACCACACACACACATAACCACACCACCACCACAACACCACACCACCACCATATCACCACCACCACAACACCAACACCATATCCCCACCACCACAACACACCACCAACACCACACCACCACCATATCACCACCACCACAACACCACCACCACACCACCACCACACACACCACACCTCACCACACCACCCCCATCACCACACCACCACACCACCACCACAACACCACTACCAACACCACACCACCACCATATCACCACCACCACAACACCACCACCACACACACACCACACCACCCCATCACCACACCACCACCATACCACCACACCACCACCACAACACCACTACCAACACCAGACCACCACACACATAAAACCACACCACCGCACACATCTAACCACACCATCACACACATATAACCACACCACCACAGACCACCACCACACCTCACCACACCACACCACCACCTCACAACGACTATCCCGACACCACCACACCACAACACAACACCACCCCCACACCATCACCCCCCCACCACCTCTACACCACCCCCACCACCACCCCCATACCACCACCCACACCACCACCATCCCCACACCACCACACCACCACCTCATCACCCCTACCCCCAGCACTACACCACCCCACCCCCACCACCACCACACCATCCATAGTCAGCCACAGAGAGGAAGCAAAAGGAATTCAACCCCATGCACTTATAGTATCATGCATCATTGCAACCAACCAACCAGGGGGATATGCACCACATTCAGATAGTGTAGCTTTGTGGTCCCTGACATCAATAACCGCAGGTTATCGTGGCGTGGTCTTGACCCCCCCCCCCCCCCCCCCCCCCACAGGGTTCATGTAAACAGCCTGCTTGTATCCATGTGTTTGTGCTTAACAGACCCCCTCCAAACCCCCACCCTCTCCCACTCTCCACTGTGCTTATAGTACGGCCACGGGCAATTTATCTAAATCTCCCCTCTCCTTAAACAGTTTTATCAAAACTGGCGGTCAGGTGGCTCGGCACCGTGGTGGCCTCAATCCTAAACGTGGTGGCACAGATTTTAATTTTGGAAAGATGAATGTGCTGCCCTGACCTAATACTGCAGCCCTACAGCTATCTCAGCCGATGTCTATCAGCTAATTACGAGAGTTGGGTTGTAAACGACACACATTTGTCTGTACTCGAGGGCCAAGAACACAGAACCAGACAAAATGAGTCAACACCCCGGAAAAAAGGTAATGGAACCATTTTCTGAAAATTAGAATGTGTCTACCCCACTTCGGTCAAACACTTAAAATCAAGAGAGGAACCTTTTTCATTATTGAAGAACACAGCAGTCCGGTGCAAAACGCCCACAAGCCTTTGCAGAATGAAGAAAAGAAAAGCAGCTTTGCTCTTTTAGACAGTGGAAGGCTCAGTGATTTTTCTGCTACATCAGGTTTATGAATCGTTTTCTTGTGTAGGGTCAAACAGCTGTCACATTTACATTTGAGTAATTTAGCAGACGGTCTTATCCAGAGCCACTTACGTTCATCTTATGATTGCTAGTTGAGACCACAACATATCACAATCATAGCAAGTACTGTACATTTTCCCTCAACAAAGTAAGTGGCAGGTAGCCTAGTGGTTAGCGTGTTGGGCCAGTAACCGTAAAGGTTACTAGATCGAATCCCTGAGCTGACAAGGTAAACATCTGTCGTTCTGCCCCTGAACAAGGCAGTTAACCCACTGTTCCTAAGCCATCATTTGTAAATAAGAATTTGTTGTTAACTGACTTGCCTAGTTAAATGCAAAGTCACTGCTAGTAGGAAAAGACAAGTGTGTTCTTTTTTTGTATGCTGAACGTATAATATTGACATTTTGAGGGTTACAAATAGTTCATTCTGAACAGGTCTAACTAGTTGCCACTTTAATCAATGATTATATCACACTGTCTATTTTAAGTTGGCTCGTCTTGTACAATGTTGCACGGGGCAGAAATGGCATGCAAAACGTGCTACATTTTTACAGTAGCCGACGGCTTTACAGTACCCCACCCCTATTTTTTATTATTTGTCCTATGTATGTACTCGCTAACTTTAATCTTTCACAATCAAATACTGAACTCCAAAACTACACAAAATACAGGGTACTGATTGCTAACTTATGGTTCAAGTGCAAGGTTGGTTGAATCATACAGGTGCGACATAAGCAATTCATTTTAATTACTATACACTGTTAGTTGCACAGTCAAGAGTAAAATTAGAATGGCAATCACAATTAGAAAATTGCCGAGTCAATTACAACATATTAGCCTTGTAGACGGGGAAAACCCTCACACTTTCATTTGCTCTTTATTAACTCACGAAGGACACAGTACAATGCTCATGGTGCACCTCCATAAGATATGCTGCAATAATTATTGTAATGGGTTTTTCTCCCCATTCAATCTCCTCTTGTTCTTTTAATAACACGATTACAACCTGAATATAACATGAATATATAATGTCCCAGGCTGTTCCCAGTCTGCCTCCTCTCCTCAGTGTGTACCTCTCTAGGTGCAGAAGAGGAACACAGGGGTGTAGATGTGGGGTTAATAAGATGCTCTTTGAAATATAAGTGCCACCACACACCCCTGTCCTCTCTCTTTGTTTCCAAAGCATTGCTTTGAGTTAACTCCTCTGGTACGGCGTAGAATGCTGACTGCAGACAGTGCCTCAGAGAATAAGTAAGTAGTCCTTATTGTTTTCTATTAACATACAGACTTTACATTTTCTCCCTCCAAAATGAAATGGCCTGGGTGGTGAGGTTTTGTGATGGTGTAGGGCAGGAGGGGAGGGGGTCACACTCCTCCTTTTATCTACTACATAATGAAATTACAACCTTTGCCCAATGGTCTGCGTTCCAAGATATGTTTAATTCACTAAACATGAAGAATTAATTACGTATCTGCATTTAAAAAGATTTCTTCTCCACATTGCCAACCTTTGGAATTTAAAACCCTATACAGAGCATGTCACATTGAAATTACCAACAAAAGAAAAGCAATGTAATAGCTTTTTTTCTTTTAGTGGATGAAAGTTTAATCTCGCAGCCATTTTATTCCAATATTGCTATAAAAGGCCATGCTTGGCTGGTTTCTTTTAGCGTAGCTGCTGAACTGTAAAGGGAGACATGACAGAAATCCCAGGCTTCCAGTTCATTGGCATGGTCAGTGGCTGCAGCAGGGGCCTCTGGCCTGGCCTTACCCTGTGATCACCCCTCCTGGGCCTGCTCTAAGCTCCTCAAATATACACTACCCAGAGACACACCATGGCTCATAGTGGAACACACACTGTGAATACACCACAATGCTCACAGGATAGGATAACAAAGATGAGTATCTCATGAACAAAAATGTTATGAGCCTTAGAACACATCATAACCATCGATTGTTCTGAACAGAGTATTTAAAAAAGGCTAAACATATTAGATATACAGGTATAATGTTATCAGAAGGACAATGCAAACTAAACAGCTATATCATCAACATACAGGATTGCTATGAGGCAATCAATGTCACATATCAAATTGGTGCAATTCTGAAATCCATCAGTTATCAAACATTAATGGACTAATTCAAAAGCAGAATGCCAATATGCATTATTGGACTTCATCCTAATGACAGTGCATCTAGCCAATCCTATGCTTGGCCGTCCCCTGACCCAAGACATACTGCATTCAATGTAAAATACATTGGATGCTATCCAAATTTTTCTATTGTAAAATGTATCCAGTAAATACCAATTGCTCTAAACTCTTGACACAATTATAATGCAGAGTTAAAACAAAATACAAGAGATTTAAATAATGGTTTTGGTCAAATTCATTGACTTCTTCCATTCTTCTGTGTAGAGTTCTTCAATGCTACTTTTGACATGTTTCATTTTCTCTCATGATCAGACAAACAATGTTTTCTGATTGTTGGGACTTCTATAACCTAAATTAGAAAAAAAGTCATTCTAATTGTTGTGATCTCATTTTTATCAGAATAACCGTTAGATTAGATAATTGAAACGTGGAATGTCATATCTCTAAAATATAACATTTTGTTGTGGCATTTAATAATGACCTGCGTTGTATAAGTAAGTACTAGAGATTTGAAGAGATTTGGGCCACTATAGATCCTCAGAATGCATTTAGGGCTCTAACAAAGCTTTGGGTGATAGACTAGGGCCTGCCATTATCCATTCAGCAAGAGTAATAAATTACTAGGCCAATGCATGCTATATACCACCCAACCAAGATAACAGCTGAGAGGGAAAATGAAATTCTGCTTTTGTTGAAACATTATGATTTATGTATTTGTAATATAGCACTGGGCTGTTTGTGTCTGCCGATGTGTAAGTGTGTGTGTGTGTGTGTGTGTGTGTGTGTGTGTGTGTGTGTGTGTGTGTGTGTGTGTGTGTGTGTGTGTGTGTGTGTGTGTGTGTGTGTGCGCGCGCGTGTGGGGGTATTTATTTTCATTGTAGTCATAGTTTTGCAAATTGCTTATGATTACAAGACACATACTATTCATTAACTGTTATTATTGTTATAATTATTAATAGCACAAATTCTGGAAAAAAGTGTACATCTGACATTATCTAAATTTGAGCAATTACAGTACATTACAGTACATTACATTACAGTACATTACATTACAGTATATTACATTACATTACAGTATATTATATTACAGTACATTACATTACAGTACATTACATTACAGTACATTACAGTATATTACATTACATTACAGTATATTATATTACAAGAAATGTAGGTCCTACTCACCTATGGAGGGAACCTATAAATCAAGTTAAAGTAGCTAGCTTGTCTAACTACATGATATACACAAAAGTATCTGGACACCCCTTCAAATTAGTGGATTCGGCTATTTCAGCCATAGCCGTTGCTGACTGGTGTATAAAATCGAGCACACAGACATGCAACCTCCATAGACAAACATTGGCAGTAGAATGGCCTTAATGAAGAGCTCAGAGACTTTCATTGTGTTACCTTCATAGGATTGCCACCTTAGTTCGTCAAATTTCTGCCCTGCTAGAGCTGTCCCGGTAAACTGTCAGTGCCGTTATTGTGAAGTGGAAACATCTATGTGCAACAATGGCTCAGCCGCGAAGTGGTAGGCCACACAAGCTCACAGACCGGAACCGCTGAGGGCTGAAGCGTGTAGCATGTAAAAATCGCCGGTCCTTTGTTGCAACACTCACTACCAAGTTCCAAACTGTCTCTGGAAGCAACGTCAGCACAATAACTGTTCGTCAGGTGCTTCATGAAATGGTTTTCCATGGCCGAGCAGCCGCACACAAGCCTAAGATCACCATGCACAATGCCAAGCGTCGGCTGGAGTGATGTAAAGCTCGCTGCCATTGGACTCTGGAGCAGTGGAAACGCGTTCTCTGGAGTGATAAATCACACCTCACCATCTGGGTTTGGCGGATGTCAGGAGAACGCTACCTGCCCGAATGCATAGTGCCAACTGTAAAGTTTGGTGGAGGAACAAAAGTGGGACCAGCAAAAGTGGGACCAACTCCATATTAATGCTCATGATTTTGTAATGAGATGTTCGACGAGCAAGTTGAAGTCGGAACTTTACATACACTTAGGTTGGAGTCATTAAAACTAAATTTTCAACCACTCCATAAATTTCTTGTCAACAAACTATAGTTTTGGCAAGTCGGTTAGGACATCTACTTTGTGCATGACACAAGTAATTTTTTCAATAATTGTTTACAGACAGATTATTTCACTTGTAATTCACTGTATCACAATTCCAGTGGGTCAGAAATTTGCAAACACTAAGTTGATTGTGCCTTTAAACAGCTTGGAAAATTCCAGAAAATGATGTCATTGCTTTAGAAGCTTCTGATAGGCTAATTGACATCATTTGAGTCATTTGGAGGTGTACCTGTGGATGTATTTGAAAGCCTACCTTCAAACTCAGTGCCTCTTTGCTTGACATCATGGGAAAATCAAAAGAAATCAGCCAAGAAAAAAAATTGTAGACTTCCACAAGTCTGGTTCATCCTTGGGAGCAATTTCCAAATGCCTGAAGGTACCACGTTCACCTGTAGAAACAATAGTACGCAAGTATAAACACCATGGGACCACGCAGCCGTCATACCGCTCAGGAAGAAGACGCGTTCTGTCTCCTAGCGATTAACATACTTTGGTGCAAAAGTGCAAGTCAATCCCAGAACAACAGCAAAGGACCTTGTGAAGATGCTGGAGGAAACAGGTACAAAAGTATCTATAGCCACAGTAAAACGAGTCCTATATCGACATAACCTGAAAGGCCGCTCAGCAAGGAAGAAGCCACTGCTCCAAAACCGCCATAAAAAATCCAGACTACGGTTTGCAACTGCACATGGAGACAAAGATCGTACTTTTTGGAGAAATGTCCTCTGGTCTGTGGGACCAGAGCCAATGAACACCATCCCAACCGTGAAGCACGGGGGTGGCAGCATCATGTTGTGGGGGTGCTTTGCTGCAGGAGATACTGCTGCACTTCACAAAATAGATGGCATCATGAGGAAATAAAATTATGTGGCTTTATTGAAGCAACATCTCAAGACATCAGTCAGGAAGTTAAAGCTTGGTCGCAAATGGGTCTTCCAAATGGAAGCATACTTCCAAAGTTGTGGCAAAATGCCTTAAGGACAACAATGTCAAGGTATTGGAGTGGCCATCACAAAGCCTTGACTTCAATCCTATAGAACATTTGTGGGCAGAACTGAAAAAGCGTGTGTGAGCAAGGAGGCCTACAAACCTGACTCAGTTACACCAACTCTGTCAGGAGGAATGGGCCAAAATTCACCCAACTTATTGTGGGAAGCTTGTGGAAGGCTACCCGAAACGTTTGACCCAAGTTAAACAATTTAAAGGCAATGCTGCCAAATACTAATTGAGTGCATGTAAACTTCTGACCCACTGGGAATGTGATGAAAGAAATAAAAGCTGAAATAAATCATTCTCTCTACTTTTATTCTGATATTTCACATTCTTAAAATAAAGTGGTGCTCATAACGGACCTAAAACAGGGAATTTTTACTAGGATTAAATGTCAGAAATTGTGAAAAAACTGAGTTTAAAAGTAGTTGGCTAAGGTGTATGTAATCTTCTGACTTCAACTGTATGTAGTGTAGCTTAGCTGGCATGGCTGCTGGTAAGGTTGGCGAAGCAAGCAATATCTAAATGCACTGAATAAGACTCACATTCCTTTCAATCTTTTACCCAGATTTGAGCAGAGATGCAGAGAAGCATATTTTGTTTGTTTTAAATAAAGTACTACCATTCAGGAGGATACAGACTGATGAGGTATGATTAGATATTCAGAAAAATATACATATTTTTTACATAGAAGTAAGTATAATGACTGTGGCTCAGGAAAAATACAAATTCTCCAACTTCCGGATGAAGGGGCCCTAGCCCTCCTCACATACTTTGTGTCCCCTCATGACTCCCCTGGAGCGAGCACAAATTGTGTGTATCACTGTAGCCTTCTTCTCTGAGGTGACAGCTGAAATCAAAAAGCTGAGAAGATAATCGTTATATTTTGCATGCATTGGTAAACATAAGCAAAACGCTCATTTTCCTCATAGCTCACTCTCAGCTATACGAGCTCATCAATCCTTCAGTCTAAGCGAGAAAAACACAAGTGGATAGAAAATCTATTGAGGCAAAAAAGGCACCCAATCACAATAAAGAGGTCAAAACGCTGGCTGCTTGGGCAGATGATACATCCCCATTAAAATGGGGGAGCATCTACAACAAACAAATTTGAGGGTCTTCATATCGTATTAACATTGAGCCATCTGATCTGAGGGAGAGGGCCATGGAGGACTCTCTATGGGATACAGGCTAATGGTTGGGACTTAGAGTAGCCGCAGTCAGTTGACCCCAGAGCAAATCACTTGACCCCCAACTCCCTCTGGCTCACACTCATATGAGCCCTCTGAAAGAGTGACTCACACACATACATGACACACATGCACACACACACGCGCACACACACACACACACACACACACACACACACACACACACACACACACACACACACACACACACACACACACACACACACACACACACACGAACACGAACATACAGACATACAGTATACACACTCACAAATAAACATTTGAAAATACATATTAATAACACATCACATAAACAAACTGTGTAGCCTTTTGGGCCATATGTTCCATTCATTTGTAATTGGTTTTGACAGAGCTAAATAGTAGCTATACTATTACAGTTAAAACTGTTGATTCTGTTTCCTGTTACTCCCTCGACACGAAACCTATGAAATGGCTTTGGAAACTTAAATTACCACTATATTCTAATCATACATTTCTGTGATATAGATATCTAATCATTCTAGTCATTCGGTGTTATATGTGTGTGTGCATGTGCGTGTGTGTCTGTGTGCGACTGTGTGTGCATGTGGATATGCATGTTTGTTTCATGAGACACCGTCTCCCAGAGTTCCTGGCTACTGCGGCTCACGTCACAGGATTCCAACTGCTGTCCAGGTCATAGTTATGTCACAGGCAGGGAAATTAATACCAAGTACCATGTTTCATATTGATCACAGGCGATACCAGAATGTCTTACACAATGTTTTAATACATTATCCTGGGGAGCAGGAATCATGATTAGGTAGATTAATGTGGTCCAGTCTGACTTCTCAGGGGCCAGGAAGGGGGTGTGTGGAGAGGGAGGAGGATGAGGGTGGGCAGACAGCAGCTTGTCTATCTGTCTGTGTCTGTGTGTGTGTGTGTGTGCGTGTGTGCGTGCGTGCGTGTGTGTGTGTGTGTTCGTCCTGAAAGAGAGACCATTGAGAGAGACCATGACATTATTAAAATATATCCCTACTGCAGTATATGAAAGTTGAGAGTAGGTAATATGTTTATGAAGTCACAGCTCATTCTAGAGTAATATGGGGACATAGAGAACGGCTGCAGCGAATCCTACTGTCTGTGTGGTATGGCTTCTCGTCGATATGTAGCTCACTCACCAACACATTAGCCATGGGTTTGTGGGAGTGATTTCTACATGCTCTTTTTAAACCTTTGTCCTCATTGATTCAAATGTAACTCTTGCTTGTGAACTGTGTTAGTAGGACTCAATCAAGAGACATGGGACATGACCAAAACGATATAAATAACTATCCTTATGAAAATAATGACAGCCTTGACTTTGAATCAACAGAACTTGAGGCTTAAAATTAAACAAATCCCTGTCATCTCCACCTATGTTAGACAGCATCTCAGTTTCTGACACTTTTAGAGATATGTATTTAGTAGTAAATGGAGGGATGGGGCATAATGATTAGTGCCCTCTAGTGGCTACTGGTAATGTTGTGCTACTGTATGTCCAACACAAGGTTGTTGACTATAATATTATCTCAAAGAAAATCACATTACCGTATCTGAAATATCCAGTAAAATCCTATTCTACATGCAAATGGATACAGAATGTAATAGCACAGAATGTAATGGAGCAGAATGTAACGGATACTGAATGTAATGGATACAGAATGTAATGTTGCAGAATGCAATTGTGCAAAATGTAATGGTGCAGAATGTAACGGATACAGAATGTAATGGATACAGAATGTAATGGTGCAAAATGCAATGGTGCAAAATGTAATGGTGCAGAATGCAATGTATACAGAATGTAATGGTGCAGAATGTAATTGATATAGAATGTAATGGGGCAGAATTTAGTGGTTCAGAATGTGATGGAAAAATAATTGAATGTGCAGAATGTAATGGACACAGAATGTAATGGATACAAAATGTAATAACGCAGAATGTAATGGTGCAGACTGTAATGATGCAGAATATAATGGTGCAGACTGTAATGATGCAGAATGTAATGGATACAGAATGTAATGGATACAGAATGTAATGGTGCAGAATGTCATGGTGCAGAAAGTAATGATGCAGAAAGTAATAGATACGGAATGTAATGGCGCAGAATGTAACGTTGCAGAATGTAATGGTGCAGAAAGTAATGTTGGAGAACGTAATGGATACAGAATGCAATGGTGCAGAATGTACCTTTGCAGACTGTAATGGATACGGAATGTAATGGTGCAGAATGTAGTGGTTCAGAATGTAATGGAGACTGAACGAAATGGATACAGAATGTAATAGTGCAGAATGTAATGGATAAAGAATGTAATGGTGCATAATGTAATGGATACAGAATGTCATGGTTCAGAATGTATTGGTGCAGAATGTACTGGTGCAGAATATAATGGATACAGAATGTAATAGATACAGAGTGAAATGGTGCAGAATGTAATGGATACAGTATGTAATGGTTCAGAATGTAAACAGATCGTAATGGTTTAGAATGTAATGATGCAGAATGTAATGCTTACAGAATGTAATTGATACAAAATGTTATAGTACAGAATTTAATGTTGCAGAATGTAATGGATTCAGAATGTAATGGTGCAGAATGTAATGGATAAAGAAAGTAATTTTGCAGAATGTAATGGATACGGAGTGTAATGATGCAGAATGTACTGGTGCATAATGTAATGGACAAAGAATGTAAGGGTGCGGTCACGTCCTGACTAGTATAAGGGGTTATTTGTTATTGTAGTTTGGTCTGGGCGTGGCAGGGGGTGTTTGTTTAGTGTGTTTCGGGATTTTTGGTTTATGTTCTATGTTTTCTATTTCTATGTGGTTTTCTAGTTTTTCTATGTCTATGTTAGTTTTGTCAATGACCTCCAATCAGAGGCAGCTGTTTGTTGTTATCTCTGATTGGAGGCCATATTTAAGTGTGTTTGTTTTCACTTGTGTTTGTGGGTGGTTGTTTCCTAGTATTGTCTGAGCACCTTACGGGACTGTTTTCGTCGTTTGTTTTGTGTAAGTGTTAAATACGAAGATGAGCAATATACCCGCTGCATATTGGTCCGATGATTTCTCCTCTTCAGACGACGAAGTTTATTACAGAACCACCCACCAGAAGCGGACCAAGCAGCATGGAAAAGAGGATTGGACATGGGACGGCAAGGCATCCTACACGTGGGAAGAGATCCTGGCCGGAAGGTATCGCCTCGCATGGGAACAGGTGGAGGCAGCCAGGAGAGCGGAGGCAGCAGGAAGGAAGGACCAACGGCAACGGTATGAGGGAACACGGCTGGCAAGGAAGCCTGAGAGGCAGCCCCCAAAACATTTTTTGGGGGGGCACACGGGGAGTGTGGCAAAGTCAGGTTGGAGACCTGAGCCAGCTCCCCGTGCTTACCGTGGCGTGCGTTGTACTGGTCAGACACCATGTTATGAAGGTGGACCACACGGTGTCTCCAGTGCGCAGTCACAGCCCGGTACGTTACATCCCAACTCCCCGCATCTGCCGGGCTAGGGTGAGGATCCAACCAGGAAGGATTGGGCCAGTCCTACCCTCCAGACCTCCAGTGCGTCTCCTCGGGCCAGGGTATCCTGCGCCGGCTCTGGGCACGATGTCTCCAGTGCGTCGGCACAGCCCAGTGCGTGCTGTGCCTGCGCTCCGCACGTGCCGGGCCAAGGTCACCATCCAGCCAGGACGGGTTGTGCAGGCTCTCAGCTCGAGACCTCCAGTGCGCCTCCACGGCCCAGGGTATCCGGTGCCTCGGTTAAGGACAAAGCCTCCTGTGTGTCTCCCCAGCCTGGTGAGTCCTGTGCCTGCTCCCAGAGCCAGGCCTCCTGCGTGTCTCCTCAGCCTGGTGAATCCTGTGCCTGCACCCAGAGCCAGGCCTCCTGCAAGTCTCCCCAGCCTGGTGCATCCTGTGCCTGCTCCCAGAGCCAGGCCTCCTGCGTGTCTCCTCAGCCTGGTGAATCCTGTGCCTGCGCCCAGAGCCAGGCCTCCTGCAAGTCTCCCCAGCCTGGTGCGTCCTGTGCCTGCTCCCAGAGCCAGGCCTCCTGCATGTCTCCCCAGCCTGGTGAGTCCTGTGCCTCTGCCCAGAGCCAGGCCTACTGAAAGTCCCGCCAGACCGGAGCCGCCAGAGCCGCCTGCCAGTCCGGAGCCGCCAGAGCCGCCCACCAGTCCGGAGCCGCCAGAGCCGCCCGCCTGTCCGGAGCCGCCAGAGCCGCCCGCCTGTCCGGCGCAGCCAGAGCCGCCGCCTGTCCGGCGCAGCCAAAGCCGCCCACCTGTCCGGCGCAGCCAGAGCCTTTCAGTAGGCCCGCTTGTCCGGCACAGCCAGAGTCGCCCGCCAGTCCGGCGCAGCCAGAGTCGCCCGCCAGTCCGGTGTCGGCGGCCAGGGACCCCGCTCTAGAGGCACCACCAAAGTGGGGTGAGCCAGTGGTGGAGCGGGGTCTACATCCCGCTCCTGAGCCACTTCCGTAGGGGGAGGATTGGGAAAGGGGGGGTGTAGCACAAGAACCGTCGTTGACGGTGGCCATCCTCCCTTCCCTCCCTTTAAGTTTGGGGTTGTTTCTGTGTTTTATTTTGTTTGAGGTGCATTTCGGGGTCTGCACCTTTGGGGGGGGTGGGGGGGGGGGGGGGGGTACTGTCACGTCCTGACCAGTAAAAGGGGTTATTTGTTATTGTAGTTTGGTCAGGGCGTGGCAGGGGGGGTTTTTCTGTGTGTTTTGGGGTTTTGGGTTTATGTTCTATGTTCTTCTATTTCTATGTTTATTCTAGGGTATCTATTTCTATGTTGGATTTGCTTGGGGTTGGTCCCTAATTGGAGGTAGCTGAATCTCATTGCCTCTGATTAGAGACCATATTTAAGTAGTTTTTTTTTTCATTGTGTTTGTGGGTGGTTATTTTCTGTATAGTTCATGTTAACCTGACGGAACTGCTCGCTGTCGTTTTCTTGTTTTGTTTATAGTGTGTCAGTATAATAAATACAAATATGAGCACTCAACACGCTGCCCTTGGTCTACCTTTAACGATGGCCGTTACAGGTGCAGACTGTAATGGTGCAGAATGTAATGGATACAGAATGTCATGGTTCAGCATGTATTGGTGCAGAATATAATGGATACAGAATGTAATAGATACAGAGTGAAATGGTACAGAATGTAATGGTGCAGAATGTAACGGATACAGAATGTAATGGTGTAGAATATACTGGTTCAGAATTTTCTGTTGGAGAATGTAGTGGATACAGGATGTAATGGTGCCAAAGTAATGGGTACAGAATGTAATGATGCATAATGTTATCGATACTGAATCTAATGGATACAGAATGTAATGGTGCAGAATGTAATGGATACAGTATGTAATGGTTCAGAATGTAATGTAAACAGATTGTAATGGAGACAGAATGTAATAGATACAAAATGTTATAGTGCAGAATTTAATGTTGCAAAATGTAATGGTGCAGAATGTAATGGATACAGAATATATTGGATACAGAATGTAATGGATACAGAATGTATTGGATACATAATGTAATGGTGCAGAATGTAATGGATACAGAATATATTGGATACAGAATGTAATGGATACAGAATGTATTGGATACATAATGTAATGGTGCAGAATGTAATGGTACAGAGTACAATTGTACATAATGTACTGGTGCAGAATGTACTGGTGCAGAAAGTAATGCATACAGAATGTAATGGGTACAGCATATAATGGTGCAGAATTTAATGGTGCAGAATGTAATGGATACACATTGTAATGTATTCAGCATGTAATGGTGCAGAATGTAATGGATACAGAATGTAATGAATCATAATGTTAAGAATACTGAATCTAAGGGATACAGAATGTAATGGTGTAGAATGTAATGGATACAGATTGTAGTGGATACAGAATGTAATGGATAGAAACTGTAATGTCGCAGAATATAATGGTAGAGAATGTAATGGTACAGAATGCAATTGATACAGAATATTTTGGATACAGAATGTAATGGATACAGAATGTATTGGATACACAATGTAATGGTGCAGAATGTATTGGTACAGAGTACACATTCTGTGCAGAATGTACTTGTGCAGAATGTAATGGTGCGGAAAGTAATGCATACAGAATGTAATGGATAGAGAATATAATGGTGCATAATTTTATGGATACAGATTGTAATGGATACAGAATGTAATGGATACAAAATGTATTATCGCAGAATATAATGTTGCAGAATGTAGGTGGAGAGTTTGGAATCTGATTGATTGATTGCTTCTGTGGACAGGTGTCTTTTATACAGGTAACAAACTGAGATTAGGAGCACTCCCTTTAAGAGTGTGCTCCTAATCTCAGCTCGTTACCTGTATAAAAGACACCTGGGAGCCAGAAATCTTTTTGATTGAGAGGGGGTCAAATACTTATTTCCCTCATTAAAATGCAAATCAATTTATAACATTTTTGACATGCGTTTTTATGGATTTTTTTGTTGTTATTCTGTCTCTCACTGTTCAAATACACCTACTATTAAAATTATAGACTGATCATTTCTTTGTCAGTGGGCAAACGTACAAAATCAGCAGGGGATCAAATATTTTTTTCCCTCACTGTATTGGAAACAGAATGTAATGGATACAGAAGGTAATGGATACAAAATGTGATGTCGCAGAATATAATGGTGCAGAATGTTCTGGTGCAGAATGTAACGGATTCAGAATGTAATGGTGCAGAATGTAATGATACAGAAAGTAATTTTGCAGAATGTAATTTTTACGGAGTGTAATGATGCAGAATATACAGGTGCATAATGTAATGGATACAGAATGTAATGGTGCAGGATGTAATGGTGCATAATGTAATGGATACAGAATGTACTGGATACATACTGTAATGGTGCAGAATGTAATGGTACAGAGTGCACAGAATGGTACAGAATGTACTGGTGCAGAATGTACTGGTGCAATGCATACAGAATGTAATGGATACAGAATATAATGGTGCAGAATTTAATGGATACAGAATGTAATGGATACAAACTGTAATGCATACAGAATATAATGGTGCAGATTGTAATGGTGCAGAATGTAATGAATACAGAATATATTGGATACAGAATGTAATGGATACAGAATGTATTGGATACATAATGTAATGGATACAGAATGTATTGGATACAAATGTAATGTCGCAGAATATAATGGTGCAGAATGTAATGGTGCTGAATGTAATGGATACAATCTGTAGTGTCGCAAAATATAATGGTGCAGAATGTAATGGTGCATAATGTAATGGATACACTATGTATTGGTGCGGAATGTAATGGTGCAGAATGTAATTGATAAAGCATGTAATGGAAACAGAGTGTAATGGTGCGGAATGTAATGCATACAGAATTTAATAGTGCATACTGTAATGGATACAGAATTTAATAGAGCAGAACGTAATGGATACGGAGTGTAATGATGCAGAATATACTGTGCATAATGTCATGGATACAGAATGTAAGGGTGCAGACCGTAATGTTGCAGAATGTAATGTTGCAGAATGTAATGGTGCCGAATGTACTGGTGCAGAATGTAATGGATACAGAATGTAATAGATACAGAGTGTAATGGTGCAGAATGTAATAGTGCAGAATGTAATAGATACAGAATGTAACAGATACAGAATGTAATGGTGCAGAATATACTGGTTCAGACTTTTCTGTTGCAGAATGTAATGAATACACATTGTAATGGATTCAGAAAGTAATGGTGCCAAATGTAATCGATACAGAATGTAATGGTGCAGAATGTAACGGATACAGTAGGTAATGGTACAGAATGTAATGGATACAGATCGTAATGGTTTAGAATGTAATGATGCAGAATGTAATCCTTACAGATTGTAATGAATACAGAATGTAATAGATATAGAATGTAATTGATACAAAATGTAATAGTGCAGAATGTAATGGTGCAGAATGTAATGGATACAGAATATATTGGAAACAGAATGTAATGGATACAGAATGTACTGGATACAGAATGTACTGGTGCAGAATGTACTGGTGCAGAAAGTAATGCATACAGAATGTAATGGATACAGAATGTAATGGTGCAGAATTTAATGGATACAGATTGCAATGGATACAGAATGTAATGGATGCAAAATGAAATGTTGCAGAATATAATGGTGCAGAATGTAATGGTGCAGAATGTAATGGATACAGAATGTAATGGTGCATAATGTAATGGATACAGAAAATAATTTTGCAGAATGTAATGGATACCGAGTGTAATGATGCAGAATGTAATGGTGTAGAAGGTAATGGATACAGAATGTAATGCTGCAGAACGTTATGGTGCAGAACGCTATGGATACAGATTGTAATGGTTCAGAATGTAATTTTACAGAATGTAACTGTGCAGAATGTACTGGTGCAGAATGTAATGGATACAGAATTAATAGATACAGAGTGTAATGGTGCAGAATGTGATGGTGCAGAATGTAATGGTGCAGAATGTAATCGATACAGAATGTAATGGTGCAGAATATACTGGTTCAGAATTTTCTGTTGCAGAATGTAATGGATTCAGAGTTTTTTGTTACACCTTGTAATGCCAAATGTAATGGACACAGAAGGTAATGATGCGGAATGTAATGGATACAGAATGTAATAGATACAGAATGTAATGGTACAGATTGCAATGGATACAGTATGTAATGGTGCCAAGTTGAATGGTGCAGAATGTAATGTTGCAGAATGTAATGGATACAGAGGGTAATAGCGCAGACTGTAATGGATACAGAATGTTCATAGAATGTTTTTGAAATCCTAACAAAAGTACAGTTTTTGATCGTTATGCGTTTGACATACTCTAGTTATTAGAAGCATTTCCAGCCCTAGCTGCAAATCAGTGAGCACCTCACTAATCACAACGGATTATAAAACTGTTGATGAGGAGAATGAGGGTGCTCAGTGCTGATCTCCTGCACTGCCAAGTAATAGTGTGCCTGCCCAGAGAACATGGCTGCTACAATGCTAATCAAGGCTAATCATCCAGCTAGGCATAATAATTGTGAGTGCCAGAGAATGGATGGAATCCCTTCCAATTAGTGTTTTGGGAAGGATGGACCCTGATGGGTCCTGATGTAGCAGAACAGGACAGGACAGGGTTGCGTCCCAAATGGCACCCTATTCCCTATATACAACTCCTCACCATAGACAGGCAGAGGCCATCAGCTCTCTGTCACATCGAGGTGTCATGTTTGGCACGGTGCCATCATGGCAGAATATTCACGTTGACATAAACAATAATGAGGGCTTTGTCTCTTTGGCCTGGTTTCTGAACTGAGTCATGTAGATTGGGGTTTAATGAGTGTGGTCCTGTGACGTGATATTATAGACGTGCTGAGAGGAGAGCTGAGAGCTGTCAATGTGTTTGTTTTCCTCTGGTTATGGCAAGAAACCTCCAGTGACAAAAACAAATAATGTTCTTCAGTAGAAACATTATTTGAAAAAGCATGAGTGTCAAGTTTTTCCCTCTCTTTATCTAGATATTATCTCTAAAACCAGCTCCCTCACTCCTCTCGCTCACTCCTTCTCTCTCTCTCTCACTCACTCACTCACTCACTCACTCACTCACTCACTCACTCACTCACTCACTCACTCACTCACTCACTCACTCACTCACTCACTCACTCACTCACTCACTCACTCACTCACTCACTCACTCACTCACACACAAACACATACTCTCTCACACACAAACACATACTCTCTCACACACATACACACACGAACACACGAGTGCACTTGTCTAGCATGTGCAATCCCTCACACAGTCAGTGATCCTCTGGTTTGGCCCTGGCCCGAGACTCCTGGTTCCCCTGGCAGTAGATACAGGCTATTTAAATGCTCCATTGGAGAGAGAGTAAAGTTTATGCAAGGTCACTGGGGATGTGATAATTATAATCACAGGTTTTTGGCTCTGCAATGACAGTCATTTGTTATTTTCACTTGAGTAATTCCTGCGGCCCGAGGATGTTGACAAGCGTGCACTGATTTAGTGGCCTCCAGCCCCCACCTCCCTAAGCCTTCCCCATGGAGACGCCAGCCAGCTAGCCAGTCAGCCAAGCGGCCAGTCAGCCAGTCAGTCAACCAACAAGCCAGCCAGTCAGGCAGCCAGCCAGGCAGTCTGCATCCCCCTGCTAGAGGCTGACACTCCCTCAGAGACCAGAGGCACACCAGTGCCCGGCCCCATCAGTCTGGGAATAGGGGCTGGACATAAACAGAGGCAGGAGCAGAAACAGAAAGGGAGAGTAGTGGGGTCAAAGAGGGATTTGGGTGAGGGACTCCTTTAAACCCAATGTAGTCAGTTCGATTTCTGCAATAGGTTTCCGATCTTTGTCTGTTCAGTTTTCTCCATTTGAGAAGGTTGAGTAACACTAGTAACACCATTGGTTTTTTGTTGGCCGCATAGCCTAGAAACGGGAGGCCAGACCTTTTAAAGTGGAGATGGGCTTGTGACTTTATCAGTGAGAGCATACGGAGCGAATGTACTTCTCCTACCGCTACTACAGCTATTGAGGTCTTAAGTCTTCTCCTACCGCTACTACAGCTATTGAGGTCTTAAGTCTTCTCCTACCGCTACTACAGCTATTGAGGTCTTAAGTCTTCTCCTACCGCTACTACAGCTATAGAGGTCTTAAGTCTTCTCCTACCGCTACTACAGCTATTGAGGTCTTAAGTCTTCTCCTTCCGCTACTACAGCTATTGAGGTCTTAAGTCTTCTCCTACCGCTACTACAGCTATTGAGGTCTTAAGTCTTCTCCTACCGCTACTACAGCTATTGAGGTCTTAAGTCTTCTTCTACCGCTACTACAGCTATTGAGGTCTTAAGTCTTCTCCTACCGCTACTACAGCTATTGAGGTCTTAAGTCTTCTCCTACCGCTACTACAGCTATAGAGGTCTTAAGTCTTCTCCTACCGCTACTACAGCTATTGAGGTCTTAAGTCTTACAGTGCTAATACCAGCTCTAACGATGGTGCAAGGGAATATTGAATCACTTGTTCAGAAAGAGCCTAGTCAGCGATGACAGGAGAAATGTGTTTATCTGTCAAATCTTTCAATAAACTAATTGCCTTTCGCATAGCCACCTTGAGCCAAGACCCAGCTGGCTGCAGGCATACAAGGCAGCCACGTCTCCAAGGTGACAATTTGCAACTTATTCTCCCTCTAATTGCGGTGCAACTGTAGCTTCTTTCACAGTCAACATGTGAAGGACAACCAATCCTTCGCCGAAGCTTCATTAGGCATTCCACTCCAAAGGCCCTAATCCCAATTGGATTTGTGAGAAATCTGAAGGCAATGCAATTGTGCAATTTGCACTCAAAGTGGTCTGAATTGATCTAAAATAAACCCTCAACTTTAAATGTGCAAAAAAGACTAGCAGATAATTACATCATTTAGGAAATGGATTGCTTTGGCATCAATGCAAAAGCTTTCGGAAACAGAAGATAAATGGCGACAGGGTCTGATTTAGAGGGGAACCATTGACGTTGACGATGACCAAAGAAAGATTATATATTTCAAGCTGCACAAAAAGGTGATGACAAAATCTAAGTGCTTCTGTGGGCAGACAATGGAAGACAGAATTAGGGCCAACAAAAGATGTCATTAAGCCAAACAAGGCTTACTACAAAATCAATATGTCATAATTAAACGAGGAGCTTTGCCTTTAGTGCAGAGAAAGAGAAAAGGTAGAAATTGACTTATTTGGACTAAAGGATGGCCAGGTTTATTAAGATTTTAAGATAAATGCTTTGGCCACACAAAAGACACTACTCAATATATATTTCTTCCTTTCCATTGTGGAAGGCTTTCTTTCATGGTCAGAATCTGAGAGTAGTAGCTTGGAGGTATCAGAGGGACTAAGCAGCACTACAGAGGGCAGACAGTGGAAACACTGGCCTGTTGGAGAACCCTTACAGGATACGGAAACAAGTGAAAGTGCTGTTGTACAAGTTTAACCAGGTTTGTTTTGCTCTTTTGTATTCAAGCAAAATCAACAGACTAGGGCTCTAGGCCTGTATGAACCATGTCACACCAAGCAGCACATTTCCAAAATAACTATTCAATGATTCAAAAAGGAAGCTAATCAGAAACATAGATTGTTATCTTAAGCTGAGATCCACAATAGGTAAACCAGCAGCACTGGCTGCTCCAGTCGCATTTGTTATTGTTTTTGTTTTGAAGAAATTAGTATCCAGCATCGTGGTAAAAAAATCATGTTATTCATACTCTGGTGTTGTATTGCATGTGCAATGACGTCAGAGGGGAAAAAACAGTGTCCATTGTTTCAAGTAATGTCTTCGTTGTTGTACTATAGCTAACAGACTTGGCAGTTTCACCACTATGGATTCCAGCTTTAAAATTCTGACCGAATATTTCATGTTATTTAGATCTCTTTGGCAGTTTTGAAAGCCTTGAAAATAATTATTCAATTGACATCTATACTATCTTAGAAGGGTAGCCATTGATCATTTCAGAGTTTTAGTTTGCCTTTTAGAAGTGCCTCTTATTCTAGGTTATTAACTGTGATCATGTTATTAACTGGGATCGTTATTAACTGGGATTGTGTTAATAACTGGGATCGTGTTAATAACTGGATCATGTTATTAACTGGGATCATATTATAAACTGTGATCATGTTATAAACTTTGATCATGTTATTAACTGGGATCATGTTATTAACTGGGATCATGTTATTAACGGGATCATGTTATTAACGGGATCGTGTTATTAAAGGGGATCATGTTATTAACGCCGATCATGTTATTAACTGGGGATCATATTATTAACTGGGATCATGTTATTAACTGGGATCATGTTATTAACTGGGTGCCTGTTATTAACTGGGATCATGCTATTAACTCTGATCATATTATTAACTGGGATCATGTTATTAACTGGGATCATGTTATTAACTGGGATCATGTTATTAACTCTGATCATATTATTAACTGGGATCATGTTATTAACTGGGTGCCTGTTATTAACTGGGATCATGTTATTAACTCTGATCATATTATTAACTGGGATCATGTTATTAACTGGGATCATGGGGGAGTAGAGTACAGTAGATGTGGATGGTACAGACTGGGATCAGTCCATTTTAGGATACCTCTTTGTACATAGAGGTCATCATTTGAGTGAATTCATTTAAACACCGTTCCACTTGAGGCGAGGGGTAGAGATTTAATGCATTTCAGTTGAATGGGAGTGCAGAACACCTACACACAGAGAACCTGACAAATGAACTTTTGTTCTACCTCATCTACATTTTATGAATACGGCGCTACTACAATCTGAAAGTCATTGTTATCCTCTCTAATATCATCCTCTTTTTGGCTGTTTTATTCATTTGAGGCAGTGGGTGGGAATCTTTTATTCCCCCCCAAATAACCCTCACTGTAATTTATCAAATGAACATTCTGGACAGATATAGGCTCTCCGTAAGATTCAGAAGTGATTGTTAACATGTTCATCTACTCTAAGTAATTTATTTTGCAATGACAAGGTTTTCAGCCAGGTCATAGTAAGGTCAAACACAATACCCCTCAGGCCACCGGCCTGGGTTGTCAGTACACAATGTTTGTGACACACCATATAGGTTTTATATTTCCATTAATTACCTGTTATCAATGAATAGACCTGTAAATGTGTTCATTTTTGTCGACTTAATTTGGGAAATTTGCTTCTGAAACACTTCCCCTCAGGCATGTGGGTGGGGGGTGGGGGGTGGGGGACTTTATACAGGAAAAGGGAGAATAGGGAGAGCGCCACCTGCTTAGGAAAAATGAGAGTAGAGTTGGTCCGGGCATTAAGACAATGAATCATTATGCATTAAGTGCTATTAGCACTAATCCTGTTAGCAGTGTAATTAGAACACATGAGTATTATAGTGGGAATGTAGTATAAACCAAAAGGTTACTGGTTCAAATCCCCCGGTGATGTAATGAGTGTTGTACTTGAGTTAGGTACTTACCCTGGATTACCTATCCAGCTGTTAGTGGACTACGCCAAATATATGCATACATGACTGCTGCAGCACTTTCATTCTGGGAGTTATAGATAATCCAAGATGTCTTTTAAATTATTGAGCACAGATTCCTACTGGTAACTGATTTGCTATTGCCTTCCTGGGTTGGCAAAATTTCATTTTGCAAGTCAAAGAACAGAAAAGTGAAAACCAAGTAACAATATCACACAAAAATGAGGATTCCAAGCGCCCTTACAGGGATAATAATCCTAATCAGTGACACACACCTTTTTAATGGTCCCCATATTTCTCAGGTGTCAGCCTTATTATGGATACAACTTCTCTGAATCAATTATGAAATGACATACAGTATGTAGTAGAAATGACTGTCTTTCGCCTGATCTGTTTAGGGTCGCGACAGCCACCTTCCTGCGAGGAGTCTTTTATTAGTCCTGCCTGGGGCTCTGTGGCTGGTCGGTGGAGGGAGTAGGGCAGTATATGGGGGAGGGGGGGAGGGAGGGGGGTCTGGGGGTGGGGGGAGGATATCTCTAGCAGAAATAACAAATGAGACCACTCTGCTGATAAGGGGAGCTGGTGGCCGGCTGCCTGGCGATAGCAGGGCCCCACTGCATCCGTCTCATTTCCAGGGGTCAGCCTCCGCCTCCCTCCCCACGCCTCCCTGAAACGCAGAAATGAATACGTCTCCCCCAAGTCATCACAGGAGTTTAGCCCCCCAGCCCCCCCAGACCCCCCCACCTTTAGACTCAGGGTTTTATCAATCTATTTATTTTCAGTGCATTAAGTGTTTGCAGGGTATGTGGGTGTTACACACTACAACTGTGACCACCGTGACACTAATGTGAAAGGAAACCAAAATCATCAGAACATGGTAGTGAATATTATAACCAGTTAAGTCAGAAAAATAGAGAATGTGCTGAACATTTTTCTCCTACTGCAATGTTGACTGAAAAGAGTGTCAGCTGCTGCACACTAGCACCCTGATGTCGCTCTTGGCATGCATGATTTCACAGTTATTGTATGTAAGCATAGGGTTAATATGCTTGTGCAATCTCACACAAAGCAGCCTAAATGCTGACAGGCTCCAGTGGATGACGACGTTAACCCTGGCTTCTTGTGACGACATTAACCCTGGTTTCTTATTTTCTACACATGTTCTGAAGCGTTAATCTGTGAAATTAATCTGAAATTGCTGTTGACTCCAAAGTTGTTCTAAAGTAACCCGGCCTCTCATGTGTCTTCTGTTTCAGGAGATTTATCTCAAACAGCGATTGCTCCTAAATGCTTTCAGAAAGTGGGTTTAACTGTCCAGCCGCTCCAAATACAACTAAAAACACTTGTAAAGAGAGAAAATGACAATTTCTGCTACAACGGATAACATAGCACAAAAAAAGAGGACATCAAAAGGTACTTTCAGTATGGGTTTCATAATATTTCCTTTCATCATCTGAATTATACACATTTTTCGAAGATACATTTCAGAACATTCTGCATTTAACATGATCATAATAAGCATAAGCTTTATACTTTGGAAAAGAGTAAGGTATGACAGAACATACGATTTCGTATCTCTGAAAGAGGTTACAATGTAATAGCATTGAATAATATATTACAGTAGAATCTGAGATGTGAATATTAGACTACAATATGCTACTCTCCCTCTTTTTCTTTTTAACACGGGACCTCTAATAGGAGTACGTCTTAGGGCCCCTTTTCTTCTGCAGGATGGCTTCAGCAAATAGGGGGAGATAAGGAAATCCCTGTAATTACACAGAGATGCATTGGTCAATTCAGCACTGTAAGTACCTGAGCATGTTTGCAAGAGAGGGAGAGAGAGAGAGAAAGAGAGAGAGAGAAAAAAGAGAGAGCGTGAGAGAGAGAGAGAATGGGAGGGAGGGGGGAGAGAGGGGAAGGAAGAGCAGGAAGCCTTATCCTCTGTGATATTAAGTGATTGTGTAGTGAGATCAATAGAAGTGCATCAAGCCAGACTGTAAAACGAGCTCCCGGGGTTTGGTCCCTTTGTATCTGCTGGCCCCTTTGTGGCTGGTGGCCCCTTTCTGGCTGCTGGACCCTTTGTGGCTGCTGGCCCCTTTGTGGCTGCTATCTCGCTCTATAATTTTTTGGTAATATCATTTCTGAATTACATTTTATGGCTCATTACTTTTCCGGTGGAGACTGCCTGTAATGAAATCTAAAGTAGGGAAGGCTAGGCCTTTGTGCCTGGGCTCTCGCTCTGTTAACATGTTATTTATTTCTAATTGACTGATTATAAAACACTGCATTATCATTTCTGATGTTTAAAAGTGAAGGAGTCAATCATCATTTGGTAAAAAGGTTTCCAAATGAACAATTAAGTTGTAATGGGACACTTGTTCTATCTAATCCAATGGTGTATGATGTCGTTAAACAAGCTCCAATAATCAACTTGAGAAGACTACAGTTTTCACATGGTGGTCTATGACCTCATACCATGATAAAACAATATTCTAAGCTCTTTCATGCTATGCAGGAGCTGTATAGACTCAGGTATATTGAATCTATAGACTCAGGTGTATAGACTATAGACTCAAGTGTATAGAACATAGACATGTGTATAGACTATAGGCACAGGTGTATAGACTCAGGTTTATAGACTATAGACCAAGAAGGCAAAGATAACTGAACTAAATGACTATCGCCCCGTAGCACTCACTTCTGTCATCATGAAGTGCTTTGAGAGACTAGTCAAGGATCATATCACCTCCACCTTACCTGCCACCCTAGACACACTTCGGTTTGCATACCGCCCCAATAGGTCCACAGACGATGCAATCGCCATCACACTGCACACTGCCCTATCCTATCTGGACAAGAGGAATACCTATGTAATGCTGTTCATTGACTACAGCTCAGCATTCAACACCATAGTACTCTCCAAGCTCATCATTAACAAACCTACAAATGCAAACGTCCCACCTTGCCCAGGGAGGTTAAGCTTGAGGCCTTGGGTCTCAACCCTGCCATGTGCAATTGGGTCCTGGAGTTTCTGACGGGCCACTCCAGGTGGTGAAGTTACGAAACAATATCTCCACTTTGCTGATCCCCACAAGGGTGCGTGCTCAGCCCCCTCCTGCACTCCCTGTTCATCCATGACTGCGTGACCATGCACACCTCCAACTCAGTCATCAAGTTTGCAGATGACACAACAGTAGTGGGCTTGATTACCAACAACGACGAGACAGCCTACAGGGAGGAGGTGAGGGCACTGTGTGGTGTCAGGAAAACAACCTCTCACTCAACGTCAACAAAACAAAGGAGATGATCGTGGACTTCAGGAAACAGCCGAGAGAACACCCCCCCATCCACATCGACGGGACAATAGTGGAGAAGGTTTAAAGTTTTAAGTTCCTCCGCGTACACATCACGGACAAACTGAAATGGTCCACCCACACAGACAGTGTGGTGAAGAAGGTGCAGAAGCGCCTCTTCAACCTCAGGAGGCTGAAGAAATTTGGCTTGTCACCTAAAACCCTGACAAACTTTTGAGGACAATACAGTGCCAATGACACCGCCCGCTACCAAAACCTGCGGGCTCTCCTTCACCACAGCCAACGTGAGTAAAACATTTAAAACCTCTCTGGGACATGTGGGACGCTAGCGTCCCACCCGCGGGACACACTATTCAACAGCCAGTGAAATAGCAGGGCGCCAAATTCAAAACAACAAAAATTTCATAATTCAAATTTCTCAAACATACAACTATTATATCCCATTTTAAAGATACACTTCTCGTTAATCCAACCACATTGTCCGATTTCAAAACGGCTTTACGGTGAAAGCATAACATTAGATTATGTTAGGACAGCGCCGAGACAAGAAAAACCACACAGCCATTTTCCAAGCAAGGAGAGGCGTCACAAAAAACAGAAATACAGCTAAAATGAATCACTAACCTTTGACGATCTTCATCAGATGACACTCCCAGGACACAATGTTACACAATACATGCATGTTTTGTTCGATAAAGTTCATATTTATATCCAAAAATCCCATTTTACATTGGCACGTGATGTTCAGAAAATGTTTTGAATCCCAAAACCTCCGGTGATTGAGCACATCAATTTATAAAAATACTCATCATAAACATTGATAAAATTTACAACAGTTATTGAAAGAATTATAGATACACTTCTCCTTAATGCAACCGCTGTGTCAGATTTCAAAATAGCTTTATGGCGAAAGCACATTGTTCAATATTCTGAGTACAGAGCTCAGCCATTAAAGCAAGCTATACAGTTACCCGCCAAGTTCTGGAGTCAACAAAACTCAGAAATAGTATTATAAATCTTCACTTACCTTTGCTGATCTTCGTCAGAATGCACTCCCAGGACTCCCACTTCCACAATAAATGTTTGTTTTGTTCGATAAACTCCATATTTATGTCCAAATACCTCTGTTTTGTTCGCGCATTCAGATTACTATTCCAAAGGCATAATGCGCGAGCGCCATACCCGAGACGAAAAGTAAAAAAGTTTCATTACCATTCGTAGAAACATGTCAAACAATGTTTACAATCAATCCTTAAGGTCTTTTTATTATAAATATTCGATAATATTCCAACCGGACAATAGCATATTCATTACAGAGGAAAAAGAAGGAACGGTGCGCCTGCGTGACCGCGCCGTAAACAACTCATTGGTCTCAGGCAGTCCACAGCTCTTTTTCTCTCCCCAGTAACAGTAGGAGCATGAAACAAGGTTCTAAAGACTGTTGACATCTAGTGGAAGCCTTAGGAAGTGCAAAATGACCCCACAGACACTGTAGTTTGGATAGGCAATCACTGGA
Source organism: Salmo salar (assembly GCF_965601325.2). Classification (NCBI taxonomy): domain Eukaryota; kingdom Metazoa; phylum Chordata; class Actinopteri; order Salmoniformes; family Salmonidae; genus Salmo; species Salmo salar. The sequence goes on from NC_138299.1 coordinate 86,367,760, forward strand.
AAAACTACAAGCCACTTCCTGGTTGGATTTTTTCTCAGGTTTTTGCCTGCCATATGGGTTCTGTTATACTCACAGACATCATTCAAGCAGTTTTAGAAACTTCAGAGTGTTTTCCATCCAAATCTACTAATAATATGCATATCCTACCTTCTGGGCCCGAGTAGCAGGCAGTTTAATTTGGGCACGTTATTCATCTGAATTTCCGAATACAGCCCCGTCACCAAGAATTTAAACGCATTAACCCTCGTAAGGCTTCCGGCCCTGACGGCATCCCTAGCCGCGTCCTCAGAGCATGCGCAGACCAGCTGGCTGGTGTGTTTACGGACATATTCAATCAATCCCTATCCCAGTCTGCTGTTCCCACATGCTTCAAGAGGGCCACCCTTGTTCCTGTTCCCAAGAAAACTAAGGTAACTGAGCTAAATTACTATCGCCCCGTAGCACTCACTTCTGTCATCATGAAGTGCTTTGAGAGACTATTCAAGGATCATATCACCTCCACCCTACCTGACACACTAGACCCACTCCAATTTGCTTACCGCCCCAATAGGTCCACAGACGACGCAATCGCAATCACACTGCACACTGCCCTAACCCATCTGGACAAGAGGGATACCTATGTAGGAATAATGTTCATCAATTACAGCTCAGCATTTAACACCATAGTACCCTCCAAACTCATCATTAAACGTGAGACCCTGGGTGGTGAGGTGGTGAGGGTAGGAAACAACATCTCCCCCCGCTGATCCTCAACACTGGGGCCCCACTAGGGTGCGTTCTCAGCCCTCTCCTGTACTCACTGTTCACCCATGACTGTGTGGCCAAGCACGCCTCCAACTCAATCATCAAGTTTGCAGACGACACTACAGTGGTAGGCTTGATTACCAACAACGACGAGACGGCCTACAGGGAGGAGGTGAGGGCCCTCGGAGTGTGGTGTCAGGAAAATAACCTCACACTCAACTTCAACAAAACAAAGGAGATGATTGTGGACTTCAGGAAACAGCAGAGGGAGCACTCCCCCATCCACATCGATGGGACAGTGGTGGAGAAGGTGGAAAGTTTTAAGTTCCTCGGCTTACACATCACGGACAAACTGAAATGGTCCACCCACACAGACAGCGTGGTGAAGAAGGCGCAACAGTGCCTCTTCAACCTCAGGAGGCTGAAGAAATTTGGCTTGTCACCAAAACACTCACAAACATTTACAGATGCACAATCGAGAGCATCCTGTCGGCCTGTATCACCGCCTGGTACGGCAACTGCTCCGTCCACAACCGTAAGGCTCTCCAGAGGGTAGTGAGGTCTGCACAACGCATCACCAGGGGCAAACTACCTGCCCTGCAGGACACCTACAGCACCCGATGTCACAGGAAGGCCAAAAAGATCATCAAGGACAACAACCACCCAAGCCACTGCCTGTTCACCCCGCTATCATCCAGAAGGCGAGGTCAGTACAGGTGCATCAAAGCTGGGACCGGGAGAATGAAAAACAGCTTCTATCTCAAGGCCATCAGACTGTTAAACAGCCATCACTAACATTGAGTGGCTGCTGCCTACTTACAGACTCAAATCATTGGCCACTTTAATAAATGGATCACTAGTCACTTTAAACAATATATTGTATCTTATACCATCTATTGCATCATGCCTATGCCGCTCGGCCATCGCTCATCCACATATTCATATGTACATATTCTTATTCCATCCCTTTATATTTGTGTGTATTAGGTAGTTGTGTAGAATTGTTCGATTACTTGTTAGATATTACTGCACTGTCAGAACTAGAAGCACAAGCATTTCGCTACGCTCACATTAACATCTGCTAACCATGTGTATGTGACCAATAAAATTTGATTTGATATAAACTCAGGTTTATAGACTCTCTAGACTCAGGTGTATAGACGATGGACTCAGGTATATAGACTCAGGTGTATAGACTCTCTAGACTCAGGTGTATAGACTATAGACTCCAGTATATAGACTCTCTAGACTCAGGTGTATAGACTCAGGGTATAAACTATAGACTCAGGTACATAGACTCTCTGAGCTCAGGTATATAGACTCTCTAGAGTCAGGTGTATAGAATTTCTAGACTCAGGTGTATGGACTCAGATGTAGACTCTATAGACTCAGCTCACTAGACTCAGGTGTATAGACTCTATAGACTCAGCTCTCTAGAGGAAAGTGCATAGACTCTATATACTCTGGTGTATAGACCCTCTAGACTCAGGTGTATAGACTCAGGTGTATAGACTCTCTAGACTAAGGTACATAGACTCTCTAGACTCAGGTATATAGACTCTCGAGACTCAGGTGTATAGAATATTTAGACTCAGGTACATGGACTCAGATGTAGACTCTATAGACTCAGGTGTAAACTATAGACTCAGCTCTCTAGACTCAGGTGTATAGACTCTACCGACTCAGCTCTCTAGACTCAGGTGTAGACTATAGACTCAGCTCTCTAGACTCAGATGTAGACTCTATCGACTCAGCTCTCTAGACTCAGGTGCATATGTCTATAGACTCAGGTGTATAGACTCTCTAGACTAAGGTGTATATACTCAGGTGTAGACTCTATAGACTCAGCCTTCTAGCCTCAGTGGTAGACTCTATAGACTCAGGTGTATAGACTCTCTAGACTCAGCTCTCTAGACGCAAGTGCATAGACTCTATATACTCTGGTGTATAGACTCTCTAGACTCAGGTGTATAGACTCTATAGACTCAGCTCTCTAGACTCAGGTGCATATAGTCTAAAGACTCAGGTGTGTTGACTCAGATATATAGACTCTAGACTCAAGTCTCTAGACTCAGGTGTATAGACTATAGACTCAGGTGTCTAGACTCTATAGACTCAGCTCTCTAGACTCTATAGACTCAGCTCTCTAGACTCAGGTGCATATAGTCTATAGACTCAGGTGTATAGACTCAGTTGTATAGACTCTATAAACTCAGCTCTCTATATTCAGGTGTAGACTCTATAGACTCAGCTGTATAGACTATAGACTCAGCTCTCTAGAATCAGGTGTAGACTATATAGACTCAGGTGTATATACTCTATAGACTCAGCCTCCTAGCCTCAGTGGTAGACTCTATAGACTCAGGTGTATAGACTCTCTAGACTCAGCTCTCTAGACGCAAGTGCATAGACTCTATATACTCTGGTGTATAGACTCTATATACTCTGGTGTATAGACTCTCTAGACTCAGGTGTATAGACTCTATAGACTCAGCTCTCTAGACGCAAGTGCATAGACTCTATATACTCTGGTGTATAGACTCTCTAGACTCAGGTGCATATAGTCTATAGACTCAGGTGTGTTGACTCAGATATATAGACTCTAGACTCAAGTCTCTAGACTCAGGTGTATAGACTATAGACTCAGGTGTCTAGACTCTATAGACTCAGCTCTCTAGACTCTATAGACTCAGCTCTCTAGACTCAGGTGCATATAGTCTATAGACTCAGGTGTATAGACTCAGATGTATAGACTCTATAAACTCAGCTCTCTATATTCAGGTGTAGACTCTCTAGACTCAGCTGTATAAACTATAGACTCAGCTCTCTAGAATCAGGTGTAGACTATATCGACTCAGGTGTATATACTCTATAGACTCAGGTCTCTAGACTTAAGTGCATAGATTATATATACTCTGGAGTATAGACTCTCTAGACTCAGGTCTATAGGCCTAGGTGTATAGACTATAGACCCAGGTGTATAGACTATAGATTCAGGTATCTTGACTCTATAAACTCAGCTCTCTAGACTCAGGTGTATAGACTGTAGACACAGGTGTATAGACTATAGACTCAGGTGTATAGCCTATAGAATCAGGTGTATATATAGACTCAGGTGTATAGCCTACAGAATCAGGTGTATACTCTGTAGACTCAGTTCTCTAGACTCAGGTGCATAGACTCTCTAGACTCAGGTGTATAGACTCTCTAGACTCAGGTGTATAGACTACAGACTCAGGTGTAAAGACTATAGACTCAAGCGTATAGAATCTCTAGACTCAGGTGTATAGACTCTCTAGACTCATGTGTATAGACTCTCTAGACTCAGGTGTATAGACTCTCTAGACTCATGTGTATAGACTACAGACTCAGGTGTTTAGACAGGTCTAGACTCTATAGACTCAGGTGTATAGACTCAGGTGCATAGACCCCACTCAGAAACCCAACCACATAACTGTAGTAATGCACATCCCTTTGTTTCCATTTTCACACCGGTTCGTCTTTCAGGGTGCAATAATGCTCATATTTGTCTGATCAGATCAACGTCATATCCAGGTATAGTGAATGATATTTGTCTGATCAGATCAGCGTCATATCCAGGTATAGTGAATGATATTTGTCTGATCAGATCAATGTCATATCCAGGTATAGTGAATGATATTTGTCTGATCAGATCAATGTCATATCCAGGTATAATGAATGATATTTGTCTGATCAGATCAATGTCATATCCAGGTATAGTGAATGATATTTGTCTGATCAGATCAGCGTCATATCCAGGTATAGTGAATGATATTTGTCTGATCAGATCAATGTCATATCCAGGTATAGTGAATGATATTTGTCTGATCAGATCAATGTCATATCCAGGTATAGTGAATGATATTTGTCTGATCAGATCAATGTCATATCCAAGTATAGTAAATGCAGTATTTCCAAGTGGTACATTCATTCCTTACTGTCTATGTGTGCAGGAATATCTCGCAGGAAATGTTTTACTATCCGACTCCCTCCTCTCTTTCCATGAAGATAGAACGGCAGGCAGTTTCCTGGAGACTCTCAGGTCCTTGGTTGTCACAAGGTCATAGGGAAGATTTTAATTGCTGTGGGCTGTTATGTGCTTTCATGGGCCTCGCCATGATAAATTACTCATTGGTTGAAAAGCTAGTCTATATAAACAAGCTTATCTCCTCTCCTCTGTAATGAAAAATGAGTTGTGAGTATCATTGTTAATCACAGTAATTGTTAATGTTAAGAGGGCTGGTTTTCACCATCTCCCCCTTATTGATTGATTTTTTTTACATTACAATCCTGCTGCTTCCGCCTCACATTCTAATTCCATATAATCCTCCTAATTAGTTCTGTTTGGCCCCGTGTCTCTCATATACACTTATCTACAACACAAAGGGAACTGCTTCTCCCACTACTCACACATTATAGTGTAGATATCCATGGTCTGTATCCATGGTCTGTAGCCATGGTCTGTGTCTCCATGATCTGTAGCCATGGTCTGTGTCTCCATGGTCTGTATCCATGGTCTGTGTCTCCATGATCTGTATCCATGGTCTGTGTCTCCATGATCTGTATCCATGGTCTGTGTCTCCATGGTCTGTATCCATGGTCTGTGTCTCCATGGTCTGTATCCATGGTCTGTGTCTCCATGATCTGTATCCATGGTCTGTGTCTCCATGGTCTGTAGCCATGGTCTGTGTCTCCATGATCTGTATCCATGGTCTGTGTCTCCATGATCTGTATCCATGGTCTGTGTCTCCATGGTCTGTATCCATGGTCTGTGTCTCCATGGTCTGTATCCATGGTCTGTGTCTCCATGATCTGTATACATGGTCTGTGTCTCCATGATCTGTATACATGGTATGTGTCTCCATGTTCTGTCTCCAAGGTGTGTGTCTCCATTTTCTGTCTCAATTGTCTGTATCCAAGGTCTGTGTCTCCATGGCCTGTCTACATGGTATGTGTCCATGGTCTGTATCCATGGTCTGTAAATTCATGGTCTGTCTCCATGGTCCTTGTCTCCATGGTCTGTCTCTCCATGGTCTGTGTCTCCATGGTCTGTGTCTCCATGGTCCTTGTCTCCATGGTCTGTGTCTCCATGGTCTGTGTCTCCATGGTCTGTGTCTCCATGGTCTGTGTCTCCATGGTCCGTGTCTCCATGGTCCTTGTCTCCATGGTCTGTGTCTCCATGGTCCGTGTCTCCATGGTCTGTGTCTCCATGGTCTGTGTCTCCATGGTCTGTGTCTCCATGGTCCTTGTCTCCATGGTCTGTGTCTCCATGGTCCTTGTCTCCATGGTCTGTGTCTCCATGGTCTGTGTCTCCATGGTCTGTGTCTCCATGGTCTGTGTCTCCATGGTCCTTGTCTCCATGGTCTGTGTCTCCATGGTCTGTGTCACCATGGTCCTTGTCTCCATGGTCCTTGTCTCCATGGTCTGTGTCTCCATGGTCTGTGTCTCCATGGTCTGTGTCTCCATGGTCTGTGTCTCCATGGTCTGTGTCTCCATGGTCTGTGTCTCCATGGTCTGTGTCACCATGGTCCGTGTCTCCATGGTCTGTGTCTCCATGGTCTGTGTCTCCATGGTCCGTGTCTCCATGGTCTGTGTCTCCATGGTCTGTGTCTCCATGGTCCTTGTCTCCATGGTCTGTGTCTCCATGGTCTGTGTCTCCATGGTCTGTGTCTCCATGGTCTGTGTCTCCATGGTCTGTGTCTCCATGGTCTGTGTCTCCATGGTCCGTGTCTCCATGGTCCTTGTCTCCATGGTCTGTGTCTACATGGTCTGTGTCTCCATGGTCTGTGTCTCCATGGTCTGTGTCTCCATGGTCTGTGTCTCCATGGTCTGTGTCTCCATGGTCTGTGTCACCATGGTCCTTGTCTCCATGGTCCTTGTCTCCATGGTCTGTGTCTCCATGGTCTGTGTCTCCATGGTCTGTGTCTCCATGGTCTGTGTCTCCATGGTCTGTGTCTCCATGGTCTGTGTCTCCATGGTCTGTGTCTCCATGGTCCGTGTCTCCATGGTCTGTGTCTCCATGGTCTGTGTCTCCATGGTCTGTGTCTCCATGGTCTGTGTCTCCATGGTCCGTGTCTCCATGGTCTGTGTCTCCATGGTCCGTGTCTCCATGGTCCGTGTCTCCATGGTCTGTGTCTCCATGGTCCTTGTCTCCATGGTCTGTGTCTCCATGGTCTGTGTCTCCATGGTCCTTGTCTCCATGGTCTGTGTCTCCATGGTCTGTGTCTCCATGGTCCGTGTCTCCATGGTCCTTGTCTCCATGGTCTGTGTCTCCATGGTCTGTGTCTCCATGGTCCGTGTCTCCATGGTCCTTGTCTCCATGGTCCTTGTCTCCATGGTCTGTGTCTCCATGGTCTGTGTCTCCATGGTCTGTGTCTCCATGGTCCGTGTCTCCATGGTCCTTGTCTCCATGGTCTGTGTCTCCATGGTCTGTGTCTCCATGGTCTGTGTCTCCATGGTCTGTGTCTCCATGGTCCGTGTCTCCATGGTCCTTGTCTCCATGGTCTGTGTCTCCATGGTCTGTGTCTCCATGGTCTGTGTCTCCATGGTCCGTGTCTCCATGGTCTGTGTCTCCATGGTCCTTGTCTCCATGGTCCTTGTCTCCATGGTCTGTGTCTCCATGGTCTGTGTTTCCATGGTCTGTGTCTCCATGGTCTGTGTCTCCATGGTCTGTGTCTCCATGGTCCGTGTCTCCATGGTCCTTGTCTCCATGGTCTGTGTCTCCATGGTCTGTGTCTCCATGGTCCTTGTCTCCATGGTCTGTGTCTCCATGGTCCGTGTCTCCATGGTCCTTGTCTCCATGGTTTGGGGATTTTACAACTGCAACATAATAAGTACTGATTTTCACCTTTAATTCTGAGCTAGATTAGTGACTAACTACAATCAAGATGATCTGCCAGCTCTTGCAATGGGGAGGGCTTTGATAGCGTGAAGCCTAATTCATTTTATTCCTTTATCAAAAGGAGAAATCACTTAATTTAGCTTTCTCAAGATGGCATGGTGCAGAGGATTTAGCTGATGTAATACTCTCATAGTCAGGTAATATCACAGAGACACTGAGACGCTGCTGTGGTTAGGGCTCAGGGTTCGCCTATAATTCTTCCATTTAGGAATGTTAGTGATCTTCACCAGAATTTGAGAGGGAGATCGGATTGCATACTACCTATTACACAATAATACAATTACACTGTTGAGTAATTAAATGAGTTATCAGTAACTAAGTGATAAATCCTTAGACAAAAGTTCAATCTTAGCCAACAACTGCAGTAACAGGAAAGCCCTACTACCTACTGCAGCTACCTTTTCAGCAAGTTCTGACTGAAGCGGAGGAGTAGTATGTAGCTAATTAGTTTCATGGAATGGAAAGTGAAATGTTTCAATATTTCATGGCACCTGCATGATTGTTATGATGTTAATGAATTATCTGTTTGGCAGTTAAAACAAACCCAAGGCCCCAGCCACCACTAACTCTGTGATGTTGTGCGATGGCAAGCCATTAACCTTTCCACTGCAATAGGATTCCCTTACAAGATCATCACCGTGTTGATTATATAATTATTATAAATTCAATCTCTCCGTTTGGTTGCCGTTGTTAATTACTTGTCGGTAATGAGTGTCTGCTGATTATGCTGCTTCCTTGCGTCGCTTCACAGAAGGCGGCATGGTGGAATTAGTGTGACTGGGCTATGTCCCGCTCCAGCTAGCTAGCTAGCTACCCCCCACTACTAGAGCCTCCTCATGGGTGAACACTAGGCAGGCAGCCACGGCAGGCGCCAAATCTACTCACAATTAATTATCTTTTCAGTGGGAAAGATCCGTGCCAGATCGCAGATTTTTTCTGTCTAATTAGTAGGGGCTTCTTCAATTATCCAGAGCAGGGAAGCAAGTCCCCATTTGTCAATAAATCCACCAGGGCAATAGAAGCTCATTTGAGGCTAAATTTAGGAAATTATCCTATTTACAGACATGCCAATAAGCTACATGAAAGAGCTGAATAGTGTTGAACACTTCTTTCCGTGTTTCTCTTTAGAGGTAATTGCTGTCAGAGATGTAAGGGAGGAGGAGGGTTTTACTGTTACAGCTGGTAGGAATGAACAGAACTAGGTTCTTAGATCAGTACAAATAATCACAATTAGGTTATCATGGCAAATGGCAGACTGAGTGAGGATTCATTCATTCATCAAAGCTTTCCCATAAACTATAGAAATAACACAATGTTCCATCTAACAGGATCCGTGGAAATATTCGTAGATATTGTCCTCCTCCAGTAACACTGGTAAATGATGTGATGTGCATCAGCTGAACATCTCTCCAGATGACAGCAGACTGGTAGTGGTGACATGACAGGAGTCTATGCTACATTTACATGTTCTCCACTGATCACCGTTTCATCCCAGCATCCCGCCAGTCGACCCACCCAGAGAATACATTTCTCAATTCACTGATTCTCAACCTTAGGAGAGGAGTTTTGTGCATGTTTCTGTTTTCAATGATATTGTTAATTTCAACCACTTGTGACATGATACACTTGTCTCACCAGCATCATACTGTAGCTGTCTACCAACACTATGCTATTGGGTTGTATTGGGTTGTATTGGGTTGTAGACTATGGACCCCATCTATCCCCACCTCCATTGGTGAAGTGACACTTTGGGGAGGCATACAGCAACGTTCATTTAGCCCTGCGAGTTTTCATTCACCAACCGTAACAGAATAGGACTTAAGGTCCTACTGCATGATTTTAATTAAAGATAAGTTCCCATTGTCTGAGTCCATGCTTAGGTTACTAATCTGAATTCAATACATCCATATGTGGCAGGTAGGAGGCTAATGTGTAAACAGGGAAAATATTGAAACCCATTGCATTTAATTTGCCTGTGATCAATTCAGATTGACTGCACTTAACATGCAAATGCTTCTCAGGTCAAATCTCCCTTTCTCTACATTGGCGGTGATCCCAGAACCGCGGCTCTCCTTTATCTCTCCTTCCTCTTACAAGACACCAGTATCCACCCCACTGGTCACCTAAAAGCCCTGTTTGGGGCAATGGGTACATATCATTAAGTCCAAAAATGGATGTAGCAACAGCAGATTGCCCCTTTAAGCCATTTGGGTGGGAGAAGGAGACAAAAACCATCTTCGAGTCAGGTTGTTGTTGACTACTTAATTCATCTCAGCATCAAATACAGGCAAAACATATATATTGAAGAGAAAGAATTCTATCAAAAGCTAGGTAAACAACTTTGGGAACATTCCCATTGCCTCTAAAATCTAAACTTAACCCCTGTATAAATCCCTTTCCTGCAGACAAATGATCAAATCATCCTCTAGTGGCCTCATGGGTAGAATGTTATTCATATTTTTCATAATTTCAGAATTAATAAACATAGCTTTTTTTTATGCCGTAAATCTGGTGTTTCTATGTCAAACGATTTTATTATATTTCAGTCTTCCGTGATGTATATAAAGTGTCATATGCAAACTCAAAATGTAATACATTTCAACTCTATATCTGACATGGTACAGGTGTCATTTTTTATAAGACTACTAAGAAACACTGTTTGTGACCCTGATTTAGCCCACTGCAGTAAAAGGTTAAAGTTCATATTGAAAAAAAACGGAATAACAAACAGTGTGTTTGCTGGAGTGTGTTTGCTGGAGTGTGTAGGCTGGAGTGTATTTTCTGGAGTGTGTTTTCTGGAGTGTGTTTGCTGGAGTGTGTTTGCTGTAGTGTGTTTGCTGGAGTGTATTTTCTGGAGTGTGTTTGCTGGAGTGTATTTGCTGGAGTGTGTTTGCTGTAGTGTGTAGGCTGGAGTGTATCTTCTGGAGTGTGTTTTCTGGAGTGTGTTTTCTGGAGTGTGTTTTCTGGAGTGTGTAGGCTGGAGTGTATTTTCTGGAGTGTGTTTTCTGGAGTGTGTTTGCTGGAGTGTGTTTGCTGTAGTGTGTAGGCTGTAGTGTGTTTGCTGTAGTGTGTAGGCTGGAGTGTATTTTCTGGAGTGTGTTTTCTGGAGTGTATTTGCTGGAGTGTGTTTACTGTAGTGTGTAGGCTGGAGTGTATTTTCTGGAGTGTGTTTGCTGGAGTGTATTTGCTGGAGTGTATTTGCTGGAGTGAGTTTGCTGGAGTGAGTTTGCTGGAGTGAGTTTGCTGGAGTGAGTTTGCTGGAGTGTGTTTGCTGGAGTGTGTTTGCTGGAGTGTGTTTGCTGGAGTGTATTTGCTGGAGTGTGTTTGCTGTAGTGTGTTTGCTGGAGTGTATTTGCTGGAGTGTATTTGCTGGAGTGTGTTTGCTGGAGTGTGTTTACTGTAGTGTGTTTTCTGGAGTGTATTTGCTGGAGTGTGTTTGCTGTAGTGTGTTTGCTGGAGTGTATATGCTGGAGTGTGTTTGCTGGAGTGTGTTTGCTGGAGTGTATTTGCTGGAGTGTATTTGCTGTAGTGTGTTTGCTGGAGTGTATTTGCTGGAGTGTATTTGCTGGAGTGTATTTGCTGTAGTGTATTTGCTGGAGTGTGTTTGCTGTAGTGTGTTTGCTGGAGTGTATTTGCTGGAGTGAGTTTGCTGGAGCGAGTTTGCTGGAGTGTGTTTGCTGGAGTGTATTTGCTGGAGTGTATTTGCTGGAGTGTGTTTGCTGGAGTGAGTTTGCTGGAGTGTGTTTGCTGGAGTGTATTTGCTGGAGTGTGTTTGCTGTAGGCGAGAGCAGAAGAAGCCAGTGAATCAATAAAAAATGGTCAAGTCTTTGTTATTGTTCGAATTACACATTTCCACACTGCTGCTCTGTAAAGGGGCTTGTTAAGCATTTAATAGATGAACGCTCTATGGGGTCTGGATCAGGAGTGAGTGGAACAATCGCACAGTTTTACAAGGTAAGCATGCTCAAATTGATTTGTTAAACAGCATTTTTAACTCCCCCTGTTTCCACTGGCCGTTGTTTGCCCTTTGCGAGTGCCACCGAGACGACGGTAATTACAGCAAAATGTAGCGCTGTATCTGTGAATAATTTCATGAAGCAAAAAGCCGTTTTGACATCAGTAAGAGGCTGACACACTTATTGCTTCCCACCGAGACACATCAAGGAAGTTTCAGATATTTAATTTGCAATTATGCTCCCCGTTCCATCTCGGTCACATTAGCGACCTGCTGGAGACATGACAGCGGAGAAAACAGGGCTGTAAATAAGAACAATATCAACAACTAAAGGAAGATAATGAGGCCTCGCCCAGGGAGAGACGTGACGACCGGTGGAATCAGCAGGCTAAACAGGGACACAGTCAGAATGCTTAATCACCAAGGAAGGAGGAGGAAACAGGGAAACCCAGAGAGAGCTGGGGATCATACTGAAAACTGCCATGATGGATCATACTGACCACTGCCATGATGGGACTGCAGCCCATCTCTACTGAAGCTACCACTTCATGACCATCACAGGTAGGGGTCAAAACTTTTTAAAATGTGTCAATACCTTTATATGAAATGTATTATGTAACTCAGATAATGTTTGCGTTTTGAGTATTTATCATAGAACAGTAACGGTTCATCCCAAAAAGTGTATCTTAAAAATGTTCAGATAAATGAGTTTCTCCCACATTGGCAGAGTGGTATCTAGGTGCTCTGCTTGACTCCAGGGCAGTGAGGGACTGTGTGTGTGTGTGTGTGTGTGTGTGTGTGTGTGTGTGTGTGTGTGTGTGTGTGTGTGTGTGTGTGTGTGTGTGTGTGTGTGTGTGTGTGTGTGTGTGTGTGTGTGTGTGTGTGTGTGTGTGTGTGTGTGTGTGTTTTCACGTGGGGAAAAGACACCGGTATAAAGGATGAAATTGAACGGATTAGCATGGGCCGTTCTGCTTTTGATTGCCTCTGACTGAAAATATTTGAAAGCCACCAGGGGCCCCTCAGATGTTATGATATGGTCAATTCAGCCCCCCTTTGTGTTTTGCGACGGGTTCCTGTTATAGAAATTGAATTGATATTTTGTAAACTTCATTTGCGGATAATGTGATCTGACAGGGACAAATTCAGAGCCGAATTGTTTTCAAACCGACTCCAAATGAAAGTTATTACGGGGTAAATGGGCATTTCTTTGTCTTCCCTCTTCCCCTCCTGCATTGGCCCAGTCCCTTATACCCTGAATATGTATCCATTTTCAGGGTAATTGAATTGATACTGTCATGTGCAGGGCAAACAGCATCACGCAGCAGGGCGGATAGCCCAGGTGATTGAATTGGAAAGGGGAGAAAATATTTCCTTCTGTGCAAGCCCACTAGGTCACAGTGTCATCATAAGATAGACACACCTCACTGTTTTCTGATTACACAGACGGCCCCAATTGTCTTTCCAATAATCTCCCCCTGATATAATGCAGACTTTTCCAATTCCGCAGGCTCCAGCCAGACCTCAGATGTGTTACATATTAATTCCCCTCCCTGGAAAATTTGCTCAGCTTTAGTTCAAATTCAGTTAGCTGGATTGATGAAAGTGGCAAAAGGATACGACGTTTACTGATTCTCCCTTTTCACCTTTGATTAGCTCCACTTGTGAATTATTCCTCTGCTGTCACTGCTATTAAGCTGCCGGGAGGCCCGGACTGCAGCTCCACAGAGGGAAAATTAGGTGGGCCAGCCACTGCAACCTGCTGCGCACCGCTCTCGCTACACCTGCCCTAGGGCTAGGCAACAAGGACAGGGGGAAAAGAAGGTGTTTTATACCAAAACTAATGTGTGGGGTAATGCCAACCCAATAACACTGAGAAACCTGATGAATCCTGTTATAATGCAGATATTTGTTGTGCCTGACTTGGGGTCGACTGACACTTATGTTTGAGGCTGCATCTTATTTTTTCTGAACCACTTATATTAGGTGGGATGTTAAACTCCTCCTGTACACTAAAACAATTTCCATACAGACAAACAACAGAAAAACAGAACAGTGTGAACTTGTATTTACACAATAGGTCTTTGTTAGTGAGTAAACACAGGCCTAATTACCTATCTCATGTTAAATAATTCTTTATGGACATTTAGAGGACATGTCATTTCCACGGTCATAAACATTGACTTGGGTCTGCAGGACATGACTTGAATTCTGCCATAAAATCATCTCTGATGGCAACCTGCCAAGCTAGCTTGATGTTGGCGCTCACACTTTGTCATAAAATACTAATTGCTTATTGACCAAGACTCTATATGGAGATAAGAGGCAGCGTGGATGCCAAGCATAAAGGAACAGATATCACGGGTCATTTGGAAATGTGATGGGAGGAGGTGAGTACTTAGTGCAAGTGTCTGAGAAATCTATGCACCCCCATATTCATATTTATGTCCACAGAGACTGGAAGAATTTAAGGTTAACCCACTGTCATTTTCCCCTGCAGTATCAACAACATCACAGTTCATCCTCCCTGTGCACTTCACCCAATTCATGGTGTGACTGTGATCAGTGTGATGTGGCTGTGGCAGGTGTGCATTTGACCATTTAACAGTGGAGGGACAAACCCTGGTGGTCTTGCAGACAGACAGGCAGCCAGGATGACTGTCAGACATTCAGTGACAGACACAGCAGACCATTTCTGCTCAATGTGCACCCACAGCACCACCACCCCTTACCTTACAGGAGGCTAAAGATCTTTTAATGCTATGATTTCCAAAATGGTGTATTAACTACAAATATTTAAGGCTCCAGCTAAGTGGACTGTTAATGGGTTAGATAGACTTGGGCTCTCAACGACACTCAGAGAAAAAAGTTGATGGGAGAAATTCCAACTGATGGTGGAATTAGGACGAGGGCTAGCTGATTAAAGCCACATGTCTTTATTTGGTCTCTATTACATTAAATAGTAGGATCTATTAAAGATGCGCTCCGGGATCTTAAGCCCAACAAATTCGCAACATATTACACGAAATGGGATGCCGTACACAATTGGATAACATAGTACACAATTGGATGTTCACGTGAGCACCACTTTCAAAACTACTGGCTGAAATTATACAAAAGTTTGAGAGTGCGTCTAACAGATAAAAGGACATGGTCAGTTTCTAAGGCTATTTCTAAGGTTTGGTTCTGTAGCTTTTATTCATGAATCCTATTTTTAAGTGCTACTATCAACTTATTGAAAAGGGGCAACTGCTTCTCAATGAACCTACTTGGTAGAAAAATACATGAAATGTATGAATAAAACAGCATATTTGACTCTATGTACATTATTCAGGACATATTATATGACAATGTCTTGTGATTGTTTTAGATTCACCTGCTGACTTTGATCTAAGTGTCTGTAGTCACTCACTGTCCCTCTTAAAACAGAAAATCAATGAATCAATTTCTAACCTTTACTCCTTTTATGAAATCACTGAAGTTGCTGCACTGTGATTGGGAATGGTTCCCTCAGGATGAATCTATACTTGGTTAACGTTATGTGAATATTCTGTTGCAAGCAAGAAAAACTTTTACATGGCGTTCAATACATGTCCCCTGCAGCTAAATGAATGCACAGTACATTTTTTTCATATAGCCCTAAAAGTCCAATGTCAGCAAACATGGGAACACATAACACTGATGCCTGTGTAAAATAGAAAGCCATATAAAATACACATTTGGTAATGTAGACAACAATATTGAAGAACCAAGTTAGGAGATAGAGGAGATAGAAACAGATACAGTGACACACACACACACACACACACACACACACACACACACACACACACACACACACACACACACACACACACACACACACACACACACACACACACACACACACACACACACACACACACACACATACACACAGACACACACACACTCACACACACACCAGTTAGCGCTAATGATTTCTTTCCGTGCCATGAAATTCCAGCCAAATGTAGTGTCCTGCCTCCCCTCCACAACTGACTGTGTTCTATTATTATGGTGTGGATGTCTGGGACAGGATGAGGCTGTGAGGCTGTGTGGACTGTTATTACCACAGAAGATCAGGACTTACACAGAGAGAGACACACACAGAGGTCCCCAAGGCCTGATGATACCCTGTTATTTCTGCATCATAACTTCAGAATAATTTTCCTCAAAAGGAATGTGCCTTTTAGATCATTAAAAAAAATTCACAGACCAGATCCAATTTGAGATTATTCTATATGAAGTATCAAATAAAATATAATGTTATTTGTCACATGCGCCAAATGCAGACCTTAATGCTGTGTGTGTGTGTGTTTCTCAGTGGGAGGCAATCTGTTAGCCAACTCTAAATCACCAAACAAAACATTGAGACAGACAATCCCCATGGAACTATCATTGGCAAATGGCTCCCCAACCCTTCTCCAACATGTATTCTGTCCAGTCAGAGAGTACCTCTGCCAGGTGATGGTGCTTAGGGCAATAGGCTGAATGAAAGAAAGAGCTCCCTCAGTTATATCCTGATCAACTTCCTCACAAATACTTCACACAAAGTGTTGTGTCTTCAACACTGGTTCAGTTAAACAGCCTTTTACCTCAGTATGAATCAGTAGACAGCCAATGCTCTGCAGCCAATATTCCAACACTTCAACCATACAGCACACTGGATAATATCACAAAAACCTCATACAGTATAGTACCACTTTAAATGGTGAAATATGATTTCATATTTTTTTTGTGAGCATCAAGTATCCCATAGCAGAAAGCTTCATTGGGGTTTTCTTATGTTCCAGACGCAGAGGTAAAGAAATGACTCCTTGTCCTGCTCTTGCTCAGTGGCTCAGTGCCACCCAATGATGGTGCTGTTTTCATCACCCGCCCCCCGAACCCCATCCCACCCACCCCAAAAAAGAGAGCGTAAAAAAGCCATAGAGAGAAATTAGATTCCTTTTTTCCATTTATACAACTGTGATAGCAAGTAAAAAGACCAAACATTATTTGAAGATAGAAGATACCCATGATAAGGGGAGGTGGCGGGCCACGGTGGCGCTGTGACTATTTCATCTTCCATGGTAACTTAAACACCAGAGAAAGGCCTTCACACTCCATGGCCCACTGCTGGCTTGCCAAGATTGACTGGGATTGTAATAATTCATAGAGTTTGGGTTTCGTTCTAGCCAAGGTGAGGAATCACATCAAGCTCTGATCAGATGGCCTGAGAGACTCTCTCTCTGCTGCGTGTGTGTGTGTGTGTGTGTGTGTGTGTGTGTGTGTGTGTGTGTGTGTGTGTGTGTGTGTGTGTGTGTGTGTGTGTGTGTGTGTGTGTGTGTGTGTGTGTGTGTGTGTGTGTGTGTGTGTGTGTGTGTGTGTGTGTGTGTTGGTGGTTAGTCTGTTCCAGGGGAGGGAGGGAGAGAGAGAGAGAGAGGGAAGGAATGGACTGGAGAGAGCGGGCTGCAGCGCTGCACTACATAACACCATGCCTGGACATCCATTACCCTTCCCTCAGAGCCTCTGGCCCACTGACATTAGGAATGTGTTTAGATACAGGGGGGCGCTCGCTCCTTACACTGCGTGACATTGGGAAAGCATGTTAAATTCACAGGCCTGGGGCGTGAGCTGTCACCGTCCTTGACCTGAAGTTAAATATGCCAGTTGCTAAGGGATGGACAGGTTGGTGCTCTAGGAAGCTCGTTGGTTGAGCAGGTAGGTACTGTTACCTACTGTATGTCACTTAAAACAATGGACTGGTGATGAAGCTCCCCATTATGTTTAACAAGACTCCCAAATAAAAATTGCATAAACTAAATTGCCTATACTTGGAGAAATCTTTAGACACCCTTACACCAGTTTCTCCTGTGCTGTTTTGAGCCAAGGTCTAGAAGGCCATTCAGGATGACTCCTGCCTAAACAATGTGGATGATGCTGAGACTCACTTTGTCCACCCACCATCTTCATCCGCTTTCCCTGCATGCACTCAGCCACCCCCCATCCCCCCTTCTTATCATTAGCTATATTCCCTTGGATACTGATACTAAATAAGTAGCCTTTACAGTGGGCCATTAAACTGGCATTTAGGCAACTGTGCGTGAAGAGCCTTCAGATAACGCTCAGAGCTGATGCAGAACCAAGTTTTTGAATCATAGCCGTCTGCAGGGTGCTTAAATCCCACCCGGCACTAAAGCATTCGAGGGTTTCATTAAAAAGGAAGTCACTCAGCAAGACAAATACCATCACAGTGAAGGAAGGGGAAAAAACATCAACAGCATGCACCCAAATCTACTGGTGGGGGGTATAATGATGTTATATTTCCTAATTGGATGTTTTGCTATATCAATGGAGGATTACATAGAATATACGTTGATGTTTCTTTCAATGGTTCCAAATGTTGTAAAATTGGACAATATGGGTTAAAATGCAGCACGTGTCTCCTTTTTAGAAGAAAGCCCTTTGCATGATTTGTTATCTTTGCCTTAACACGAAAAATGATACTCTGCCCTCAGCATGTGGACATGAGATACAGATTATGAATAGCATTTCTGGTCTGAATCAACTGCCTCTTACAGACACGATCTGAGCCTTGTTGAGGCCCCACTCTACATCTGTAAGAGTCATTCATTCACAGGAGCTCTCCGCTTTCAAAAAGCCCTCCTGCCAATGCATTAAATCCATCAGCTGGCAGAGATAGCATCGTTTATAGGGATCGTTCATGATGTGCTGCCTGTCGGCAAAGTAGCCACCGACGCTTGAATAGCCTCTCTCCAATACTGTTTTTTTTCAACACAGTAAATCAGCACTTGAAATAAATATATATTTTAGAAAGATAACCCCCATTTCCGGCAAGTATTCATTGAAATGATGTAATAACTGCCATGGAAAAGGAGTAGACCAAGAGTAGAAAAAAATAACTAGATAAATATGGTATTTGCAAGTTCCTTTGTGGAATGGTCTTTTGTAGCGAGAGGAATTTAAACACCCAGAGGCAGAGTTAAAGTGAATGCCAAAACCCCTCTAAGCTTGTATGTCTAAAAAGAAATTCAATTAAATGGGATTTTAGGGTTCTGAATGCGCCGGAGTCTCCTCTCCACTGATAAGGGCTCCACCAAGCTGAAACCACCTTTATGCCGGGGAAATATCTGCTGCCTCTAAACGTGTAATCCTTGCTCAAAGCACAATATGGATCGCTGAAATATCAATGCACCCTGGAACCAATTTTAACACATCAAATCAACCAGGGGGTGAGAGTTGAAGATGGACTTCCTGTGGCTCAGACAGGGGGGCCACACAAGATTTGGCTTCGGACTCTGAAAAACCCCAGTGAAGCTCTCACAAAGGCTCCCACCCCACTCGACTCAGAGACCCACTCCTTATTGTTGCCTCTGGGTGACAGACATTTCATTCCTCTTTTCCTTTAAAGAGTTGAAGTACCTGCTCTACTGTAACTACTACAGATCATCTGTCCTTTATGAGTTCCTTACGAGTCCCTTACGAGTTCCTTACGAGTTCCTTACGAGTCCCTTACGAGTCCCTTACGAGTCCCTTACGAGTTCCTTATGAGTTCCCCAAGGGTGGCAAATGGTGGTCATTGAAGCTGTGTGTGAGTAAAGAAATTGATTTAAGTGTGTACTGTAGGTTTCTGCATAAGCCTGTATGAAGTACTTACACTAGTCTGTGATTTAGGAAACATTTTGTTTTGATTTTAGTCATTGTGGCGCACTCTTTTAAAAAGTCAAGGGGTTAGTTTCAAACTATCATAAATCACTCAACTTAGAGTAACCGACAATAACGTGCACAAGACCAGAGGTAAGCATAATGTAAACGCTGTTTACACACCTTTTTTATTAAGCGGGCATTTAACCACCTTTTGTGAAAAAATGCATTGAAAATATAGGGAGTGTTACTTTAGGCTACTTTACCCCAAACAGTGACTAGAGTTACCCACCACATCACTGCACAAGACCCATGTTTAAGATACCATAAACGCTTTTGAAGGTGGACTTTCACATTATAGGATTATCAAAAGATACTGTATATGTTTAATCCAAATGTTTCATTAATAGTTTGAGAGTGGCAGTATTTGAATAACATTGCAATAACCTACAGACAGCCACAGCACGCAAGATAAATATTAAATCTGAATGGGACTATACTTTCTTCAATAAAATAGTTGATGGACAGTGCCCTCCCTTTAACAGAGTAATAAAACGTAAAGCTATTGTAAAATGGGATCTGTATGATAATGTCTGAGACTGTTTATACAGAAACCACAGTGTATCAGCTAGATAAAATGGAGAGTTGAAAAGGAAAAAAAATATAAACACTACTTGATTAAAAACAGCTCTTGGACTCTAATCAGTTCAACAAACATTTAATTTAAATCAGTTTAAGATCAGAGCGAATTAAACAAAACCAAATCCCTCCCTTGCAGCCACAATGGAGAACCACTGTGTAGACCCTTAAATGATCCATCCTACATGAGTAATTGAATGTCTAAGATCAGGGTTAATTAATGAATTACAGGCAGACCCACACAATGAGCAGCCATTAATGGGACTAAGCTGTTGGCGGGATGATTGGGTACATGAATGTTCAAGCCTACATATAGGAGGAAACTTGCGCAATCTCAAATTATTAATTAAACAAAATCTATGAAATTACTTGCTCCATTATGTACGCAAGGTCCTTCAATTTGCATTGTTGAGTGTTTCTTCACCTTTTCAGCACGGCCCAGATTAAAGTGCCTATTTGAAATCAATTTCTCTAATAATGATCTTAATGAGCTCATCAATTAAGCCTGCCATAATGGGATGTTACTGTGTGGTTTCAGTTATCACTTTAACTCTGCCACTAATTTCCATGCTTCATCTATCAAAAATGATTGGCTAATATTGTTGAGCTTCTGCTCAGGGTGATAGGGAGATCAGAGCGGTGAAAGGAAATCAGAGCGCTGAGAGGAAGTCAGAGCGCTGAAAGGAAGTCCGAGCGCTGAGAGGAAGTCAGAGCGCTGAGAGGAAGTCAGAGCGCTGAGAGGAAGTCAGAGCGCTGAGAGGAAGTCAGAGCGCTGAGAGGAAGTCAGAACGCTGAGAGGAAATCAGGGCGCTGAGAGGAAGTCAGAGCGCTGAGAGGAAGTCAGAACCTTGATAATAATGACAATTAGGAACTCATGACCGCAACGTACATATATGTGTGTGTGTGTGTACGTGTATGTGCGTGTCTATGTGTGTCTGAGTGTGTTTGCATGTGTGTGCATGTGCGTATGTGTGTGTCAGGGTGGGTGGGGCTGGAGGAGCCAGGGTTACAGGCACCCTATTTGAAACTGCTTATGTAAATGAGTTGGATAATGGATTTCAACGTTTCGCCCTTATTTACATAAGTAAGCTGCTCAGTGGTCCGTTCCACATCAGTGATCCTATTATTCTCTCTCTTTCAGGGATGGTTATGAGCTTTGCCCTCTCCCCTGACCCCTCTCCTCACACTATGATGGCTTAACATACATATAGCTAGCCTACACACCCACATACATATAGCTAGCCTACACACACCCACATACATATAGCTAGCCTACACACACCCACATACATATAGCTAGCCTACACACACCCACATACATATAGCTAGCCTACACACACCCACATACATATAGCTAGCCTACACACACCCACATACATATAGCTAGCCTACACACACCCACATACATATAGCTAGCCTACACACACCCACATGCATATAACTAGCCTACACACACCCACATACATATAGCTAGCCTATGGGGAATATCTACCTCTGTAGACTGTGTGATGGGGGATATCTACCTCTGTAGACTGTGTGATGGGGGATATCTACCTCTGTAGACTGTGTGATGGGGGATATCTAGCTCTGTAGACTGTGTGATGGGGGATATCTACCTCTGTAGACTGTGTGATGGGGGATATCTACCTCTGTAGACTGTGTGATGGGGGATATCTAGCTCTGTAGACTGTGTGATGGGGGATATCTACCTCTGTAGACTGTGTGATGGGGGATATCTAGCTCTGTAGACTGTGTGATATCTAGCTCTGTAGACTGTGTGATGGGGGATATCTACCTCTGTAGACTGTGTGATGGGGGATATCTACCTCTGTAGACTGTGTGATGGGGGATATCTAGCTCTGTAGACTGTGTGATGGGGGATATCTACCCTTGTAGACTGTGTGATGGGGGGTATCTCCCTCTGTAGACTGTGTGATAGGGGATATCTACCCCTGTAGACTGTGTGATGGGGATATCTACCCCTGTAGACTGTGTGATAGGGAATATCTACCTCTGTAGACTGTGTGATGGGGATATCTACCTCTGTAGACTGTGTGGTAGGGAATATCTACCTCTGTATACTGTGTGATAGGGGATATCTACCCCTGTAGACTGTGTGATGGGGAATATCTAGCTGTGTAGACTGTGTGGTAGGGAATATCTACCTCTGTAGACTGTGTGATGGGGGATATCTACCCCTGTAGACTGTGTGATGGGGGATATCTACCTCTGTAGACTGTGTGATGGGGAAAATCTACCCCTGTAGACTGTGTGATAGGGAATATCTACCTCTGTAGACTGTGTGATGGGGATATCTAGCTCTGTAGACTGTGTGATGGGGGATATCTACCCTTGTAGACTGTGTGGTAGGGGATATCTCCCTCTGTAGACTGTGTGATAGGGGATATCTACCTCTGTAGACTGTGTGATGGGGATATCTACCCTGTAGACTGTGTGATGGGGAATATCTAGCTGTGTAGACTGTGTGGTAGGGAATATCTACCTCTGTAGACTGTGTGATGGGGGATATCTACCCCTGTAGACTGTGTGATGGGGATATCTACCTCTGTAGACTGTGTGATGGGGGATATCTACCTCTGTAGACTGTGTGATGGGGAAAATCTACCCCTGTAGACTGTGTGATAGGGAATATCTACCTCTGTAGACTGTGTGATGGGGATATCTAGCTCTGTAGACTGTGTGATGGGGGATATCTACCCTTGTAGACTGTGTGGTAGGGGATATCTCCCTCTGTAGACTGTGTGATAGGGGATATCTACCCCTGTAGACTGTGTGATGGGGATATCTACCCCTGTAGACTGTGTGATGGGGATATCTACCTCTGTAGACTGTGTGGTAGGGAATATCTACCTCTGTAGACTGTGTGATGGGGATATCTACCCCTGTAGACTGTGTGATAGGGGATATCTACCTCTGTATACTGTGTGATAGGGGATATCTACCCTGTAGACTGTGTGATGGGGGATATCTACCTCTGTAGACTTTGTGGAGGGGATATCTACCTCTGTAGACTGTGTGGAGGGGATATCTACCTCTGTAGACGGTGTGATAGGGGATATCTACCTCTGTAGACTGTGTGATGGGGGATATCTAGCTCTGTAGACTGTGTGATGGAGATATCTACCTCTGTAGACTGTGTGATAGGGGATATCTAGCTCTGTAGACTGTGTGATGGGGGATATCTACCTCTGTAGACTGTGTGGAGGGGATATCTACCTCTGTAGACTGTGTGGAGGGGATATCTACCTCTGTAGACTGTGTGGAGGGGATATCTACCTCTGTAGACTGTGTGGAGGGGATATCTACCTACACAAGGTTAAACATATTGGGCAAGAATCTTTTCAGTTGTCTTGAAGGCTATAAGGAACCAGCACTGCTACCATGGCTCAAAGATATCGTTGATCACTTATTTCCTGGGTGAGTTGTATTTTTAGGATATCCCCTGACCAGGGGCATCATTTACCCATTTTTTTTAGAGGGGGAATAAAGTACGTGAAGATGGAAGGGGGTAAATTAAAAAAGTTGGAGAATTTTGCACTTTTCAAACATCTAAAACAGCTTTTTTCTGCATCTAGAGCCATAATCATTATGCCTAATTCTATGTCAAATAATAAGTGTTTTATTCCTGCGTAGGTTATCTAAGCATACCTCTTTATCTGTTCAATTGTCATTTTAATTAACGATGCAGATTGATTATTTAAAGTCATTGAAAAACTGCAGAGAAAAACATTATTTTCCTGTGTTATATATACATTTGGAATAATACTGTGAAATTGTTAAAATTATGATAATGTCACGTTTACTCCTGCTCCCACTCTCCGGCGCTCAACGTCGCCAGTTTGCTCATTATTACGCACACCTGCCACTATTGTTATGTGCACCTGCGCCTCATGAGACTCACCTGGACTCCATCACCTCCCTGATTACCTCCCCTATATCTGTCACTCCCTTTGGTTCTTTCCCCAGGTGTTATTGTTTCTGTTCTTGTGTTTAATGTCTGTACGCTACTCTTGTTTTGTTCCATGTTCCGTTATTCACTCCCTGTACTTGCTTCCCGTAATGGACACGTTACAGATAATGCCCTTCTAGTGCAAAAGCTGTTTCAAAAGACTGCCTGGAATTTCAGCCTGTTTTGATGGGATGGAATTTTGGCCTGCCTGTGACATCAGCAGGTGGTAAATTAATTAATTGACCAAAAACCTCAACCTCTCTGCCAATAACGGATAGTTTCCCCTCCCCACTCAGACCACTCCCAGACAGTCCTAGCAAAATTCTTCCTTAAGTTATTGCTCTTTGTTAAGAAACTATATTTGTTTCTTTTTGACTATTTGAATTGAAAACAATCACATTAAGGTACTTAATTCTTACCCAGAAATTAAATGAAAAAAACGGCTGCATCGGACCTTAATTAAAGACTTTTGTGCCTTAGGTGTTTGCACAACTGCCACACTGGTATATGGTATCATAACCCAATAATTAAATCAATTCATCAATTGTGTATCTCTGTATTGTATTTTGAAAATAACAATCTTAACGTCTGTCAATCTTTGCATACATAGCTCAGTCTATGAATTTCACAGTGGAAAATGTCTGAATTCACCTTCTATGAATTTCCAACTTCATTAAATTGCTAAGTAGCTAGTATTACAGAGAAAAACATTTTAATTCCATTTATTCATCAAGAAAGAATCAATAGGCTACATAGCTTTATCAAATCCATTTACAAACATTCTTCCTGCCATTTACCGGAAGCTAAAATCAAATCAAACACTGTGTGTGTCACTCTACACTCTCTCTCCTCCTCCACTGACGATATTGCATGCACTAGAGTATCTAACATCCTGTATACGCATCTCCTTGCTCCATGCACCTTGGAAGGAACCACTTACTAGGGACAACCTGGTCAACTCAGTGTGCCCCCTCCGCAAAATACAGCTGACAGATAAAATGTGTTCTTAAAAATGAAGTCTAGTAATTAATCTAACGTCTGAAATGGTTTAAATATGACAAATATGAGGGGGCACATGCCTTTGACACCAAGGCACCTGACTTTCTCAGTATGAGAATGTTTTTTTACAGTACTTGAGTAATCTAACTTTAGATATAACTTTAGAAATCTTTTTTTTTAATAAGCCAAACAAATACCACATGCCAGTGGAACTGCTAATCACTAAAGATTAAAAATGTATTGTGACGTGTTGCAGTGATTCATTCGTGTACGGTTGCAAATTATTAATTGATTTATCACATTTTTCAAAAGTGCCATTTGTTATATCATGGTAAATGGTTAAAACGCAAACTCCAAGAGGGCAGGGAAAAGGAGGGGTGACAGTGGGTTAAATGATATTAATATGGTAGAACCTTTAATATAAATGCTTAATTACTAAAGGGGGGTAGTGGAAACCCCTGACAAATGAAAAATGTACCACATCGTAAATGTCTGTTTAAAATTAATGGTATCTAAAGTGTCAAACTACTGCATAAATCAACAATAGCTTTTGTATTAGAAATCTTGCCACTTCACTAATTCCAAAACTTTTGGGGAATTGATTTTGGAAATGCCAATGATTGTCTCTCATTCTGTATAACTTTAATGGAAGTTGCAGATACAACCTCTGCTGGATAAGTTTGAACAGTTAAGTGAAAATATACTACTTTGGAAGCTTCAGGATTGGCCATTTGAGAAATTTTCAATTTTCCAGAATATGTGACACACCCAATAGACAGATTGAGTTGAGGCGGGGTGGATAGTGAGTGCACTGTGGAGTTAAACATGGTGGAGAGAGGAGAGGAGGCAGGCTGTACATCACTGGGGCGTAATGAAATGCAAAAATCACCCAGACTAACAACTGGAGGCCTGTGTAGCAGCTTAGCCTGTTGGTCCAAGGCTATTCATCATAATCAGCGGCACTTTTCTCATTAGTAAAAAGCCATTACCATTCGACTTTATCAGCCAGCCACTGTTATCGGCCTGCCGCAAGGCAATCCCAGCATGCCGTGGCAGGGGACGGACGACGACGGGCTTACTTACCCGTTCTTTAATAAGCCAACTATTCCAGAAGTCTGCGGTCAGATGTCACTTAAAGCAGAGTTAGTCACCTACACCCCCCACCCCCCTCCCCCTCTCCATCCCATCCTGCTCGTTAACTCATGCACAGCCAGGAGTATTTACCACAGCCCCCACCCCCTCCCCCTCTCCATCCCATCCTGCTCGTTAACTCATGCACAGCCAGGAGTATTTACCACAGCCCCCACCCCCTCCCCCTCTCCATCCCATCCTGCTCGTTAACTCATGCACAGCCAGGAGTATTTACCACAGCCCCCACCCCCTCCCCCTCTCCATCCCATCCTGCTCGTTAACTCATGCACAGCCAGGAGTATTTACCACAGCCCCCACCCCCCTCTCCATCCCATCCTGCTCATTAACTCATGCACAGCCAGGAGTATTTACCATGTGCACTAACCCTAATATGTCTCCACTTAGACCCTCTTTCCCTGTGATCGTCCATGTTAGGTGCACAGCGTGGAGGCTGTGGGAGTCCAGTACGAGGCCTTTGTTAGGCCGTCAAGAAGACCAATGAGGGCCATTGCCTTTTTGAGTGTGATGCATGATCACACTCTGATCACACTGTGATCAGATCTGACACCATCTAATCAGTAATAAACCTTATTCATTTGACTGGACTAACGGTGAGATTGTGTTCGTTAGTAGTAGCTCTTCAAGTAACCTGAAATTTAACAGCACTCTGTCAGATGGCACCATGGTGTAGCCGGAGGACAGCCATTTTCTGTCCTCCTCCGGGTACATTGACTTCATGGTTCTCACCCCCTTCCATAGACTTACATAGTAATTATGATGACTTCCAAAGGACGTCCTCCAACCTAAGAGCTCTTGCAGCGTGAACTAACTTCTTGTCCAATCAAAGGATCAGAGAATTAATATAGTACTGAAAGCATATGCTACAGCTAGCTAGCATTGCAGTGCATAAAGTGTACTGAGTAGTTGACTCAAAGGGAGAGAAAGACAATAGTTTAACAGTTTCGAACAAAGTATTTTCTTCTAAAATGAAGGAGAAGCAGCAGAGGGAGAGAGCTAGCTATATTTCAAAGTATTTTTCTTCTTAGTTTATCTTTCACTTACTTAGCTAATGCAGCTAATTTAGCCTACTCAACAACCTGACTAAAACAGAGAGGAATGCTATTTATGTTCGCTAGTTGGCTAAGGCTATCCAACACGGCAACTCTTCAAGTTTGCCGTGATTGTACACATGGATTGGATTGTGGGTTTACTAACGCGTTAGTTTTAGTTAGTAGTCTATAATGTTAATATGGTAACAACAATGTAGGCTGTGGGGGACCAGTACGGGGGGAAAAAAAGGTATGAAATGTATGCATTCACTACTGTAAGTCGCTCTGGATAAGAGCGTCTGCTAAATGACTAAAATGTAAAAATGTAAAATGTAGCGGTTATGGTATGAAGGTTTGGCTTGGATACGTTTTTGTGCCTGGCCACAGACAGTTGTTGTGTTGTGCACAGAAGTCCAAAAGCGAAGGGAAAAGGTGAGAAGAGGAGAGCAAGTAGATGCGAGAAGGAATCCAACTATCCAACCAGCAAACTGTGTGTGCGGGTGATCAGAGGTGTATTTATTCCGCCGATTCTGTTGTAAAACGTTTTTTAAACGGAAGCAAACAGAACAAAATAGGGAGGGACCTACCTAAATTTGTCCAATATAAACTTGTTTAAGTTCCAATATGGAACATTTTGCAACTGTTTGTAATAATGATTACACCCCATCTGTAGCTCAGTTGGTAGAGCATGGTGTTTTTGCAACGCCAGGGTTGTGGGTTCGATTCCCACGGGGAACCAGTATTTAAAATCTAATTAAAAATGTATGCACTCTACTGTAAGTCGCTCTGGATAAGAGCGTCTGTTAAATGACTAAAATGTAAAAAAAAATGTAAATGTAGATCAGCGAGATGCAGGCAAGAATGTGCAAGGTGGTATTGAATGTGTCACTGGCTACACTTGACACTTAGGCCTACTTACTGTACATATGACTTCTGCTGTCAGAATACAAAGATCGCATTGAAAATACAGGTATAGACACACAAAAGTCACATTGTGTTCGGATTGTGTTCAGATTGTGTTCCGATCTGGCTGACCACTTCAGGAGGTGATCAGCCAGTGGGCGACATCATCCACATACGTATACAGTGGGTGATGTTATCAGCACTCCGCCCACAAGTTTCCAGAAAATGTGTGTTTTAGGAGAGAGAGAAATACGTTTTTAATGTGTAAAGAGCGTGTTTGCTGGCTTCATAAATGCTGGCCAGCTAGCTTATTGGAAAATTAGTTTTTTGTTTGGCTAGAGTTATGCTAACCTGTTTGCAATCACTTTAGCTTTGCTAGCTAGCTTGCTGGTTAGTTACATGGGTTCGCTGGCTAGTTAGCTACAGTAGTTCGCTACTGCCTTCAAGTTGTAGTTGTGTTACTATCAGATTTAGCCTGTTCCACCGTTTGAAGAATGCATACTGGCATTTGAATATAGTGCAGGAAAAGGGAATCCGGACATACTGTGGACACGGTAGACACATTTAAATGTAGGTGTAGATGCATGACGCATTCGGAATTCCATGAACAGAATTCTATGGTCAGAATACTAAAGCTGCATGAACAGTTAAGTCTAGACACAGCATCTGTCTGCCACCTTGATTACTCCACATTGTCTCTAGACTTGTGCACCTGCGTTATAAACTTTAATTTGTGGCTAGGTCGTAGCAACCTCATGATGGGTACAGGGAAAATGTTGTATCATGTAGTAGCCTAAACCGATCAATGTTCCTTTGAGCTGGGTGAATGAAATATGATTGACAGTCAACCAATATCCTGTAATAGAAATAAGGCAATGCTCATAAAAAAAAGTAATCCTCCCTAATCTTGAACTGCACGAACCACCACAGGTAGATAATAAATTTACCAAACTTTTCATGAAAGGACCAAGCATGCTAAACCGTTTCAGTACAAGCATATAGCCCAATCTCAAGATGCCTTTATTAAAATAAAATAATTGTATTAATTCCAAGTAACAAGACTGCAGCCATGTCTAGAGCACAGGCTGTTCTTGCCATTTGTCTCAGGGTTAATTTCCAAACTAAAGGTCACTGCACTAAACTTTTCACCACTTTCAGAGGTGGCTCAACCATAACTCAACCATAGCTCTGACCATAACTTTATCGTATGAGTAACACTTTAGTTTTATACGTAAAAGGGTTGTGTTTTCTAAGATATGGTACCACATCTAAGGTGTTTATATTAACTTTAATTCAGAAAAAAATTATCCTGTGGTTTTGAAAATACATGGCATGTATTGGTGGCATGTCAAACCTCAGTCAGTTCCATGAAACTTGCAAAAGACCTTTCATTGTTTTACTAATTTGTTTGTATCATTAGTAGCCTTTATATTTCCAGATCGTTTGCCTTTTTAAGCATTTGAATAAATATTGAATTGAATCCCATTTGAGTTCCTAATCACCAACATCCTTCCAAAAAGCTGAATACATGACTCTCCATTAGCTAGGTGTCTTAGAGTCAGCCCAACCCTATTAGCTAGGTGTCTTAGAAACCAGCCCAAACCCATAGCTAGGTACCTTAAAACCAGCCCAAAACAATTAGCTAGGTGTCTTAGAGCCAGCCCAACCCCATTAGCTAGGTACCTTAAAGCCAGCCCAACCCCATTAGCTAAGAATCTTAGAGCCATCCCAAACCCGTTAGCTTGGTGCCTTAGAGCCAGCCCAACCCCATTAGCTAGGTACCTTAAAGCCAGCCCAATCCCATTAGCTAGGTGTCTTAGAGCCAGCACTACCCCATTAGCTATGTGTCTTAGAGCCAGCCCAACCCCATTAGCTAGGTGTCTTACAAACCAGCCCAAACCCATTAGCTAGGTACCTTAGAGCCAGCCCAATCCAATTAGCTAGGTGTCTTAGAGCCAACCCAACGCCATTATCTAAGTGTCTTAGAGCCAGCCCAACCCCATTAGCTAGGTGCCTTAGACCCAGCCCAACCACATTAGCTAGGTGTCTTAGAGGCCAACCCAATTAGCTTGGTGTCTTAGAATCAGCCCAACCCCATTAGCTAGGTGTCTTAGAGCCAGCCCAACCCCATTAGCTAGGTGTCAGAGTCAGCCCAACCCCATTAGCTAGGTGTCTTAGAAACCAGCCCAAACCCATTAGCTAGGTACCTTAGACCCAGCCCAACCCCATTAGCTAGGTGTCTTAGAGCCAACCCAAAGCCATTAGCTAAGTGTCTTAGAGCCAGCCCAACCCCATTAGCTAGGTGCCTTAGAGCCAGCCCAACCCCATTAGCTAGGTGCCTTAGAGCCAGCCCAACCCCATTAGCGAGGTGTCTTAGAGCCAGCCCAACCCCATTAGCTAGGTGTCTTAGACCCAGCCCAACCCCATTAGCTAGGTGTCTTAGACCCAGCCCAAACCCATTAGCTAGGTGTCTTACCGCCAACCCAACCCCATTAGCTAGGTACCTTAAAGCCAGCCAAACCCCATTAGCTAAGAATCTTAGAGCCATCCCAAGCCCATTAGCTTGGTGCCTTAGAGCCAACCCAACCCCATTAGCTAGCTGTCTTAGAGCCAACCCAACGCCATTAGCTAAGTGTCTTAGAGCCAGCTCAACCCCATTAGCTAGGTGCCTTAGAGCCAGCCCAACCACATTAGCTAGGTGTCTTAGAGCCAGCCCAACCCCATTAGCCAGGTGTCTTAGAGTCAGCCCAACCCCATTAGCTAGGTGTCTTAGAAACCAGCCCAAACCCATTAGCTAGGTACCTTAGAACCAGCCCAACCCCATTAGCTAGGTGTCTTAGAGCCAGCCCAACCCCATTAGCTAGGTACCTTAAAGCCAGCCCAACCCCATTAGCTAAGAATCTTAGAGCCATCCCAAACCCGTTAGCTTGGTGCCTTAGAGCCATCTCAAGCCCATTAGCTAGGTGTCTTAGAGCCAGCCCAGCTACATTAGCTAGGTGTCTTAGAGGCAAACCCCATTAGCTTGGTGTCTTAGAGCCAGCCCAACCTCATTAGCTAGGTGTCTTACCGCCAACCCAACCCCATTAGCTAGGTGTCTTAGAGCCAGCCCAACCCCATTAGCTAGGTGTCTTAGACCCAGCCCAACCCCATTAGTTAGGTGTCTTAGAGCCAGCCCAACCCAATTAGCTAGGTGTCTTAGAACCAGCCCAACCCCATTAGCTAGGTGTCTTACAGCCAGCCCAACCCCATTAGCTAGGTGTCTTACAGCCAGCCCAACCCCATTAGCTAGGTGTCTTAGAACCAGCCCAACCCCATTAGCTAGGTGTCTTAGAGCCAGCCCAACCCCATTAGCTAGGTGTCTTAGAGCCAGCCCAAACCCATTAGCTAGGTACCTTAGAACCAGCCCAACCCCATTAGCTAGGTACCTTAAAGCCAGCCCAACCCCATTAGCTAAGACTTTTAGAGCCATCCCAAACCTGTTAGCTTGGTGCCTTAGAGCCATCCCAAGCCCATTAGCTAGGTGTCTTAGAGCCAGCCCAACTACATTAGCTAGGTGTCTTAGAGGCCAACCCCATTAGCTTGGTGTCTTAGAGCCAGCCCAACCTCATTAGCTAGGTGTCTTACCGCCAACCCAACCCCATTAGCGAGGTGTCTTAGAGCCAGTCCAACCCCAATAGCTAGGTGTCTTAAAGCCAGCCCAACCCCATTAGCTTGGTGTCTTAGAGCCAGCCCAACCCCATTAGCTAGGTGTCTTAGAGTCAGCCCAAACCCATTAGCTAGGTACCTTAGAACCAGCTCAACCCCATTAGCTAGGTGTCTTACCGCCAACCCAACCCCATTAGCGAGGTGTCTTAGAGCCAGTCCAACCCCAATAGCTAGGTGTCTTAAAGCCAGCCCAACCCCATTAGCTTGGTGTCTTAGAGCCAGCCCAACCCCATTAGCTAGGTGTCTTAGAGTCAGCCCAAACCCATTAGCTAGGTACCTTAGACCCAGCCCAACCCCATTAGTTAGGTGTCTTAGAGCCAGCCCAACCCAATTAGCTAGGTGTCTTAGAACCAGCCCAACCCCATTAGCTAGGTGTCTTACAGCCAGCCCAACCCCATTAGCTAGGTGTCTTATAGCCAGGTCAACCCCATTAGCTAGGTGTCTTAGAACCAGCCCAACCCCATTAGCTAGGTGTCTTAGAGCCAGCCCAACCCCATTAGCTAGGTGTCTTAGAGCCAGCCCAAACCCATTAGCTAGGAACCTTAGAACCAGCCCAACCCCATTAGCTAGGTACCTTAAAGCCAGCCCAACCCCATTAGCTAAGAATCTTAGAGCCATCCCAAACCTGTTAGCTTGGTGCCTTAGAGCCATCCCAAGCCCATTAGCTAGGTGTCTTAGAGCCAGCCCAACTACATTAGCTAGGTGTCTTAGAGGCCAACCCCATTAGCTTGGTGTCTTAGAGCCAGCCCAACCTCATTAGCTAGGTGTCTTACCGCCAACCCAACCCCATTAGCGAGGTGTCTTAGAGCCAGTCCAACCCCAATAGCTAGGTGTCTTAAAGCCAGCCCAACCCCATTAGCTTGGTGTCTTAGGCCCAGGCCAGACCAATTAGCTAGGTGTCTTAGAGCCAGCCCAAAGCCCTTACCAGTGGTGTAAAGTACTTAAGTAAAAATACTTTAAAGTACTACTTAATTAGTTTTGGGGGGTATATGTGCTTTATTTTACTGTTGATATTTTTGACAGCTTTTACTTTTAATTCACTACAGTCCTAAAGAAAATAATGTACTTTTTACTCCATATATTATCCCTGAACTCAGAAGTATTAGTTACATTTTGAATGGCTAGCATAACAGGAAATGGTCCAGTTCATGCACTTGTCAAGAGAACATCCCTGGTCATCCCTATTGCCTCTGATCTGGCGGACTCACTAAACACAAATGCTTAATTTGTAAGTGATGTCGGTGTTGGAGTGTGCCCCTGGTTATCCATAAATAAATACACGGTGCCATCTGGCTTGTTTAATATTGGGAATTTGAAATGATTTATAATTTTACTTCAACTTTCAATAGTTAAGTATATTTTAGCAATTACATTTACTTTTGATACTTAACTATATTTAAAACCAAATACTTTTAGACTTTTACCCACGTAGTATTTTACTGGGAGACTTTCCCTTTTACTTGAGTCATTTTCTATTAAAGTATCTTTACTTTTACTCAAGTATGACAATTGGGTACTTTTTCCCACTACTGCCCATTAGCTAGGTGCCTTACAGCCAGCCCAACCCCATTAGCTAGGTGTCTTAGAGCCAGCCCAACCCAATTAGCTAGTCGTTTTAAAGCCAGCCCAATCCCATTAGCTACGTGTCTTAGAGCCAGCCCAACACAATAGCTAGGTGTCTTAGAGGCCAACCCCATTAGCTTGGTGTCTTAGAGCCAGCCCAACCTCATTAGCTAGGTGTCTTACCGCCAACCCAACCCCATTAGCGAGGTGTCTTAGAGCCAGTCCAACCCCAATAGCTAGGTGTCTTAAAGCCAGCCCAACCCCATTAGCTTGGTGTCTTAGAGCCAGCCCAACCCCATTAGCTAGGTGTCTTAGAGTCAGCCCAAACCCATTAGCTAGGTACCTTAGAACCAGCTCAACCCCATTAGCTAGGTGTCTTACCGCCAACCCAACCCCATTAGCGAGGTGTCTTAGAGTCAGCCCAAACCCATTAGCTAGGTACCTTAGAACCAGCCCAACCCCATTAGCTAGGTGTCTTAGAGCCAGCCCAACCCCATTAGCTAGGTACCTTAAAGCCAGCCCAACCCCATTAGCTAAGAATCTTAGAGCCATCCCAAACCCGTTAGCTTGGTGCCTTAGAGCCATCCCAAGCCCATTAGCTAGGTGTCTTAGAGCCAGCCCAACTACATTAGCTAGGTGTCTTAGAGGCCAACCCCATTAGCTTGGTGTCTTAGAGCCAGCCCAACCTCATTAGCTAGGTGTCTTACCGCCAACCCAACCCCATTAGCGAGGTGTCTTAGAGCCAGCCCAACCCCATTAGCTAGGTGTCTTCGACCCAGCCCAACCCCATTAGTTAGGTGTCTTAGAGCCAGCCCAACCCAATTAGCTAGGTGTCTTAGAACCAGCCCAACCCCATTAGCTAGGTGTCTTACAGCCAGCCCAATCCCATTAGCTAGGTGTCTTAGAGCCAGCCCAACCCCAATAGCTAGGTGTCTTAAATCCAGCCCAACCCCATTAGCTAGGTGTCTTAGGCCCAGGCCAGACCAATTAGCTAGGTGTCTTAGAGCCAGCCCAAAGCCCTTACCAGTGGTGTAAAGTACTTAAGTAAAAATACTTTAAAGTACTACTTAATTAGTTTTGGGGGGTATATGTGCTTTATTTTACTGTTGATATTTTTGACAGCTTTTACTTTTAATTCACTACAGTCCTAAAGAAAATAATGTACTTTTTACTCCATATATTATCCCTGAACTCAGAAGTATTAGTTACATTTTGAATGGCTAGCATAACAGGAAATGGTCCAGTTCATGCACTTGTCAAGAGAACATCCCTGGTCATCCCTATTGCCTCTGATCTGGCGGACTCACTAAACACAAATGCTTAATTTGTAAGTGATGTCGGTGTTGGAGTGTGCCCCTGGTTATCCATAAATAAATACACGGTGCCATCTGGCTTGTTTAATATTGGGAATTTGAAATGATTTATAATTTTACTTCAACTTTCAATAGTTAAGTATATTTTAGCAATTACATTTACTTTTGATACTTAACTATATTTAAAACCAAATACTTTTAGACTTTTACCCACGTAGTATTTTACTGGGAGACTTTCCCTTTTACTTGAGTCATTTTCTATTAAAGTATCTTTACTTTTACTCAAGTATGACAATTGGGTACTTTTTCCCACTACTGCCCATTAGCTAGGTGCCTTACAGCCAGCCCAACCCCATTAGCTAGGTGTCTTAGAGCCAGCCCAACCCAATTAGCTAGTCGTTTTAAAGCCAGCCCAATCCCATTAGCTACGTGTCTTAGAGCCAGCCCAACACAATAGAAGTGAGGCAGAAGTTCGTGTTGAGCACCACACTATATAACACCTTGGTTATGGAACATTCAGCCATGCACTTGAATGAGCAAAGGTCATTACAGCATGGCCACGGTGTGTCGGCACGTAATTAATACTGTTGCGTTAACATTTCAGCAGCCGCAGTCCTGAGTGAGTTAATCACAGGGGCTACAGGCCTGAAATGGCTCTGTGCTTTACGAATGGCTCTCTCCTTCCCATCTTAATCTGTATTTTACGAGTGAGAAGCTTTGCATTATGCAAATCGTTGGATGGGAACAGGTGACATTTCTACAGTGAACACGAGCGACGGCCCGGCCTGGTCTGGGACGCTGATTTAGACATTAGTATCTGTCAGCGCAAGTGCCCAAGCCTTGATCTGCATAGCAAAATCTCTCATTTAATCTTCACATTTTAAGGTGGACTGCAAAGAATGGGTTTGTGCCTGTACATGTGCATATTTGTGTGCACATGCGTGTGTATACGGGCGAATGCGTCTAGTGAAAATTATTCAATTTCTATGTGTGTGAATGCGTGCAGTGAAAATTATTCAATTTCAAACCAAGCTATTTTTCCAGATTTCCAGATTTAATAACTGCATAGTGTATATCAATACAACAAATAGCAACAAAACATAACAAATTATAAAAGTACTGGCCTAATATGTATGGGAGGGGGTGTCAGAATATTCACTGGCATTAAAGTATCTGACATAAACATAAGGATAGGTATTGAGACAGTATTTAACGGATCATATTTAACCCCCTAGTTATCTGATAAAGCTCTTGAATTCCCTCATTCTTAGTATTTGTTCCATTCGCAAACAGACAGACATTTTCTCATTTTGGTTTCGTATGTTGTAGTTTAGGAAGAATATTGGAAGAAGAGGAAATGCATATAGAAAAGCCACAAAGCTGCTGATGTTATTTACTATTTGCGTCTCTTAAGGGACATGTGGTTGAATTCAGTCTGACAGCCCAAAGGGTCTGTCTGGTTCCACCTTAAATGAGAAGCGTCAGCCCCAAGGTTCGCTGCCCCAGGCTAATGTTTGCTTCCAATAAAGAACAAATCAGTACCCAACTTGACTCATTTTATCATGCAGTCAAAACTGATGATCAAAGAAGTCATAAAGATCCCATTTAATCTTTTGGCTATCTATCAGGCTGATGTCTTTATCTTCTTTGTGCAGCGGTAATATCAGACGATTATGAAGGCAAAATAGATCTGGCGTGCATACAAGGCGAATGAAGTGCTCAGTTTGATGTGACAGCGTGATCAGTGAAAGTGGTAATCTGCGAGGAATAAAAAATATCTCAATTATTCTATAACAGTAATGTGGGAGAGCAGGGCCGAGAACGCACATCTGCTTTCATATATTGTGACATGCACTGATAAAACATCCTTGCCAATTTACACTCTCCCTGCATGACTAATCTCCAACAGTACTCATAACCTCTAATCACTTAATCAGTAGTGAGAGAGGGAAGGAGGGAGGGTAAGAGAGTGAGAGAATGGGAGATAAAAAAGGGAGAGAAAAATACCACTAAAGAAAGAAAAATAGGTTCAATTGGGATCCAAATGAGTGGAAGATTGGGAGACTATCTGAAATTCTAATTGCATTTGTAAATGAGCCAGGCTCCTTTACTGTGAGAGGATTAGTAATTTAATCTGGTGGATAGGAAACACAAAAGGGCATTATGCAGGAGCCCTCCGAGGCTGGCTGTAGAACACAGCATACCATTCCTGACTAGGAGAGGTACTGCTGACACGTGGATCAACTGTCCCTATTGGGATGCAGGCCCTCCTATGAATTTACCTGATCTGTCCAGCTATTCACATAAGTGCTTTTCTCTGGCCTTACACTACACACAATGTGGAAAATACAACCAGAGAGGCTTGGAAACACTATATACAGTAGGAGCTAACATGTACAAAACTATTTCTAATAATGATGTCAGGAAATCCCATGCAGATTGCCTGCTAGGTTAGAACAGGTTAAAAACATTAAATACATATGGTAAGTATAAATATCTGGTTCATTATTATTATTTTTTTTTTTTCTGTTAAACTGAATTCTTAGCATTATCTATCAGACATTGCCTCCTATTTGATAATAGGGAAATAATGGAACAAGCTGCCTGTATAGACACTTGGCCTCTAGAGAGGAGATTATATTGCCACAGCACAGAACAAGTGGATCAATAATATTCCATAAAGTGTTGGGCAATAGGAGTGAAATATCCTGCCTATTAGTTAATGGTAGGCTGTGATTGTCTGTCGTTTTATGTAATTACTCCTTCAGCTTGGCGCTTGTCTCTTCCCTTATTCTCACAACTATTATTGAGCCAATTATCATACATTTCCCCCTTGCACCAATTAACAATATATGGGGGGCAGTGCTGCATGCATTTTTAGTGTGTATAATTAAGCCGTGCCGCTTTTGTTAATTAGCTCGATCTGACTCTTTGCTTTTTATGCTACTCGTCTGCTCATTACCGGAGCCATTTAATTCAATTAGCACCTTAATTAGACAAACAGCCATGTTCTGATGTTGCCAGTCTTGTTGGAGGAGAAGCTGTGATTAGCTAAGACAAACACGCCATGCAAATCATCATGGGGCCATATTGCTGGAAGGGAGGGGAGCCAGAACAGAATGCAAGACAGGCTGAGGGGAGCCAGAACAGAACGCTGGAGGGTCTGAGAGGAGAGGAGCCAGAACAGAATGCTGGAGGGAGTGAGGGGAGGGGAGCCAGAACAGAACGCTGGAGGGGGTGAGGGGAGGGGAGCCAGAACAGAACGCTGGAGGGGATGAGGGGAGGGGAGCCAGAACAGAACGCTGGAGGGGATGAGGGGAGGGGAGGCAGAACAGAATGCTGGAGGGACTGAAGAGAAGGGAGCCAGAACAGAACACTGGCAGCAGGGCTGAGGAGAGGGGAGCCAGAACAGAACGCTGGAAGCAGGGCTGAGGGTAGGGGAGCCAGAACAGAACACTGGCACCAGGGCTGAGGAGAGGGGAGCCAGAACAGAACGCTGGAAGCAGGGCTGAGGGTAGGGGAGCCAGAACACTGGCAGCAGGGCTGAGGGGAGGGGAGCCAGAACACTGGCAGCAGGGCTGAGGGGAGGGGAGCCAGAACAGAACACTGGAAGCAGGGCTGAGGGTAGGGGAGCCAGAACACTGGCAGCAGGGCTGAGGAGAGGGGAGCCAGAACGCTGGCAGCAGGGCTGAGGGGAGGGGAGCCAGAACGCTGGCTGCAGGGCTGAGGGCAGGGGAGCCCGAACGCTGGCAGCAGGGCTGAGGGGAGGGGAGCCAGAACGCTGGCTGCAGGGCTGAGGGCAGGGGAGCCCGAACGCTGGCAGCAGGGCTGAGGGGAGGGGAGCCAGAACGCTGGCAGCAGGGCTGAGGGGAGGGGAGCCAGAACGCTGGCTGCAGGATCATGCAAGGGTCCATGGGGCTAACAGACTATAATGAGCAACACACACGTTATATACACACATCATATACACACACATTATATACACACATCATACACACACAACACACATTATATACACACACATCATATACACACATACACAATGAACAAAAACCAAGATGACACACCAAACTCAACATAATGACCTTAATATTTACATAGGAAAGCTAATATTTGAAAAGACCACCCATTTCAAGAGCCATTGTTTTGGGACAGGAGAACAGTGGGGTGTAGCGAATCCCTTCCTCAGTTCTGGGTGCTGTTTGCTGAGAGGAGAGTGACGTGGAAGATTAACACCATGGGATTGCAGCAGAGAGCTAGTCTACTCTCAGATCCCTGCCGGCCCCGATAAGAAAGCCCATTCGATGACATGGAGGGACAAACTCAATTAACTATAATAGAGAAGGACCATTCCGGCTGTGCTCTGACGGACGGGTACAGGGTTCACTTTTCACTCTCACAGAGATATTAAAGCATGTTGAATGGATGGGGAACAAGCACGGCCACTTCCTACGACAAGTCGAATCAAAGGCTATCGATGAGAAATATCCTAGTCTGTGGATTAAATGGTCTGGGCACAGTTTAATTTGAGATGGAATACAGACCAGTTCCACATCAGGGGCGCTGCCCGCCTGTCACAGACAGGACACACAGGCTGGGATGCCAGTGGAAGGATACTGTTGGGGCTGAAGTGCATGGTGGGAAAAAATAAAACTATCGTTTTGGCCCGGAATAATATAGGAGTGACCTATACAACTCGAGTGTGAACAGACCAGTTGTTACACATATAGATCCATCCTAAAAGAAACATTTCTCTTTAGTTTGCTCAGATCTAACATGTTGGTATTGGAGGCTGCTTGAGCCTGGGAAAGTAGAACAATGATGTTATGTTAAGATAAAATTCAGAATTCAAAATGCAGGTCTGTCCCAACCTTTATTCAAGCATGTTCTAATCATACAACAGAACTGTTTAGGTGGAAGAAACGGTTAGCCATGAACCAAGGATTAACTCCATAGCATTAGCAGTGCTGGGCTCTCCGAGACATACTGTCCCTTTGTGTGGTGTGGTGGGCTGACTGTGGTGTAGTGTGCATGTGGAGTCTGTGGAGGTGCAGCAAGGTGTTGAAGGTGGACCTGGCTCTAGGTGACGGGTTCATGCAGCACATAACGTCTGGATGACAGAGGTGATGGGAGGATCTGCCTGCACCAGGACATTACAGGTCATTTAGATTACAGCTCCAGATGAGAGAAGCATTGGCTCTATTTCAACATGGTGAGTCTTCACCGAACTCATGACCTCTCCACAATGTTTTCTTATGGCTGTGGATATATGTGGCAGCTCATCCTCTTTAATGACACACTGAATAAATAACAGTGCTCTATTCCCCCCCCCCCCCCCCCCCCCCCCCCGGGGGCTTAGTGGTAAGAGGAACCTAATGTCAAAAGAAGGATTTCAGTACTATTTTGTTACAGAGGCAATTTTCATCAACAGCCTTTGTACTGAACAAAAATATAAAGTCAACATGCAACAATTTCAACAATTTTACTGAGTAACAGTTCATATAAGGAAATGAGTCAATTTAAATAAATTGGGAGCCAGGTCCACCCACTTGGGAGCCAGGCCCAGCCAATCAGACTGAGTTTTTGCCCACAAAAGGGCTTTATTACAGACAGAAATACTCCTCAGTTTCATTAGCTGTCCAGGTGGCTGGTCTCAGGCAATCCCGCCAGATGTGAGGTCCTGGGCTGGTGGGGTTACACGTGGTCTACGGTTGGCATTGTGTTGTGTGACAAAATTGCACATTTTATTGGCCTTTTATTGTCCCCAGCACAAGGTGCACCTGTGTAATGATCATGATATGCTTCTTGATATGCCACACCTGTTAGGTGTTAGGTGGACCTTGGCAAAGGAGAAATGCTCACTAACAGGGATGTAAACAAATTTGTGAACAACAGTTGAGAGAAATAAGCTTTTTGTGCATGTGGAACATTTTGGGGATCTTTTATTTCAGCTCATGAAATATGGTACCAACACTTTACATGTTGCGTTTATATTTTTGTTCAGTATAGTTTGAATCAATACAACTGTGGACTTCGAGACAAAATTGAGACCTAAAAATGCCAACACGACCACCAAGATTTGTCATACAAGAGATGGTTCTTACACAATTAGATTACTTTTAAGTCAAGCAAGCTACAATCCAGCAGGTGATTTTTGCCTCTCTTGGGAACTTAAATGTTAGTACTTAAAGAAAAAAAATATGTGAAAATTAACATGTTCCTTTGTAGCGTTTAAGTAACTCATACATTAGGACCATTCTTTCCTCTGGAAGGTAAGCCATCTGGCTGCTAACTGGTTGTGAAATTTCTCACATTAATTAATTAGTGTAATAGTCAAGTTAATGAGGAGTTGTTAATGGCCACTTGGACCTCTTGTTTAAAATGCTTCTTAAATGAGGTATCTGAGTGCTTTAGAAGTCGATGTACTTTTTAATGCAGGTCATGGACTCTTAAAGAAATGATTCTTTATAATATTCAGGTGCAAGAGGTTTGGACTTGGACCATCAGTGATCGGACACGAGGGAATACCAAGTACAAAATGATTAAGCACACTATAAGACAATCTGCAGAACGTGAAACAGACTATGCACACTATAGAACAGATGTAGCACCAAATAACTAAATAGACTATACTTTAGAACAAGATTTCCCTGATTTTATTTGGCCCCCATGTTCTGAGCCCCCCCAAAAAATATATATATTCTGAATTTTTGTTGTTGGACATAACATATTTGAATTTAGGAAATCTGTTCCCAAGTATTCCTACCCATAAACAGAGGCATATGTGATCTTATCCAAATGTAATTAGAGTTTGAAATAATTGTATTTTTGTCAAATACTATATCTGTTTGGGCCTCCTGAGTGGTGCAGCGGTCTAATGCACTGTATTGCAGTGTTAGAGGCATCACTACAGACCCTGGTTCGTTCCCATGCTGTGTCACAACCTGCCGTGATCTGGAGTCACATAGGCCGGTGCACAACTGGCCCAGCGTCGTCTGGGTTAGGGGAGGGTTTGGCCGGGGAGGTAGGCCATCATTGTAAATAAGAATTTGTTCTTAAATAAAGGTAAAAAAATATATAATACGATAAAAAATGTGCGGTCAATATGCAATGTACAAATTATTTATAACTATGTTCTGCCCCCCCGACCAGCCACTCAAGGTAAAGTTGTCCCCCAGCGGAATGTAGTTAGGGACCCCTGCTTTAGAATGCATTAAACACACCATAGGACTGACATAAACACAACATTGGACAGACTCATTCTGAAAAACGGCAAACTAAGAAAGACTGATAAACAAACGTAACACTATCTATCTTTGGCAATTCTGTGTGTTATTCACATGGTTTCCAGCAGAAGATTAAGACGTAATGTAAAGGGTTAACTGTATCTACACACCACACAACATTCACATCATGTAATGACTCACAGGTTCATGAGATTGCAGTATGTATTCCTCAAATACAGAAGTCAAGTGGCTTATTTGTTTGAGCCCTTGTGCACATTATTGACATGAGTCAGGGACAACAATGGGCCAAATGGGGTCCCCTTGACCAAAGGGTCCCCTGCCTCACCAAACAAATCAGATCAATTACTGACAACCCCAACGGGGTGATTACAAAAAAAGAGAGAGAGGGGGGGGGGGGGGGGGGCAGACTGTCAAAACGCCTAAACAACAGTGTGGGCTTGTAAGTATCCTCCTTGTATCAGCTGATAAATGAGCGGCTCTTTAAGGAACTTATCTCTTTAGCACTCGCAGCATGAGGAATGGCATCATTTGTACTGTTTGCCTGGCTGGACGAGTCAAGCTGGATCCATTTAAAAGATAGTGAGATACTGTCGACGGCAATAGACAGGGTAATTGCAGAGCCACTACTGTGGTATAAATTAAATCACTCCGAATGGCAGAGGCCCGAGGAGAGCAAAAAAAAAAAAAATACGGACAATTCACTCCTCCCGCTGCCCCCTCGCCTGCTTATCACCGCTCAGCAGAAGAAAAAAAGAGGCAGGTGAAAAAAATTAAGTATTGATCAAATTAACCGTTTTTAAGTGGGGGGAGACGTGATGGGACAATTAAATTCCAGGGACAATATGAGGTGCTGGATAACAATTCACCTCCAGAAAGGTCTCTAACCATGCTGGAATAGTTTTAAACATCTTGGCACATATGCAAAAACATTCATAACATGTGATGTCATACAATACATAAAACACAGGTCAAATATATAATATCTTTCCTGATTGTATTGACAGTGTATCATCATCTGACAAAGACAAATGAAACTAATTAGGTTATTATTTTTCCACCATATAAAATATGAATAAGTTAAACCACACAATTAATAATCAAATCATAAATCTGAATATTCCAATGTATTTTTTCAAACATGAATTTATGTTTTGGACATTCTTCACATGGATAAGGGGGAATATGATATTGCCATCTAGGAAAATGTTCCCATGCCATTGTTCCGTAAAGGGGACTATGTTGTGGGAGAGCCGCCGAGCTGAGCACCAGAGGTAGGATTTGTTTTCTGCTTGGTGGTTTTATGTATCAGCTGCTTGATCTCAATTTACATGTGTGTTCTATATGGCTGTGTTCATTTGGGTGCGGTAGTTAAATCAATGAGAATACTGTGTAACCTTCTCAGCTAAGACAAGTGAAGCATTATGAGGCATCGAAGCAGCCATATAAGGGATCCTCTTCTCATTATTTAATTTGTCATGACCTTGCTGATATCCCTACATAAAGCTCACCAGACAGACATGAGGGAATACATAGATGCTGCTGCTGTTGTGTTTACTACTACTTTCTGAAATATAACATCTTACCACATTTTACAACTTCATTTTTTTCAAGGATATAAGTCATTTGACCTGACAGTTGACCTGAGGAAAAACAGTTGACCTAACAGCTGACCTGAGGAAAGACAGTTGATCTGAGGAAAGACAGTTGACCTGACAGTTGATCTGAGGAAAGACAGTTGACATGAGGAAAGACAGTTGACCTGACAGTTGATCTGAGGATAGATAGTTGACCTGAGGAAAGACAGTTGACCTGAGGAAAGACAGTTGACATGAAGAAAGACAGTTGACTTGACAGTTGATCTGAGGAAAGA
Source organism: Salmo salar (assembly GCF_965601325.2). Lineage (NCBI taxonomy): Eukaryota > Metazoa > Chordata > Actinopteri > Salmoniformes > Salmonidae > Salmo > Salmo salar. The sequence goes on from NC_138299.1 coordinate 86,411,435, forward strand.
CAGTTGACCTGACAGTTGATCTGAGGAAAGACAGTTGACATGAGGAAAGACAGTTGACCTGACAGTTGATCTGAGGATAGATAGTTGACCTGAGGAAAGACAGTTGACCTGAGGAAAGACAGTTGACATGAAGAAAGACAGTTGACTTGACAGTTGATCTGAGGAAAGACAGTTGACCTGACAGTTGATCTGAGGAAAGACAGTTGACCTGAGGAAAGGCCATTGACCTGACAGTTGATCTGAGGAAAGACAGTTAACCTGACAGTTGACCTGAGGAAAGACAGCTGACCTGACAGTTAACCTGAGGAAAGACAGTTGACCTGACAGCTGACCTGAGGAAAGACAGTTGACCTGACAGTTGACCTGAGGAAAGACAGTTGACCTGACAGTTGACCTGAGGAAAGACAGCTGACCTGACAGTTAACCTGAGGAAAGACAGTTGACCTGAGGAAAGACAGTTGACCTGACAGCTGACCTGAGGAAAGACAGTTGACCTGACAGTTAACCTGAGGAAAGACAGTTGACCTGACAGTTGACCTGAGGAAAGACAGCTGACCTGACAGTTAACCTGAGGAAAGACAGTTGACCTGACAGCTGACCTGAGAAAAGACAGTTGACCTGAGGAAAGACAGTTGACCTGAGGAAATACAGTTGACCTGACAGTTAACCTGAGGAAAGACAGTTGACCTGAGGAAAGACAGTTGACCTGACAGCTGACCTGAGGAAAGACAGTTGACCTGACAGTTAACCTGAGGAAAGACAGTTGACCTGACAGTTGACCTGAGGAAAGACAGCTGACCTGACAGTTAACCTGAGGAAAGACAGTTGACCTGAGGAAAGACAGTTGACCTGACAGCTGACCTGAGGAAAGACAGTTGACCTGACAGTTGACCTGAGGAAAGACAGCTGATCTGACAGTTAACCTGAGGAAAGACAGTTGACCTGACAGCTGACCTGAGAAAAGACAGTTGACCTGAGGAAAGTCAGTTGACCTGAGAAAAGGTCAACAAGCTTTAAAACAGAGTATTTTACAATGTGTAACCTTTATTTAAAGTTGAGGTTTGATAGGTCATATGTTAATTACGCATTCCAGAAAATGCCCTTTTACTAGATACAAGCCAAAAGTAGAAGTTGCTAGGGACCAAAAATTTACAAAACCAAGCGTACCTTACAGAGAACCCAAACACATCGACAAAGTGGGGACAGGAACACTTAATATCCTGGAGCAGTTCCTCTATGCTTCTGTGGTCCAGACATTACTCAGAGCACATTTTTCCAAACTCTAACAGTATCTTTACAGATAGAATGCTCCTTCTTTACTGCATAATGTCCTCTAAAGGAATCCAAGATCTGTATGTTGCAGGATGTCTATGTCTCCAGCTAGGCCTGCTTTAATTCCCAGACACCTTATAGTGATGGCTTCAATTTCCAGGGCTTTTGATAAAATCACACAGTCTCTTGTGTATTGGGATTGAGTACCCAGCGATGGAGGCAGTTTAATGAAGTGCCTTAGTCTCACCACCTTGTGGCTTGACATAACCTCAGTCACAACAGCAATAAATGCCCCGTGATAAATGTGGGGGAAGCAATAATAAAATATATAGTTGTAATTGAGTTAATATGATTTAAAATACTAACTATTTATTATCCTCTACAGAGCCGACATGTGACTTATTTCAGGTGAGTTGCAGACGATACAAGGTATCCATTACGTTTTATTATTTTGTTCTTGTGGATGATGTGTCTCAGGCACGCTGGTCTGCTGGAGGACAGACAGGGCAGTCTTTCAGGGAGCAAAGTGATGTATCCATTAGATGACACTTGGGAGAATATTGGAGATGGCATCTAAATCAAAACGCACTCCTAGACACATCTGGCATGCTATTGAACAGCATTGTATCAAACGTTGTGTTGAAAACTCTGAATGATAATATTTCCACACACATTTTCAACACCAATAGAGATAGTTTGGTATTATCTTGGATGCTCAAGTAAAGACCTCCTCAGTTCAACACATTGTGAAATATGATTTCATCATATAATACATAGCACACTAGAAAATTCCTTTATCAGACTGGGACGGAATGAAGAATGTAGCAATAAGAGTCATACTGTAGTGAATGGTTCGCAATAAGAGTCATACTGTAGTGAACGGTTTGCTACTGTACATTTATGTACACAGTATATAAACTAAGTGTGTTTATTTAGATTTTTTTGAAATATTTGTATCATTTCTTGGGCTCAACAATGATATTTCTAATTGTATTGCCTTTTAATATGCTGATCGTTAGTCAGTGGCCATGTCCGAATACCCAATGCTTACGTCCTAAATAGTAAGCTGTGTGAGTGCGAAAAATATATAGTTTAATAATATTTTTTATTTAACTAGGCAAGTCAGTTAAGAAAAAATGTATATTTACAATGACGACCTACCCCAGCCAAACCCGGACGACGCTGGGCCAATTGTGCGGCACCCTATGGGACTCCCCATCATGGCAGGATGTGATACAGCCTGGATTCAAACCAGGGACTGTAGTGATGCCTCTTGCACTGAGATGCAGTGCCTTACATGCTGACCAGACCGGACACGTCTTGTGCGCGATTTCAAAATAAATTTAGAAATCCATGTTATTCAATTATTGCACCCACACTGCTCGCGTGCGCCAATGAGTGTCTGCAATGCCAAGGGCTAAAATAGAACTCCTTTCTATTTCTGACGCAGATCGCGCTGCAAGTCCTGCCACTCCCATCTCCTCATTGGTTTATAGAAGCAGGTACCCACGTGCCATCTCCTCATTGGTTATACCCACGTGGGTGATTGAAAGGCGAACTGTTTTGCCGGTCGTCGTAGTAATACTATGAAAGTTTAGATGCCGATCACGATATAAGTTCAAAGAAGAAAAAGCCTGTAAGGAGTAGAGATGACTAGAAACGATTCGTTTGGCCGTTTTATGTGGGGATTAATTGTCGGAGTAGAGGACCTTGTGCATTTCAGGTAAAATAACAACTCAATGTTTATATCCCAGGACAAATTAGCTAGCAACAGCAAGCTAGCTAAATAGGACAAATTAGCTAGCAAGTGCAAGCTAACTAGCTAAATTGCCATACATGTTTAATGCTTTTCGACCTGTCGCCAAATTAATGTAATTGGTTCAGAGTTTGTTTTGATATTTTAACCTGCGTGTCGTGATTGCGTTTGGTGTAGGGGGACAAAATAAATGTATGCACAATAGCGCACGCGCTCAGCCAGTTTGGGTTCCGTGTTAGACCGCTGCGCCGCTCGGGAGTTGTATGCTACATGCTACATGCTACATTTTGAAAATCTAGCATACTTTAAATGCCCAGATGTCATACTCATTTGGGCTTTGACAACAGCTGATCCTTAGATATGGGAATGTGCTACCGAAATCTACGAATAGCGGGAAACAATCATGCATTCTCAGTATGCCAAAATAGAATGTGTTATAATATGGGAATTTTCGAAAATCGAGTATGGTTTAAATGCCACAATTTTATACTCATCTCCGCTCTTCATCTAGTAGAATTCGATGTACACTTTTCCACAATGCATTGGAAAAAGTTATTTTCAAGAAGCCAAACAAAATTAGGCTACTTAATTGGTCAACTTCTGTGGTGGTGTTCAAATGTAGTAGGTTTATTTCTCCTTGAAATGATCACGAGTATTGCAACGTAAGCTACATCTTTGAAAACAGAAGTATTTTTACAAAAAGTGGATTTTAGTTCTCATTGAAAAGTGTTTCTTGATCTCTTGGCCTTAGTAAGAGCTTTTTTCTAAATACCAAACCATCTTTTGACTTGTGAATATGTTGGCTCCGGGGACTCGGGATATGGCTGCTTTATAGCTCAGTTGTAGCTCAGTTGGTAGAGCATGGTGTTTGCAACGCCAGGGTTGTGGGTTCGATTCCCACGGGGGGCCAGCAAAAAAAAAATGTATGAAATGTATGCATTCACTACTGTAAGTCGCTCTGGATAAGAGCGTCTGCTAAATGACTAAAATGTAAAATGTAAATGTAATGTCATGTTAATCAGGCCTTTTGATTTGAACGTATGGATTGTTTTAGTTTTTTAAGCTAGTCTACCTATTTCATTATTTAATTTATGGGTCAAGCCTTAGCCGTCATTCTGATCTCGTTCCCAATGATCAGTGCTTTACTTTATTACATTGCTGTCTAGAGGTACTGAATTTGCGATGCACCCGACTGTCCATTTTCTGTTCAATAGCGTTTGTGTGTAGTAGACTATTTGATTTAATATATATATATATATATATATATATATGTTACAGCACTTTGGTTTCACCAATAAATATCTTAAAGTGGAACCAAATGATCTATTTTCGTATTCAGTCCTTTTTAAATAAGATAGATAGATGGGCTATGGTATATGTGGAATGTGATAGTCTGCTTATAACCAGCCTGAGTAGGCCTATAACTCCATTCCTATTCTATTATTATTAGAGAAATTCATGGAATTGGAAAATGAGCTCTATGAAGTTCCACAGTATGAGTCATTAAACCTAGCGGTCAAACAAGGAAATGGTTCCAATCGTTTTTCCACCATTCATTTTTCCCATAGGGGATTTTAGAAACACTTAAAATAAGGTCTGTGTTTCATGTATGCTTACCCTGGCGTGACGTTTTGCTAACTGTGTAAGTCTCTCTAGGACAAGGTGACTTTTATCAATATATTCACTTGTATTCCCCCCACCCCCCCAAAAAATGAAACGCTAATTAGCTTCTAATATGGCTATCATAAAGAACTACAAATGCCATAATGATCTGGACGAGACTGCCGAATTGAGGCAAAGGTAAGAATCTCTGGATTAACTATCTAATGTTAGCAACAATTTTGTAATGAATAAATTGTCTACATTTCTTTAAATAGACAATTCTGTGAACTGTCTTGTGCAAGTTTTAAATTGACACAATACCTGTTAGCAAAGGTGTCAGCTAGAGATGACGTGCAGGAGCTTGCAGGGACTTGTAGTCTTGCGTGATGTCTACTTTGATGTCAATTAGCATTTTCGAGTCAGAGTAAATAGAGCCAAATATATTGATAAAAGTCACCTTGTCCTAGAGAGATTTACATGGTTCTCAAAATGTCACACCAGGGTAAGCCTACATGAAACACAGCCCTTATTTTATGTGTTTCTAAAGATTCCCTATTGGAAAAATGCGTGCTGGAAAAATTATTGGAACCATTTCCTTGTTTGACCGCTAGGTATTATGATACTTCTACTGTGGGGCTCTATTATCAGGCTGATTAATGGATGCATGTCTGTTGAATTTGGAAAAATCCACCCTCACTTGGCCCATGCCCACCTACTGAGCCATTCAGGAGCTGCATTCAGGTACTGCATTGCGGCCGTGGCACACTGCATACTTTTTACTAAACAGTACGTGCTAAATGGTATGCAATGATAAGTACATAGTATGCTGTTTATGTAGCGCTCTAGTATGGTATTCGGACACAACCAGTTTATTTCTGTTGTACTTTTGTCTAGTCTGGTTTGTTTTTTAGGTTCATTCTTTTTTTTATAGTCTGTGGGGTGTTAAATGTATATTTATTTTGTTTCCTCTGAATTCTGTAAACTGTGAAATGTGCAATCTAAAGGCATTAAATAAAAATACAATAATAATTAAGATCTCCACTTAAAGTTATATAATATCTATATTTTTTCAAAGATAATTTTTCATTGGTGAGGAACCCTTGACCAGTCAAGGTCTGTCTCCAGTTAAGGTCTTCAGATAGTAAAGCCACTGATGTATCCTGACAGCTCAGGGGAATCACTTTCCTGTTGTAAAACCCAGCCAATCGCTCTCCTAACAACTCAATAGCTTCTGCTTTATTCTGGATGGTGGAAGATGGCCATCATACCAGGGACTTTGTGCAGGAGTCACTACCAGGATATCACACAGGTCATATCATTCCCCAAAGGTTGATGACTCAGTTATATCTTCATCACACCACTCAGCCTGGGGAATATAGGCTCAACAGAAGAGGGCAAGAGTCAGACTGGTTCAGCAGTGATGGAGCCCTGCTAAGGGGACAGGGGTATTGGTAGGGGGTACCATGGGGAATTCCTGTATTAGACCTGCTGATCTTGACACTATACAAGGCGTGTTTGGGTCTGTGGTCTTCATCTGTACATTTGCTTTAGTGTCATGGGGTAGGTTACCCTGATCTATGATGCTGTAGTGTCATGGGGTAGGTTACCCTGATCTATAGATGCTGTAGTGTCATGGGGTAGGTTACCCTGATCTATAGATGATGTAGTGTCATGGGGTAGGTTACCCTGATCTATGATGATGTAGTGTCATGGGGTAGGTTACCCTGATCTATAGATGATGTAGTGTCATGGGGTAGGTTACCCTGATCTATAGATGATGTAGTGTCATGGGGTAGGTTACCCTGATCTATAGATGATGTAGTGTCAGGGGGTAGGTTACCCTGATCTATAGATGATGTAGTGTCATGGGGTAGGTTACCCTGATCTATAGATGATGTAGTGTCATGGGGTAGGTTACCCTGATCTATGATGATGTAGTGTCATGGGGTAGGTTACCCTGATCTATAGATGATGTAGTGTCATGGGGTAGGTTACCCTGATCTATAGATGATGTAGTGTCATGGGGTAGGTTACCCTGATCTATAGATGATGTAGTGTCATGGGGTAGGTTACCCTGATCTATAGATGATGTAGTGTCATGGGGTAGGTTACCCTGATCTATAGATGATGTAGTGTCATGGGGTAGGTTACCCTGATCTATAGATGATGTAGTGTCAGGGAATTCTAAGCCTTATAGTGTCCACATAGGCTACAGCCTAAAGCTTGGGCATGTCCATACAGGTTTGACTGTGTCTTTCTGGGGCTTGGCAATACATGGATGCATAACGTTCTGAAAAATAGCCCGAATGCAAGACATTGTGTTTTGCATTGGATTCTTTTTCTAATAAAGGAATAGCCTACTATGCTTGCCAGAAACAAGAAAGCTTTTACCCTGTAACCTTTACAGTGCATACGTCTCAGGTAACACCAGGTCAAACATTGACGGCTGCATTCATTTGTGCTGGGGAGCAAATAATCCTGACAACTTTATAAAGTGCTTGGGTGAAGAAGTTGTTCACTTCGAGAACCGTTTGCCTGTAATTTAAAACAACTACCCTCCGATTTGTGCCGGGGCTTTTTCACCCTCCCTCCCTGGTCTCCCTCAGTGAAAGTTTTCAGCAGGATATTACACACAAGAGCAGGCAGCAGATTGTGTGAGATTACGACAACATCCCGGAGCAGTCCAGCCTCTGTAATATCCTCATGTTTGTAGTCATGGCCCGTCACCCCCACTGACCAGTAGGGACGTCCGGTGAGGCCGCCTGCGTTCCTCCATCAACCTCAACTGTTATTAAATACTGACCTCCATAAAAAAAAGTACAATGTAATGATGTCTTAAACAAACGCAATTTATCATCCTCTTGGAGTTGACATTGCTTTAGCCTCCTGTAGCCAGCCAAGCAAGTGCACTTCAGCTGGTTGGGGAAGGCTCCCTTTGGTTAAATCTAATTCTGAGGTTGTGCATATACTGCCATTGGTTTAAATGTCTAAAAAGTCATTGAATGTACAGTATTTGCATTGCAATGTTCCCAGTCTTGTCACTTTACACTAGTATATTACAATTTAGAAAGATTTAAGATGGAGTTATTCTTATGGAAACAATATGGCAAGACCATTTAAAGTCACTCCTATGAAGGACATGTATAGAGATGCCTTGCTTGATGATGTCCTTCAGGATCTTGGACAGTTCCAGATTCTCCACCAGGTCAGACAATGACTGCCTACTTCTGCAGTGACATTAAGCTTCTTTCCTAGTTATGAAAATGGAAGCAGTCGCTGTCACGATCCACACACAATAAACGTTGAAAATTGAGCCATATTTGTACATTTTCATGGTATATTTAGTTCTACGCAATTTTGCAGATAATTATTTGGTGTGGTCGAAATAAGGACAAGTTTGTTATGTAAAGATCTCCTGTGTTTCAGCAGATCAGCAGAGTAGCTATGCCTCAGGACATCACTAGTTGAGTAGCTATGCCTCAGGACATCACTAGTTGAGTAGCTATGCCTCAGGACATCACTAGTGGAGTAGCTATGCCTCAGGACATCACTAGTTGAGTAGCTATGCCTCAGGACATCACTAGTTGAGTAGCTATGCCTCAGGACATCACTAGTTGAGTAGCTATGCCTCAGGACATCACTAGTTGAGTAGCTATGCCTCAGGACATCACTAGTGGAGTAGCTATGCCTCAGGACATCACTAGTGGAGTAGTTATGCCTCAGGACATCACTAGTTGAGTAGCTATGCCTCAGGACATCACTAGTTGAGTAGCTATGCCTCAGGACATCACTAGTGGAGTAGCTATGCCTCAGGACATCACTAGTGGAGTAGTTATGCCTCAGGACATCACTAGTTGAGTAGCTATGCCTCAGTACATCACTAGTTGAGTAGCTATGCCTCAGGACATCACTAGTTGAGTAGCTATGCCTCAGGACATCACTAGTTGAGTAGCTATGCCTCAGGACATCACTAGTTGAGTAGCTATGCCTCAGGACATCACTAGTTGAGTAGCTATGCCTCAGGACATCACTAGTTGGAAACGTTAAAAGTTTGGCCTTTTACAGTTCCTTGGACCATTCATCTTTGATGGGATGATTTTTCTATATAAGATATTGATTCGCCCTTTATTGATCCAGTAGAATGTATCACACAAATCATTTTGCACCAAATCGATAAAGAAATCTCCTGGAAAATGTATATTAAAAGGCCTTTGTTTGCTTAACTGGGTTTAAGACAGGGCATATTGAATGTTTTGCTGATTAATTGAATATGTTCAAATTTGACCAAGGCTAACCCATTAAAGAATGAATTCTTAAATCAAGTTCTGCCATTTCTGATTGAAATGAGTTTCCGATGCAGTGAGAGGACTGTAAGATAAATCAGCTGTGCATTTTACAGTGTGCAATAAAAGGGACATAATTCTTATGAATGCATGGTCTCCTCATCTTAAGCTGCTCTGTGAGTAACTTCCCTCAGGTAGCCTACAAGTCACCCTCTGTAAAATAGTTTTAATGACTATAGTTTAAGGTGACTTGCTGTGTGTATCATCTTAATAATGCAGAAATATGTTTGAGGTCAGTGTTTTGACCATTCCAAATTGATAAGTGATTATGATTTTTATTGCAATAATAATCACACATTTATTTTCAAATGAGTTTCTCAGGTACAAACATCCCATACGGTTTGGTTGTTAGTGACTGAATGACAACTAAGCGCATAATTTCAAGGATCTTGATAAATTGTCAATTGAAGATCAACTGTAAATCAAATGCATCTTTCTAATGATTCATCATAGACTCAGCAGTAATCTCAACACAATGTACTTTTCCAGGCACCATTTCTAATGAGCAATTAGTTTGGCACCTGATAATGGTCATTTTGTCCTCTAATTGAATTGTCACTGGTGAGTCCAGTCTGTCCCAAAGCATAAGACCATACCATCAGATGGACAACACATAGCAAGCACACAGGGACTGACGGCTCACCTCACTGGCACTGAAGGGCAGACACTTCAAGGATGCCAAGGTTTTTTTTTTTATAACTATCAGTTGATCATTTCTATTTAATTATGTGGGGTGGATTTTGGAGTAGATAACAAGCTGTTATCTGTAGGTGAGGAGGATGGAAAGGATATCAAAAGATAAAGATGCCTAGATTGCCACTGTTAAAATATTTTAATGATTTTTTGTCTAAAGGAATGGAAGATGTTAATGTTTTACTTAAAAGAGAATGAAAAAGCTGGAAAAAAGACAGGCCTGCCGTTTGACCTCCTCGTGTGAAAGTGACAAATACATTGGGACATCAGCCAGACAGCCACCTCCATCCAGATGGAGCAGGGGGGTAAATAATGACTTGAGGGGAGGAAGGCAGACAGGGTGAGGGGTAGCTAGTATAGGAGACCTGGGAGGTTCAGCAACACTGCAGAAGTAATGGCTCAGGGGATTAAAAGATCACGGGAGTCAGGAGGTGTGCTAAGCACAATAAAATGCAGAAAATATTCTGAAAGATATACCTGGTGGAGTGAGGTTGTGGAGAAATGGAGGAGGACTCTGTTGACTGGGCATCCATTAAACAGGCCGCGCCGCACGGCATTGGCCCCAGGAACCAGACAGACGGGAGTGACAAACCTCTCTGCATCTGGGTGGCCTTCACTCTCAAATACGTATGTTATAAGCATACTGTTGTTCCATTTGAAGCAGTCAGCCAAGGTCTCTTGACAGATACCCCTAACCCTTTGACATTATGATCAGTAATGTTAACAACATGAGCTGATAAGATGATGACTACCTGTGAAGATTTGGATCTACTTTACTATCAGCAGCGTTCCAACATGTCATTATGGTTGAGCAACAGGAAGTCTGAAGAGACCTAACCTAAGAGGCTTGGGTTGTATTAATAGCCCAAAACAAGACACTCTGCACTACTTGGCTCCACATTAGATTCAATCTAGACACAAAAATGAAGTACAATATTATCAGCAATGTGTTGACTTTCTGTTTAGGTGGAAATAAAGCAAAGGTAGGGTGCTAAAGGTAAACACAAGCATGGATCTGGGTGGTAGGCAACACTCAGAAGAATGTATACCACTTACAGCACAAGAGAAGGAATTTAGGAAACATTCAAATGGAAAAAGGAAGTGGGAGGGAGTGGGAAACAACTCATGAATGATCGGAATAGGAGATTGGCTGCTTAATTACAAGAGGATTTATTCAATAAGCTGTCTAAACTCTTAATTAAAGGAACTAATTATGCTATCGAAAGACGTCGTTGCCCTGCCACCAAAAGTGGGCCGCCCACTGCCGCCGCCTCCACCCCCCCCCCCCCCACCCACCCACCCCCGCCCCACATGAGCAGCGAAGGTGATGACCTTGCGATAACCTGTGTGTTCATTAGTCAAATTACTGTCCCCAGTAATGGTAATGGCAAAGCACTGGAACACTGGGGCCAGCTAATCTGTATTCAAATTACACGCCACCAAACAGTGAGGTGCACTCCTGGGTCATAACTCAGCTGAGCTGTAAGGGACAGAGAGCCAGGTGGGTGGGTGGGTGAGAGACAGAGAGAGAGAGACAGAGCGAGAGAGAGAGACAGCTGTAAGGGAGAGAGAGACAGAGAGCTGTAAGCGAGAGAGGGACAGAGAGAGAGAGAGAGAGAGAGCTGTATAAGAGGGAGGGAGAGAGACAGCTATAAGGGAGAGAGAGAATTCAAAAACAAATCCAATTTTGATAAACTCTCATATCTATCGGGTGAAATACCCCAGTGTGCAATCACAGAAGCAAGATTTGTGACCTGTTGCAACAAGCAAACGGCAACCAGTGAAGAACAAACACCATTGTAAATACAACCCATATTTATGTTTATTTATTTTCCCTTGTGTACTTTAACTATTTGCACATCGTTACAACACTGTCTTTACTCTTTTTGAACTGTCGTGAGTGTAATGTTTACTGTACATTAGTATTTTTTACTTCACTTTTGTTTATTATCTCCTTCACTTGCTTTGGTAATGTTAATGTACAGTTGAAGTCGGAAGTTTACATACACCTTAGCCAAATATTTTTAAACTCAGTTTTTCACAATTCCTGACATTTAATCCTAGTAAAAATTCCCTGTTTTAGGTCAGTTACGAGCACCACTTTATTTTAAGAATGTAAAATGTCAGAATAATAGTAGAGAGAATGATTTATTTCAGCTTTTATTTCTTTCATCACATTCCCAGTGAGTTAGAAGTTTACATGCACTCAATTAGTATTTGGTAGCATTGCCTTTAAATTGTTTAGCTTGGGTCAAACGTTTCGGGTAGCCTTCCACAAGCTTCCCACAATAAGTTGGGTGAATTTTGGCCCATTCCTCCTGACAGGTCTGGTGTAACTGAGTCAGGTTTATAGGCATCCTTGCTCGCACACACTTTTTCAGTTCTGCCCACAAATTTTCTATAGGATTGAGGTCAGGGCTTTGTGATGGCCACTCCAAGACCTTGACTTTGTTCTCCTTAAGCCATTTTGCCACAACTTTGGAAGTATGCTTCCATTTGGAAGATGCATTTGCGACCAGGCTTTAACTTCCTGACTGATGTCTTGAGATGTTGCTTCAATATATCCACATAATTTTCCTCCCTCATGATGCCATCTATTTTGTGAAGTACACCAGTATCTCCTGCAGCAAAGCACCCCTACAACATGATGCTGCCACCCCTGTGCTTCACGGTTGGGATGGGGTTCATTGGCTTGCAAGCCTCCCCCTTTTTCCTCCAAACATAACGATGGCCATTATGGCCAAACAGTTCTATTTTCGTTTCATCAGACCAGAGGACATTTCTCCAAAAAGTATGATCTTTGTCCCCATGTGCAGTTGCAAAGCGTAGTCTGGCTTTTTTATGGCGGTTTTGGAGCAGTGGCTTCTTCCTTGCTGAGCGGCCTTTCAGGTTATGTTGATATAGGACTCGTTTTACTGTGGATATAGATACTTTTGTACCTGTTTCCTCCAGCATCTTCACAAGGTCCTTTGCTGTTGTTCTGGGATTGACTTGCAATTTTCGCACCAAAGTACGTTCATCTCTAGGAGACAGAACGCGTCTCCTTCCTGAGCGGTATGGCGGCTGTGTGGTCCCATGGTGTTTATACTTGCGTACTATTGTTCGTTCAGATGAACGTGGTACCTTCAGGCATTTGGAAATTGCTCCCAAGGATGAACCAGACTTGTGGAGGTCTACAATTTTTTTTCTTGGCTGATTTCTTTTGATTTTCCCATGATGTCAAGCAAAGAGGCACTGAGTTTGAAGGTAGGCTTGATGATGATGTCAATTAGCCTATCAGAAGCTTCTAAAGCAATGACATAATTTTCTGGAATTTTCCAAGATGTTTAAAGGCACAGTCAACTTAGTGTATGTAAACTTCTGACCTACTGGAATTGTGAAACAGTGAATTATAAGGGAAATAATCTTTCTGTAAACAATTGTTGGAAAAATGTCCTAACCGACTTGCCAAAACTATAGTTTGTTAAGTGTATGTAAACTTCTGACTTCAACTGTATGTTTCCCTTGCCAATAAAGGCCTTAAATCGAAAATGAATTGAACTGAGAGAGAGAGAGAGAGAGAGAGACAGCCAGCTGTAAGGGAGATAGGGAGTTTGATATTGAAAATATTAATCAAAGGCAACCCCACTCTGGTTTAATGGTCAATTTGAATTCATTGCAGAGGCGTGTGAAGGAGGGGCATTTATTGGTTGCAGAGAGGTGCAGTATAGGACTGTGTTGGGGCCAAGGGTGAGTCTCAGGAATGAAGAGGTCAGCAACTCTGTTTTATTCTTACTTCTTAGCTATGGGTCAATCTGACCAGACCAAGATCCCCTTTGTATGGTGTTTGACCCTGTTATTTACCTACCATAAAAGTAATTGAGGGGTAATATTTACGACTTTGGATATGGTCACCAAGTGAACTGAGAGATTATGGAAATAGTCACTATAAAATAGTAATGGTGTTCAGGTCTGCTTGGCCCAGGAGCAGACAGAAACACAAGACAACTGAAGTTGTTCATCAGCAGTTTAACAATTTCATATTCACCAGTCAATTCTGAACAATATTATGTGGTTCTCAAAATATAACCAGAATATTGTACATTTATTTACATCTACAGATCGGTTACATCTACAGCCCTGCATCAATGTCTGTGTGTGTGAGGCTTAAGCTTACAGATGACAGACAGATAATGGTCTCTCTCCAGATGAAATCCTGCGACTAGTGAGGTCCGGCCCCTCGACAACCTGACGCTCGACCCCTTCCCCTCCTCCAGACCATCTCTGGAGACCCTCTCCCATTCCTCATTTCCCTCATCAACTCATCCATGACCACTGGCTGCGCCCCCTCTGACTTCGAAATGGCCTGAGTTGCTCCCCTCCTCAAGAAACCAACACTCTACCCCTCTGATGTCAAAAACTACAGACCGGTATCCTTTCTTTCTTTTCTTTCCAAAACACTTGAGCGGGCTGTCTGTGACCAACTCGCTCGCTATCTCGCTCAGAACGTTCTTCTTGACCCTAACCAGTCAGGCTTCAAGACGGGTCACTCAGCCGAGATTGCTCTTCTCTGTGTCATAAAGGCTCTCTGCACTGCCAAAGCTGACTCTCTCTCCTCTGTTCTCATCCTCCTAGATCCATCCACTGCCTTCGACACCATAAACCATTAGATCCTCCTCTCAGGGTGTCTCAGGCTTTGCACACTCTTGGGTTGCATCCTACCTGGCAGGCCGCTCCTACCAGGTGACGTGGAGAGGATCTGTATCTGCACCACACACTCTCACTACTGGTGTCCCCCACCGCTCGGAGCTAGACCCTCGCCTCTGACACTCAACTACTTTTCTCCTTCCCCCTTTCTGACACCCATGTTGCGACACACATCTCTGTGTGCCTGGCAAATATCTCTGCTTGGATTTCGGCCCACCACCTCAAGCTCATCCTCGACAAGACAGAGCTGCTCTTCCTCCCAGGGAAGGCCTGCCCAACAGTCATTATGCAGGAATTATCGTGAATAACTGCTATCAGCCAGAATCCAAACAACCTGTTTTTATCCAGTGTAATTATGTTAGAACTGCTAAAAACAGAACAGTTGAACTGCAAATTACCGCACGTAGAGCACTGGACAGGCTACGAATCCTAGTTGAACACCTGCTCTGTAACTGCAATTGTTGTAATGGGGGTGATGTGCTATATGCTGTTATTATACTTTGCTATTTACATAACTTACCGTAGGCCTACATTAGCGATTATGATGTAGCATATGCTTGTATGTTAGCTTTCTATATCTGGCCAAAATTATTATTTAGAGCATCACAGCTCATTTATGTCAGAGTGGATTTCTGGAAAGTATCCTATGGTTTACTTTTTTTTTTTAAATCACACTTCCTTCCACACTCTTCTTTCAGGTGCCCTAAGCCAGATCATCACTGCACTCAGCTGCCAAAGAACCTTCATCCTTGCACCTACATTATGCTACAGCCTAGGTCTAACCCACCAGAAGTGATTGGGTCAGACATTGGAATACGTAGCCTAATTACTCATGACAAGGCTCTTTGCTCATATTGGGCATGTCTGTAAAATAGGAAAGGAATAGCCTGTCTTCAGATAGGTTATCATTATGTTAGTAGTGGTGCTGGAGCTGCTTTTTCTGTCCACTAGGTGTCATCAGAGGGTTAATGATGTATTTTTGTAGGCAACAGAGTGTTTGTTAAGCCAAGTGGATGCCTCCTATTTGAAAATAAAGAAATAGTCAACAAAAAACACTAAATAAACCAACCATTGCTGATTACAGCCTACTGTTTACAAATGTCCAGGTCATCTAAATTTGTTTTCAATTCGATAATTATATCCAGAAGAAAATTCCACTCCTTGTACAAATCATGCTAATATATCATAAAAATATATTCCACTTGGCAAATGCTTTTATGCATAGCCACTTACATCCATATGGGTGGTCCCGGGATCATGGCATTGCAAGAGCTAAGCACCATGCTGTACCAACTGAGCTGGAGGACCACTCTAGGTCTCTGTGGTTTTATTTCCTGTAGTCTAGTTTAAATTGGCAATCTGCAATTCAAACAACAACCACAAAGTGGTTACCCCACCTTTGTTTTGTTAAACAGTTGAGGGATAGTGGTGGACAAATGTAAACACTCTTAAATTCATGAACAAAGATGGATGCAATGACTAACCATCCATGAGTTCAGCATTCTATGTATTTGAAGCAATATATGGTGTTTGTTTACATTTACATTGTTTACAAACAATGTATTAAAATAAGCTTCTATTTGGGTTACGGTGGGGTGGGACAGTTGAAGTACGCTCATGAAGCATTTTTCAGTCATATTCTTTTTACATTTTTTTAATCTATGGGTGTTAATAAGCCTATACTGTAGCATATACGGGGGCTTCCAAACCCCTTGATGAGGTCGCTAGTTATTGGGTTAAGGTTGCTACAATTGGCTTTACCCAGGGCTTCTTTAAAACATGACAATGTTAAGTTTGAAGATGCTAAAAAGCATGTCTTGGTGTCTGAAAGAGATTCAAATCAAATTGTATTTGTCACGTGCTTCGTAAACAACAAGTGTAGACTAACAGTGAAATGAAAATAGAAAAAGTAATAACAAGCAATAATAAAAGTAATAATAAATACACAATGAGTAATGAGGATGTTGGCTATATACACCGTGTATAAAACATTAGGAATACCTGCTCTTTCCATGACAGACTGACCAGGTGAATCCAGGTGAAAGCTATGATCCCTTAATGATGTCACTTGTTAAATCCACTTCAATCCGTGTAGATGAAGGGGAGGAGACCGGTTAAGGAAGGATTTTTAAGCTGTGAGACAATTGAGACATGGATTGTGTATGTGTACCATTCAGAGGGTGAATGGGCAAGACAAAATATTTAAGTGCCTTTGAATGGGGTATGGTAGTAGGTGTCAGGCGGACCGGTTTGAGTGTGTCAAGAACTGCAATGCTGTTGGGTTTTTCACGCTCAACAGTTTCCCATGACTATCAAGAATGGTCCACCACCCAAAGGACATCCAGCCAACTTGACACAACTGTGGGAAGCATAGGAGTCAACATAGGCCAACATCCCTGTGGAATGCTTTCGACACCGTATAGAGTCCATTCCCCGACGAATTGAGGCTGTACTGAGGGCAAAAGGAGGTGCAACTCAATATTATTAGAAAGTGTTCCTTGTGTTTTGTACACTCAGTGTAGTGTACCCGGGGTACCGAGTCGATGTGCAGGGGTGTGAGCAGGGTTGGGGAGTAACAGATTACATGTAATCCATTACATGTAAGGGATTACAAAAAAACGGTAACTGTAATCAGTTACGTTACTAGCAAAAATATTGTAATCAGATTACAGATACTTTTGAAAAACTTGAATATTACTTAGAGGATTACTTTTAAATACAGAAAGGATGTTTTGGGACACTTCTGTTTTCTCAATGACATTCAAATCAGCATTGAAAAAAGGAGCAAGTTTAAGTTTGTTCCACCTGGGCGAGTCTGATCACAAGTCAGAGACCACTATGATGACACACCAAATGTGTTTGATCAATCACGGGAAAAGAGCTCAAGCTATGTCTTCCAATAGTGTGACTGCTGTCGGCATCCAAAGACGATCCAACTTTAATAAATGCTTGGCGGTAATGATGACAGCAGTGGTTTAGACAACGGCAGTGGTTCCCAAACTTTTTATAGTCCCATACCCCTTCAAACATTCAACCTCCAGCTGCGTAACCCCTCTAGCACCAGGGTCAGCTCATTCTCAAATGTTGTTTTTTGCCATCATTGTAAGCCTGCCACATTCACACTATACGATACATTTATTAAACATAAGAATGAGTTTTTGTCACAACCCGGCTCGTGAGAAGTGACAAAGAGCTCTTATAGGACCAGGGCACAAATAATAATAATCAATCATTTTGCTCTTTATTTAACCATCTTACATATAAAACCTTATTTGTTCATTGAAAATTGTGAATAACTCACCACAGGTTAATGAGAAGGGTGTGCTTGAAAGGATGCACATAACTCTGCAACGTTAAGTTGTATTGGAGAGAGTCTCCGTGTTAAATCATTTTCCACACACAGTCTGTGCCTGTATTTAGTTTTCATGCTAGTGAGGGCCAAGAATCCACTCTCACATAGGTACGTGGTTGCAAAGGGTATCAGTGTCTTAACAGCGGGATTTACCAAGGCAGGATACTCTGAGCGCCGCCCAATCCAGAAATCTGGCAATAGATTCTGATTAAAGTAAATTCACAGAACCGCTTGTTGCAATTTCGATGAGGCTCTCTTGTTCAGATATCGATAAGTCGACTGGAGGCAGGGCATGAAAGGGATAACGAATCCAGTTGTTTGTGTCATCCGTTTCGGGAAAGTACCTGCGTAATTGCGCACCCAACTCACTCAGGTGCTTCGCTATATCACATTTGATATTGTCCGTAAGCTTGAGTTCATTTGCACACAAAAAAATCATACAATGAGTGAAAGATCTGTGTGTTGACCTTGTTAATGCAGACAGAGAAGAGCTCCAACTGCTTAATCATAGCCTCAATTTTGTCCCGCACATTGAATATAGTTGCAGAGAGTCCCTGTAATCCTAGATTCAGATCATTCAGGTGAGAAAAAACATCACCCAGATAGGCCAGTCATATGAGAAACTTGTCATCATGCAAGTGGTCAGACAAGTGAAAATTATGGTCAGTAAAGAGAACTTTTATCTCAAACTTTGCCCCTTGATAACCAGTGCACTTATGCATGTTGTAAAGGCGTTACATTGTCGCTGCCCATATCATTGCACAGTGCAGACAATACACAATAGTTCAGGGGCCTTGCTTTAACAAAGTTAACCATTTTCACTGTAACGCTTTTACAACATTTTAATTAACCCCCCATGCAAAGCTGTCATCAAGGCAAAGGGCGGCTACTTTGAAGAATCTCAAATATAAAATATATTTTGATTTTTTTAAACACTTTTTGGGTTACTGCATGATTCCATATGTGTTATTTCATAGTTTTAATGTCTTCATTCTTATTCTTCAATGTAGAAAATAGTAAAAATAAAGAAAAACCCTTGAATGGGTATGTGTGTCCAATCTTTTGACTGGTACTGTATATACTTAAATTCAAACATTGACCTTGAGAATTAGCTAACAAACATGGTAGGTAAAAACAATAGTGCTATCAAACACTAGTAATATTCTATAAAGTGGATCCAGGACAATGTACTGTAGCACCTTATATCCCATCACATGGTAATGACACAAGGAGCAGTGTATGATGTAGACTAGGCTACAATCCTTCAGCTTTACATTGTCAGATCTTTTGAAAGTGATAGACAATCTCACCTTTGTCCAGGATCTCTTTGGCCACCTGCAATCAGGCCCCACCGATGTTAAAATGCATTGGGACAGTTGGGCAACTTAATGCCTTCTCCCTCTGCATGAACTCTCTGCCCATCTAGGTCAGCCTTTCTTAATGTATGGGTCGCGACCAGGACCTGTTAATAGTGGGTTGCGACGTGTCAGAGTAAATGTGTAATTACTGAATTAATTACAGGAATTGATTTGGCCAAGTGCAACTGCGCTCACTCAAGTCGTTGACTGCTAAATCCCCTTTGCACATGTGAAATCTTTGGAAAGAAACACTTGGATGAACGTTAAGGCTATTTTCTGGTAGTTGTGTTATTATTATGTGCCAGATGTCAAGACTACAAACCATTATAATTTGGTTATTTAAGGAATTTACTCATAATTTCAATACCATTGGGTCCATGTTACTGACTGAATTGAAGTTGTGGGCAGAAAGAGGCTCAAATATTGTGAACTATTTTAAATCCCATCGAAATGTATCTTTTCCCTTAGGAATTGGCTGATGTATTTTGTGGATTTGGCACATTACATGTTAATCTTATAATAATAGAGGTTTAATAAGTAGGAAGCAGAAAGGGAAAATCCAGCAGAGGTTGGTATTAAAAATATAGAGTAATATTGTTAGGATGGACTGAAATGAAAACAATGCCCTCTAATAATGTGAATGGAAATATGTTATTAGTGGTTTTTGGATAGACTCTAATAATGCCATGTTTAATTCCGTAGGTGAATGCGAGTCGTGCTCGCTGGGCTATATCAGGCTGTAAGGGACGCAGTGAAGCAGAGGTCTGAATAGTTGAATCAGAAACATTCTTTGTCAGTTCCTGATTATTATTGCTCAGTTTTGTAGTTGTGAATTTCTCATTTAAAACGATACTCTGTTTCCATTACATGGAACAGTGGAAAGTATCTAAAGTGAATGTTTTAGTACTGAATATTGAGCTGATGAGAATTGAGCTGATTTGTTAAAACAGGTTTTATATTTTGACTAAATTAATGTAACAGGTTAAAATGACAGGATTACCAGAAAGGGGCTCTGGTACTGTTTACTTTAGATGGGGTATATTCCTCATAATGGGACACAGTATTATCTGATGTGTTTTGAGTAGGATTCTATCTTCCAGGACTGATGGAAGTCCACTACAATATGCATGTTAAGGGAGCTACCACTTTAAATAAGGCATGGAAAATGTTGTTTGTTTTTACCTTACATCCAGAATGTTTGTTAGTGTTTCAATACCATGTCTGATTCATGGTGTGGGGTTATTTTATTTGTTTTCTGTGGGTTTTTCACGGGTTAGAGCCGAGGTATCTTGAAAGGGGTACACAAATGACATTTTCTGAAGTTTTATTTTCTGAGTTTTAATTGAACATGTGTATTCTTTTGATAAGGAATGTACTGAAGAGACTGTAACCTGGGATACGAAATGTATGACATGTATGACATGTATGAAATGTTTGACTGTTTTTAAATAATTAATCTAATAGAGAAAGAAACACTTATTTGAATGACCTCTGACCTCTGTCCTGACTTTCTAGTGTGGTTTGATCGCCCTCACTGGAAAACCAAGAGATGGTTAGTTGATGATTTAAGGTCATTTATAATACTGATATTTACTGAGAAGTTTATAATTAATGTGTGTGATTCGGACCACGAGATAGATATAGTCCTGTCTCTAGTCTATTTTTCTATTCCTTGAATCAAGTTATGGGTACAATTCTTTTTCTTTATGAAGTTATTATGGGTAGTGATTCTAATTCTATTTTGTTATTTTAATTTGTTTTATTTGTTTATTTGTTGTTGTTTTTTTACACGTTAGTCACTATGGTGAGTCATGTTTACACACCTTGAGTGATATGTAGGGATGTATAGAGTGATGTATGAAGGAGTGTATTGTTGCGTTGTTTGTTCTGTTTTGTTTAGATAAATCTCACCAGATTGGGTCTGCTGGATGATCGGGATAATTTCCTGATCCTATGACTCTGCGATGAGGTTGACAGTGTGATTGTCAAGGTGTGAGTGTAGCTGGTGCATCGAAGTCAGGCGCAGGAGAGCAGAGATGAGTGGACAAAGCACTTTACTAAGGCAATCATTTGCACAGAACGCAACTGCATCACAAAACAAATGCCCAACGAACCTGTGAGGCAGCATAAGGTACAAAAACAGTACAAAGTACAGGCTGCCACAAAGCACGGGTAATAAAATAAACCCAGCGCAAACCAGCCGGAAGCGTGCCAACCTCAACAATAAACAATTACACACACAGACATGGGGGGAAGAGAGGTTAAATACACGACATGTAATGAGGGAATGATGACCAGGTGTGTGGGAAAACGAGACAAAACAAATGGAAAATGAAAGGTGGATTGGCGATGGCTAGAAGACCGGTGACGTCGACCGCCGAACGCCGCCCGAACAAGGAGAGGGACCGACTTCGGCGGAAGTCGTGACAGTGCTAAGAAGAGCATAACTAATTTGGAAAAATTGTTTCAACAGAATGTGTTGTTATTCTCTTTGACATTTGTTTTAGAGATTTGTATTAATAATATTGGTCCGAAGTAATATGTCATATAGTAGATCATTTGTCAGGATTTCCTGAATCAGATATAAACTGAACTGAATTGTTGTTCTGATCTGGCCTTTCTCGAGGTTATGGGGTTGGTCAACTGTGTCATAAATTATTTAGACTTGTCTAAAATTGTTATTTTAGGGTATCAGGTTGATTGAGGAGGTTTACACACTGCTAAATGTATAGTTATTTAGGCTAAGAATGCATTGAGATACCGATCTGTCATTAACATGCCACTCACGACAGTGTAAGACGGGGATAAACGGGGGCTGTAATGATAAAATAATAAGTAGTACAAACTGTCCATAGATTATACATTTACAAACGGTGTCACGGTTGTCGTCTGGGAAGGACCAAAACGCAGAGGGTTGTATACTCATCTTCTTTTAATAGGTGAAAGAAGGAAAACCAAACAAACACGTATACAAAAATAACAACAATGATTAACGATGACAAAGACAGTCTTGTCAGGCAATGACAGCTAAACAAGAAACAACCTCCCACAAATTACAAACAAACACACCCTAATATATAGGACTCTCAATCAAAGGCAACTAGACAACACCTGCCTTCAATTGAGAGTCCACACCCCAATTAACTAAACATAGACACAGACTAACTAGAAAGTCCACACCCCAATTTACTAAACATAGACACAGACTAACTAGAAAGAACATAGAAATAGACTAACATAGAGCAGTGACCAAAAACCCCAGAATACATAAATCAACTACCCTCTACATAATACACATGCCCCGAACCACATAAACCAAATACCCTCTGACACGTCCTGACCAAACTACAATAACAAATAACCCTTATACTGGTCAGGACATGACAGTACCCCCCCCCCTAAAGGTGCAGACCCCGGATGCACCTCATAAATATTTTTTTTTTTAAAACAACAACAATAACAAAAAAAATCCCCCTAAACTAAAGGGAGGGAAGGGAGGGTGGCTGCCGTCAACGACGGCACTTGTGCTACACCCTCCCTCCCCAACCCACCTATCCTGGAGGTGGCTCTGGTTCCGGCCTCCTGCCCTCCAGGTTGTAGGCAGACTCATTGGGGTCCGGGTCGTAGACAGACTCAAGTTGTGGCTCGTGGGCAGGTTCCCTCATTTCCATGCTGTAGGCAGACTCATTTACAACACAGTTAGTCAGTTTCAGTTCTGAGTCGTAGGTAGACTAAATTGAGGGTCTTGAATTTGAGTGATAGACTCAACGTGGAGCACTAAATCTGGGATAAATAACATTGATAGTAGAGATTCTATTTTACCATGTTATCAGAATTCTAATGTTAAAGCGCATCAATAAATATGGCTTTCTGGATGATACAGCACTGTCACGACTTCCGCCGAAGTCGGCCCCTCTCCTTGTTCGGGCGGCATTCGGCGGTCGACATCGCCGGCCTTCTAGCCATCGCTGATCCACTTTTCATTTTCCATTTGTTTTGTCTTTGTCTTACACACCTGGTTTCAATCCCCCAATTACTTGTTCCTTATTTAACCCTCTGTTCCCCCATGTTTGTTTGTGAGTAATTGTTTGTCTTGTATACGGTCCGTTATTGTGGGCTCGGTATATTGTGTTGTATTTGTGAATACTTGAGTAAATACGTTGAATTCCCATATCTGCTGTCCTGCGCCTGACTCTCTACACCAGCTACACACAGGCCGATTACAAGTACAATTGATCTGAGCATGTTTTAGTATGTTTATAACAATGTAAGTGGACTAGCAGTAGTGACAAACGTGTTATGAATTAGAATGATTCTTTGTGCAAAATGTATTTGTAGCCGTAGGCTAAGTACATATGGGGACAGAATGTTTGTACAAGAGTGTGCCAAATGATAGGTGACCATTGCTGTACATTCATACCCCAGGGTGAGGGTAACTTCACTATTGTAGTGGAAAATCTGAAAGAGCTCAGTGGGGATTGGAATCTGTTTGGATGGGTTCAGGTCATAATTTGGTGTTATGGGAACTACAATATTTCATTGGTTGATTTATGGCTTAGTTATTTTTTTTATTACAATAATTCTGATGTTTAGAAATTGTGCTGCAAAGCCGTTGAGACTATTCTTGCCATGCCATTACTGACCCCTGAAGGAGATGCCTCAGAACCCTATTTACCTGATTTTATTTCCTATGCCTGATTACATGTCTGATGAAGACTATGATAATCCATAACACAGAGGTACACATATTGAGTTAATGGTGCAGCATGTCCATAGGCCATGCTCACAGCGGGGGTTATGTGAATGGTGCTCCCAAGGTAGGGAACACCATCATGGTGACCCTGTGGCAATATGGACAGTCTCAACAAAGCTATTGCCTTGTGTGTAGTGATAAAGTATGGACAGATGTTTGAATTCATATGTTCCTTTCCCCCTTCTGAGAGTGAATTGCACTATATGAAGGGTTGAAACTGAATGACAACAGAGGTAATTTACAATTGTAATGTACTAAGTGTAAGAAAGTATTTTATTTCCCCTCATGTTAATGCTTGTTTTAATGGAAATGCTTGTAAGTAATTTTCTATTAGGTTGAGACTTAGTCTCAAAAGGGAGGAAATGTTGTGGGAAATAACATAATTAGTCATGCTATCCTGTGTTTTAATGCTTAAAGAATAGCCTCTTGTTATATGCTAGTGTTTTTTCTAACCTGATACAAACTTGTCTTGGTGTGACTTAGTCATAAGACTGGGCTTACAGCTGAGAGACTTTTGTGTGCAACCGCAGCATGTGAAATCCCGTGGGTTTACTATCTACAGAAAGTCACATCTATGGAACCTTGCAGAAGGAGTACAATATAGTGTTTGTTGTTGTGAATGCAGTTAGACTGTTGAGCCCTAGGCCTATCAACCTTGTGCTATCTTAAGTTTAAACAGACAACAAATTACCTTTTACACACTATCTGCTGACTGCCACGTATACAGAAAGGGGTTGTATGTATTTTCTCTATAAAAGCATTGAACCGGCACTGTTTGAGCTTTTCAACTATGCACTGTTGAGTGGATAGTTAATTCTCAATTTTTGCAAATCTTATAATAAAGTGTTGTTTGAAAGAATCTGCAGTCTCTCTTCCCTTTGATTAGATATTCCACGACAATCTCTGCAGATAGACCTCAGAACTCATTGTATACTGCTCCAAAAAATAAAGGGAACACTTAAACAACACATCCTAGATCTGAATGAAAGAAATTATCTTATTAAGTACTTTTTTCTTTACATAGTTGAATGTCCTGACAACAAAATCACACAAAAATAATCAATGGAAATCCAATTTATCAACACATGGAGGTCTGGATTTGGAGTCACACTCAAAATTAAAGTGGAAAACCACACTACAGGCTGATCCAACTTTGATGTAATGTCCTTAAAACAAGTCAAAATGAGGCTCAGTAGTGTGTGTGGCCTCCACGTGCCTGTATGACCTCCCTACAACGCCTGGGCATGCTCCTGATGAGGTGGCGGATGCTCTCCTGAGGGATCTCCTCCCAGACCTGGACTAAAGCATCCGCCAACTCCTGGACAGTCTGTGGTGCAACGTGGCGTTGGTGGATGGAGCGAGACATGATGTCCCAGATGTGCTCAATTGGATTCAGGTCTGGAGAATGGGCGGGCCAGTCCATAGCATCAATGCCTTCCTCTTGCAGGAACTGCTGACACACTCCAGCCACATGAGGTCTAGCATTGTCTTGCATTAGGAGGAACCCAGGGCCAACCGCACCAGCATATGGTCTCACAAGGGGTCTGAGGATCTCATCTCGGTACCTAATGGCAGTCAGGCTACCTCTGGCGAGCACATGGAGGGCTGTGCGTCCCCCCAAAGAAATACCACCCCACACCATGACTGACCCACCGCCAAACCGGTCATGCTGGAGGATGTTGCAGGCAGCAGAACATTCTCCATGGCGTCTCCAGACTCTGTCACGTCTGTCACGTGCTCAGTGTGAACCTGCTTTCATCTGTGAAGAGCACAGGGCGCCAGTGGCGAATTTGCCAATCTTGGTGTTCTCTGGCAAATGCCAAACGTCCTGCACAGTGTTGGGCTGTAAGCACAACCCCCACCTGTGGACGTCGGGCCCTCATACCACCCTCATGGAGTCTGTTCCTGACCGTTTCAGCAGACACATGCACATTTGTGGCCTGCTGGAGGTCATTTTGCAGGGCTCTGGCAGTGCTCCTCCTGCTCCTCCTTGCACAAAGGCGGAGGTAGCGGTCCTGCTGCTGGGTTGTTGCCCTCCTCCAGCCTCCTCCACGTCTCCTGATGTACTGGCCTGTCTCCTGGTAGCGCCTCCATGCTCTGGACACTACGCTGACAGACACAGCAAACCTTCTTGCCACAGCTCGCATTGATGTGCCATCCTGGATGAGCTGCACTACCTGAGCCACTTGTGTGGGTTGTAGACTCCGTCTCATGCTACCACTAGAGTGAAAGCACCGCCAGCATTCAAAAGTGACCAAAACATCAGCCAGGAAGCATAGGAACTGAGAAGTGGTCTGTGGTCCCCACCTGCAGAACCACTCCTTTATTGGGGGTGTCTTGCTAATTGCCTATAATTTCCACCTGTTGTCTATTCCATTTGCACAACAGCATGTGAAATTTATTGTCAATCAGTGTTGCTTCCTAAGTGGACAGTTTGATTTCACAGAAGTGTGATTGACTTGGAGTTACATAGGTCCCGTGTGGCTCAGTTGGTAGAGCATGGTGTTTGCAACGCCAGGGTTCGATTCCCACGGGGGACCAGAACGGGGGGGGAAAAAAAATAGGGAAAAGAAATGTATGAAATCTATGCACTCACTACTGTAAGTCGCTCTGGATAAGAGCGTCTGCTGAATGACTAAAAATGTTTACAAAAAATGTGTTGTTTAAGTGTTCCCTTTATTTTTTTGTGCAGTGTAGTTACAGGCCCCAGTCGGGCGGGCTCATGGAACGCACTAACCAGACCCTAAAGGTTAAGATGGTAAAACGTATGGCAGAAACGGGTCTCCCATGTGTGACGGTGATACCATTGGCATTGATGTACGAGGGGGCGGGCCCACAGGACCACAGAGTTGGCCCCTCATGAGATACTGACTGGTAGACCTATGAGAATGATAGATACCCCTTTCCCACAGAACAGGTTGGCCCTGATGGGCTGTGATGACCAGATGGTAAGTGACTGTACAGCTCTAAAACAATGAATGTTGTGAAAGCTATCTTTCCCAGGGTGAAAGTAGCACTGTCTCAGCCTAAAGAGGGGTGGCTACACAAACTTCAGCCTGGTGACTGGGGGGTGGTGAAGGACCTGCGCCGGAAGCATTGGAGTCGGAAGCATTGGAGTCAGAAGCACTGGACGGGGCCATTCCAGGTAATCCTGATAACTCCAACTGCTGTAAAGATCGCAGAGAGGTTAACATGGGTCCACGCCGGTCACTGCAGGAAGGTGCCACACGATCCAGCTGAGGATGTACCGGAGGATGAGCCGCCACCAGGTGCGACCTAGAGGGCTATGGGAGGACCAGGACCGGACTCTACGCATCATGCTGGGGGCCATTGTGATCAGTCTGCTCATCGCAGCTGTGGTATGGACCCTGGGAGGAGCAGAGACGTGTCGAGGAGTAAATGAGACCAGTCCAGCCGAAAGAAACACCAGCATAGTCCCACAGTGGGACTTAACCTCTCTGGGCTAGGCGGGACGAATTCGTCCCACCTACGTAACAGCCACTGGCAGCCTGTGGCGCGATTTTCAAAACCTTAAAAATCCTATTACTTCAATTTCTCAAACATATGACTATTTTACAGCTATTTAAAGACAAGACTCTCGTTAATCTAACCACACTGTCCGATTTCAAAAAGGCTTTACAACGAAAGCAAAACATTAGATTATGTCAGCAGAGTACCAAGCCAGAAATAATCAGACACCCATTTTTCAAGCCAGCATATAATGTCACCAAAACCCAGAAGACAGCTAAATGCAGCACTCACCTTTGATGATCTTCATCAGATGACAACCCTAGGACATTATGTTATACAATACATGCATGTTTTGTTCAATCAAGTTCATATTTATATCAAAAACCAGCTTTTTACATTAGCATGTGACGTTCAGAACTAGCATACCCCCCGCAAACTTCCGGGGAATTCGCTAACATTTTACTAAATTACTCACGATAAACGTTCACAAAAAGCATAACAATTATTTTAAGAATTATAGATACAGACCTCCTCTATGCACTCGATATGTCCGATTTTAAAATAGCTTTTTGGTGAAAGCACATTTTGCAATATTCTAAGTACATAGCCCAGGCATCACGGGCTCGCTATTTAGACACCCGGCAAGTTTAGCACTCACCATAATCATATTTACTATTATAAAAGTTTGATTACCTTTTGTTGTCTTCGTCAGAATGCACACCCAGGACCGCTACTTCAATAACAAATGTTGGTTTGGTCCAAAATAATCCATCGTTATATCCGAATAGCGGCGTTTTGTTCGTGCGTTCCAGACACTATCCGAAATAGTAAAGAAGTGTCGCGCGCATGGCGCAATTCGGGACAATAAAATTCTAAATATTCCATTACCGTACTTCGAAGCATGTCAACCGCTGTTTAAAATCAATTTTTACGCCATTTTTCTCGTAGAAAAGCGATAATATTCCGACAGGGAATCTCCTTTTCGGCAAACAGAGGAAAAAATCCCAAAGGCGGGGGCGGTCGGGTCACGCGCCTAAGCCCAGTGTCCCTTGATCGGCCACTTGAGAAAGGCGATAATGTGTTTCAGCCTGGGGCTGGAATGACGACATTCTGTTTTTTCCCGGGCTCTGAGCGCCTATGGACGATGTGGGAAGTGTCACGTTAGAGCAGAGATCCTTAGTAAATGATAGAGATGGAAAAGAAGTTCAAGAAATGGTCAGACAGGCCACTTCCTGTAAAGGAATCTCTCAGGTTTTGACCTGCCATTTGAGTTCTGTTATACTCACAGACACCATTAAAACAGTTTTAGAAAATTTAGGGTGTTTTCTATCCATATGTAATAAGTATATGCATATTCTAGTTACTGGGTAGGAGTGGTAACCAGATTAAATCGGGTATGTTTTTTATCCAGCCGTGTCAATACTGCCCCCTATCCTAAACAGGTTAAATAACAGCCGCTCCAGCTCGATCCAACGACAGGCTCAGGACAGGAGTCCAGTAAAAAATAGCCGCTTCAGCATGAGGAAGCGCTCACAATGAAATAGGGTGCAGGCCAGGCAGCAGGCTGTTGGCCAGCCTGCCAGCTTAGTGGAGTCTGCCACTAGCACAGTCAGCGTAGTCAGCTTAGCTTTCCCCATTGAGACCGTGTCTGTGCCTCGATCTAGGTTGGGCAAAATTAAAAATGGCGGTGTTCGCTTTAGCAATCTCACTAGTATAAAGACCTCCTCCATTCCTGCCATTATTGAAAGAGATTGTGATACCTCACATCTCAAAATTGGGTTACTTAATGTTAGATCCCTCACTTCCAAGGTAGTTATAGTCAATGAACTAATCACTGATCATAATCTTGATGTGATTGGCCTGACTGAAACATGGCTTAAGCCTGATGAATTTACTGTGTTAAATGAGGCCTCACCCCCTGGTTACACTAGTGACCATACCCCCCGTGCATCCGGCAAAGGCGGAGGTGTTGCTAACATTTACGATAGCAAATTTCAATTTACAAAAAAAAAACAATGACGTTTTCGTCTTTTGAGCTTCTAGTCATGAAATCTATGCAGCCTACTCAATCACTTTTTATAGCTACTGTTTACAGGCCTCCTGGGCCATATGCAGTGTTCCTCACTGAGTTCCCTGAATTCCTATCGGATCTTGTAGTCATAGCAGATAATATTCAAATTTTTGGTGACTTTAACATTCACATGGAAAAGTCCACAGACCCCCTCCAAAAGGCTTTCGGAGCCATCATCGACTCAGTGGGTTTTGTCCAACATGTCTCTGGACCTACTCACTGCCACAGTCATACTCTGGACCTAGTTTTGTCCCATGGAATAAATGTTGTGGATCTTAATGTTTTTCCTCATAATCCTGGACTATCGGACCACCATTTTATTACGTTTGCAATCGCAACAAATAATCTGCTCAGACCCACCAAGGAGCATTAAAAGTCGTGCTATAAATTCTCAGACAACCCAAAGATTCCTTGATGCCCTTCCAGACTCCCTCTGCCTACCCAAGGACGTCAGAGGACAAAAATAAGTTAACCACCTAACCGAGGAACTCAATTTAACCTTGCGCAATACCCTAGATGCAGTTGCACCCCTAAAAACTAAAAACATCTGTCATAAGAAACTAGCTCCCTGGTATACAGAAAATACACGAGCTCTGAAGCAAGCTTCCAGAAAATTGGAACGGAAATGGCGCCACACCAAACTGGAAGTCTTCCGACTAGCTTGGAAAGACAGTACCGTGCAGTATCGAAGAGCCCTTACTGCTGCTCGATCATCCTATTTTTCCAACTTAATTGAGGAAAATAAGAACAATCCGAAATTTCTTTTTGATACTGTCGCAAAGCTAACTAAAAAGCAGCCTTCGCAAATGGAGGATGGCTTTCACTTCAGCAGTAATACATTTATGAACTTCTTTGAGGAAAAGATCATGATCATTAGAAAGCAAATTACAGACTCCTCTTTAAATCTGGGTATTCCTCCAAAGCTCCATTGTCCTGAGTCTACACAACTCTGCCAGGACCTAGGATCAAGGGAGATACTAAAGTGTTTTAGTACTATATCTCTTGACACAATGATGAAAATAATCATGGCCTCCAAACCCTCAAGCTGCATACTGGACCCTATTCCAACTAAACTACTGAAACTACTGCTTCCTGTGCTTGGCCCTCCTATGTTGAACATAATAAACGGCTCTCTATCCACCGGATGTGTACGAAGCTCACTAAAAGTGGCAGTAATAAAGCCTCTCTTGAAAAAGCCGAATCTTGATCCAGAAATTATAAAAAACTATCGGCCTATATCGAATCTTCCATTCCTCTCAACATTTTTTGAAAAAGCTGTTGCACAGCAACTCACTGCCTTCCTGAAGACAAACAATGTATACGAAACGCTTCAGTCTGGTTTTAGACCCCATCATAGCACTGAGACTGCACTTGTGAAGGTGGTAAATGACCTTTTAATGACGTCAGACCGAGGCTCTGCATCTGTCCTCGTGCTCCTAGATCTTAGTGCCGCTTTTGATACCATCGATCACCACATTCTTTTGGAGAGATTGGAAACCCAAATTGGTCTACATGGACAAGTTCTGGCCTGGTTTAGATCTTATCTGTCGGAAAGATATCAGTTTGTCTCTGTGAATGGTTTGTCCTCTGACAAATCAATTGTACATTTC
The DNA here is from genome assembly GCF_965601325.2 of Salmo salar. Classification (NCBI taxonomy): domain Eukaryota; kingdom Metazoa; phylum Chordata; class Actinopteri; order Salmoniformes; family Salmonidae; genus Salmo; species Salmo salar. The sequence goes on from NC_138299.1 coordinate 86,442,402, forward strand.
GGTGTTCCTCAAGGTTCCGTTTTAGGACAACTATTGTTTTCACTATATATTTTACCTCTTGGGGATGTCATTCGAAAACATAATGTTACATTTCACTGCTATGCGGATGACACACAGCTGTACATTTCAATGAAACATGGTGAAGCCCCAAAATTGCCCTCGCTAGAAGCCTGTGTTTCAGACATAAAGAAGTGGATGGCTGCAAACTTTCTACTTTTAAACTCGGACAAAACAGAGATGCTTGTTCTAGGTCCCAAGAAACAACGAGATCTTCTGTTGAATCTGACAATTAATCTGGATGGTTGTACAGTCGTCTCAAATAAAACTGTGAAGGACCTCGGCGTTACTCTGGACCCTGATCTCTCTTTTGAAGAACATATCAAGACTGTTTCAAGGACAGCTTTTTTCCATCTACGTAACATCGCAAAAATCAGAAACTTTCTGTCCAAAAATGACGCAGAAAAATTAATCCATGCTTTTGTTACTTCTAGGTTGGACTACTGCAATGCTCTACTTTCCGGCTACCCGGATAAAGCACTAAACAAACTTCAGTTAGTGCTAAATACGGCTGCTAGAATCCTGACTAGAACCAAAAAATTTGATCATATTACTCCAGTGCTAGCCTCCCTACACTGGCTTCCTGTTAAGGCAAGGGCTGATTTCAAGGTTTTACTGCTAACCTACAAAGCATTACATGGGCTTGCTCCTACCTATCTTTCCGATTTGGTCCTGCCGTACAGACCTACACGTACGCTACGGTCACAAGACGCAGGCCTCCTAATTGTCCCTAGAATTTCTAAGCAAACGGCTGGAGGTAGGGCTTTCTCCTATAGAGCTCCATTTTTATGGAATGGTCTGCCTACCAATGTGAGAGACGCAGACTCAGTCTCAACCTTTAAGTCTTTACTGAAGACTTATCTCTTCAGTAGGTCCTATGATTAAGTATAGTCTGGCCCAGGAGTGTGAAGGTGAACGGAAAGGCTGGAGCAACGAACCGCCCTTGCTGTCTCTGCCTTGCCAGTTCCCCTCTATCCACTGGGATTCTCTGCCTCTAACCCTTTTACAGGGGCTGAGTCACTGGCTTACTGGTGTTCTTCCATGCCGTCCATGGGAGGGGTTATATCCTGCCTGTTTGGCCCTGTCCGGGGGTATCATCGGATGGGGCCACAGTGTCTTCTGATCCCTCCTGTCTCAGCCTCCAGTATTTATGCTGCAGTAGTTTATTTGTCGGGGGGCTAGGGTCAGTCTGTTACATCTGGAGTATTTCTCTTGTCTTATCCGGTGTCCTGTGTTAATTTAAATATGCTCTCTCTAATTCTCTCTTTCTCTCTTTCTGTCTTTCTCTCGGAGGACCTGAGCCCTGGGACCATGCCTCAGGACTACCTGGTATGATGACTCCTTGCTGTCCCCAGTCCACCTGGCCGTGCTGCTGCTCCAGTTTCAACTGTTCTGCCTGCGGCTATGGAACCCTGACCTGTTCACCGGACGTGCTTGTTGCACCCTCGACAACTACTATGATTATTATTATTTGACCATGCTGGTCATTTATGAACATTTTAACATCTTGACCATGTTCTGTTATAATATCCAGCCTGCACAGCCAGAAGAGGACTGGCCACCCCTCATAGCCTGGTTCCTCTCTAGGTTTCTTCCTAGGTTTTTGGCCTTTCTAGGGAGTTTTTCCTAGGGAGTTTTTCCTAGCCACCGTGCTTCTTTCACATGCATTGCTTGCTGTTTGGGGTTTTAGGCTGGGTTTCTGTACAGCACTTTGAGATATCAGCTGATGTACGAAGGGCTATATAAATAAATTTGATTTGATTTGAACACCCTGGTGGTATCACTCTGAAGCCTTGAACATTGTAAGCTCGTGGACGAACAATTTGTGGTATGATATGTTGACGTTCCATGTCAGGCAAAGGAACAAGCAAACATGCATAGCATGTCTCCCTGCCCCCACTAGCTATACGTCTATGTTAACTCTATATGACAATCCAGAGGAGGATGCAAGTACCAGGTGCGCTTTGCTCCTCATGTCCAAATGAATCGAGGGGAGATTACCGAATCCCACACCCATTAACAAAACCACCTGTTTGGGCCTAGTAACGACCCTTAGTGTATTTCCCTATTTGCTTCCCCGAACCACTGGTGCCAACGAATGTAAAAAAAAAAAAAAAAAAAGTGGAGCCTTGATTAGGTTTTTCCAGACAATTCTACTGATATAGCTATCTGCACCAAGACCGTTAAAGTAATTCCAGGGAAGAAACCGGCCTTCTGTATTTGTAGAGGCAGTACTCAGACTGCGGTTAAATGTAAAACTACTACTTCTGATAAAAGAATGTACTTAGGAACGTATGTATGTGCTAAGCAAATAGCTAGTGAACCAGTGTGTAACACCACAGCTTGCTGCTTTAAAATTAATATGACAAACCATGACCACAGCAACATGATTACAGTTGGGATGACGCTGGAACTAGGAACGCCAGCTGGGAAATATTGGATATGCGGGGAAGATGCTTACACTCTCATTCCTCGTGATTATGCCGGTTGCTGTCATTTGTCCACACTCACCACTGATTTGGCCATATTTCCACTAAATTCCTTGATTAACAAATCTGGGGGGGGCATCATAGACTGAAAAAGTACATGGCATGGTTTAACGACCTCCAACTTTTCCACTGGCGTACATCCCTTGGAGAGAAGTGGGGCATCGGCATTTTCCCTTGGTATGGAACTGTGTTCTTAGCTGAACATATTGACAATATCACTTACTCTATGTGGCAGTTCTCTAACCTGACTATACAGACATTTAAAGCTTTAAGTAACGCCCAGCAGAACCACCAAATGATGTTGCTGCAGCATCAAATGGCACTTGACCACATTCCGGCAAGGCAAGGCGGGAATGTGCTGCTTTGAACCTTACAGGAGGAGCATGCTGTACTCTGCTGCCTGATCCACATGATAACTTAACAGCATTAATGGACAGGCTTGAGGCATTGGTGCACTCATTTGCCCCCTCTGAGAGTGCCGGGACTTCGGCAAAATCATGGTTCCACAATACATTAGGCCCATGTGGTACTATGCTCCTCCAAATTCTCCTTCCAGTTGGGATTGTTTTAAGCCTCATGTTTTGTGCTTGCACTATAGTAATAACATGCATGAAAGCTGTTCTGGTGCGATGGGTTGGTACAGCTCTAGGACCAAATACACTAACCACGCCATCATTGAGGGGCTGAGCCCAAGCGGAGTCTGATGATGAGGAAGGTGGGGAACCTGACAATGATCGGGAAAGCACTGATGGGTACATGTCTGATTTCCCTGACCCATTCCCAATTCCAGGCTACGTTGAGGATGATAATGATCCAAACCCTGAGCACAGGGCTCAAATTGACCTGATGGCCCATTTGGTCTGTAAACGTTGTCCTAAGAGGGGAAACTGCAGATGGTGTTCAAAAGGAAGACGTGGTCCCAGAGTTGATTGTCATTTCCACCATGCTGACCCTTATCATTGTGCCAGGTGCCAGCATGACGATTGTCCTGTGTGTTTTAATGAAACTTGTGTGTAAATACTATTTGATGTAGAGAAGACTGTGCTGATGGCAGAAAGGGATTATTTACCATGTATGGGTTATTTAGGTTATTTACCATGTATGGCAGTGCCGAGCACTAGAGGGGTTTTATTGCTCTTTCTTTTATTTTAACTTTATTGTTTGTATGATTATTTTTAACGCTGTAAGGGTTTAACTGAAAGTTTAGAATAAACTTAGTTTATCAAGTGGGGAATGTGAGGGAATTTTCTGTTAAACCTGAATAATGCTTGTGTACTAAAATATCATTCTTTAAGCCTAGGCATTGGGCTTGAGATTGTTAAAGAAACTAAATCATATAAGATAGAAAAGTGTGTGTGCATTAGTATAGGCCTCTTCTAACTGTTCTGTGTGTGTAGCATGACCCCATGATGTCTGGGTGCTCAGCCAAGAGCTGACAGAAACTAACTGGTTCCTCTTAGCTTAACTGGAGACAGAGCAAAGTGTTATATCCTGCACACCAGGGGTAAGGCTGTTGTTCTGTTTGGAGCCTGTTTCTGGGTGAAAGGTTCATGCTTGTGTGTGGGTATAATTAACAGACTCAAATTACAAATGCTGGTAAACACTCAAATACATTTAGTTCACATTTTTTCACAAAAGTAGTGCACTGGGCATTTACTAACCCTCTATTAGTGGATGATATCTTCAGTGTGGAATTTTTGTATTTTTTTTTAACCTGTTCACTAAAGTTTTTAAAGTTCCTCTTTGTGATGGCACGAGTCTTGGATTTTTGTAGTCTCACATCTCTAACACAAACAACTGGGCAATAGTCCCTAATGTCTTGTGCGAAGACACCAGTAGAAACATATTTATCTGTATTCGTTAAAATAAGATCAATCAGAATTGACTTTAAAGGATCTTTAGGGTTGGGTCGCGTAGGCTTAGTCACAAGCTGGGTTAGGTTTAGATCATTACATATTTACATTTACATTTAAGTCATTTAGCAGACGCTCTTATCCAGAGCGACTTACAAATTGGTGCATTCACCTTATAATATCCAGTGGAACAACCACTTTACAATAGTGCATCTAAATCTTTTAAGGGGGGGGGGGGGGGGGGGGGGGGTTAGAAGGATTACTTTATCCTATCCTAGGTATTCCTTAAAGAGGTGGGGTTTCAGGTGTCTCCGGAAGGTGGTGATTGTCTGAAGCCTACATTTCTGAATCATAGTTTAGGTCACTCAGGATAATAACTTCTGATTTAATAAAAGAAGACAAACTAGTTAACTCCTCGAGTGTACAAAGGTTAGCCGAGGGAGGACAGTAGACCCCTATAACAGTTATGGATACTTTTTTCTGGGGGCTGGAGCCTCAGACACCCTCGACACTATCAGACACCCACAAGGCCTGATGTGAGATGGAGAATATTGGACATCAAGAGAAACTGCACCACACACACACACACAATAACCTTCAAACAGATGCATGCTTTGCATACATTGCCGTCTTTTTTATTAGACACTATGTCGTGTCTTTGGGGTACCATTAAACTGAAGACATGTTTATCAATTAACTCCCTGTAATTATTATCATGCAATAAAACTGATTAATCGTTTAATTGTAATTAACTAGGAGATCGGGGCACCAAGGAAAATATTCAGATTACAAAGTTATAATTTTCCTAATATAACTTTCCTATATTATAACATTATATATTATATTCTATTATAGTATAGGCCGATTATCTTCTGGTTTAAATGGTGTATTTTACCTCGCGTCCAGTCTCATTCCAAACGTCGTAAATTGTTGTATCTGCATGAACCCAGCCTTTACTAAGAGTCATCCATACATCAATTGTCTTAAAAATCATTTATTTACTAAACTAAGTCATTCACAGAAAGTATACAAACAGTAATTATCATCACAAAGAATTGGTAGGGTAATGTGCCCTAGTGGGCTAAAACAGGCATGGCTAGTCTGTTAGACAATGGGTCATAAAATGTTCAGCTGAGGAGACACACAGAGTTCATTAATATTAACAATTGACATGCTAAGCCTTTGCACATGAACGCTCACTCATTCGGGAAAAATTGCAAGCGTCGTTCTGTTGGAGAGTTTTGTCCGCGTTCTCTCTCTCTCGGTTAGAATGGATCTTTCAAAGCGACATTCATTAATGTCGTTATAGAATGGATGTTTCGTTGGTCTTCGCGTTCAATGATATAATTTCTAGCTGCAGACTATTAATTAATATCAAAGACTTGTTCTTATTCTGTCGGTATCAATAGTCTAAAAGTTAACCACGTGGTATAGTTCACTTTCAGTAGAATACTTGGATGGTCAAACCTATTGGCCAACTCGCAATGGAGTGGAGGCCTGGTCTGATAGAAAGTAAATCAGGGTATGGTTTTATAGTGAACATAGAACAGGCTTGTCACATGACGCCTGGTCCTGTCTGTGTCCCTGGGGGCGTGCCGATGACTGAGTTAAGCTTGGTACAGAAATACAATTCTATCACATTAACATCAGTACATAGCATCTCAATGTATTACAAATAGCTTTATCCTTATTAATACATTTTATACAACCATGTGGATGCAAGTCTCATAGCTGAGGCTATTATATAAACCGTTTTATGGTAATATGGCTATATTGTCTCTTCTGAGTATCACAAAATTGTACCAAGCGGACCAGTTCGTAGCTGGATTCTTCACCAATCTTCCATACCTTCTCCAGAACACAAATGTCACTCGGTTCCCCAATTCTGTGAGTTGGAAGAATTTCCTGTGTCTCTCTATGGGCCATGTGGCCAGAGATTCTTCTCTGGAATTTTACCACTCCTTCACACAGGGACTGGGTGGGGGAAGGTAGGTTGGGGGATGGTGCAAGGGGGAGGGGGTCAACTGTCCTCCCTGTACTCAGAGGACAACGTCACGATAACTATTACAGTGAGGGAAAAAAGTATTTGATCCCCTGCTGATTTTGTACGTTTGCCCACTGACAAAAATGATCAGTCTATAATTTTAATGGTAGGTTTATTTGAACAGTGAGAGACAGAATAACAACAAAACAATCCAGAAAAACGCATGTCAAAAATGTTATAAAATGATTTGCATTTTAATGAGGGAAATAAGTATTTGACCCCTCTGCAAAACATGACTTAGTACTTGGTGGCAAAACCCTTGTTGGCAATCACAGAGGTCAGACGTTTCTTGTAGTTGACCACCAGGTTTGCACACATCTCAGGAGGGATTTTGTCCCACTCCTCTTTGCAGATCTTCTCCAAGTCATTAAAGTTTTGAGGCTGACGTTTGGCAACTCGAACCTTCAGCTCCCTCCACAGATTTTCTATGGGATTAAGGTCTGGAGACTGGCTAGGCCACTCCAGGACCTTAATGTGCTTCTTCTTGAGCCACTCCTTTGTTGCCTTGGCCGTGTGTTTTGGGTCATTGTCATGCTGGAATACCCATCCACAATGCATTTTCAATGCCCTGGCTGAGGGAAGGAGGTTCTCACCCAAGATTTGACGGTACATGGCCCCGTCCATCGTACCTTTGATGCGGTGAAGTTGTCCTGACCCCTTAGCAGAAAAACACCCCCAAAGCATAATGTTTCCACCTCCATGTTTGACGGTGGAGATGGTGTTCTTGGGGTCATAGGCAGCATTCCTCCTCCTCCAAACACGGCGAGTTGAGTTGATGCCAAAGAGCTCCATTTTGGTCTCATCTGACCACAACACTTTCACCAGTTGTCCTCTGAATCATTCAGATGTTCATTGGCAAACTTCAGACGGGCATGTATCTGTGCTTTCTTGAGCAGATACATGCGGGCCTTGCGGGCACTGCAGGATTTCAGTCCTTCACGGCGTAGTGTGTTACCAATTGTTTTCTTGGTGACTATGGTCCCAGCTGCCTTGAGATCATTGACAAGATCCTCCCGTGTAGATCTGGGCTGATTCCTCACCGTTCTCATGATCATTGCAACTCCACGAGGTGAGATCTTGCATGGAGCCCCAGGCCGAGGGAGATTGACAGTCCTTTTGTGTTTCTTCCATTTGCGAATAATCGCACCAACTGTTGGCACCTTCTCATCAAGCTGCTTGGCGATGGTCTTGTAACCCATTCCAGCCTTGTGTAGGTCTACAATCTTGTCTCTGACATCCTTGGAGAGCTCTTTGGTCTTGGCCATAGTGGAGAGTTTGGAATCTGATTGATTGATTGCTTCTGTGGACAGGTGTTTTTTATACAGGTAACAAACTGAGATTAGGAGCACTCCCTTTAAGAGTGTGCTCCTAATATCAGCTCGTTACCTGTATAAAAGACACCTGGGAGCCAGAAATCTTTCTGATTGAGAGGGGGTCAAATACTTATTTCCCTCATTAAAATGCAAATCAATTTATAACATTTTTGACATGTGTTTTTCTGGATTTTTTTGTTGTTATTCTGTCTCTCACCGTTCAAATAAACCTACCATTAAAATTATAGACTGATCATTTCTTTGTTAGTGGGCAAACGTACAAAATCAGCAGGGGATCAAATACTTTTTTCCCTCACTGTAAAGACTTAAAATGAGCAAACACTCGGCTACGCTTGACCGTATGGTTAATTCCTTTTAAGTTCCAGCTGATAAAGCAAGTGGAACTTAGAGTATGTTAATTAGGCATAGTCATAGTAATTAATGTTAGTATGATCACATGGCCAGTGTGCTGAAAGGTCAGAGTAATAAAATATAAAGAAAATAAAAAAACGAATGAAAAAAAACTGCTAAAAACAACAAAATACCCAGAAGAAAACCTTGGACCCCTATGCTGGCATTCCCCCTGTTGGAAGACTGCATCTACCTCTCCTAGACTAGAGCAAAATACTACCATGTTAAACCGAAATTCAGTAGTACTCTATCCAGGGCGAACATAATCAAGTTTACACATAGGGAAGGGATTCAGGAGGGAACCACCTTAGTTCTCTAATGTATCTTATGCAATATGCATATTTGAAGGATAGTAAAACAATATATAAAAAAGGAGGTATACTGTATGTTCCTGTCACGAGAATTTTCAATCCCAATGATGATAACTAAACAATTATTTAAGCTTTGACCAATCCCCGAGGTTTGTAAGACCCTGGGTTTAATAATAATTATGCAAAGACTCATTAGGCAAAGGTTGGTTCTTTATTCACGAGAACGCTCTAAAGTCCAAAAATGCAAAGACATGTCATTTTATAACTCTCGCCCCCACCTACTTCCACGCACACACAGACACACAAACAGTAGGTGGGATGTATCTTTCCCCACAGTCCTCATTCCTCGTTTATTTTATATATTTAACCAGGTAGGCAAGTTGAGAACAAGTTCTCATTTACAATTGCAACCTGGCCAAGATAAAGCAAAGCAGTTCGACACATCCAACAACACAGAGTTACACATGGAGTAAAAACAAACATACAGTCAATAATACAGTAGAAACATAAGTCTATATACAATGTGAGCAAATGAGTTGAGATAAGGGAGGTAAAGGCAAAAAAGGCCATGGTGGCAAAGTAAATACAATATAGCAAGTAAAACACTGGAATGGTAGATTTGTAGTGGAAGAAAGTGCAAAGTAGAATTAGAAATAATGGGGTGCAAAGGAGCAAAATAAATAAATACAGTAGGGGAAGAGGTAGTTGTTTGAGCTAAATTATAGATGGGCTATGTACAGGTGCAGTGATCTGTGAGCTGCTCTGACAGCTGGTGCTTAAAGCTAGTGAGGGAGATAAGTGTTTCCAGTTTCAGAGATTTTTGTTGTTCGTTCCAGTCATTGGCAGCAGAGAACTGGAAGGAGAGACGGTGGGTGCTGCTATGGTGACCAGTGAGCGGAGATAAGGGAGGACTTTACCTAGCCTCTCTGGGCTAGGTGGGACGAAATCGTCCCACCTACGCAACAGCCAGTGTAATCCCGTGGCGCGATTTTCAAATACCTTAGAAATGCTATTACTTCAATTTCTCAAACATATGACTATTTTACACCATTTTAAAGACAAGACTCTCGTTAATCTAACCACACTGTCCGATTTCAAAAAGGCTTTACAACGAAAGCAAAACATTAGATTATGTCAGCAGAGTACCCAGCCAGAAATAATCAGACACCCATTTTTCAAGCTAGCATATAATGTCACAAAAACCCAGAAGCAGCTAAATGCAGCACTAACCTTTGATGATCTTCATCAGATGACACACCTAGGACATTATGTTATACAATACATGCATGTTTTGTTCAATCAAGTTCATATTTATATCAAAAACCAGCTTTTTACATTAGCATGTGACGTTCAGAACTAGCATACCCCCCGCAAACCTCCGGTGAATTTACTAAATTACTCACGATAAACGTTCACAAAAAACATAACAATTATTTTAAGAATTATAGATACAGAACTCCTTTGTGCAATCGAGGTGTCCGATTTTAAAATAGCTTTTCGGTGAAAGCACATTTTGCAATATTCTGAGTACATAGCCCAGCCATCACGGCTAGCTATTTAGACACCCACCAAGTTTAGCCCTGACCAAACTCCGATTTACTATTACAAAAGTTTGATTACCTTTGGTGTTCTTCGTCAGAATGCACTCCCAGGACTGCTACTTCAATAACAAATGTTGGTTTGGTCCAAAATAATCCATCGTTATATCCAAATAGCAGCGTTTTGTTCGTGCGTTCAAGACACGATCCGAAGTGTAAATAAGGGTCACGAGCATGGCGCATTTCGTGACAAAAGAATTCTAAATATTCCATTACCGTACTTCGAAGCATGTCAACCGCTGTTTAAAATCCATTTTTATGCCATTTTTCTCGTAAAAAAGCGATAATATTCCGACCGGGAATCTGCGTTTAGGTAAACAGACGAAAGAAAACAAAGCATGAGGTCGACTCGGGCACGCGCCTGAGTCTCACAGTACTGTAATCAGCCACTACCCAAACGCGCTACTTTTTTTCAGCCAGAGCCTGCAAAGCCACGATTCAGCTTTTTGCCGCCTTCTGAGAGCCCATGGGAGCCGTAGGAAGTGTCACGTAACAGCAGAGATCCTCTGTAATGGATAGAGATAATCAAGAAGGGCAAGAAATTGTCAGACAGGGCACTTCCTGCATGGAATCTTCTCAGGTTTTGGCCTGCCAAATGAGTTCTGTTATACTCACAGACACCATTCAAACAGTTTTAGAAACTTTGGAGTGTTTTCTATCCAAAGCTAATAATTATATGCATATTCTCGTTTCTGGGCAGGAGTAGTAACCAGATTAAATCGGGTACGTTTTTTATCCGGCCGTGTCAATACTGCCCCCTAGCCCTAACAGGCTAGCAGGGTCTTGTAGATGACCTGGAGCCAGTGGGTTTGGCGACGAGTATGAGCGAGGGCCAGCCAACAAGAGCGTACAGGTTGCAGTGGTGGGTAGTATATGGGGTTTTGGTGACAAAACGGATGGCACTGTGAAAGACTGCATCCAGTTTATTGAGTAGGGTATTGGAGGCTATTTTGTAAATGACATCGCCGAAGTCGAGGATCGGTAGGATGGTCAGTTTTACGAGGATATGTTTGGCAGCATGAGTGAAGGATGCTTTGTTGCGAAATAGGAAGCCGATTCTAGATGTAACTTTGGATTGGAGATGTTTGATGTGAGTCTGAAAGGAGAGCTTACAGTCTAACCAGACACCTAGGTATTTGTAGTTGTCCAGGCGAGGCAATCATTTGAGAAACCAAAGCTATTGAGTCTGCCGATGAGGATGTGGTGATTGACAGAGTCGAAAGCCTTGGCCAGGTCAATGAATACGGCAGCACAGTATTGTTTCTAATCGATGGCGGTTACGATATCGTTTAGGACCTTGAGCGTGGCTGAGGTGCACCCATGACCAGCTCTGAAACCAGATTGCATAGCGGAGAAGGTGCGGTGGGATTCGAAATGGTCGGTATTCTGTTTGTTGACTTGGCTTTCGAAGACCTTAGAAAGGCAGGGTATGATAGACGTAGGTCTGTAGCAGTTTGGGTCAAAAGGGTCCCCTCCTTTAAAGAGGGGGATGACAGCAGCTGCTTTCCAATCTTTGGGAATCTCAGACGACACGTAAGAGAGGTTGAACAGGCTAGTAATAGGGGTTGCAACAATTTCGGCAGATAATTTTAGAAAGAAAGGGTCCAGATTGTCTAGCCCGGCTGATTTGTAGAGGTCCAGATTTTGCAGCTCTTTCAGAACAACAGCTGACTGGATTTGGGAGAAGGAGAAATGGGGAAGGCTTGGGCGAGTAGCTGTGGGGGGTGCAGTGCTGTTGACCGTGGTAGGGGTAGCCAGGTGGAAAGCATGGCCAGCCGTAGAAAAATGCTTATTGAAATTCTCAATTATAGTGGATTTATCGGAGGTGACAGAGTTTCCTATCCTCAGTGCAGTAGGCAGCTGGGAGGAGGTGTTCTTATTCTCCATGGACTTTACAGTGTCCCAAAACTTTTTTGAGTTTGTGTTGCAGGAAGCAAATTTCTGCTTGAAAAAGCTAGCCTTGGCTTTTCTAACTGCCTGTGTATATTGGTTTCTAACTTCCCTGAAAAGTTGCATATCACGGGGGCTGTTCGATGCTAATGCAGAATGCCACAGGATGTTTTTGTGTTGGTTAAGGGCAGTCAGGTCTGGAGAGAACCAAGGGCTATATCTGTTCCTGGTTCTACATTTCTTGAATGGGGCATGCTTATTTAAGATGGTGAGGAAGGCATTTTTTTTAAATAACCAGGCATCCTCTACTGATGGGATGAGGTCAATATCCTTCCAGGATACCCAGGCCAGGTCGATTAGAAAGGCTTGCTCGCTGAAATGTTTCAGGGAGCATTTGACAGTGATGAGTGGAGGTCGTTTGACTGCTGACCCATTACGGATGCAGGCAGTGATCGCTGAGATCTTGGTTGAAAACAGCAGAGGTGTATTTAGAGGGCAAGTTGGTTGGGATGATATCTATGAGGGTGCCCGTGTTTACGGCTTTGGGGTGGTACCTGGTAGGATCATTGATAATTTGTGTGAGATTGAGGGCATCAAGCTTAGATTGTAGGATGGCTGGGGTGTTAACCTCTATGGGCTAGGTGGGACGCTAGCGTGCCACCCGTGGTGCACTCCATCAACAGCAGGTGCATTTCAAGAGCGGCAAATTTGAATCCAAATAAATGTCAAAATTCAAATTTTTCAAACATACAACTATTTTACACCCTTTGAAAGATAAACATCTCCTTAATCTAACCACGTTTTACGATTTCAAAAAGGTTTTACGGCGAAAGCATAAATTTAGAGTATGTTAGGACAGTACATTTACAAGAGTTGTGTGTAATGTTTTGTCAATTCAAAGACAGGGTCACCAAAACCATAAAACCAGCTAAAATGATGCACTAACCTTTTACAATCTCCATCAGATGACACTCCTAGGACATTATGTTAGCCTGTTAGGGCTAGGGGGCAGCATTTGCACGTCTGGATAAAAAAAATGTACCCGATTTAATCTGGTTACTAATCCTACCCAGTAACTAGAATATGCATATACTTATTATATATGGATAGAAAACACTCTAAAGTTTCTAAAACTGTTTGAATGGTGTCTGTGAGTATAACAGAACTCATTTGGCAGGCAAAACCCTGAGACATTTTCTGACAGGAAGTGGATACCTGATGTGTTGTATTACCTTTAAACCTATCCCATTGAAAAACACAGGGGCTGAGGAATATTTTGGCACTTCCTATTGCTTCCACTAGATGTCACCAGCCTTTACAAAGTGTTTTGAGTCTTCTGGAGGGAGATCTGACCGAACAAGAGCCATGGAACGATGATGTCCCATTAGACACCTGGCGCGCGAGTTCATGTTGGGTACCCTCGTTCCAATACGTTATAAAAGAGTATGCATTCGTCCACCTTGAATATTATTCATGTTCTGGTTAAAAAAGGCCCTAATGATTTATGCTATACAACGTTTGACATGTTTGAACGAACGTAAATATATTTTTTCCCCTCGTTCATGACGAGAAGTCCGGCTGGCTTAGATCATGTGCTAACAAGACGGAGATTTTTGGACATAAATGATGAGCTTTTTTGAACAAAACTACATTCGTTATGGACCTGTGATACCTGGAAGTGACATCTGATGAAGAGAATCAAAGGTAATGGATTATTTACATAGTATTTTCGATTTTAGATCTCCCCAACATGACGTCTAGTCTGTATCGCAACGCGTATTTTTCTGGGCGCAGTGCTCAGATTATTGCAAAGTGTGATTTCCCAGTAAGGTTATTTTTAAATCTGGCAAGTTGATTGCGTTCAAGAGATGTAAATCTATAATTCTTTAAATGATAATATAATATTTTACCAATGTTTTCTAATTTTAATTATTTAATTTGTGACGCTGACTTGACTGCCGGTTATTGGAGGGAAACGATTTCCTCAACATCAATGCCATAGTAAAACGCTGTTTTTGGATATAAATATGAACTTGATAGAACTAAAAATGCATGCATTGTCTAACATAATGTCCTAGGAGTGTCATCTGATGGAGATTGTAAAAGGTTAGTGCATCATTTTAGCTGGTTTTATGGTTTTGGTTACCCTGTCTTTGAATTGACAAAACATTACACACAACTCTTGTAAATGTACTGTCCTAACATACTCTAAATTTATGCTTTCGCCGTAAAACCTTTTTGAAATCGTAAAACGTGGTTAGATTAAGGAGATGTTTATCTTTCAAAGGGTGTAAAATAGTTGTATGTTTCAAAAATTTGAATTTTGACATTTATTTGGATTCAAATTTGCCGCTCTTGAAATGCACCTGCTGTTGATGGAGTGCACCACGGGTGGCACGCTAGCGTCCCACCTAGCCCATAGAGGTTAGACAATGCATGCATTTTTAGTTCTATCAAGTTCATATTTATATCCAAAAACAGCGTTTTACTATGGCATTGATGTTGAGGAAATCGTTTCCCTCCAATAACCGGCAGTCAAGTCAGCGTCACAAATTAAATAATTAAAATTAGAAAACATTGGTAAAATATTATATTGTCATTTAAAGAATTATAGATTTACATCTCTTGAACGCAATCAACTTGCCAGATTTAAAAATAACCTTACTGGGAAATCACACTTTGCAATAATCTGAGCACTGCGCCCAGAAAAATACGCGTTGCGATACAGACTAGACGTCATGTTGGGGAGATCTAAAATCGAAAATACTATGTAAATAATCCATTACCTTTGATTCTCTTCATCAGATGTCACTTCCAGGTATCACAGGTCCATAACGAATGTAGTTTTGTTCAAAAAAGCTCATCATTTATGTCCAAAAATCTCCGTCTTGTTAGCACATGATCTAAGCCAGCCGGACTTCTCGTCATGAACGAGAGGAAAAAATATATTTACGTTCGTTCAAACATGTCAAACGTTGTATAGCATAAATCATTAGGACCTTTTTTAACCAGAACATGAATAATATTCAAGGTGGACGAATGCATACTCTTTTATAACGTATTGGAACGAGGGTACCCAACATGAACTCGCGCGCCAGGTGTCTAATGGGACATCATCGTTCCATGGCTCTTGTTCGGTCAGATCTCCCTCCAGAAGACTCAAAACACTTTGTAAAGGCTGGTGACATCTAGTGGAAGCAATAGGAAGTGCCAAAATATTCCTCAGCCCCTGTGTTTTTCAATGGGATAGGTTTAAAGGTAATACAACACATCAGGTATCCACTTCCTGTCAGAAAATGTCTCAGGGTTTTGCCTGCCAAATGAGTTCTGTTATACTCACAGACACCATTCAAACAGTTTTAGAAACTTTAGAGTGTTTTCTATCCATATATAATAAGTATATGCATATTCTAGTTACTGGGTAGGATTAGTAACCAGATTAAATCGGGTACATTTTTTTTATCCAGCCGTGCAAATACTGCCCCCTAGCCCTAACAGGTTAAGCATGTCCCAGTTTAGGTCACCTAGCAGCACGAGCTCTGAAGATAGATGGGGGGCAATCAGTTCACATATGGTGTCCAGAGCACAGCTGGGGGCAGAGGGTGGTCTATAGCAGGCGGCAACGGTGAGAGACTTGTTTTTAGAGAGATGGATTTTTAAAAGTAGAAGTTCAAATTGTTTGGGTACAGACGTGGATAGTAGGACAGAACTCTGCAGGCTATCTCTGCAGTAGATTGCAACACCGCCCCCTTTGGCCGTTCTATCTTGTCTGAAAATGTTGTAGTTAGGGATGAAGATTTCAGAGTTTTTGGTGGGCTTCCTAAACCAGGATTCAGACACAGCTTGGACATCCGGGTTGGCAGAGTGTGCTAAAGCAGTGAATAAAACAAATTTACGGAGGAGGCTTCTAATGTCAACATGTATGAAACCAAGGCTATTACGGTTACAGAAGTCATCAAAAGAGAGCGCTTGGGGAATAGGAGTGGAGCTAGGCACTGCAGGGCCTGGATTCACCTCTACATCACCAGAGGAACAGAGGAGGAGTGTTTTGAGGTTGATTTTTTTTTAAATATATTAAAAGATATGCGAAGAAAAGATGTAAATATATATACACGGGACACGACAAGAGGAGGACAAAGGACGTCTGACTGCTATGCCATCTTAGAAAGTACGTAAGTATCACTTGGAAAGTACGTTTATCACTACCAGGCTGGCAGTTCTATCCTCCCGAGATTAGAGGGACCTTGACAGGACTCCCTTTCCTGTTGTAAGTTTCTTAGAGTTCCAACCAGGTCAGGTCGTGAATAGTTTAATTGTCCTCTGTATTTTCTTAGTCACACACACACATTTCTCTCCCTTACTGGTCTCGACCAAACCTTATTGGTGTCACGTCCTGATCAGTATTTATGTATTATTTGTATTGTAGTTTGGTCAGGACGTGGCAGAGGGTATTTGTTTTGGTTGGTTCGGGGTGGTGGTTTGATTAGAAGGGTGTTTGTTTTATTATTTCCGGGTTTTGGGTTATGTTCTATGTTTTTCTGTATTTCTATGTTATTTCTAGTACTTTGTATTTCTATGTCTAGGTAATTGGGTGTTGGACTCTCAATTGGAGGCAGGTGTTTTTAGTTGCCTCTGATTGAGAGTCCTATATATAGGTGTTTTGTTTGTAGTTTGTGGGTAGTTGTATTTCGCACTGCTGTTATTATTGTAGCCTGTGAAACTGTCGGTCTTTCGTTCTTTGTTTTCTTGTTTTCCGTGTTCACGTTTATTTAATAAATTATAATGATGAGCACGCAACCCGCTGCGCCTTGGTCCTCTCTCTCCTACGACAGCCATTACAATTGGACTTAAGTTTCTAACTTGAATTATTCATTATACATGTTACATAATCTAATAGTTACGTTTGTCTAATTATTCATAATACATGTTACATAATCTAATAATTACGTTTCAGGGTGGAATTCTTTAGTCATTACCTTAAACATATAAATTCCCTTATCAGTGCCCCCCACCAACCCCATCCACTTGATGACTAACGGAAAAAAAATATATATATAAAAACATTGAAATAAGTAAATAGGAAAACAAACCCAGTATAATTCAAAAATGGAATAAATGTAACTCTCTGGTGAACATCCTAACAAGCCAGAACATCGAAAAATGACTGCCAAACGCATGGTAATTAATAACCGTCCTGCAGTGTTCGCTCGGCTATACAACCTGCGCTCCCGTGCCAGCTGCCACTAAGCGCCAAGGCGGACCAACCAGTCAAATAGTAAAGAATAATACACGTGGTCCTTTGGGAATAGTGATCTTCAGTACAGCTGGGTAAAGAATGCTGAACTTGGTGCCCAGACAGCAGTGTAGGAGCCCCCTCACCTCGTTGAAGGCTGACCTCTTCTTCATGACTGCCACCGTGTAGTCCGGGTAAATGTGAATATTCTGGCCGTCGTAGGTGATGGGAGTCACTCGGAAGACATTCTCCTTCTGAAGGTAGTGGAATTTAACTACGCTGGGTCTGGGCAGCTCCCCATTCTTCAGTGCAGACTCGAAGGCTTCTGTGCGCACGGTCAAGAGTGGGGCGTAATCAAGGTCGGGAATTTCCAATTGCAATTTAGCTATGGAGAGGGTAGGCCGCAATCCACCTACGGACTCAAGTTCCTCTCTCACGCCAAAAATGTGACCGTTCCCCAGGCGCTGTCTATTCTCGAGGTCTTCGACCTTGGAAGTTAGTTTGACGACATCTGATGAAAGCCGGGTGACTTGCTCTTCCAGTGTCACCACTTTGTCGGAGTAAGTATTTGCACCGCCTTCCAAGCTATTCAGACGAGTGTCACGTTTCGCCAAGTCGTCTTTAACGGAGTCGATCTTTGTGTTGACCTCGGTGGCGAGAATGGCTATTTGTGCGGATAGGTCAGTGGATAGTGACTCCACCTTAGCCAGCACAGTCTGTTCAACTTAATGATCACCGCCATTACCATGGCTAGGTCTGGGTCTGGGTCTGGGTCTGGGTCTGGGTCTCCCCCCCCCATCCCATGTCCGGTGAGCCCGAGGCTTTAGTAGAGGCCTGCTCTTTTGTGACTCGTGGCCGTGGTTGTTTTGATATTTCACAATCAAAAGGCCAAAAATGTTACAAAATTAACATGGTAGGGGAGATGTTGGTGAAGTATTCATAGTAAATTGTTAGCCCTGGACAGGAGCACCGAGAAAATGCATCTTCACATTTTGCTGCTCACCATTTATTCTTTTTGAGTTCATATTTTTATATAAAATCCATGAAATATAAACAGGTTAACATTTTTAAATGTAATTGTTGTGGGGAAAAACATAAAGTTGGTTTAAGATCTCTAGATCATTTAATTGAGACAAAAAAAAGTTTTTCTGTAAACACCAGGTTTTGCTGATTGCACTTTTAAGACAGCCCCTTTAAGACAGTCCCCCATGCATAATATTCTCCCATTGAAACCAATTTGAAGTCACTTTTTGAAAACGGAACAGAGAAGAAAAAAAAGGCTGTACCTTGCTCTCTAGCGTCATCTGATTCTAGATATATCACCCTAATCATCCTAGGACCTTCTGTCGAAGAGGTATTTATTAACAAACTCCAAATATCAAACCAATATCCAAACTGAAAACAAATGTACTGTGGTATGTTGGACTAGAACACCAAGTAATGAAGATTGCTTCCTCCCCCTCCCCTGGTTTATCTGAATTTGCAGAAGTGATAAGACTTCATGGAAGCAATGTTTATGCTTCTAAACCTGCATTGCTTGCTGTTTGGGGTTTTAGGCTGGGTTTCTGTACAGCACTTTATGACATCAGCTGATGTAAGAAGGGCTTTATAAATACTTTTGATTTGATTTGATGGAAGCAGGGATGGACGATATAGAATTTTCTGTCAATAAATCCTAACGAAATGTACTGTCAGCAAATATGCAACAGAATGAGTTGGACCTCCCAACGATTGCTTAAGGCAGCCAGTCAAGTCTCTTCACAGCTGCTTTGAAGAGACTACAGACAGTCTAGCTCAGAGTTTCTCAACCTCTGCTCCGTGGACCAGCACTGGTTCCTGGTATGATGTTGGGATTGTCCAGCAAGGCCAGATTCTTATAGTGGTACTGATGCCCCCAATGGCACGTGCTAATTATTAGAGAGCTAAGGTAATGATTAAACTAACAGGCTGCCTCTGATATCTCAAGCGGTAAAAATAACTGGCAATTGTCCACGGTATCACCCAAAGTTACGTCAGTGAGGTAGGTATCAGGAAGAAGCTTCCATAGAAGCGTCAGGTTATTATACCCTAGAACTTGATCATTCTTTTATAACTTTGCCATATATGTAGCAGTCCAAGTCCAATCACGAACCTCATACAGTACAGGGTGTTTTGATATTGTGCAATTAAGGTTTTCAAGAGTAAAATAAAATGAAAGTTAATGAATTAACATTTAAATAAAAAAATGTATCTTCACACAAGTCTT
This sequence comes from Salmo salar, assembly GCF_965601325.2. Lineage (NCBI taxonomy): Eukaryota > Metazoa > Chordata > Actinopteri > Salmoniformes > Salmonidae > Salmo > Salmo salar. The sequence goes on from NC_138299.1 coordinate 86,461,846, forward strand.
GGATATGAACACATTACTGTTGAAAAGTAAAACGATGTGTTTCTGCCCCCTCCCTGGTTAATAAGAATCTGCAGAAGTGATAAGACTTCACGGAAGCAGGGATGGACTATATATAATTTTCTGTTAATGAATCAGAACGAAATGTACTGTCAGCAAATATGTAACGGAATGAGTTGAACCTCACGAAGATTGCTTAAGGCAGCCAGTCAAGTCTCTTCACAGCTGCTTTGAAGAGACTACAGACAGTCTAGCTCAGAGTTTCTCAACCTCTGCTCCGTGGACCAGCACTGGTTCCTGGTATGATGTTGGGATTGTCCAGCAAGGCCAGATTCTTATAGTGGTACTGATGCCCCCAATGGCACGTGCTAATTATTAGAGAGCTAAGGTAATGATTAAACTAACAGGCTGCCTCTGATATCTCAAGCGGTAAAAATAACTGGCAATTGTCCACGGTGTCACCCAAAGTTACGTCAGTGAGGTAGGTATCAGGAAGAAGCTTCCATAGAAGCGTCAGGTTATTATACCCTAGAACTTGATCATTCTTTTATAACTTTGCCATATATGTAGCAGTCCAAGTCCAATCACGAACCTCATACAGTACAGGGTGTTTTGATATTGTGCAATTAAGGTTTTCAAGAGTAAAATAAAATGAAAGTTAATGAATTAACATTTAAATAAAAAAATGTATCTTCACACAAGTCTTGGATATGAACACATTACTGTTGAAAAGTAAAACGATGTGTTTCTGCCCCCTCCCTGGTTAATGATAATCTGCAGAAGTGATAAGACTTCACGGAAGCTGGGATGGACTATATATAATTTTCTGTTAATGAATCAGAACGAAATGTACTGTCAGCAAATATGTAACGGAATGAGTTGAACCTCACGAAGATTGCTTAAGGCAGCCAGTCTGGGTGATTTCCTCTTCCAGTGTCACCACTTTGTCGGAGTAAGTATTTGCACCGCCTTCCAAGCTATTCAGACGGGTGTCATGTTTCGCCAAGTCGTCTTTAACGGAGTCGATCTTTGTGTTGACCTCGGTGGCAAGAATGGCTATTTGTGCGGATAGGTCAGTGGATAGTGACTCCACCTTAGCCAGCACAGTCTGTTCGGACTTAATGATCGCCGCCATGACCTTGCCTAGGTCGGGGGGGATCAGAGGCAGTGTCCGGTGAGCCCGAGGCTTTAGTAGAGTCCTGCTCTTTTGTGACTCACATATTGCCTCAACTAACCGGTGCCCCCGCACATTGACTCTGTAAAGGTACCCACCTGTATATAGTCTCGCTATTGTTATTTTACTGCTGCAATTTAATTACCTGTTACTTTTATTACTTATCCCTATTTTTTTTCAACTGCGTTGTTGGTTAGGGGCTCGTAAGTAAGCTTTTCACTGTAAGGGCTACACCTGTTGTATGTGACTAATACAATTTGATTGAATATTCACTAGAACTGGGTAATGATTTTATATGACCCTGGGTAGCCTATATAACAACTTCCTCTCAATAGATATGCAGCAGCCTTTGTAGTACTCATCGAACAGTGAATAGATTTGGGATTTACATTTCTTTACAGACCATCTCTATATTTATGGGTTTGATGACAGCACAACATGCAACATTAGGATTTGTGTAGGCTACTGCTTTCATTCACATGTAAGTATTGCACTTTACCCTATGTTGTGCTCAATTTTCAACCCTCTGCCTATCAGAAAAATAGCATTATTATGATGTTGAAAAGCACTTTTAATAAAGTTGGATTTGATTAGTTGGTCAGGCATATCACAGTAAATGTAGTATATTTTAGGACATTTTCAAACCAAAAGGATTAGGTCTATTGCTGTAGGTGTGCATATTTTAGCGTCTTTCTCATTGTGATTATGGTTGTGGGCTACAGGTGTCTGTGATAGATGGACGTACACATGGAGAAGCAGACTGTGGACTTTGCCAGGGATGCTTTTCTCACAGGGAGGTCCCAACCCCTGAAGTTCAGAGTTCAACAGTTAAAGTCCCTTCAGAGGCTGATCACAGAAAGACAAGGAGAGATTGCCATAGCGCTCAAGCAGGACCTCAACAGGGTGAGAGTTTGGAAGTCATTGAAAAAAATATTTGATAAATAGACATACACTGAGTGTACAAAATAATAAGAACACCTTCCTAATATTGAGTTGCAAGGTGTCGAAAGCGTTCCACAGGGATGCTGGCCCATGTTGACTCCAATGCTTCCTACAGTTGTGCCAAGTTCGCTCAATGTCCTTTGGGTGGTGGGCCATTCTTGATACACACGGGAAACTGTTGAGTGTGAAAAACCCAGCAGCGTTGCAGTTCTTGACCAAACCGTTGCGCCTGGCACCTACTACCATAACCCGTTCAATTGCACTTAATTATTTTGTTTTTCCCATTCACCCTCGGAATGGCACACATATACAACCCATGTCTCAATTGTCTCAAGGCTTAAAAATCCTTCTTTAACCTGTCTCCATTTCCTATACACTGATTGAAGTGAATTGACATCAATAAGGGATCATAGCTTTCACCTGGATTCACCTGGTCAGTCTATGTCATGGAAAGAGCAGGTATTCGAAATGTTTTGTACACTCAAATGTATCAACAAAGGGCATATAGATATACACCAAGCTTTTTAGACGTAATAAAGCCTTCGTAAATCGTTATGCATTTATAAGACCTATATAGATGCTTCACAAATCATAAAAGTAACAAAATGAATGTCTGAGTTTTCATAACTTTGAGGGAAAAAAGAGGGAGATACCCCTTACCATATTAGCAAAGTCCAACCACCGACTTAATTTTAATGACTAATCCAGGCACAGAGTGTGTTGATAAGTGAATAATAACGATCCATATAGCCTCGATACAGACAGACATCACTGCCCTGTCGTTTTACAGAGCCAGTATGACACAGCCCTCTCTGAGCTGATTGGTCTGGAGAATGAGATCAGCCTGGCGGTGGGGAAGCTGTCTCAGTGGGCTGCCCCTCGCCATGTGGAGAAGAACATCATGACCTTAACAGACCAGGTGTACATCCTGCCTGAACCCCTGGGAGTGGTGCTCATCATCGGGGCATGGAACTACCCCTGGGCCCTCACTCTGCAGCCCCTGATCGGGGCCATCGCAGCTGGTATATACCCCAGGCCCTAGTTGAATTAAATTCCTTAAAATGTTCCCACTACAAGCGGAGCAGAGGGGTTTACTACAAAGCAGGATCAATGAGTTAGCCACCTAACGTTGATAAACAACCAGTAATAACCACTTATTTGCTGGCTCATTAATGAAGTTAAACTTAGAGATGTGTTTTTGGTTGTTGAGTCAACTAGACCATGTCCAATTCAAGCTTATCTTTAAAAATACAAGGTTATATACCAATATTTAGTCAAGTTACCTGGCTAACTCATTGATCCTGTAATGGATGCATATTTCATTTTCTAACTTTCTCTCAGCAACCCTCTCACACGCTGTTCATGCTTCCTCTACAGGGAATGCAGCAGTGGTGAAACCCTCTGAGTTGAGTGAGCACTCAGCCAGTCTCCTCAAAGCACTGCTCCCTCAATATCTGGACAAGGTCTTACATTTTGCTAACCTTGTATCAGTAATAACAAAAAAATCTAAATTTGTGGTTTTGGGGTAAACTATCACTTTAATGTTGGGTTATTTTCCCTGTCAGGAGTTATATCCTGTGGTGACAGGTGGAGTTTCAGAGACCCAGGAGTTGCTGAGGCAGCGATTCGACCACATCTTCTACACTGGGAACAGCACAGTGGGGAAAGTGGTGATGGAGGCCGCGGCCAAACACCTGACCCCTGTCACCCTGGAGCTAGGGGGCAAGAGCCCCTGTTACATTGACAAGGACTGTGACCTCATCGTGGCCTGCCGGTAACAGCTATTTGCTAGTTCACACCGTTGCTCAGCAACCCATTTTATCCATAGTCACATGGCTCATATAGACATGTCTTGCTACGTCATTTGTTTGTTTTTATAGCCGAATCACATGGGGAAAGTTTTTCAACGTTGGGCAGACGTGCATCGCCCCTGACTACATCCTGTGTGAGCCCAGCATTCAGAACAAAGTGGTGGAGGGCATCCGGAATACACTACAGGTCTGTTCCAGATCTGTCTTCACCCAGCAGAGTAGTCTTTTACCATGGACAATATATCAGGGTTCTATATCTGTCTATTACACTGTATGGTTTTAGACAGCATCTTCTTTTTAGACAGCATCTAATCCTCATTTTAGACAGCATCTAATCCTCATTTTAGACAGCACTTAATCCATGTTTTAGAAAGCATTTAATCCTTGTCTTTTGACAATTCCAGGAGTTCTACGGCCCGGACCCCAAATCTTCCCCAGACTACGGTCGCATCATCAACCTGCGCCACTTTAGTCGAGTGATGGGTCTGCTGGAGGGGTGCAGTGTGGCACTAGGGGGAGAGAGCGACCCATCGCAGTGTTATATTGGTAGGGAGAATCCTTATGGGGGAGATGGTTGGCTGGACTCATGCCAAGCTTCTTTATTTGTGCAATGGGTATACAAATCCATATTGAATCAATTCTGGGATGAACTTTTGTCAGTGCTGTGATGTGCCGATGTAACTGACTGTACCGTCCCTGTGACCTTCCTGTGTGTCTGTCAATAACAATGACCTTTTCCCCATCTGCTCCTCCAGCTCCCACAGTGGTAACGGATGTGTCTCCTCACACCAGACTTATGCAGGACGAGATCTTCGGACCTCTGTTGCCGATAGTGACTGTTGGTGATGTGGGTGATGCAATTCGCTTCATCAATGGGAAAGAGAAGCCCTTAGCGCTGTATGTTTTTTCCTCTGACAAGAAGGTAAGCTACTACCGTTGAAACAATAGGACTCCATATTAGGAGAGTGTGGAGGATCACACAGACTATATTATTCTTGTTTGTATTTTTGCCAATGAGGTGATAAAGCGAATGATTGCTGAGACCAGCAGCGGCGGGGTGGTAGTCAATGATGTCATAATGCACTACGTGCTCAACTCCCTTCCTTTTGGCGGCGTAGGTAAGACCGATAACCAACTCAAGTATTTTAATAGTTTTGGCCAGCACATTAGTGAATTTTCCTTGTCTAATATCCTATCTTATAATGACCTCACTTGCTGCTCTCTGAACCCCTACAGGTCAAAGTGGAATGGGCAGGTACCACGGGAAACACACCTTCGACCAGCTCAGCCACCACCGTGCGTGCCTGATCAAGTCCTTGGGCATGGAATGCATTAACATGGCCAGGTACCCACCCCAGGACCGCTCACGGGCACGCAGGGCCAGACAAGCCATGAGGAGCTCCCTGTGTGACCAATCCAAATCCACCTTCGTGTGGGCAGTCTTGGCCACCATCTTAGCCTGTGGTCTCCTTGTCGCCCTGATTGTAATTCTAGTCATGGGTGCCAGGTAGTCCAAGTTCTCACTACTTCAGCTTATCAACTGTAAATGTTTTTTTTTGCATCAAATGCACTTCTTGATGTTGCTATATTGTAATGTATCATCATCATCAATGTATTATGTCGATAATTCTGTAATCTTACTATGAGAGGGTTTACCATCTATAGATCAACCATGATCATCTATTGTATGACCAGATGTTTCCTTTTCTGAGGTTAAAAAGTAAACAAAACAAACCCCTCAGGAGCCAGAGATGAAAAACAAATCTTTACTTTCCATTACTTCATCAGCACGGATTTACAAAAATATGTTCAAGTATATGCACATGCCATGGATACACACAATATTTGAAATTTTGTTTTGAAAAGAAACAAAAATACTTTTCAGTAACGTTATTGCTTTGTACCTTTTGTAGCTAATGATAACATAAATAACTTCCATAATAGTCTATTGACATGGCTTTGATTTGTTCAGATGAAGTCCTAGGAAATGTAACATCCAAATGTTCCTAGTAACTTCATAACCTAGTAAACTAACCATCCATCATTTTGCTGTCTGGCCCTAGCGCATTGACACATTTATTAATTCAACGAGCAAAATGGCTTCCAGATGAGCAGCCGTGTAGGACAGCCTTTAGGCCAAAAGGCTGTTAATTTCCAGTGTCTGGTCTGGAGGAGGAATGAGTTTCTAGATAGAATACCTGAGGGTTAGGGCTCTGACCTTGTCAGGCACTGCAGCCCAGGGAGCTTCCAGCGGTTTCCATTGTGTATGCGCAGGTCCAGCCACTCTTGCTGTGCCACGACCAGGTAGGACTCCTGCGGGGTGGAGGCCAGCAGATCAGGGCTCATAGAGCCCTCTGCCTGGGCCAGGGCCTGTTGACACGCAGACTGGAGGTCCATGCTTTCAAAGTTATTCAGACTGCTAGACGATTGGTCCACCATATTGGCACTACTTGGACCTGACGGGTAGGAATCACATGATTGTCAACAGGAGAAACAGGCCAAATACAATGCTGTAAAGTGTTGTGGTACGTCTGACTTGCCTGTGTGGCTTACTTTTATAATTCCACTATGATGGGATTGAACTAAACATCATGTTATCAATGATGAAGGCACCCCCCCTGGTGGACACTTACAGCAGCGTCTGAAGGGCTCCCAGCCCCGCGAAGGCATGTAGGGCTTGGCCATGGGCTGCTGCAGCAGGCACACGATGGCGTTGTCCACCTGGTGGAAGACCCGGAGGGAGAGCAGCCTCTGGTGGATCTCCTCTGACAGGCTGTATTCCTCTGAGCGTATCAGGTTCCGGATCAGGTCAAAGTCTTGCTTCAGCTGTAGAGCCCCCTGGATACTGCAGAGAGAGAGAGAGAGAGACAGAGAGAGAGAGGAACAGAATGGTTGGTGAGTGGGTGTGTCTATCACTCCCCTTACTAGTGCCATGTTAGGAGAACAGTAATGATAATCAGTATAATCACAGAAATAGAATCACTAGTATGGGCTTCCCAAGTCAGAGATTCTATGCCCATTCTAGTAATTGTATTTCTATGGTATTCAGCACGGTTGTATTTGCTAATCTAAAATCAGAGAATACTGTACACATACCTGAACTTGATCTTCTGCTTGAGGATGTGCTCCATCCAGGCCTCCATGAAGGCCGTCATGGCCTCTGTCAGGGCGGGGATCCGAGCCTCCTCAGGCAGGGGCTGCACCCCCTCCAGTACCTGTCCTATTACACTCTGAGCTGCAGTAGCAGCGTAATCACTAGGGCTGCTGGGGAACTCTGCAGATACAATAAGATGAAGGAAAAAAAACAAGTATCAATTACATTGGCGCCATACACAAAGTACAACAGAACAAAAACTCAAATAGTGGACATGTTTCTCATGTTTAGAATATAGGATATTTCAGTTCCATCAGTCTGTAATTTACCTGTTTTATAGTTCACTCTCCAGTGCTTTGCTGAGGGCATGGTCTGCAAAAAGATCTCCTCAGACATCCTCTTACAGTCCATGGAGAAGATTCTGAGCACCAGTTCAGAGAATACCTTCAACAATGCAGACATAATAGAACTGAGTTTATTTGAGTAATAAACTCTAATCGGTTATAAGAGAAGACAAGTGGAACATTGGTCTAGAAATTAACAGGAGATCAACCATTATGTTGTCCCTCACCTGTAGATCTGTGACTCCCTGAGTAAGCTGTGCAGCCAGCAGCTTGAGGAGATAATGATTTTCATTCACACTCAGGGCCTCCACATGCTGCAGTAGCCTCACCACTGATGCTCTCAGCACCTTAAAGCACAGAACACACTTATGTAGGTGCATCCCTCAATGTCAACATAGGATTTCTCACTAAAGACAAGATGGAGACCACCTGAAGCAAGGCCAACATATATTCAATAGGGAAATAGAAGAAGTGTGTCCCAGATGTCACCCTATTCCCTATATAGTGCACTGCTTTAGACCAGAGCTCTAGTTCAAAGTAGTGCACTATGTAGGAAGCCATTTGGGAAGCATGTCAGAGTGAATCCTCACCTTGAGGTCTCCTAGGGTGACGAGCAGGAACTTGTTGAGGGACCAGGAGGAAAGGAACTGGTAGGCCTTTCTCATGACCCAGAAGGTAGAGGATCGGACGGATGCCACCGCTCTGCTCAGCGATCCTATGTGAAGGGACCTCATAGTCCGAGCATTACTGTCACCTGATGAATTATGAAAAGCAAGATGACTACCGTGTGGCCTGGTAGAATGTTTAAGAGGTAGAGAAGGAGAATGACCTAGGGATATTTGGAGGTGATTTCCAGATTAATAAGCATTTAAATCATATGGATATAGGGGTTACCTTGGACCAGGTGGGCTGATATAGGGGTTACCTTGGACCAGGTGGGCTGATATAGGGGTTACCTTGGACCAGGTGGGATGATATAAGGGTTACCTTGGACCAGGTGGGCTGAAGTTTGAAGACACTGCAGCACTGTGAGGAGTGGAGGGGACAGCTGCAGGAGTCTCTCCATTGTACATGTCATCACCATGCAGTTCTCACGCTCAACTCCTGGAAGACATTTATCTTTCAGTCCTGAGCCCAGTGATGCACACATCACTGCAAGAGAGAAAAAAAACACACACAAAGATTAGAGGCAATACCTTAACAGAAACCAAAAACATTGTGTTGTTATATTACTATAACTACATGATGCAGATGGGTGTCAAATTACACTGGATTAAGGATGTTTTAAACACAGAAACTGACCCTCATCCCAGTGCCTAAAAGCAGTGTTGGACAGGAGCTGTAAGCTGAAGTCATCAACCACTCCTCTACACTCCTCAGGGACGAGCTCTGCAAGGCATTCAACTATTATTTATTGAAAGTGTGACAGTCACACATCAACTGATTAAAAACAGGCAGCATTTGTTACCTCCTCTACAGCCATGGTTGAGCCACATCACAAGCTGGAAAACCATCTGGTCGTTCCACTGGTTAACACTGCCCAAAGGGTCTCTCTTTGGTGGCTGGTGGAAGCGCTGGATGACGGCTTTGCCAAACTCCCTCCACAGCATTGTCCTGTAATGACCAAAGAGCTCCACACAGGCCCCAGACTGGACTGACTTGGGTCTCTTTATCTCTTGCCTGGCCTCATCTGTGGGTGAGGACTCTCCCTCACAGCACCTGGGAGAATGTTCTGGGTTGTTGGTCCACTCCGGCCTGGGTCTGTTGGGGATGTGTGGAACCAGCAGGTCTGTGGAGGACACCAGGGCCTGGAAGAGAATCTCTAGAGACTTTCGGTCCTGACGGATGAAGGCTGTAAAGGGGAGATCAGAGGACCAGGGACAGGGCTTTCCCAACCTGGATTCATCTGAAGAGGGCCCAGGGAGGTTATCCAGTGTGAGCCCATCAGGACTGGGCTCTGATGGGTGTAGAGGGGAAAGCAGTGGGAATAACAGTTCTAATTTCTCCCACGTAGGGGCTGGGGCTCCAGTGTGCAGGGCCTGGGAGTGGAGGAAGCTCTGTTGGGAAGCCCATTGGTACAGCTGCTCTGCCGCGATCTGCCCCCTATGCTCTGCCAGTATCCTCATCAGTTCAACCACTGGGAACGGTGCAGGAAAGCTACCCCTCCGGGTGGGCTGCCTACTAGACAGCCCAGGCCAGTCAGACAGCTGTAGGGTCTGAGTCCTCCACCGCGAGCCTCTATGCTGGACTCTCTGCTCCTCCAGTACCTGGTTAAAGACCTCTGCCCCAGCCAGCAGGTCCTCTAAGGCGTCTCTAGGCACCCTGGCCAGCTGAGCTGAGGCCACAGCGGAGAGGGCTGTATAGATACAACGTTCCATCAGAACCAGGGCCTGCAGTCCCAGCACTCTCAGTGTCTGCCGCATGACAGCAAGGGTCTCTGTCCTCTGGAACAGAACAGTTCTCAGCCAGACGTCAGACTGGGCTTTGGCACATAGAGCATCCCAATGGCTCACGTGGATACGTAGTTCCTGGCACAGGGCTCCCATCCCAAAGCTCCAGGCAGAGTTTGGTCGCTCCAGGACTCGACTCCTGTCCATCAACAAACCTAGCTCCCGCTCCAGCAGGCTCGTCAGTTTGTCAACGTACACAGTGGTGATTCTGGTGCGCCGAGCATACTCATGGAGGAAAAGGAGCTGAGCCCGCTGTTCCAGTAGGTACTGCAGCTGCCCATAGTGCTGGCTGAGGGTAGCGGCTGGAGGGTGGTGGTAGAAACTGCCCTCTGTAGCGAGGCACCTGACGCAACTCTGCAGCTGGCCTGTCCGTGGCCCCCGCAACACTTGGCACTGTGGACTGAGACCCAGCATGCCCTGGTCTAGCCGCTGCAGCCTGCTAGACGACTGAGAGGTGAGGTTCTGGCACGCTACAAAGTTATCCCGGTTCTCAAATTCCCACATATCATCACTTTTCTGCCTCAGTAGCCACCTCAGGCTGGGGTTGAAGCGAGTCCTCAGCAGGGCCTCCGCCTTCTGCAGAGACTTGGTGAAGGGGCAACTCTGGGACCAAGAAGCTGAAGATGACAGGAGTATAGTGCTACTGTAATGCCACACAAACAGCATGGTCCTCTTATCAATTTGTTTCTAATTACATAGCTCAGGTGTTAACTATCAAAACAGTAACAAAGAAGGCGTTGCCCATACCATCAAGCTTGTCCTTTGAAAGAAAGTCATCATCTGACAAAGTATTTAGTCTCTTCTGAAATAAGATGGTTCAGAGAATGGTCAATAATAAAATCATAACTTACTTTTTTTTTAAAAAAAATTTACATCGACTTACCACAAAATATTTCATTGAGAATGTTAGTCACTTACCTGTTCATCTTCAGAAGAAAAGGGTTCTGGGTTCTCATTCACAGGGGATGTCTCTGTTTTATCTGGATGGAGACAAAGAGTAGTATCAAACCACGCAACAGTGTTTCTATTCTGAAACAGAACACGAAGTAACAATAAACTACTTATTCACAATGTCAGTGTAGACGTTAGGGAACAGAGAAGGTTACCTCCTGCCTTGTCCAAACCTCCCTGCCCCTCTACTTCCAGAGCGGTCCCATTCTGGGTCTCCTGGTGGGTACATAAAATCTGAGCCATATCAAACAGGACGCAGCATTCAGAGGTCTTCCCCAAAATGGCTCACATTGCTGTTGGAAACAAAGTTATTAAATGCCCTTATAGTCAGAATAAATGAACACATTTCCAGGAAACAGCACTTTAACGTTACTCAAGGTAACATGATCACCCTCTTTAGATTTCATATTCAGGTCACGTCTAGCTCTTAAACTTTAGGGATGAGGTCAAGCTCGCCTGCTGATGTTTTCTGATAGTATTCCTTTACAAGCTGTCGCCACCAAATATACACCAAATACTCCATATGTGCGGTCGCTGATAGTGGACTATCGTATAGCAAAGCAAAAATAGCCACCGTTCACATAACTAGTACAGGTGTCTATTTGAAAACGATTTCACAGTTGCTTGTCATTGCCAAACTCTAGTGAGATTCATAGCAACTCTATCCCACAGTGACACACACCCTAACATGGTAGCTGACGCGTTGGCCATCTGAAAAGTATAGGCGATTTACTGCCATAATAAAACGGCAATAACACAATACCTGTGAAATCAGTATCCGACGTAAAGGCCCAGTAAGAGAACCCCATTTAGCTGGCTCGTAAATCTGCTTCCTCTTCTTGACACCTAGCGTCGGCAAGTTAATGTATCAACATTACTTTTTACTCCAAGTTGCTTGCCACGACTCGAGCTAGAAAGCTAATATTTTCTAGTTAACAAGCTATGGCAAAACAGGAAATTAGCATCCATTGTTGCTAGCTACCGTTAAAGGTAATACATCACATTTGTACTTGAATACTTCCGTGTTTCACATCAACACTTGCTGTGAGGATTACAGCAGTCAACTGTTAGTAATTTAGCCAATCCTATTTTGAGTTTTAATCCTAGTGCTCACGAAAGTAGCGGGCTTGGTCCACGAATAGCATTGCTAGCTCAAAGCTAGGTAACCGTCATGAGATACAAACAGCCAATGAAAAGAGAGCGTCCCTTGTTGTTATGCCTAATACGGGGCGGAGCTATGGCGCTCGTCCAGATATATCTATTGCTCATCCATGCTTCCGACCTACACAATTTATCAATCACAGCTACCGATTATAAACGAAATGTTCTCTTAAGTAGTAAGCATTAATGTACTATGAAAAACATATACATTTCTCAGCTACAGCCAGGCAGAACGCTAAGAATGCATATACAGAAAACTGATCATAGACTAAAATAACCTTGAAGCATAACTTCTCATTTGTTTAATTTTTAAAAACTGCCTATACAAATCCCAATGTCAACATAACCCTTCAAAATACAGTACAACATTGTATTTCAAAACAGTTTACACAGGCAGCCCAATTTTGATATTTTTTTCTAATTGGTCATTTTACCAACCACATCAGACCTTTTTCAGAGCTGATCTGATAGAGAAGAAAACAAGATCTGATTTGGACTGCCTGTCTAAACGCAGTCAAATTTACACACTCCCAACTGCTCACAATAAATTTGTTTTCTTAACATATAAAGGCATTAACAATTATGAAATGCAAGCATTCACAGCACAACGTAAGAAAATTGTAACTATATACAATTCAGGTCACTGACTTGAACTTAATCTATCATGAATTTATCCTGGAATTTTAATTAAGCATTCAATCATTTTTTTCCCTTCTGGGGTGATAACCATGGATTGTCTTTCAATACACAACAGTTAGGCCATGTCAAGATCAACTGATGCATCTATTTTCATCATCTTGCTGGGAGTTCCTTGGCAGGATTCCTACAACATAAAAAAAAAAAAAAATGAAGATTAGTTTTATACTGACAAAATGCAGCACAAAGTCACTCCAATTGTGTTTGGTAAGAGTCCAACAGAGCTTCACAAAATTGCTTTTGAACATGGACCAATAGTTGTCTTCAAACATGCCAAGACTGGTTAAAGAACAAACCGGTTGAGACGAAGAGGCCTTGCTGACTTTAAGAGGCTGTGCGCTTGAGTCTGAATCCAGCTCAGGGAAGTCCAGCTCAATATCCATGACATCGTCCAAGTCAACCTCCTCTCTAAATGATAGATGAAACAAACTTGGTTTGAGTAAGCCACCAGGATATACCCAGAGACTAGCTAGATAAAAAAAAATCCGACAGGATGGCTTTAACACATTTCCAAAATCCAATTTTAGGAAAACAACTTGTGCTTACAATTGAAGGACTATAGCAAAGGGAGTATAAAGTTCAATATATAAAGTTCAAGTTCAATATATTTTTTTTACTCGATCGTTTTAAATGGCAGGATATTTGAGGGGCTTACATGGCCTGCAGCTCACTGCCTTCCAGGGCTGGGGGATCCCACGCGTGAATCTTCACCTTCCACAGCTTAATCTGCTGGTCCCATGAGCGCCGGCTGTACTTCTTAAACTTGTTGGGAGTCTTAGGATGAACTCCCGGCTGCCTCAAGTGCCTGGCAAAACAATGGAAACAAATGGGGTAATATTAGCTTTGATCTATTAGGGTGGTAGCTGAATGAAAACCAACACTATTTTACTCACTTGGGTACTTCCTTGATATATCTGTCGTAGGCGAGTGTGTTCTTCCCGTAGGTGATCTGTTTCTGCCTCCTCATCAGGACTTCCTCGTCCTCCTCCATGACCTCACCAGGGACAGGAGAGTCTCTGGACTCTGAGCTGAAGAAACAGGAAACAGCTTAATGAATGAAATGCAATGAATGGATGTAGTCTGAGTGCCAGTCTGTCTGTGCTATCATGCCAACTCCTTGTCATGCACATTGTTTGTTTGGCTTGACAATGAGCGAGCAATGGAGTTGGCAAGACCACAAAAATCTGGGACTAGGCTCTCATGCAAAACACAGTATGAGACATCAATTTTGAAATATACCTTCCAGAAGAGTTCTTTCGTTCCCTTGGACCAAAATCTGATGTTAGTATCCTCCGCCTGTAACTAAAAGAAACAATACCATATGCAATTGAAAGCTTTTACAAGCACATTTAACTAAAAGGGGAAACTGCAGTGACTGCTGACCGTTGCATATCACGACGGACACTTGAGCGCCTTTCGTCAGTCTCCACTTCACTCCCCCAATCCGCGCATCTGGGAACTGGACCTTCACTTTCAGGAGTGGTAAAACTGAAAGAGGAATGAAATGTACAGTTATTATGAGCCTCCTCTCCAGAAGATGTCTCAAAACACCTTAAATTGGAGATGGCTGATGGTGTGAAAAAGACATTAAACACCACCTATTTTAATACATTTTCATTGCTTGTTTTTACCAGCATTATTCAGGGTGACATACATGTGGTATATCTGCATTTAGCAACCATCTGCCAACCTAGCTATTGTTCTCAAACGCTTCCCTCATTTACAGCTCAATTACATGTGTCACAGGACAGTCTACCTCATTTATGGCTGTCAAGGTCTGCATCCCAAATGGCGTGTCCCTATAAAGTGCACTATAAAGAAACAATAGGGCTCTGGTCAAAAGTAGTGCACTATGTAGGGAATTGGGTGCCATTTGGGACGCAAGAAAGGGCTCAACAGAAAATCAACCTAAAATATTCGTTTGATAACTCCCAAGTGAGCAGTCTGAATCTTATCTTACCTAACAGGTCTGTGGTTAGGGTTAATCTTCAGATCACTGGTACCGGTCGAGTCCAAGTCCCCATTTGATCTCATACTGCCATCAGCTCCCCGTTTCCTGCAGTTGGACCACCTTGAAGGGCCCCTATTCCTAGAAACAATGATATATGGATCAACAAGACTGAAAGATCATACCATTGTCAAGAACATCATTTTCCCGAAGAACTTAACACTATAACAGCATTAAAAATGCCTTGTTCCCTTTGTTTTAGTTGATTATTGTCAATCACTACAGACTCAGTGGAGACACTAGTAGGCACACTAGTTGACTATTTATGAGATATTTCAAGCACAGTACAATAGCTGCTTCGGCGCCATACAATGCATGAGCGCGAAATATGCTAGCCAACCAACGTTAATATAGTTAGCAAGCTAACGTTAGTAGCTAGTTAGCTGTTGCGTTCAAACCAGTTACATTAGCTAGCTACATTTTGAGGGAAATTAGTTATAAAGTTGGCTGGCTAGCTAACGTTAGTTGGATAAACAAATGGTTTACACTTTCTATTTAGCTACTGTAACTAGTTAAGGCAAGTTAGCAAGCTAACGTTAGCTGATTAGCTATCCAGCAGTAAACTTAGCTAGCTAACATCTGATCAAAATAAAGCAAACACTACGTTACTGTACGTAGCAAAACTAGTCAAACATGCATAAGCCAGCAACGCAATAAATGTTCACATACTTAACACGATAGGAAACATACGCTTTTCCAGCTAATGTATCTAGAAACAGTTAGCCAGCTAGCTAACCAGAGCAGCAACAATTCCTGATTTCGCGGGAGAAGACTGGCGCGAGAAAGCGAACTAGCAAAATATATTTTTAAATATATTTTTAAATTACACTTACAAATTCATGACAACTCACCTATTTTCATCTCCGTTATATTCAGCATCGGTGCGTCTGGATTTGTGGCGAAAAGACATTTTCTTCTATACTTACAGAGGAACGAAGGACTTGTAGCTACTTCCTTTAAGCAGAGATCTTTTGATTTTGATGTAAACGCGCCAAAGCTAAGGAATGGCGCTTCATTGACGTCAGTCAACAATTGGAGAATTCATTTCGCATGGCCCGGTGCCCATGGAGTGTAGAGATATCGCTTAAGGACCAATGGAATGGTCTAATTTCGCAACCTCTGCTGTTCCGGGGCACCGTGCCATGTGCAAACGAACATGCCCGTTATTCACGTTATTCTGTCACCTGACAGAAGGGGAGGGATTTGTCTCGCTTGTTTACAAAACCACAGATAGAACAAAGCTAGGAGATAGAACAGTGAGTGGTTTAGTTATAAATATAGCCATATATTTAGGGAGCTAGGCAAACTTTTAGAATTTTGAATATTGTTCTAATTTATACATTCTGTTACATCGCATTGTTTAAATATTCCCCATGTAATGGTAATGGGGAGCTAACATGGCTGCCATAGAATGTTGTAGTGTCATGTAACTGCGTCATAATGCTCATTCTAGACATTCAGTTTTATAGACAAATGTTTTCTTCCCCATGTACTGTTAATGTGGAGCTAACGCCACGCCCATGTGTTATTCGGAACTAGGAAACTCCGAAATGTCCAACTTTTTAACGGGTAGTAGTTATACACGTGCTGCGTTCAACAAATCAGCAAGTCGGAAATGTCGCGGCATAACATAGAATGTTGAAGTGTCGTTAATACGTCATAATGCAGAAACCGCATTGGCCCAACTGTCTATTGGTGCATTCATGACAACTGGGACCTCTGAAAAAAACGGGGTCAAATCATGTCAGTGATCTTCTGGTCAGAAAGTTAGAGGTCTACAGAAATGCCAGAGTTTTCGACATGAAACTCCCA
This sequence comes from Salmo salar, assembly GCF_965601325.2. Taxonomy (NCBI): domain Eukaryota; kingdom Metazoa; phylum Chordata; class Actinopteri; order Salmoniformes; family Salmonidae; genus Salmo; species Salmo salar. The sequence continues at coordinate 86,478,286 of NC_138299.1, forward strand.
CTTAATTGGGAATTAGATAGTTATGCATACATTTCAGAGTTTTCTAAATCCGAGTACCACGTGAATGCTGAATCGTCTTTGCATCTGTGACAGCATGGGAAGCGCCAATGAGTAGTAACATGTATTCTGTACGATTGGCTGATCCCTCCTGATGACCCGATTGGACATGACTCCAGCAGGGTCACCAGGAGAGATTAGCCAATGAAGTTGGATGTCTCGCCCTGTTGACTACATTAAAATGGTGGAAGACCCAATGGCGCTGCCCATGCTGATAACTGCACTTCGTCCGCAAGAGGGCTCTATCATTCTCTATGGTTAAAAATATTTTTCCCAGTATGAGCTCGTTTTTTTAAATCGAGCTCCCAGTTGTCTTGAACACACTGAAGACGGACATTTCCGAGTTCAAAATTGTTAGAAACGCGGCGCTAACACATGTTGTGCTTATAAATTTCGTTGACAAAAACCAAATGGTGCCGCGTTCAAATAAAACGGGGAACTCGGAAATCTGTCACTTCCAACTTCAGTGCGTTCAAGACAACTAGAAACTCTCGAAAAAAACGAGCACCAACTGAGAAAATCATTTTGAATGTTCATCCAAGTCGGAAACTCCGGCATCTTTCTAGTACTCCGACTTTCTGACTTGAATATCACTGACGTCGTGATTTGTCCCAAAGTTCCTAGTGAATGCGCCATTACGGTTGATTGCCACAAAGAGGCACCCAAGACCATCATGGTGGATCACTAGGCCTACTGATCAATGTAGTTCAGTAATTTCGTCATCCATTCTCGGTATTGTTAAAAACATGTTTTGTGGCAATTCTCACACAACAATTCTTAACCTTTTTGTTCCCAGGTCAGGTTAGTTCATTTTCTGTTGACAAATCCTCATCGAAATGTGGTATCACGCAGTGGACATTCAGCAACAAACAAAACAAATAGAGGGTAGCTATATTTTAATAAAGGTAACATAATTATTGTGAAATTAGATATGGCAATTTTATATACCATGTACCACATCAGATTTCCCCATTTCATCAACTGACTACTTCATTTAATATATTTTCATAGCCCTAATTGACAAAGTTCCATAATTGCATAACAGACCGATGAAAGACTGATAACACAAAGGTAAACAAAATGTTTCCATTACAGCACCCTTGAAAGAGACAGTAAAACAGAGTAAAGATATGTTGTGCCGTACTGTCCAGATCCGACTAAATTTTGCCCCATTTGACTCTCATCAGTACGATCAAGTGGAATATGTTGAAAACCACACAAGGCAACAAGGTAACTCAAGGGGCAGACAAACATTTAGGCATAAGTGACTCAGCGATATGACGTAGGTGCACAAAGTAAACGCCATAGTGGGATGATTTCCACAAAACTACGAGCATTGACTCGCGAGGCTAAACTTCTCAGCTGTTTTGGTCCCGTAGCTACCACTCTAACAGTGTGACCCGAACACGTGCACATGCACAGATACTGTGCGAGTCTTGCATCTCGCAATATCTTTGGTGCTGCTCATGGCAATGTCATTTTGCTGAGACTAAATTTAACCTCTACTTAGCAATCTACTCAGCTTCAAAGCTCAAAGTTCATGTTGTAGCCATATTGTGCTGGGGAAAATATTTGATCAAATCAAAATCATGAAGAGCAAAGTTGGAACAAAACTACAATATGCCAAGGTTTCCCATAGCAGAGTAATGGCACTAATGATGCAACAGAGACAAGGCACAATTAGAAAAGTAATCACAAGGGCAATTTGATGCACATCGCACCAGGCCACCAGCAGATTCCTATGCATATCTTTAGAATTGACTGAGAAGAAAACAGTATTGAGTGATCAGGGGACAATGCAGACATCCAGGATGCAGAACTTGGCCCTACAAGTGGGGCAAGGCACTCTGTTGCCCAACCAGGTCTCAGGTTTCTGCTGGTCCTGGCGGCTGGCAAACCATTTGCCCATACAGGTGAGACACCACATGGGTCTACAGTAGCACTGCTGGCACTCTCCTTCACCCTCCTCCTGGCATAGCCGTAACAGTTTGGTGTTGGCGGGGACCTGCATGCAACCAATGCAGGACTCCAGCTCCTAAGAACAGAGGCAGAGAAATATTGGGCATGATATTTCTAGTTTCTACTACACTGAGCAGAACACATTTTTTCATGACCATTTATCAAGCATGTTGGGAGAATTCATTTAAAGGTAGACTCAGCAAAATGATGTTGTCACGAGCAACACCGGAGATTGAGGTGAGCGCTTTGCGCTCACACAGTCAAAGGGGGATACCAAATCAGTTGTACAACAATGCCTTCAACTGAAATGTGTCTTCCACATTTAACCCAACCCCTCTGAATCAGAGAGGTGCAGAGGGCTGCCTTAATCGACATCCACGTCTTCGGCACCCAAGGAACAGTGGGATAACTGCCTTGCTCAGGAGCAGAACAACAGATATTTACCTTGTCAGCTCGGGGATAAGATCAACCAACCTTTCGGGAACTGGCCCAACGCTCTAACCACTAGGCTACCACACACAGTATGTGCACAGGTTCACTTCACGCTGTGTCGTTTAGTTTCTGCATCATATCGCTGAGTCTACCTTTAATGTTGAATACATTAAATGGTTCACCCATAGACAATATAACATGGGTGCACCTGTCCGCTTGTCAGCTGGTAGACTTGGTTCATTTCCACCTGGGATTTGAATGTTTCCAAGAAGAGGTCACTCATAGTCTGGTGAATGACCACGTTGGCAGCGTTCCTGATTGGTGCATGCAGCTTCTCTCGCAGTTCTGCATATTCTGTTGAATTGAGCCTACACAGGTGCATAATTCAGAACAGAGTATTTCACATACATAGTACAACAGCATTATGCATCAGAAAAAAAATATTTGCATTAAACAGGTGTTACGATGTGAAAGAAATATGGTAGTTCTATTTAAGGTTTTGAAAGGGGTTGGCGTTTACGGTTTACTTCTCAAATGAGCTGACAGGACAACAGCAAGCTTAGCCTATAACTTAACCTATAGCACGTGTTAGCTACTGTACCTTATGTCAAAGGGCTTGACGCTGGGGTTGATGCTAGCGACCCGGAGTGTCAGGATCTGAACAGGAGTAGCTGAGTCAGGGGAGAGCTGGTGTTGCCTTGAGTCTGTGACTGTCAAGTGAGTGTCTTGCTGCAGTGCAATATGTACATAATAGGTAGTGACCTTCATGATCCAGGTGTCAGTGATGAGAACCCTTGCACCAGGAGCACCCGTTGCAAACTTGTCAATGCGGCGAAATTCTGTGTTGACAGAGGAGGCAACTGCCCCCCAGCCGGACTGGGGCAATGCATGGGCTTTAAGGTTCTTTGATATTGGATGATTTCCCCATTTGTGCCGAGACCAGTAGATGACGAGCACCCAGCTAAAGAGCTGAAGAGCCAGTGACAATGTAAAGAAAGCCCTCCAGCCATCACTTATTAAGTGAACATAGGCCAGATACTTTTCTGGAGCAGCTATGCACATTCCCATGTAGTAACCTGTTGGATACGGAACAGAAAGTTTGCTCAAATGTCAATAGAATTGATGTTTGAATGATGTCGCTAGCTACTAGCTAGGCAGACTTATCACAGATAAAATTGAGACGAGCTAAACTATAGTAAAAAAACAACAATTAAATCAGTTAGTATGAATGATCACTTGACAGGACAGTGATTAATGTGGGTATTGCATGTCATTAGCTATTTTTCACTAGGCCCCTGACAGCTAGTTAGCTGCTAGCTAAGTGACTTACCAAGTGGCAAAGTTGAATGAACTAGTAAAGTGACGCTCGTTCTCCTCACATGATATTGAATGAAACCAATATCTTCACTTCCGAGCCATCCTGAAAACAGATTTTGCACGGTGAAACCAGCTGATCGAAATTCATTTGGTGTAAATACAAAGCAAAACGCTAATACTATGTAGGCTAAAGAAAACGTTACTTCTGGCCGATCCATGTTACCAATGTATTTATATCTAGTGAAGCTAACAGTCTAGCTAATTTTATTAACACATTAGGTAGCTAGAACTGAATAGGAAGAAACCAGACCAAAAAATGACAACATCCTGTGCCACGACTTTCGCTATCCCCTGAATTTTCAAAATAAAAGTCAGGTGCTGCAGTCCAAACAAGTTATTTCTACCCTTTCATTTAGGGGAATCCCCGTCGAAACCGGATGCAGTTTGATTTCCATCTTAAGTGAAGGTCCAATTCACTAACTTTGCCCCCACGGCCCTCGATTTAGCTCAAGGGAGCGAGTGACGAAGTTAGACCACTTGTGGTTGATATGACCCACAATTTAATGCAAACTGTAGTTGAGCGTCATACTTCGGTGGCCGCGAAGTGGCATTTAATCAACCTAGCTAGCTTTTAGGAATACTAAAATGTATTGGAATAAATGACCAAACTAAAAAACTAGCTAGCCTGCTATGGGTAACTGTAGCTAGCTGCCTGACACGGGTGCTAGCTACATTCATAGTTTTAAGTTGGTTGTTTTTAAGCTCAACTTCCAAGATTTCCACCAAGAACCTTGCCTCTCTGATCACCACTCTCCCTTACTTTAAGGGCTCCCTAGTGGCACAGTGGTCTAAGGCACTGCGTCTCAGAGCAAGAGGCGTCGCTGCAGTCCTTAGTTTGAATCCAGGCTGCATCACATCCGGCTGTGATTGGGAGTATCATAGGGCGGCGGCCAATTGGCCCAACCTTTAGCCGGGGTAGGCTGTTCTTGTAAATAAGAATTTGTTCTTAACTGACTTGCCTAGCTAAATAAAGGTTACTTTTTTTTTTTAAATTGCTTCGGCAAGGGACATTTAAGGTACACTCGGACGTGACGATGTAAAACGTTATTCAAAGGCTGAGGGTTTAGCGCTGACAACCATGAGTTTGGACGGCAGCCTGGGTTCTTCTGTACATTTTATGGCACACTACAAACCAAAAAGGTGTACTGGGTTGAAAAAACCATGGTAAAATAAAACCCAAGTGTGATAGGGAAAAGTAACTTAATCAACCCCAAATAAAACAAAAAAACACATTGACAAAACAAAAACCCCAAACTCCCATTTCTTCCTTCCTTCAAATCTCCATATCTTCCTTCTCAGGCTCTATGACCTGAGAGGGTGGTACGGCTTGTGACAACACTCCATGCAACTCCTCCGCCGAGAAGTCTTTCAGAGCCAGGAACCGTTCCGCCGCATCCACAATATCTATTTTCCTGGACTTTCTCTCCACCTTGGCAGTGCCATTAATCACCATAGCTATAAATACCACAAAGTCCACCTGCTTAACCTTGAACATATCTGGGTCCTGCTGTTGAAGGGCAACCCCTGCAGCCTTCAGTGAAGGCCTATCCACCACCATGGACTCTTCAGGAGAACCATTTGAACCCTCAACCCTTTTAACAGGCACTGCATATGAAACGCTCTGAACAGCCCTGACTTTGGACACCTCATTCTCTTTCACCCTTGTTGGGCATTCCAAAGACATGGCTTCATGGTTCCCACCACAATTGCAACATGTCACATTTTCATCACTTTTAAAACACATTTGATCTTTTCCACAACTTGAACATCTCGGCTTCTCCATTCTGCAAACACTTGAAACATATCCAAAAGCTTTACAATGATGGTCTTGGAACAGATGTTCTGGCTTGGTAGTTTATATATCCCAAATGCACTTGAGTAGTGAGAGACTCCATATTAAAAAACAAAAGAACAGATAGTCTACACTTTTTCTTCATTCACCACACGATTCATCCGACAAGCATCATTTACTCCAGGAATATTTTTCATGACTGCAAGATATTACCCACTTGAGGGATGCCCTGTTCCGAAGAGGCACACAGGACACATCAAACTTCTCAAATCGGGTGAGAGGCAACACTCTGATGTTGAGGTAACGCTCCCTCTGATCCTCAGAAGAACAAAACATCTAAACAAGCCCGCCTCTCGTGATCCTCACAGCCTTCACTTTACCCAGCACTCTCTCCACCAGTTTGGATATATCAAATGGATTCTTTAAAATTGGTAATCCAATCAACTGCTTTTTGAATAGTTTGTTCTCAAGTAAATTTCCCAACCACGTGAGCCTTATCAGGTTATTTTGTTGAGTCTAGTCAACCTATCACTGCAGCTGTAGCATTATAAATTAGCAAAACCAAACCAAGAACCAATCTGCGTTCATAAACGTTATGGTGAATAAATATTGTAGTGACCCTTCTGGGGTAGGGTGAGCAGACCACGGGCCAGAGTAGGTCACTCCCGCACTAAGGCCAACTTTGAGTGGTTAATAACCCCGTAAACGCCACAATATATTCTTTCAGTATGTAAAATGAAAAATAATGTATTTTTAAAAAGGTAATCTCATGGTCAAAAAAGTGAGACAGAATAGTCTACTTTAAGTTTATTACAACCTGTCTGCCAAGTGATCTTGACCTTTATGACACTTTGTAATGCTGGTTCAAGATCCACTCCTGTTCAACAATAGTCCAATAAAAGATAATCCAGTGTAATGTGACAAAGTAACAGTTAATATAGTATTTGTTGGAAAGAGGAAAAGAAATTAACAAAACAGATGTGCCTCCAAATGAGTATGATGAAAACTATATTTTAACAGTACGATCCTTACAAAAAAACGATGAATTACCTCACCAGAGCAGCACAGCAACAGTGCCAGCTGGAAATATTTACTCGAGACCTGGTGGCGGCCTGGCGTCAGCCAGGGCAGAGTACATGCCAGAGGAATTTAATATCAGGAGGAAGCAGCAGCAGGTCGCTCAGCGGCTGGCACTCTGCCCAGGAACAACTGGAGGCCTTTGTGTTAAAAAGAAAATAAAGAAGAGCCCAAGCCTGTTTAGATCTCTTTGCTCCCGAAAATGTTTAGAACATTAAAGCCTGTCTATATATAAGGTCACTGCCTACATTTTTTATGTATTAAACAGATATCTTGGATTACATGAAAGGCTGTATTTGTTCAAAATCTTTTTTGGACTTCTTTGTGTGTACCAACCAACTGATCTATTTCGTAATACCTTCAAATATGAAATTCACATTTCAGGCAGAAAGGGGCCTACATGAGAGAGACTTCCGGACAAGCTAAAAACCTTCTTCGCCCGCTTTGAGGACAACACAGAGACACCGACGCAGCCCGCAACCAAGGACTGTGGACTCTCCTTCTCTGTGGCCGATGTGAGTAAGACATTTAAGCGTGTTAACCATCGCAAGGCTGCCAGCCCAGACGGCATCCCTAGCCACATACTCAAAGCATGTGCTGACCAGCTGGCTGAAGTGTTTATGGACATATTCAATCTCACCCTATCCCAGTCTGCTGTCCCCACTTGCTTCAAGATGTCCACCATTGTTCCTGTACCCAAGAAACAAAGGTAACTGAACTAAATGACTAGCGCCCCCTAGCACTCACTTCTGTCATCATGAAATGCTTTGAGAGACTAGTTAAGGATCATATCACCTCTACCTTACCTGACACACTAGACCCACTTCAATTTGCTTACCGCCCCAATAGATCCACAGACGATGCAATCACCATCGCACTGCACACTGCCCTAACCCATCTGACAAGAGGAATACCTATGTAAGAATGCTGTTCATTGACTATAGCTCAGCATTCAACACCATAGTACCATCCAACTCATCAATAAGCTTGGGGCCCTGGGTCTGAACCCTGCCCTGTGCAACTGGCTCCTGGACTTCTTGAAGGGCCTCCCCCAGGTGGTGAAGGTAGGAAACAACACCCCCACTTCGCTGATCCTCAACACAGGGACCCCACAAGGGTGCGTGCTCAGCCCCTTCCTGTACTCCCTATTCACCCATGACAATAGTAGGCCTGATTACCAACAATGACGAGACAGCCTACAAGGAGGAGGTGAGGGCCCTGGGAGTATGGTGTCAGGAAAATAACCTCTCACTCAATGTCGACAAAACAAAGGAGCTGATCGTGGACTTCAGGAAACAGCAGAGGGAGCATGCGCCTATCCACATCGACGGGACCGCAGTGGAGCAGGTGGTAATCTTCAAGTTACTCGGCGTACACATCACTGACGATCTGAAATGGTCCACCCACACAGACAGTGTGGTGAAGAAGGCGCAACAGCGCCTCTTCAATATCAGGAGGCTCAAGAAATGTGGCTTGGCACCTTAAACCCTGACAAACTTTTACAGATGCATAATTGAGAGCATCCTGTCGGGCTGTATCACCGCCTGGTACGCCAACTGCACGCTCTCCAGAGAGTGATGCGGTCTGCCCAACTACAGCACCCGATGTCACAGGAAGGCCAAAAAGATAATCAAGGACAACAACCACCCGAGCCACTGCCTGTTCACCCCGCTATCATCCAGAAGGCGAGGTCAGTACAGGTGCATCAAAGCTGGAACCGAGAGACTGAAAAACAGCTTCTATCTCAAAGCCATGTTAAATAGCCATCACTAGGTTGCTTCCACTCAGTTACATAACCCTGCACCTTAGAGGCTGCTGCCCTATTTACATAGACTTGAAATCACTGGCCACTTTAATAATGGAATACTAGTCACTTTGATAATGTTTACATATTTTTGCTTTACTCATCTCATATCATCCTAATATTTATATATTCCTTAATTCCATTCTTTTACTTTTAGGTTTGTGTGTATTGTGTGTATTGTTGTGAATTGTTAGATATTACTGCACTGTTGTAGCTAGAAACACAAGCATTTCGCTACACCCGCAATAACATCTGCTAAACATGTGTATGTGACCAATAAAATTTGATTTGATTTGTTTGTGTTCTTCTGCAGTAGGTGGCAGCATTGTACTAACTTCTTCCATAGTACTTAAAGTAAAGGTTCACCCATTTTGAATGTTCCATTGTTTTTGTGCATCTCTGAGCGTTGTTCTACCTATTCCCTGGGTCATTTCATGTTTTCATGTGTATCTGAGCTATTGCCGTTCAAGCAGGCAAAAATTTGGTGGGTATAACATACACTACATGACCAAAAGTATGTGGACACATGTTCATCGAACATCTCATTACAAATCATGGGCATTAATATGGAGTTTTTATTTTATTTTATTTATTTCACCTGTATTTAACCAGGTGGGCCAGTTGAGAACAAGTTCTCATTTACAACTGCGACCTGGCCAAGATAAAGCAAAGCAGTGCGACAAAAACAACAACACAGTTACACAAACAAACGTACAGTTAATAACACAATAGAAAATTATATGTACAGTGTGTGCAAATGTAGAAGAGTAGGGAGGTAGGCAATAAATAGGCCATAGAGGCGAAATAATTACAATTTAGTATTAACACTGGAGTGATAGATGTGCAGATGATGATGTGCATGTAGAGATACTGGGGTGCAAAAGAGCAAGAGGATAAATAATATGGGGATGAGGTAGTTGGGTGTGCTATTTACAGAATGGCTGTGTACAGGTACAGTGAGCTGCTCTGACAGCTGATGCTTAAAGTTAGAGAGGGAGATATAAGACTCCAACTTCAGTGATTTTTGCAATTCATTCCAGTCATTGGCAGCAGAGAACTGGAAGGAAAGGCGGCCAAAGGAAGTGTTGGCTTTGGGGATGACCAGTGAAATACACCTGCTGGAGCACGTGCTACATGTGGGTGTTGCTATGGTGACCAGTGCGCTGAGATAAGGCGGGGATTTACCTAGCAAAGACTTATAGATGACCTGGAGCCAGTGGGTTTGGCGACGAATATGTAGTGAGGGCCAGCCAACGAGAGCATACAGGTCGCAGTGGTGGGTAGTATATGGGGCTTTGGTGACAAAACAGATGGCACTGTGATAGACTACATCCAGTTTGCAGAGTAGAGTGTTGGAGGCTATTTTGTAAATGACATCGCCGAAGTCAAGGATCGGTAGGATAGTCAGTTTTACGAGGATATGTTTGGCAGCATGAGTGAAGGATGCTTTGTTGCGAAATAGGAAGCTGATTCTAGATTTCATTTTGGATTGGAGATGCTTAATGTTAGTCTGGAAGGAGAGTTTACAGTCTAACCAAACACCTAGGTATTTGTAGTTGTCCACATATTCTAAGTCAGAACCGTCCAAAGTAGTGATGCTAGTCGGGCGGCCGGGTGCGGGCAACAATCAGTTGCAGAGCATGCATTTAGTTTTACTAGCATTTAAAACCAGTTGGAGGCCACAGAAGGAGTGTTGTATGGCATTGAAGCTTGTTTAGAGGTTTGTTAACACAGTGTCCAAAGAAGAGCCAAATGTATACAGAATGGTGTCTGCGTAGATGTGGATCAGAGAATCACCAGCAGCAAGAGCGACATCATTGACATATACAGAGAAAAGAGTCAGCCCGAGAATTGAACCCTGTGGCACCCCCATAGAGACTGCCAGATGTCCGGACAACAGGCCCTCCGATTTGACACACTGAACTCTATCTGAGAAGTAGTTGGTGAACCAGGCGAGGCAGTCATTTGAGAAACCAAGGCTATTGAGTCTGCCGATAAGAATGCGGTGATTGACAGAGTCGAAAGCCTTGGCCAGGTCGATGAAGACGGCTGCACAGTACTGTCTTTTATTGATGGCGGTTATGATATCGTTTAGGACCTTGAGCATGGCTGAGGTGCACCCATGACCAGCTTGGAAACCAGATTGCATAGCAGAGAAGGTACGGTGAGATTCAAAATGGTCGGTGATCTGTTTGTTAACTTGGCTTTCGAAGATTTTAGAAAGGTAGGGCAGGATGGATATAGGTCTATAACAGTTTGGGTGTAGAGTGTCTCCCGCTTCGAAGAGGGGGATGACCGCGGCTGCTTTCCAATCTTTGGGGATCTCAGACGATACAAAAGAGAGATTGAACAGGCTAGTAATAGGGGTTGCAACAATTTTGGCAGATAATTTAAGAAAGAAAGGGTCCAGATTGTCTAGGCCAGCTGATTTGTAGGGATCCAGATTTTGAAGCTCTTTCAGAACATCAGCTGTCTGGATTTGGGTGAAGGAGAAGTGGGAGGGGCTTGGGCAAGTTGCTGCAGGGGGTGCAGCTTTCCTAACTGACTGAGTATATTGGTTCCTGACTTCCCTGAAAAGTTGCATATCGCGGGGGCTATTTGATGCTAATGCAGAACACCACAGGATGTTTTTGTGCTGGTCAAGGGCAGTCAAGTCTGGAGTGAACCAAGGGCTATATCTGTTGTTAGTTCTACATTTTTTGAATGGGGCATGCTTATTTAAGATGTCGAGGAAAGCACTTTTAAAGAGCAACCAGGCATCCTCTACTGACGGGATGAGGCCAATATCCTTCCAGGATACCCGGGCCAGGTCGATTAGAAAGGCCTGCTCGCTGAAGTGTTTTAGGGAGCGTTTGACAGTGATGAGGGGTGGTCGTTTGACCGCGGACCCATCACGCACGCAGGCAATGAGGCAGTGATCGCTGAGATCCTGGTTGAAGACAACAGAGGTGTATTTAGAGGGCAAGTTGGTCAGGATGATATCTAAGAGGGTGCCCATGGTTACATATTTAGGGTTGTACCTGGTAGGTTCCTTAATAATTTGTGTGAGATTGAGGGCATCTAGCTTAGATTGTAGGATGGCCGGGGTGTTAAGCATATCCCAGTTTAGGTCACCTAACAGTACGAACTCTGAAGATAGATGGGGGGCAATTAATTCACATATGGTGTCCAGGGCACAGCTGGGGGCTAAAGGGGGTCTATAACAAGCAGCAACTGTGAGAGACTTGTTTCTGGAAAGGTGGATTTTTAAAAGTAGAAGCTTGACTTGTTTAGGCACAGACCTGGATAGTATGACAACACTCTGCAGGCTATCTCTACAGTAGATTGCAACTCCGCCCCCTTTGGCAGTTGTATCTTGTGGGAAGATGTTATAGATAGGGATGGAAATTTCAGGATTTTTGGTGGCCTTCCTAAGCCATGATTCAGACACGGCATTGACATCAGGGTTGACGGGGTGTGCTAAAGCAGTGAATAAAACAAACTTAGGGAGGAAGCTTCTAATGTTAACATGCATGAAACCAAGGCTTTTACGGTTACAGAAGTCAACAAATGAGAGTGCCTGGGGAACGGGAGTGGTGCTGGGGGCTGTAGGGCCTGGGTTAACCTCTACATCACCAGAGAAACAGAGGAGGAGTAAGATAATGGTACGGCTAAAGGCTATAAGAACTGGTTGTCTAGTGCGTTCGGAACAGAGAGTAAAAGGAGCAGATTTCTGGGCGCGGAAGAATAGATTCAAGGCATAATGTATAGACAAGGGTATGGTAGGATGTGAGTACAGTGGAGGTAAACCTAGGCATTGAGTGACGATGAGAGCAGTTTTGTCTCTAAAGGCACCAGTTAAGCCAGGTGAGGTCACCGCATGTGTGGGTGGTGGAACAAAAGGGCTATCTAAGGCATATTGGGCAGGGCTAGGGGCTCTACAGTGAAATAAGACAATAATCATTAACCAAAACAGCAATAGACAAGGCATATTGACATTAGGGAGAGGCATGTGTAGCCGAGTGATCATAGGGTTCAATGAGTAGCACTAGATGAGTCAGGGAGCCAATTCTGTAGTCGCTGCTACGCTAGGCGAGCTGGAGACATGGAGATTCAGACAGCTAGCGGGCCGGGGCTAACAGATGGGCATCCGGCGACGTCGCAACGGAAGAGCCTATTGAGACCACCTTGGCCGGTTACATCGGCAGACCAGTCGTGATGGATTGGCGGGGCTCTGTGTCGGCAGTAAAGGGTCCAGGCCAATTGGCAAAATAGGTATTGTAGCCCAAGAATTGGCTGGTTGACCTCTTTGGCTAGCCGGGAGATGGGCCTAGCACGAGGCTAGCTCCAGGCTAACTGGTGCTTGTTCGGGACAGAGACATTAGCCAGGAGTAGCCACTCGGATAGCAGCTAGCTAGCTGCGATGATCCGGTGTAAAGGTAAAGGACGGGACAAGACAAAGACACACGTCCGACTGCTACGCCATCTTGGAAGACTCATGAGTTGGTCTCTCCTTTGCTGCTATAACAGCCTCCACTCTTCTAGGAAGGTTTTCCACTAGATGTTGGAACATTGCTGCAGGGACTTGATTCCATTCAGCCACAAGAGCATTAGTGAAGTCGTGTACTGATGTTGGGTGACTAGGCCTGGCTCGCAGTCGACGTTCCAATTCATCCCAAAGGTGTTCGATGGGGTTGAGGTCAGGGCTCTGTGCAGGCCAGTCAAGTTCTTCCACACCGATCTCGACAAACCATTTTTGTATGGACCTCGCTTTGTGCACGGGGTCATTGTCATGCTGAAACAGGAAAGGGCCTTCCCCAAACTGTTGCCACAAAGTTGGAAGCACAGAATCGTCTATAATATCATTATGCTGTAGTGCTGAGATTTCCCTTCACTGGAACTAAAGGGCCTAGCCCGAACCATGAAAAACAGCCCCAGACCATTATTCCTCCTCCACCAAACTTTACAGTTGGTACTATGCATTTGGGCAGGTAGCGTTCTCCTGGCATCTGCCAAACCCAGATTTGTCCGTCAGACTGCCAGATGGTGAAGCATGATTCATCACTCCAGAGAACGCATTTCCACTGCTCCAGAGTCCAATGGCGGTAAGCTTGGCACCACTCCAGCCTACACTTGGCATTGCGCATGGTGATCTTAGGCTTGTGTGTGGCTGTTTGGCCATGGAAACCCATTTCATGAAGCTCCCGACAAAGCTCCCGACGTTGCATCCAGAGGTAGTTTGGAACTTGGTCGTAAGTGTTGTAACCGGGGACAGGTGATTTTACGCACTACAAGCTTCAGCACTCGGTGGTCCCGTTCTGTGAGCTTGTGTGACCTACCACTTTGCGGCTGAGCCGTTGTTGCTCCTAGATATTTCCACTTCACAATAACAGCACTTACAGTTGACCGGGACAGCTCTAGCAGGGCAGAAATTTTAGGAACTGACTTGTTAGTGTTTGATTCAAATCTGGTATTAGAACAAACTATTTGGCAAAGAGTAACTCAAGTTTTCTTTGTTCTTTAATTAATGCAAACACGTGTAGGGTAAATATGTGGTTCGTATATGGTCTCGCTGTGACACCACGCAGGGCAGACAGAGAAGAGAGAGTCTCATCCTATTGTTTTTCCTTTTATACTCTGACAGAGATAGTTCCCGCTCAATGCTGGCCTGTCAGAGGGAGGAGGAGCGTGGTTTAAACTTGCTCCTCCTATCGTCGGCGTGCAGGCTGGTCCCAGCCTCGTGACGCACTTCCTATCGCCGGGTGTAGTTCTTGTCTTCAGCAGTTGACTTATCCGTAGTTTATGTACTTATCATTGTAGCATAGCTTCCCCTGTATATTATATAGGTTATGCATACAAAAAGCCAGTTCAACCCTAACATTGGAAAGAAAAGCATTGCATGGCTCTGTCCTCGATTTTATACACCTGTCAGCAACGGGTGTGGCTGAAATAGCTAAATCCACTAATTTGAAGGGGTGTCCACATACTTTTGTATATATGGTGTTACAATGGAGGCTGCTGAGGGGAGGACAGCTCATAAAAATGTCTGGAACGGAGCGAATGGAATGTCATCAAACCATGTGTGTATATTATATAGGTTATGCATACAAAAAGCCAGTTCAACCCTAACATTGGAAAGAAAAGCATTGCATGGCTCTGTCCTCGATTTTATACACCTGTCAGCAACGGGTGTGGCTGAAATAGCTAAATCCACTAATTTGAAGGGGTGTCCACATACTTTTGTATATATGGTGTTACAATGGAGGCTGCTGAGGGGAGGACAGCTCATAAAAATGTCTGGAACGGAGCGAATGGAATGTCATCAAACCATGTGTTTGATAGTTTATGATTGCGATAAAGCCGCTCTCACTACACTTGAAGTTAATAAGAATACGACTTTCAAATCGCGAAAACGTCTATCATACATGTCAGGTGTCAATACTGGCCGATGTCATAACGCGGGAGGTTGTCTTCTCTCGAATGAGCCATTGACCATATTTTTAGCGTTATTCCTACCAAGACAAATTTGTAATTTAACAGAGGGTCTAACACATTTCTCCTCCCTGTGTGCCTCATCAGTCCAGGGTGCATTGCATTACCTTTGCGAATGTCAGACTACATTCTGCGAGGAACATATATCTGCAGGTTGAACATGGTGAGATTGTAGTCCCCTAAATTGAAAGTGCAGTTTGTTTAGGCGATTTTAGAGCTAACTAGCTACTTCACATGCTGATGTTGACTTTGGTATTATTTTGTAGCTACGTTTGCTAGCTAGCTTGTCAGCCCATAGAGAGAGCATTGCATTGTGGGCTTTGTAGTCGATTTAGCTACAACAGATTTCCACAACGATTTTTTGCTACCAAACTTATTATAACGACAAAATTAAAAATGTGTTCACAAAAAATATTGTTATCACATGTTAGTGTTATGTAACACTGTAAATTATAGGAATGAGTGGTTTTGGGTGGATTTTTCCTGGACTGTCCCCCGTTGTCTGCCCTGTTACAAAAACTTTCTTTGCTATCTAGACACGTCAAAAAGTCTAGGTTACACTGTTAGTGGTTACCATGTGCACCATAGGGCACTTAGCTAAAAGTTTTGCTTGCTAAATGAAGACCAAAAATAATATGATGGGTATGCACCCCAGCTCTAGGAGGCCTATAGCCTAGGCCTAAGTTGTAAGGCATACAGATTGTGATATAATAATAATTAAAAAACGTGTTATTATACTGAATTTATGACGATAATTATTGACATGCTATTATAATTGTCCTTCTGTTGGCCTGTCCATAAAAGTCACCAAGTAGCCATGCGCGTAATCAGTGGTTTAATATGTTATTACGCACGGCGAGAGATATTTTGGGCGGTCTCTCGCTGTAGGCGGCGTGGCGACTTATCTCACCGACAAGGGCTTCTATGTAAACTGAGGCAAAACTAAAACAGATGAAACTCAGAGCACATTCACAAAAAATTTTGCCAATTTGGATGGCTCCAGAAGACGCGGAATCCACGGGAGAAACACGCGCCTGCACATGCGGTCTATTCTTTATTTGTGTTATTTAAAGTAAGCTTGTCGATGCTTGTAATCAGAGTGCTGCATTGCATAGTGATTTGTCCGGCTATATTTTATTGATTAAGTTACAATATAATATTATTATACTTTTGCGCGATATTGTTTAAGGCAGTGCCGTCGGTTTTCAATAGTGCCTTTTTTGTGTAGAAATGAGGAATCCACATCTTCTCAGCGATGGCTGGAAGACAATCAATGCAAAGGATTCAACTGGGAATAAAAAGTTTAAACGGAAAGGTCGGGACCCCAAACGTGTCACCACTGACGAAGTCAAACATTTCCAATATGATTCAATAATGGACGACGATTCTATGGGGGAACTGATGGAAGAGACATGTAGAAACATTGTCCAAAAAAGACTACAGGACCCTGGTTCAGTTCTATCTGTGGAGAAATCCAATATTTCATCTGGAAACCCGAATACTGCTC
The DNA here is from genome assembly GCF_965601325.2 of Salmo salar. Lineage (NCBI taxonomy): Eukaryota > Metazoa > Chordata > Actinopteri > Salmoniformes > Salmonidae > Salmo > Salmo salar. The sequence continues at coordinate 86,494,762 of NC_138299.1, forward strand.
TTGACATGAGGATAAATGCTTTACCATCAACAGTTACTGGGAAGCTCCCATCACCACAGTCACGGCCTTTATCCGAGTCAACACCGACAAGCAGAGACACTTTTCTCAGCACATTCCCGCATGTTACAAGTTATGGCCATCAACAGTCATTTGGGACTGATCACACATTACAGTCCCGGATCGTCCTATGCCAGCGCTCCGAGAAGACCCTCTCCTCAGCCTCTCAGACAGCCTACATCAATAGCAGCGACCCGGTTGAATCGCCAAAGAAACGGCTAGGAGAAACGTCTGGCGTCGTCACTGAGATCAAAGCCGTTCAGCAGACACGGAGGCTACTGGCGAATGCCAGAGAGAGGACCCGGGTGCATACCATCAGTGCAGCCTTTGAGGCGCTGAGAAAGCAGGTATTAACACTGAATTCACTAAACAAACAATCCGTACAATGACGCCTCTTGTTCAAAATGTGATGTTCATGCTGAACTCAGAGTAACTTGTTGCACTTAAATGCCCATTTCAGTATGCCACTGTATGGAGATATGGAAATTATGAAAATAACTGTGAATTTCATCATAATATATCCTACTTGAGTATGAATGTAGGCTAATATATCCCACTTGAGTATAAATTGTATGGACCCTTCTATAGATAGTTTATAAAATTAATTTTACTGTCAACAATTTACAATTTGGTATTATTGACATTATGTTCAAAATATGTGCTCAGTTTGCTACATTAAAGATATGAGAAAGAACAGTCTGTAAGACATGTCAGTCCAAACAGTTGAATTGTCGCTCTGATTCTTATTCTGTTCTACATACACAATTACTTGTCTGCCCCCCCAAAAAACATGTTCCCCTTCTGTAGGCCTATGTAATAGTCTATTCATGTCATTTATATGTAATCAAAATATCAGTGCAAATCATATCCACATGACACCTCTCACAATGACAGAAAAATGTGTCAAATGCATATGAAACAGGGAACAGGCTTCTTAATGACAAAGCTCTTCACACTCCAGGTACTCCAGTAGGTCTGATACTAGTAGGAGTACTATGAAATATCAATGTCAACTACAACTAAGTCTTAGTTGACCAAAACCAACATGGAATATCTATCCTTTGAAAAAAAAATCAGGGAAGTTGTTGTGAACCATTTTTACTGGGTCATGTCATCACCAGCTGTTTTGGCACTTAGAAAGATATGGTGGAAAACTGTCACATGACACCAACTGACACCAGCAATAGTATCTAAAGAGCATGTATACCATAGTTTAACTGAAAACTTCCTCAACTTGATTCTACCATCCTCTCATATCAGTATGATGGGCCTCTTTAACCTAACCAAACTTTAACCCTATACAGGTGCCCTGCTACTCCTATGGACAGAAGTTGTCAAAGCTGGCTATATTAAGAATCGCCTGTAACTACATCCTGTCACTGGCTCAGCTGGCAGACCTGGACTACACCCCAGATCGCGGCAACATGAGCTTCAGAGAGTGCGTGGAGCAGTGCACCCGCACCCTGCAGGCCGAGGGACGCTCCAAGAAGAGAAAGGTAAATTGGATCTAGGGAAGAGGAGGAGGGAGGGGGATGCAGTATTTAGGCTACTGTCTGACGACGGTCTGGCCTGAGATTTTATCCTGTGCATGTCTTCTTTGGCTGAAGGCCTCATGTTGCAATGACTAGGTGAGGTGAGACATTGACATGGAAATAGACTCCTGCAAGTGAAAAGTATTCAAGCACACGTTTGGAGACATTGCTGAGGCATTGCAATAAGTTTGCTTTAAAGTTAAAGGCTATCAAAAGAAGAGCATGGCCTCTGAGGCATCAGTAGTTACAGAGAGGGAATGGAAAGCCAAGTCAAAGCCAGCTTCTCCTTCAAACGTGTTTATTGCAATATAGCATATCAATAACATGAAACATATTTCAGTGGATTCAACTATGCTTATAAACAAGGCCGTTGATAAAGAGCAACAGGTGACCATACAAGGCCAATTAAATAATTGGTAATGGATATTTGACTTTAAAATAAAGCTAAATGAATGGAGGTTTTCTTTCTGCTCGTTTAACATCCTTCCTCCTACACTGTCATGTCACATACTAACAAATCTATCAGACATTTCAGAAGGACTGGTAAATTGATGACATCATAGCATTGAAAACTTAGCACAATCGCATTATTGATTTATTTTAGTTGACATTTTGCAGGATGAAATCTCTTGACATGCATTCTCGTTTTCAAATGTCCAAATGAAAAAATAACTAAACAAACTAACAACACTTAGTCACAAGAATAATATGACAACTATTGTCTAATAATAATAACAATGAAATAATAATAATTAAAATAAAACAACTTACATTAACAGTATAAAAGTTGTTGTACAACTACTAATAGGCCTACAACTAATACAATCTACTGCTACACCTACTAATATAACTAATAAAACTACTGCTACAACTACTACTACAACTAATAAAACTACTGCTACAACTACTACTACAACTAATAAAACTACTAATACAACTACTACAAATACAACGAATAAAACTACTGCTACAACTACTAATAAAACTACTAATACAACTACTGCTACAACTGCTACTACAACTAAAAAAACTACTGCTACAACTACTAATACAACTAATAAAACCTACTGCTTCAACTACTAACACAACTAATAAAACTACAGCTACAACTAATAAAACTACTGCTACAACTACTAGTACAACTAATAAAACTACTGCTACAACTACTAATACAACTAATAAAACTACTAATATAACTAATAAAACTACTGCTACAACTAATAAAACTACTGCTACAACTACTAGTACAACTAATAAAACTACTGCTACAACTACTAATACAACTAATAAAACTACTAATACAACTACTGCTACAACTGCTACTACAACTAATAAAACTACTGCTACAACTACTAATACAACTAATAAAACTACTAATACAACTACTGCTACAACTGCTACTACAACTAATAAAACTACTGCTACAACTACTAATACAACTAATAAAACCTACTGCTTCAACTATTAATACAACTAATAAAACTACTAATATAACTAATAAAACTACTGCTACAACTAATAAAACTACTGCTACAACTACTAGTCCAACTAATAAAACTACTGCTACAACTACTAAAACTACAAATATAACTAATAAAACTACTGCTACAACTAATAAAACTACTGCTACAACTACTAATAAAACTACTAATACAACTAATAAAACTACTAATACAACTAATACAACTACTGCTACAACTGCTACTACAACTAATAAAACTACTGCTACAACTACTAATAAAACTACGAATACAACTAATAAAACTACGAATACAACTAATAAAACTACAAATACAACTAATAAAACTACGAATACAACTACGAATACAACTAATAAAACTACGAATAGAACTACGAATACAACTAATAAAACTACGAATAGAACTACTAAAACAAGTAATAAAACTACTATTACAACTAATACAACTACGAATAGAACTACTAAAACAAGTAATAAAACTACTATTACAACTAATAAAACTACTGCTACAACTACTAGTCCAACTAATAAAACTACTGCTACAACTACTAAAACTACAAATATAACTAATAAAACTACTGCTACAACTAATAAAACTACTGCTACAACTACTAATAAAACTACTAATACAACTAATAAAACTACTAATACAACTAATACAACTACTGCTACAACTGCTACTACAACTAATAAAACTACTGCTACAACTACTAATAAAACTACGAATACAACTAATAAAACTACGAATACAACTAATAAAACTACAAATACAACTAATAAAACTACGAATACAACTACGAATACAACTAATAAAACTACGAATACAACTACGAATACAACTAATAAAACTACGAATAGAACTACTAAAACAAGTAATAAAACTACTATTACAACTAATACAACTACGAATAGAACTACTAAAACAAGTAATAAAACTACTATTACAACTAATAAAACTACTGCTACAACTACTATTACAACTAATAAAACTACTGCTACAACTAATAAAACTACTAATACAACTTATAAAACTACTGCTACAACTAATAAAACTACTATTACAATGAATAAAACTACTGCTACAACTACTGCTACAACTAATAAAACTACTATTACAATGAATAAAACTACTGCTACAACTACTAATACAACTAATAAAACTAATAATACAACTTATAAAACTACTGCTACAACTACTAATACAACTAATAAAACTAAGTACCTATAATATATGCATTCATATTAACAAATATCTTCACATGGTGATGTTTCTATTAGTTAAAACACAAACAGTTTGATTTTAATGCCCTGATTTCTATAGGTCAATTATTCCAGTCAGTTGGGCATTTGTATCCGAAAGATAACCTGCTAGTCAAAACCAGCAGATCTGCCCTATCTACTAATGCGATACAGCGAAAACTTCCCTTTGACTGATCAGGAAGCTGCATATAGAAAAACATGGGGCAGTGTGACAGACAGAGGGATGGTATTTCTAACAATAACGACAACAAAAGAGGGAAGAGTACACTCTCTCCAATTAAGACAGGCATTCCTTTGCCTACTAAGATCCCATTAAATTAAATCATCATCAACTCGTGTTTGAAAGGGAACTGGGTGTTTTGCCAGTTTTTTGTCCAGAACAGAATAAAAAGTGCCCCTGATGAATAAAAGGGGTGATTGATGCCTTTGTGTTTTATGACACTGGGAGTCATGTAAACTGAGGCTGAACTTCCTCCAGCTCTCTTCTGGATCCACACGTCTCCATGGCCTCTCTATAAATCAACAAGGTTTTTAATGCATGGATGAGACCCAAGTATGGAGAACGTTCATTTACACATTAACTTCTTCACACTGATCTATCAATTACTGTCCTTCCAGTTCTTCATCTGTCCCCTGTCAGTCCTCTCTTCCTCCCAGTTCTTCATCTGTCCCCTGTCAGTCCTCTCTTCCTCCCAGTTCTTCATCTGTCCCCTGTCAGTCCTCTCCTCCAGTTGTTCATCTGTCCCCTGTCAGTCCTCTCCTCCAGTTCTTCATCTGTCCCCTGTCAGTCCTCTCCTCCAGTTCTTCATCTGTCCCCTGTCAGTCCTCTCCTCCAGTTGTTCATCTGTCCCCTGTCAGTCCTCTCCTCCAGTTGTTCATCTGTCCCGTCAGTCCTCTCTTCCTCCCAGTTCTTCATCTGTCCCGTCAGTCCTCTCTTCCTCCCAGTTCTTCATCTGTCCCCTGTCAGTCCTCTCTTCCTCCCAGTTCTTCATCTGTCCCCTGTCAGTCCTCTCCTCCAGTTGTTCATCTGTCCCCTGTCAGTCCTCTCTTCCTCCCAGTTCTTCATCTGTCCCGTCAGTCCTCTCCTCCTCCCAGTTCTTCATCTGTCCCCTGTCAGTCCTCTCCTCTGTCACTTAATCTCTCTCATTTATTCTCCAGATTCTTCTGTCACCCTCTCATCCATTCCCCCCTTTTCCTCCCATCTTTCATGGTGAAACAACATTATAAATGTATCTAATTTAATCTATAATTGTGTAGTTAAATAAAGGTTAAATAAAACAATTGAATCTACATTTTAAACACACATTTAGTCATATCTGTAATTTAATGTTTTAAATGTCCTTTAGCAACTCTTCACCTACTGCCAAAACTCATAACATAACATAGTAACATCACACAATAGGTTGATCACCCTGAACTTAAAACTGTAAACAAGTTGTATTTCACTTAAACGAACTATTGTAATCTATACATTTTGTAAATTGCAAATTACATCAAAGTTGATGCAAACATTTAAACACTTTTCTTAAAGATTAAAAAAAACTTGTCTAAAATAACAATGATGAATTAGGTGTTTGTTCATAGATTACATATCCAACATAATTACATGCATACAACTTTTCCCTGCACTCCCAGTTCTCTGCTCCCTCTAGCTCTCTCTCCCTCACTGGGAGCTAATGTGTTTCCCTAGCATAAAGCACATTCAATAGCTGAGCGGTTGTTTTCCTGGCAGTCCCAGACACCAGATGTTCGTAACGCTAGTTGGGAAGTCCTGCTGGCGCCACTCAGGGCAGAGGGCAGGGTGAAGGCACGCGAGCTGGAGCCCAGAGAACTCACTCGCTACAGGAATTGGCACATTCCCCAGTGCGGTACTGGCACATTCCCCAGTTCTCCCCTGGCCATCTGTTCCAAAAAAACACTTTGAAAAAAAAATACACTGATCATCACTCTCTCAGGATACAGCACTGAGCAGCAGCTGTTACAGAGGCCGGGGAAAGAGAGGGAGGGAGAGAGAGGGAGGGTGGGGGAGAGAGGGGTGGGCTCTGTGAAAGAAAGAAATCCCTTTGTCAGAGAGAGCCAGTGAGTCTAAGGGGAAACTTTCAAGGGGATAAAAAAACTTTTTCCCAATGCATACTTATTAAAGACATTTAGAACTTGTTCCTGCGCTTGCTTAAAGCCCTGCACTCTGCTATAAATTCACTTACTGTCTACTTGTTGGAACTCTTTTTCAATAACATTTCAAATCTAGCACTTAATTAATACTTTATATTTCAATTTTTATCAACATGTTATTTAAATCACCATTTTGTGGATGTTCACATGCAAACTGGAAGACCTATTTTCAAAAGTATTTGGAAAACAAATGAATGGAAATGAAATCAGAGAGTTTTAAAAGTTAAGTCTTCAACAAACAAACTGACAGCATGAAGTCAAACAAATGTTACAATTCCCTACCATGTGTTAAAGATGGGGAATTAGGATCTGTCTCTTTTGTAGACACATTAAGGAAAATGTTTTGGTTGGTTTGCATCCAACGCTAAAGTGAGGGAGAAAGAATGTTGTTGTGTCCCACTCAGTTGTACACTGCATCTGATCTGACCAAGCAGTTCCTTTACTGGTATAGGTCATATTCTTCTACCCCTTGTATTTACATAGACAACTCTGCACCTATGAAGTCATCGGATATGCATGCTTTATTTTTACAGTCCTATTTGTACGCATCTCACCACCTCTTGATATGCACCCACAGGAGATTGTGTTTTCAATGCCTGATACATTGTTTTATGTCTTTTATAGGAGTAAAATTCTCACAGCATCGGTGGCGTGAGCCAGACTTTATAACAAGGCCCTTGAACAAAATAAACTCTTTACAGCTCTGTTATTGAGGTTATTCAAGGTCACTCCTGGAGGAGACTACAACCAGTCACTTGGACATACAGTATGATGGACCTAATTTCATAGGCCTACTTGAAACCTGTTGAGTTAGCAGAAATATCAAGAATCTCCAGTTATGGATATGTTTCTGCCTGTCGTGAGTTGGAATGAATCTCATTCGGTTGATGTTTGAACAGTTAAAAGTGTGAGACAGCATTGATGTTCTTTAAACAAACACGCCTGGTGGATGAAATCAGATTGTTCAATCATATGACAATTGGATGCAGAGACAGCAGTGATTATAACCGTTCATAACAGTGATTATAACAGTTTTATTAAACTATGAACCCGATGCCTTTTCAATGACATACAAGTTGTTGTTTTTCTTTATAGTATGATTGGTAATTTCTGCTTAATGGAAGCTAACTAGTGAAAGCGATAGTAACATATATTTGATTACAAGATAACTTGAAATGACATAGTAATGGTATTTTATTCAGCAACTGTTTTTATGTGTTGAAATATGAATGAAGTTACATGGGTTATTGTCTGCTACCTGAGCTCAGTATTTTAAAATATCCCAGATTGACACATTTAAAAGTGACTTCCCTTTTAGCTGGCCTTTTCTAATGACAAGTCTCTGACTGTTGTGTGCTAATCAAGCACTTTTTAACCAAAAATAAAGGAATTGTTGTTCATTTATTTGAATGGATATGCATGATCATTAAACACCTCTAACATCTTTAAATCATTATCTCAAGTACTGCCAACCTAAATCTCACACAACAATCACACACTACACCTTTAAACAGCTTATAGCAGCTGTCAAGCTTCCCTCAAAACAAAGTTGTAATTATGACGATGATCATGAAAGAAAGTCATTTCATTTTCTATCTGAATCTACCTCGTGTATGTGTGTCTAAATCTTGATGTGTTCATGTGTTGTGTTCTCTTAATCCTAGACTACAATAAGTATTTTTGAGGCACGTCATAGAAAGTACTTGTCAAGATCACCACTGTTGGTTGCCTACAAGATAATCGATCAGTATTTTCCCGTCCATTTAATAGAATTTGGCGACGGCTCAAAAATGTGTAATGGTAATTTGTATAGTCTATTTGCATAGGATACTGGATCCAAATGTCAACAGAGAGGATTGAATGATGTTGTTCTGCATTACATTACCTTGTGCCTTTTCAACAAAGTACTTTCTTTACATTAACAAGTTACAAATATTAAAATAACTTACTTTTCTAAAAGGGAACAAAAGTCACGATGTAATTGCAAATATATTCTAATAGATGAACTTAACTATCCTGTAATAAAGGGCCCATGTGTTGTATTATCAAGAAAATAAGTACTTTACTTTCACTTCTCATACAGAGGAGAATTGTAATTAATAGTAGATATTTTATATAAATGAATAATATATCTAACAACATTAGAAACAGGAAAACCTGGTTTTCAAGGTATTTACCCGAGCACATTGTCAGTGAAAGCAATCTGTTTTCTTCTAGCGTTGCTTTGGAAGCTGGAAACCGTTCAGGCTTTTACAGTCCTTCAAATTGGGTCTGGAGCCGGAGAGGAAACACCAGTATCCTGTATATACAACTTCTGTCTGTCTGGAAAAAAGAGGCAGAGCAAATGGAAAGCAAGCTGAATCAATCTCATCTGAAAACAGTGAAAATATACAAAACCAACACATTGTTGAATGTGTAGATTTAACTTATTAATGTTCCATTTTAAAGATAGTTTAACAATGTGCTCTCTTAAAAAATACATTACACTGAATATTCCCATCGTGATGAAGAGAACATTATGTATGAAATTAAAGGGGACATGTTTACTAGTTTGGGACCCTAGGGAAAACTTGACCTGAGCGAACATCCTAAACACACATCAATTCTAATGTTAATCATTATGGACGGTAGAAGTAATCCTGTGCTGGAACAGGAGCTTGGGATGATGAAAACAAGTTTTTGAAGCCCTAATATATTTAGATATTTTTTATTTAACCTTTATTTAACTAGGCAAGTCAGTTAAGAACAAATTCTCATCTACAATGAAGGTCTTTACCGGCCAAACCCGGACGACGCTGGGCCAATTGTGCACCGCCCTATGGGACTCCCAATCATGGCCAGTTGTGATACAGCCTGGAATCAAATCAGGGTGTCTGTAGTGACGCCTCTAGCACTGAGATGCAGTGTCTTAGACCGCTGAGCCACAAACACACTACCATAGAACCAGGGTGTCTGTAGTGACGCCTCTAGCACTGAGATGCAGTGTCTTAGACCGATGCACCACTCGGGAGCCCATGTATGATACATGCAGCAGACTACAGTACTTCCTACTCCATCTAATGGAAGAATAGAATTACTGCAGGGGGAATTGAACCACTTTGGTCTACTACAAAGGCAAACGAAAAGGGTTTTGATATGTTCCATGACAAATATATATTGTTTAAGCCTATAGTTTGATAAAGACAGGGTTGATGGGAAATGTTATCTCGCAATCCCGTCTCTCTACCAAGCACTAACTGCCTGCGTGTTAATCAACATGGTACAGATTGGTTTCCCACATCCTTGGGAGTAAAACAAGGAGATGCCTTATCACAGACTCTGTTTGCTATGTTCATGAATGATTTGGCAAAATAAATTAAACAGTAAAATATTGGAGTAAGATATGATGACATTTTAAGTATCCTCTCATATGCTGATATTATTTTAATGGCAGAAACTGAACAAGATCTGCAGAAAATGTTATTATGTACAGTCAATTGGTGCAAAAGATGGCGACGCATGATCAATCAGAAAAACAAACAGATATTGCATTTTAGAAAACCGGGTACCAAGAGAAGTGTTTTTCGGGTGTGTTTTGGTGAAGAAATGCCAGGTTACTAGCAATTATAAATATTTGGGTCTTTATTTTGATGAACATATGACCTTTCTATATGGCACATCTGCCCGGGCCGACTCAGCAAGTAGAACTCTTGGGGGAGTTACAGGAAAAACAAAAACACTCAATGTTGGTTATGCTCCGTATTCCAAACTGTATCAGACATGCGTGTGTCCTGTTCTGGGCTATTCAGCAGGAGTGTGGGGTGCTAAGAGGTATCTCAAAAACAAACATGTCCATAACAGAGCAGTACTTATTTGTTTTAGGTATCCACAAGTTTGCACCTATACTGGAAATAACTGGGACATGGGCTGTGAGGTGAGATGGAAGGCGTGTATGGTGAGACTTTGGAATAGACTATTGGACATGCCAATTGCCAGAATAGCCAGCAGCGTTTTTCAATGGGATCTCTCCATAGGGGGAGCCTGGGCAACTGAAATGTCTGACATTTTCCAACAGTCTGACTGTGAACAGTTGTACGAAAACCAAATGAAGTGAGACATAGACGCTATTAAAAAACAAATGATGCAATATGAAAAGAAATAAGTGGAGGAGATTAATCATAAACCCTTTCATTAAGGGGGAATTTGTGTGTGAGAAATATAATGTACAACCTCCTGAAAAGCAAGAGATCGCTATGTAAGATCAGGGATATTGCCTCTGCGTATTGAAACAGGTAAGATCAGGGATATTGCCTCTGCGTATTGAAACAGGTAAGATCAGGGATATTGCCTCTGCATATTGAAACAGGTAAGATCAGGGATATTGCCTCTGCGTATTGAAACAGGTAAGATCAGGGATATTGCCTCTGCGTTTTGAAACAGGTAAGATCAGGGATATTGCCTCTGCGTTTTGAAACAGGTAAGATCAGGGATATTGCCTCTGCATATTGAAACAGGTAAGATCAGGGATATTGCCTCTGCGTTTTGAAACAGGTAAGATCAGGGATATTGCCTCTGCATATTGAAACAGGTAAGATCAGGGATATTGCCTCTGCGTTTTGAAACAGGTAAGATCAGGGATATTGTCTCTGCGTATGAGGAGAAAGCCCACCAGATATACCCTGGCATTATGTGGCTCAGCCATGAGGAGAAAGCCCACCAGATATACCCTGGCATTATGTGGCTCAGCCATGAGGAGAAAGCCCACCAGATATACCCTGGCATTATGTGGCTCAGCCATGAGGAGAAAGCCCACCAGATATACCCTGGCATTATGTGGCTCAGCCATGAGGAGAAACTGTCCATTGTGTATTTCCGTTTGTGGAATTTTTTGATAAAGCCTGGAATAAAAGAAAAACAGTAACCGATAATTAAATGATATAAATATTTAGCAAATGGCACATACAGGTTGTGTGTAGGCCTGCCTCCCATTTCAATCTTCTCTTTGTGCCAGACTGGGTTCAAAGGACTTTCTTTACATTTTTCTGGATTTATCATTATTTATTTGTATTATTTTCCCTGCTTTAGGGATATAATTCTGTTTTATTTAACTAGGCAAGTCAGTTAAGAACACATTATTATTTACGATGACAGCCTACCCCTGCCCAACCCTAACCTGGACGACACTTGGCCAATTGTGTGCCACCCTATGGGACTCCCAATCACGGCCGGTTGTGATACAGCCTGGAATTGAACCAGGATCTGTAGTGACGCCTCTAGCACTGAGATGCAATGCCTTAGACTGCTGCGCCACTTGGGAGCCCTGTTTGTTTATTGCTTGGAAAACCTTATTTACTATCGATTTATTTTTCAGTCTTTATGCAGTGCGCACTGCACGGAACACCAGAATAATTATTACTGAATTATCGTAATGTTTGTTTGTGTCTCAATTAATCCTGTAAGGGATGGGTTGCCAACTGGCAATTTGACACAAAAATAAAAAGTCAGTCATTCATACTAAGTCCAAATCTTTTTTCTTTACTGACAACCAGGCCAATTATGGCGACATTAAAAAACTAAAAACATTCAATAATTTTAAATCAAAATTATCAAGCAAAGTCATGTTGTAACGACAGAACAAACAGTGCTTGATTTGGGCACGAGCTAACCGGAGCCAAGTGCCAGCGCCTCAAATTTTCTACTGCTTGAGCTCCCGTTCCTCTTATAGAATATTATCTTGAAAAGTATTGTAGAGCTCCTGTTCCTCTTATAGAATATTATCTTGAAAAGTATTGTAGAGCTCCTGTTCCTCTTATAGAATATTATCTTGAAAATTATTGTAGAGCTCCTGTACCTAAATATAATTAGTACTGGCTCCCATCTCAGTCCAAGTCAAGCACTGAGAACATACTTTATTATAATAAAAACAGTCTAATAATTACATTAGAAAAATTTAAAAACACAAACATGTTCAGACATCTCGTGGACAAACTGAACACTCAACTTAAAATCGAAAGCATAAAGGTAATGTTAATGATCTGTTAGTCAATCTGTTCATTCTTCACAATATTTATGGTAATGTTTGTACACATTTTAGCATCAACTTTATGCTAAGATTTAATTAAGTAATTATCCATTAGCTCTTAATAAATACAAAAAACATTTAAGTTTAGCAGTGATAATACTTCACTTATAGAGGGATTTGTAAAAGCTGTACTAGTACATCTTTAGGTTTGTCGTTTTCAACTGCGCAGGGGAGAAGTGTACAGCTTCACTGTTCCCCATCATGTCGGCACATCTAGTCCATGCAGATTCAATATGCTGGCATGCACTAGGACATAGAAGAGTTTGCAGTCAAGTCCCCAGATCCATAGACTCAATCAACTTTTTGAATTCCATGGAATTAAATCAGAATGCTGTTCTCAGGGTGAAAAGTCTTGGAATGATAAGTCAGTGGAAGGTAGATCGTTGGTGTGTCGCTAGCTGCGCTGCAGGCCCAGATCAGTCTCTTTCAGCTGGGGCAGAAGGTGCAGTGCAGGCCCCCTGTGAGGTCTGATACAGTGCCTTCCCTCACCAGGCTCTGGAGGAGAGCCCTCTCACGATCCACGTTGTGCATGTTCTGCTCCAGCATAGCTGTCATGGGTATATTGTCATAGTAATGCAGGGGCATCTCCTTCTGGCTGAGATTGTAACCAAAGCCTGCTAGGCTGACCTCGTCACACAGGTAGGTGGCCAGGTTGAGGGCTGAGATGCCCATGGTGGGCACGTTCTGCACAAAGAGGAGAGCAAACAATGTCAACAAGGTATAGAGGACAGTGAATACAAAATGTATTTGAAAACAGGCACGGCCCTCTCTTGGGCCAAAGAAACATGTGCTCCATGTAAAGACTGCTGCTGGTTGCTAGCAGAACAATCCGTTTACAGAAAAGGCATTGACACATTTTTTACACCCACAATTTCAACAGTCAATATTGAGTCTCCTTTATCTTTCCAGGGGATGGCAAAGATGATCATCCCAGTTGGTAGAATGTTTATGTGCATAGAATGTCCGACTAGTAGAGAACTCTTCCAAAACGGCCCATTATGTCTATACATCAAAGCTTTTTTTATTATTGTCCCTTTAATTTCAGTTTAATTAGGGTATGAAAATGTGTTGTAAGTCTTCAGTGTAATGGTGTAATGTGTGCTGCTTAACTGGTGAAAGGTTGTCTGACCTGGTCCCAGCCCCAGAGGCGTTGCTGTGGGGAGGGGTAGGCTAACAGGTCCATCGCCATCTGCCTGATGATCTCCAGATTCAACAAACGGAACTTTGATAAGTCTACTGGAATCTTCTCTGGCACCTTCTGCCAGAAAAACAGCCAGTCCCATAGGGACTGAAACAAAAACAAGTCTAATGTCAGGTAAAGTAGTAGGCAGTGTCTGAATTTGCATTTCAAATCGCTCAGCCATGTCTGTGCTCCTTATTAAAATTTCAACAACTAGGCCGACACATTATCTGATTTCATTCTCTCTTTTTTTAAATTCATATTTTGTTCATGTTTCTGGTGGTGGGCTTTGCAACTCACAACTCTCTGTCTGTTGATCATTGCTCTGATCCACTTGAAGTCTACAGCCTTGTAGACCACCGCCACAAACTGCAGCTCAGGGTCCACATCTTCCCAGACCTTGGGGCTTCCCTCTGGGTAGCTCATCCGGACAGAGGTCCGGTTCCCCACGTCTTTACTGTAGTTCCTCAAAGGACCACTATTTAGCCTGTGGCGCAGTGAACAGAATGTCAACGTGACACAGGTCTACTCATGTAACCATTCACTCTTTGGATGAATCAACAATGATATACTATAACAGTTCTACCCTTCTTACTTAGAAATGTTATCATTATAGTGATGACTTCTGTTCCACAGAAAGTCTCATCCTGTTGATAAGCGGCAGGGGGCGGCAGGTAACCTGACGGTTAGAGAGGCGAGCCAGCAACCAGAGGGTTGCCAGTTCGAATTCTGGGTCCAAAGCGGAAAATCTACCGGGAAGTGAGCTGGCAACCTGAGGGTTACTGGTATCAAATGCGAGATGCCATTTCCCACCATTGTGCCCTTGAGCAAAGCACTTAACCCCCCACAACAACTGCTCCCCGGGTGCCTAGTGTGGCAGCCCTCCACACCTCTCCAAAGCCTGTATATGTACGTGCATTTGTGTCTTACGGAGGGGTTGGGTTAAAAGCGGAAGTCATATTTCGGTTGGACCTTGTATGCATTTGACCAATAAAGTGACAATAAATTGCTGGTCAAAGGTGAATTCACTGCCTGGTCTAGACATGAGCCATTTGAAAATCCAGGTACACAAAGCAGGTGTAGTCTCACCTAATGACAACATCAAACTGGTCAAGCAGGGCGCCCAGCTCAAGACCACGGAGGAGTCCTCCATTTCCCATGACCACACAGCGTCTGCACTCTTTCTTCAGCTGCTCTGGTTGAGCAGGGAGGAGGTTGAGGACATCCTTTAGTTTGCCATGCATGTCACGGAACCCGAATGGTGGGGGGTACTTGAACATCTCTGGAGTCAGCAGTGTGTCCCGCCACAGGAAAGGATCAGTCACATGACCAGAAATCTGGAGCCTTGCTTCTACTCCCTTTCTGGCAAAGGCTGGTCTGCACTTGTTCGAAAGAACACCCCGTACAAAAGAGTGCACAAGCTGGAAAGATCATATAATTGTATCAAATGCACCATTATAAATAAACACATTAAAAGAAGCTATCTACAGTTGGTAAATCCATTTTTGGACATTTCAATTCATGATAACAACGCATTGATTCTTGAAGAATATAACTTAGAAATGCCTCATGAGCTTAGCTCAACTGTACTATACACCCCATCAGAACTCAAAATATAAGCTTGTTTTACTCCATTCTTTATAAACAATGTAATTGTAAACAAATACAGTATAGCCTCAAAACATGGTTAAAACTATAATGTTAACAACATGAATGGTTAGTCCTTGCACCCATAGCCTGTCTATGAATTTGAGGGTGGTTACATTTCTCCAGCCCCATCCCTGTGTTGTTATTGTTTGAACAGCAGATTGCCCCTTTAATTTGGGGCTCCTGAAGTGGCGCAGTGGTCTAGGGCACTGCATCTCAGTGCAAGAGGCATCATTACAGTCCTTGGTTCATATCCAGCCTGTATCACATCCGGACGTGATTGGGAGTCCCATTGGGCGGCGCACAATTGGCCCAGCGTCGTCCGGGTTTGGCCGAGGTAGGCGTCGTTGTAAATAAGAATTTGTTCTTAACTGCCTTGCCTAGTTAAATAAAAAAAATCTAAAGTCAACGCTGAACGGTTACAAACATAGATGAAGAGCCTTACCTTTCGGTGGCTGGGATCCACATGCCATGCCAAAAGCTTCTGTGAGTCAGTATCAAACCAATTAAGGGTTACAACTGCCAGTAAGATCATCAACCCAAGGACCATCAAGGGCAACAACAAACGTCTGCAAGAATAATATGTTCACTGTTACACTATCCATCAAGAACAATGCTTCTTTATATATAATATCATACATGATCATGACGTAATGCCTCCAGGACAAGTTATGTACAGTGTGCTTCTGAGCCAGGTAAGGAAATTAAGCTAGCATTTCTAAACAAATTTGTGGCCGCATGATGAAATGCCCATGAGCTCCTTCCTGACACAGGGACATGCAAGCACCTGGAGTAACCTAATAATAACTGAGTAAAAACTGAATGCGTAATCAAGCAGGCAGTTGGAACTCTGTAAAACAGGGTTTCAATCGTGTCTTCATTTAGCTACTGATTATTAATAAATAGGGTGAACTAGCTAATAATATGTACCTGTTGGAGCCACAGCGCTTTGAAATCCTCATCTTGTTGTCGAGGAAGTTAATGTCCTTCCCTCTTTCCTTAGCGCTTATTAGCCTGTTCCTCATGGGACAGTTCCTACACCCAGTGGCAGGTCAAAGGTAATTCAGCACAGCCAAGCCAAAACAGTATGTGTATGGGGTAAATCCATTTGAATTCAATCACTTTTTGAAAGCATCCCTTTGAATTTGAACGAAAGCTTCCATACACATTTGCCCATTGTACAAATGCTCAGAAAGTGACTCTGGACCTCAATGCAAAAACATTCAAGAGATAAAGGTGTTCAAAGTTGACCTATTTTGCATACCCCACCATACCATCTGACATGTCTTCATCAATGGAAAAAATAAACGGTTCAGATTTATATCATTTAAAAGTTTACAAACAGGCTTATCCAACTATTTTATAATATATATTTTTGAATAAAAAAGGGTTTTTTTTAATATAAAAAAAAAAATGCATAAACATCGATTTTTTTTTCATATTCGCATATGCTGTAGCTTAAACCCTATTTTAAATCAGCTGAGGTTTTTGTGTTGTGCCTGCCGTCGGTTGAGACACAACATCCTTGTAATGTAATGTAATGTAACATCCTCTTGAATACAGGGTGGGTGTCATGTTTTGGCTGATAAAATGTACTAAAATGGGAATACAATTGAAAAAAAATGTCTCCTTTCAAATGGTACCACAAAGATGGTTGGAGGTCCACACATAAGAGAATGTTGACTTGAATGGGAACATCTGTTTTAAATTATACTGTCAATACTCCATAGGAAAAACATTGAAATATAGATAATAGAATAGACCATTTAAGTTTACATTCGACAGTGGGTGGACCAGCGGCCATCTTTATGCTAGCGATTACAAGTAAAACTGTCCATTCAATGTCAATGGTGTACCAGCTAAATTGCAGTGGTCTGAAGGGATAAGTCCATTCTATGAATTATATTTATATGATTGAAATGACACTATATTGGATCACTCCAACATGGTATCCTTCCATTCGGCAGGATACATTCCGAGTAAGAATTTCAGATTAGTCCTGTGTACCGGGTAGTGCTGCAGCTAAGTGCCGCCGCACTCCTTCCACCTCTGCCTTTTCACAGCTCATTACAGAGAGGATTCACTTGGTAAGAGCTCTATGTTAGAGTGTACAGTGCATTCGGAAAGTATTCAGACTCCTTGACTTTTTCTACATTTTGTTATATTACAGCCTTATTCTAAAATTGAGGATGGGAAAAAAACTATTTAATCAATCTATCTACACACAATACCGGACAATGTCAAAGCAAAAACAGGTTTTTAGAAATTTTTGCAAATGTATTAAAAAAAAAACGGAAATATATTTACATAACTATTCTGACCCTTTACTCAGTACTTTGTTGAAGCACCTTTGGCAGTGATTAGAACCTCTAGTCTTCTTGGGTATGACACTACAAGATCGGCACACCTGTATTTGGGGGGTTTCTCCCATTCTTCTCCGCAGATCCTCTAAGCTCTGTCAGGTTGGATGGGGAGCGTCGCTGCACAGCTATTTTCAGGTCTCTCCAGAGATGTTCGATCGGGTTTAAGTCCGGGCTCTGGCTCGGCCACTCAGGACATTCAGAGACTTGTCCCTAAGCCACTCCTGCGTTGTCTTGGCTGTGTGCTTAGGGTCGTTGTCCTGTTGGAAGGTGAACCTTTGCCCCAGTCTGAAGTCCTGAGCTCTCTGGAGCAGGCTTTCATCAAATCACAGTTTATTTGTCACTTGCGCCGAATTGGGTGGTGGGACACAATGCAAATAGTCCGGGTAGCCATTTGATTACCTGTTCAGGAGTCTTATGGCTTGGGGAAGCCTTTTGGTCCTAGACTTGGCTCTCCGGGTAGAGGTCGACCGATTAATCGGAATGGCCGATTAATTAGGGACGATTTCAAGTTTTCATAACAATTGTAAATCGGTATTTTTGGATGCCGTTTTTTTTTTTTTACACCTTTATTTAACTAGGCAAGTCGGTTAAGAACACATTCTTATTTTCAATGACGGCCTAGGAACGGTGGGTTAACTGCCTTGTTCAGGGGCAGAACGACAGATTTTTACCTTGTCAGCTCAGGGATTCAATCTTGCAACTTTATGGTTAACTAGTCCAACGCTCTAACCACCTGCTTTACATTGCACTCCACGAGGAGCCTGCCTGTTACGCAAATGCAGTAAGAAGCCAAGGTAAGTTGCTAGCTAGCATTAAACTTACCTTATAAAAAACAATCAATCATAATCACTAGTTAAACTAGTAATATCATCAACCATGTGTAGTTATCTAGCCTGTCCTGCGTTGCATATAATCGCTTAGGTACACGTTGCTCCAACGTGTACCTAACCATATACATCAATGCCTTTCTTAAAATAAATACACAAGTATATATTTTTAAACCTGCATATTTAGTTAATATTGCCTGCTAACATGAATTTCTTTTAACTAGGGAAAATGTGTCACTTCTCTTGCAACAGAGTCAGGGTATATGCAGCAGTTTGGGCCGCCTGGCTCGTTGCGAACTGTGAAGACTATTTCTTCCTAACAAAGACAGCCGACTTCGCCAAACGGGGGATGAGGCAATATTAACCAGATGAAATGGTGTTACTTCTCTTGCGTTCATTGCACACCGAGTCAGGGTATATGCAACAGTTTGGGCCGCCTGGCTCGTTGCGAACTAATTTTGCCAGAATTGTACGTAATTATGACATAACATTGAAGGTTGTGCAATGTAACAGGAATATTTAGACTTAGGGATGCCACCCGTTAGATAAAATACGTAACGGTTCCGTATTTCACTGAAAGGAAAAACGTTTTGTTTTCGGATTCGAGCATGTTAATGACCTAAAGCTCGTATTTCTATTTGTTTATTATATTATAATTAAATCTATGATTTGATAGAGCAGTCTGACTGAGCGGTGGTAGGCAGCAGGCTCGTAAGCATTAATTCAAACAGCACTTTCGTGCGTTTTGCCAGCAGCTCTTCGCTGTGCTTCAAGCATTGTGCTGTTTATGACTTCAAGCCTATCAACTCCCAAGATTAGGCTGGTGTAACTGATGTGAAATGGCTGGCTAGTTAGCGGGGTGCACGCTAATAGCGTTTCAAACGTCACTCGCTCTGAGACTTGGAGTAGTTGTTCCCCTTGCTCTGAATGGGTAACGCTGCTTTGAGGGTGGCTGTTGTCGATGTGTTCCTGGTTCGAGCCCAGGTAGGAGCGAGGAGAGGGACGGAAGCTATACTGTTACACTGGCAATACTAAAGTGCCTATAAGAACATCCAATAGTCAAAGGTATATGAAATACAAATCGTATAGAGAGAAATAGTCCTATAATAACTCCAACCTAAAACTTCTTTCCTGGGAATATTGAAGACTCATGTTAAAAGGAACCACCAGCTTTCATATGTTCTTATGTTCTGAGCAAGTAACTTAAACGTTAGCTTTCTTACATGGCACATATTGCACTTTTACTTCTCCAACACTTTGTTTTTGCATTATTGACAATTTTTAGGGCCTTCCTCTGACACCGCCCGGTGTAGAGGTTCTGGGTGGCACGCACTACCCTCTGTAGTGCCTTACGGTCGGAGGCAGTAATGCAACCAGTCAGGATGCACTCGATGTTGCAGCTGTAGAAACTTTTGAGGATCTGAGGACCCATGCCAAATCTTTTCAGTCTCCTGAGGGGGAATAGGTTTAGTCATGCCCTCTTCACGACTGTCTTGGTGTGCTTGGACCATGTTAGTTTGTTGGTGATGTGGACACCAAGGAACTTAAAGCTCTCAACCTGCTCCACTGCAGCCCCGTCGATGAGAATGGGGGCGTGCTCGGTCCTCCTTTTCCTGTAGTCCACAATCTCCTTTGTCTTGATCACGTTGAGGGATAGGTTGTTATTCTGGCACCACCCGGCCAGGTCTCTGACCTCCCTATTGTCAGTGATCCGGCCTACCACTGTTGTGTCCTCTGCAAACTTAATGATGGTGTTGGAGTTGTGCTTGGCCATGCAGTCGTGGTTGAACAGGGAGTACAGGAGGGGACTGAGCACGCACCCCTGAGGGGCTCCAGTGTTGAGGATCAGCGTGGCAGATGTGTTGCTACCTACCCTCACCACCTGGGGGTGGCCCGTCAGGAAGTCCAGGATCCAGTTGCAGAGGGAGGTGTTTAGTCCCAGGATCCTTAGCTTAGTGATGAACTTTGAGGGCACTATGGTGTTGAACGCTGAGCTGTAGTCAATGAATAGCATTCTCACGTAGGTGTTCCTTTTGTCCAGGTGGGAATGGGCAGTGTGGAGTGCAATAGAGATTGCATCATCTGTGGATCTGTTTGAGCGGTATGCAAATTGTTGTGGGTTTATGGGATAATGGTGTTAATGTGAGCCATTACCAGCCTTTCAAAGCATTTCATGGCTACGGACGCGAGTGCTACGGGTCTGTAGTCATTTAGGCAGGTTACCTTAGTGTTCTTGATCTACATATTGGAGTGATCCAATAGCTCACATACGTAACCTTCGCACTCCTGTATTCAGTAGCATGTTGTCTCAACTGATGGTGGGAACGACACAAAAACCTCAGATGCAGTCCAAACACGTTCATTTTACTTCCTTTACACACTTTTCCTCGGGGGAATCCCCATCGAAAATGGATGCAGTTGGATTGCCATCATAAGTGGAGGTCCAATTCACAAACGTTGCCCCCTCTGCCCTCGATTTAATTTGAGGAAGCGAGTGAAGAACTTGCATCAATTGTGGGGTTGATATGACCCAAACTTCAATGCAAACATGTCCAATTTAAATAAACATAGCTGCATTTTCGGCATGTGAGAACAAAATGACTCAAGCTTGCTAAAACATGTATATAAACCCCTTTCCGTGTTTACAAACATTGCAGCACGAGGGCTATGCGCAAGTTGATGGGAGAACAATAGTTCTTATAGAACACCAGCAACAACAAAAAAGCCTCTATTTACATGTTGCTTATGCCTGCATTTCACACCACTTTTGGATTATAATTGGATTTTAAGGCTCGTATGAATGTCCTGCTTAATATAATGTTTGTGTCATCATCGCAAATCAACTGCATTATACTTTTAAAAACACTTCAACCTCAACCAGCAAAATGGCTCTTGGTATAGCTTTTACTACAGCCTATATCAATGAGTGTTAGCGTCTAGCTAACACTCATTGAAATGTATTGGAATAAATCACCAAGCTATAAAACAAGCTAGCCAGCTATGGGTAACTGTAGCTAGCCACCTGACAAGGGTGCAAGGCTGCTATGTATATTTATAGCTTTAGGTTGGTTGTTTTTAAACTCAACTTCAAGACTTCCACCAAGGGCGTTGCCTCTCTGATCATCACTCTCCCTCGCTTGGGTATGCGACATTTGAGGTACACTCGGTTGTGACGATATAAAACGTTATTCTGGGGATGAGGGTTCAGGGCTCTTCGTGTTTGGACTGTAGCGATGTAAAGTAGGGTCAAATGCTTTCAATAACTGTGAACTTGGGAAAAAAACATGACGTCAGTGATCGTCAGGTCGGAAAATCGGAGATCTAGAAAGATGCCTCAGGTTCCGAGTTGGATTTTCAAGTCGGATGACCATTCAAAACGATTTTCCCCCAGTCTGAGCTTGTTTTTTCCGAGTTCCCAGCTTAAACATACGATTATATAAACAAATAATAGTTTGTGTTTTTAGACGTTAAAGGTTTAAATTTGTATTTAAATGTTTTTCTAAATCGTTAGACAACCCAGTTGTAAGCTTTTTAGTGATAGCAAACCCAACCGTTTAGCTATATTTTCCATTGATGAAGTAGACATGGATGTCTCATGGTATAGAGGTGTATGCAAAATAAGTCAACAGAGCACCTTTAACCAGTCCTGAATGTTTTGGCACGATGTCGTCAGGACAGCGGAGTCAATTACCACCTTCCGGAGACACCTGAAACCCCAACTCTTTAACGAATACCTGGGATAGGATTAAGTAATCCTTCTAAAAATATAGATAGATGTACTATTGTAAAGTGGTTGTTCCACTGGATATCATAAGGTGAATGCACCAATTTGTAAGTCGCTCTGGATAAGAGCGTCTGCTAAATGACGTAAATGTAATGTCAAAAAACAATTGAATTCCAATGGATTTACCCTATGGCTTGACAGTTGACTAGCTACTAAAGCCCATAACTACATAGCTAACGTTAAGGCCCTAAAGATATGTCTGGGAAGATCACGTATTTAACGTTACATAGGAATCGAAAAAGTCCAAAATCCAAGGCAACGTGTTATTTTGACACAAACGGTTACGCGCTAGCAAGCTTTTATCATACTATCATCAGCAAGCGAACGTTGGATGCTTATTTAGCCAGCTACTGTAACTACTTACCCATCGGCGGACGTTTATAAGCAGTCATCTTGACAGTATAATGAATGTTCACGTTATCTGACGATATTTTATTTGATGTAGCCAGCTACAGTAACGTTGATAATCATGTAAGGGACGTGGTTGTCACTAGTAGCCACAAAGTCATAATTATGACTAAACCCCGTCTATTTCTACAATGTATCTTCTTATAACCTGGTTTTAAAGATAAGCCAAATCACACTGCTAGCATTATGCCTAACCGTAAATTTACCCCAAAAAGCAGGGTTTTCATACATTTTTACGACAGCCAATATAGCGACTTTGTAGCTGTGGTAACTAGTGACAGCCAAGGGAAGTCGTACTAATCAGAATAACCAATGAGCGGCGAACAGAGTCATAATTGCTTCCGGTATGTGACCTATCCTTCAAATTAAAAGACCACCCATAGCTTCTTATTATACCTCAGTGACCCAGAGTGGATGGTCAGTGGATGTACTCACTTTCATAGAATTACATATAATAGCCACAGCCATATTAATAACCTAATAATTATAATAACAACCTCAACCACGCTCAAGGTCCTAAATGATATCATAACCGCCATCGATAAGAGACATTACTGTGCAGCCGTATTCATTGACCTGGCCAAGGCTTTCGACTCTGTTAATCACCACATTCTTATTGGCAGACTCAACAGCCTTGGTTTCTCAAATGATTGCATCGCCTGGTTCACCAACTACTTCTCTGATAGAGTTTAGTGTGTCAAATCAGAGGGCCTGTTGTCCGGACCTCTGGCAGTCTCTATGGGGGTGCCACAGTGTTCAATCTCTCGGGCCGACTCTCTTCTCTGTATACATCAATGATGTTGCTCTTGCTGCTGGTGATTCTCTGATCCACCTCTACGCAGACGACACCATTCCGTATACTTCTGGCCCCTCTTTGGACACTGTGTTAACTAACCTCCAGACGAGCTTCAATGACATTCAACTCTCCTTCCGTGGCCTCCAACTGCTCTTAAATGCAAGTAAAACTAAATGCATGCTCTTCAACCGATCACTGCCCGCACCTGCCCGCCCGTCCAGCATCACTACTCTGGACGGCTCCGACTTAGAATATGTGGACAAATACCTAGGTGTCTGGTTAGACTGTAAACTCTCCTTCCAGACTCACATTAAGCATCTCCAATCCAAAATTAACTCTACAATCGGCTTCCTATTTCGCAACAAAGCATCCTTCACTCATGCTGCCAAACATACCCTCGTAAAACTGACCATCCTACCGATCCTCGACTTCGGCGATGTCATTTATAAAATAGCCTCCAACACTCCACTCAATAAATTGGATGCAGTCTATCACAGTGCCATCTGTTTTGTCACCAAAGCCCCATTTACTACCCACCACTGCAACCTGTACACTCTTGTTGGCTGGTCCTCGCTTTCATACTTGTTGCCAAACCCACTGGCTCCAGGTCATCTACAAGTCTCTGCTAAGTAAAGTCCCGCCTTATCTCAGCTCACTGGTCACAATAGCAGCACCCACTCGTAGCACGTGCTCCAGCAGGTATATCTCACTGGTCACCCCCAAAGCCAATTCCTCATTTGGCCGCCTTTCCTTCCAGTTCTCTGCTGCCAATGACTGGAACGAACTGCAAAAATCACTGAAGCTGGAGACTCATATCTCCCTCAATAGCTTTAAGCATCAGCTGTCTGAGCAGCTCACAGATCACTGCACCTGTACATAGCCAATCTGTAAACAGCCCATCCAACTACCTCATCCCCATACTGTAGTATTTAGACTTTTCTACTGTATGTTGTTTATTCCATGTGTAACTCTGTTGTTGTATGTGTCAAACTGCTATGCTTTATCTTGGCCAGGTCGCAGTTGCAAATGAGAACTTGTTCTCAACTTGCCTACCTGGTTAAATAAAGGTGAAATAAAAAATAAAATCTCTCTGCTCTATTTGGCCCACCAGTCATAAATACAATTCATACAAATAGGTCCCACTATCAACAGCTGCTTCTGGTATCAATACTACATGGCATGCATTGGTCTTCCTTTAGCCCTGGAAACCAAAGCTATTTTGACTCCACACCCAAACAGACCGTGTGATTCAAATGTATTCAAATAAAGAGGCCATACAATAACCACTTCAATACATATTTAATAGTCAAATATAAGAAAACATGCAACAAATAAAAAAAAACAGTCCCTTTCCTCATTGTCATAACAATGGCACTTGCAGTGAACTGGTGCGTTCACTTCCTTCCTTTGAAATATCTAGATATGGAGGCTATGGGTACCTGATGCATTTAACAACATTTATTGCAATGGCTGCTTGAGATCAAAGATCCCGGTCCCTCCTTTTACAACCTTACCCACCACTAAGCAAGCTGAGGGAGAGACCAACTTATCATGGGAGCCTGTTGAGAGAGCAAAGACCAGACACCTGGTTAAACCAACAACTGGTGAGGGGCAGACCATGCATTGCTCCATTTGTTTTATGATGTATTACGTCTCCTGTTGCATTATGTGTACAGCCTACAGATGTGTTGTGTAATAATGCCTACCCAGCATAGTGGCCTGCTTCAGGAACTTGTAGCTGGTCTCGAAGGTCATCTGTTGCAGTGGAGAGGAGTTGGACTGGATGGCGAAGCGGTTTAGAGGTTTGTACATGCCCTCAAAACACATGTAGTCGGCCACCAAGGATAAATGCCTGGGGTCCACCTCAATACCTGCACAGGAAAGGAGAGCAGAGAGACTCAGAGAGGAGATCACACAGCTCTCCAGAGCCTGTTGTTGGGAAATGAGTAGATAGCTAAAGAAGTTGTGAGCCTGTTTGTACCGTAGACAGCGAAGACATCTTTAATTTCCTTCTCAATGACTCTCAGGGCCACCTCAATGCCATACGTGTTTGCCATGGCGTGGACCTCATTGGAGTACAGCCGATTCACATCAAGAATCTGAGATTAAAACAGTATAGCATAGAATGTATAAACAAAGATACCCACATGAAGAAATTATGTTTTTACTGTACAAGTACTCTATACATGTGAAAGTTTGTGGATTATCACTCACTTCACTGTGGTTAAACAGCTCGTGCATGTTGATGCCCTCAGTTTTGAGCTCCAGCTCCTTGGAGCCATCTTTCTTAGTGACCTCACTGAGCAGACATCTGGTGATGCCCTTAGTCTCCATCACCACTGCATTTTGGGCCACGGCCACCACCAGCGACGTCAGGTCAAAGTGCACCTTGCTGACAGGCAGGACGAGCGTAACCTGACAAACAGAGAAATGCAAAACTCCACTCAATCCACATTCAAAACATTTATATCCAAGTCAAATACTTGGTTTCGTGAGAAACAATTTGGACCATCAATGAGGCAACCATTGGCTGAAATAAGTATTTTAGTATCTTAAACCCAGAAAGTAATATTCCAAAAATCAGACAGAAGGGCACAGACTGGGGGTACATACCTCACACCAGAGACCCTGCTGGCTGTCATAGGAATAGTCCTCGATGCTGGAACTAGTTTCCAGCACAGTGTTGACCCTCATGCTGTCCTGTGTGTGTGTGCTTTTCTGCTTCGACCTCTTCCTTGTCCCAGCACCAACAGGCCCTGCAGTGGCCAGGTCACCGGGCACCTCATCAGGCACCTCTTCAGAGTTCTCCTCTGCCTGCTCGTCTTTTTCATCCACCAGGTCCTCTCCCTCCTCAGCATCCTCTCCCTCCTCACTCTCATAATCCACTTCCTCCTCCTGATTCTCTCTCCTTTTCGCATCCGAGGCGTCAGCGTCTCCCTCATTCCCCACGTCGTCCACAATCCTGCTCTCCTCCCCATCCCCATCCCCTTCTCCACTCTCCTACAAAGAAATTACTTACACAAATGAAAATAGGTACAAAAGTAGCATAATTCTACATTTAAGAACAATGGTCACTTTGGTAATGATTAAGTCCAGGTTGTAAAGCCAAATGTAA
Source organism: Salmo salar (assembly GCF_965601325.2). Taxonomy (NCBI): domain Eukaryota; kingdom Metazoa; phylum Chordata; class Actinopteri; order Salmoniformes; family Salmonidae; genus Salmo; species Salmo salar. The sequence continues at coordinate 86,521,444 of NC_138299.1, forward strand.
AGCTATGGCTGAAAGGAACAGATGAATAGGGAAAAGTCCATGCTTGTTTAACACACCTGTCCAGCTGAGGAGTCCCCTACATCCTGGTCATTATCTCGTACTGTAGCCTTGCGTGTTTCCACTGCGTTGATTGAGGCCAGCTTGGTATTGCGCTTCTTAATGGCCTCCAGTAGTAGGCGGAAGAATCTGGAAAAGACAAGGTAGCAAAGAATGCCTTACATTGGTTCAGACCGACAACACGGAAGTACGTTTGTGGGACTAGTAACCGTGATCTGATTGTCACACACACACGGGTTGGCAGGAGAATGTGTGGGCCCAGCGCTGGTTCTAATAGCTCACCTGTTCTCCATGTAGTGGAGGATCTGATGGGGAGTCAGCATCTTGTCTTCCTGGTAGCGCTCTGGGGAAAGAAAGCGGAAGGTGATCTTGAAGACGCGGTCCTTCTGTCGTTTGTTCTTCACCCGGAGTGTCTCCAGGACGTCCACTTTGTGCAACACCTTTGAACAACAATGGACAGAATAATGACTCTCGACTCACAATTCATTGAAACACAAGGATGGAGTGATAACCATAGAAAAATGTATTATATATTTCTGTGGTAGTAACGATTGAATTACTTTGGGATGTAATGGTTCATAAACAGTAAGTAAATAGAGCCAATGTAATAACCTCAGCTAGACACACACGAGTCAGCTTCTTCCTTAGTGTCTTCACCCGCTTGATGGCTTTTTTACTGTTTAACACAGGAATACTCATCATCGGAGTCTTGATGCTGGAACTGGCAATCATCAATATTTCTCTAAGCCTGTGGGTGCAGACAATATTCAGCCACTAATGTCCAGAGTTTGTACATTTTATTCTGGCAAAGAGTCATTGCACCGTTATATTCCAGGGGAGACCATACTGTACCTTGGGATACCGAGGGTAACGTTCATCTCCCCCCTGCCGGCAAAGTGGAAGGTGTTGAGGGTCATCTGGGTGGAAGGCTCTCCGATGCTCTGAGCAGCCAGCAGACCCACCGCCTCCCCTGGGTCACACAGGGCTCGCTGCCACTTCAGCTGCAGCAGATGCTTCAGTCTGCATAGACAGAGTGGAGACCATGACATAACCTAAGCACTCAGTAAAAAAATTCAGTAGCTACAATGGCTTCTAAAAGTATGTACAACAGCCCAATCTTAGTTTCAACATCTAAATTTTGTCATTTTTAAAAGACGTATTATTCTTTATTTTACCTTTATTTAACTTCGCAAGTCAGTTAAGAACAAATTCTTATTTACAGTGATGGCCACCGAACAGTGGGTTAACTGCCTTGTTCAGGAGCAGAATGACACATTTTTACCTTGTCAGCTCAGGGATCCCATCTAGCAACCTTTCGGTTACTGGCCCAACTCTCTAACCACTAGGCTACCTGCCGCCGCTCTAAAATGTCAATTTAGGTAAATACTATATGCAATATAGACGATCTGGATTGAAATCTCACCTTTGTGCATCAAGGTTCTTCGAGCTTCCCTCAGCTAACTGCTTGACTTGGATGTCCTTTAGATAGGACTCCACAATGCTGTCAAATGTCTCTGACACTGACCCAAATGAGATGTCAGGCCGGAACAGGCTCAGGCAGGGCTCAGGACAATGTGAAGTCTTCTTCAGGTACTTAGATTTGCTGTCCTGGTCTAGAGAACTCCATCTATCCACCAGCTAAGAAACATGGGAAGGTAACATATTAGAACGTTAAACAAAACAGCAAACTACCACAGAGTTTGATATGTCACATTGAAAAAGTAGAACGACAAATAATACATCCCAAATCCCCCAAAAATTGGTAAATAGTTGTGGAGGGATATTTAATCTGATAACATTGCGGTGTTGCAGCAGTGGGACAATACATTACCTTCAGAGTGGCAGTATCCCTGCCATTGGCCAGGTTCTCTAGAGTCTGGCACTCTGTCTTCTTCAGTTTCTTCTGGGAGAAGAGCAGGAAGGCCCCCTCTCTGGGAGAAAGATGCTCCCTCTTGGCTTTCCACTTCCTGATGGCTTTGAAATGGTTGGTGGCAGCCTGAGGGTCCAGTTTGGCCAGGACCTCATCCAAGCACTTTAACTTTCTGATGACCTGTGAGTAACGGGAAATTCTAAATGAGTGCTGCAAAAAGTCATCTTTAAAAAAATTATGGATGCAATGTTTGCCATGCACGGTCTTGAAATAAAGACGTGCTTTCAGTCTCAAACACTTTAGAAAACAGGATCAGTTGACTGGAGCAGCGCCAATTCCTACCTCATAGTTGTCCTGTATGAAGGGAAACTGCCTTGGCTGGAGGAACTGTGTCTTGGGGACGTCCAGGCCATCCTCTCCATAGAGAAACTGGACCACGCTGCCGTCACTGTCCCTCACAGTCAGGTCATACTGAACCACCAGGCCCTCCAGATGTTTGATCACACATCTGGAACCACAATGAGTCAGTTCAGAAAGGGGGAAATTTAAATATCGTGTGAATCCCACAGGACTCTGGTCAAAAGCTGTGTACTATATAGGGAATAGGGTGCCATTTGGGACGTAGACATTCACACTTCTGTAAAAACGTTCAGATTTCTGTAATGCCAGCTCACCTCTGAAGGTACCCTGATCGACTGGTCTTAACAGCTGTATCTACCAGACCCTCCCGGCCAGCCATGCAATGGAAGAAAAACTCCTGCAACAATGAATCATGAACATTCAGAGACCTTCAATTATGAAGTGGAACAATCAAACACACAACTTGGGGCAGAGAGAAGTCACGTACCGGGGGCTTGATTCCTGTCAGGAACCTGCCAGACACAAAACCTCCAGAGCGGGGCGAACTTTCGTACGGCTGAAAGCAGGGCAGAGATTTCCCAGAAGGCATCAGGGGAGGACGTCGGCCCTCCAGCTCAATCTGACCCAGCAGACATGAGATCTAACAAAAGAAACGTACTCATCAAGTTATGATTGGTACACATGGAGACAAAATGCATATCTGTTGTGTCTCTTTATGGTTTGATGTCTGCTGTGTTCCTTAAAGGAGTACCTGCATGGTATTGACAGTGGAGCCTTTAGCCCCAGACTGCACCATCAGCTGGAGGTTGTTCTCAGGGAAGCTGCAGTGGAGACCCAGGGGCATGACCACCTGGCAGGAGAAAATAACATCAGTCAAAACCGTACAGCAGTGTTTTCTGCTACCAGGAACTCCTTTCAACTTTCCTATCAAAGTCCCTTAGAAATATATGCAGAAACTTTCATCCAAAGCGACTTATAGTGATGTGTGCATACATTCTTTTTAACGTATGGGTGGCCCCGGGAATCGAACCCACTATCCTGGCATTGGAAGAACCATGCTCTACCAACTGTGCTACAGAGGACCACTAAGGAATATATTCTTCTTTACAATGATGGCCTGACAGTCACATGCAAACAGATGATGACAACCATCTGATGGTAACCTCTTCACAAAACTGAAGGATGAGCAAACCAAACAACGCAAACTCCCACGTAGCTCACCTTGTTGATGTCGTTGTTGACCTGATTGGCCACCTCCTTAAACTTGAGGTCCACCATGTTGAAGTCTCTCTGGTCTGGGTTGAGGTGGGCGTCCTGCCAGCGGCCCCTAGCCTCACTCTCGTCCACGGTGTCAGGAAGGTTAAAGGCTGCCTGCAGGGCCTGGGTTACACCAGAGCAAACAACTGTTACTGCCACACTAATGCATGTCATTCAATTTGTTTATTTGTTCCTGGAACATGTGGATCAACTGATTGATACTGGCATCTTTACCTTAGTCCCACAAGTGACAGACTCTTTTATGATCTGCTTTCTCTGTCTGTTGGCTCCTAGTTTCACCAAGATATCCTCCACACCTGAAATTAATTCAATAAATAACCCTTCGATTTTGAGAGAGCCTTGTGATGGATCCCCGAGTCTGTTCAGATAGATCTAGAACACCTGTTAGTATGTCCCAAATAGCACCCTATTGCCTATATTGGGCACTACATTTGTCAAAGGTAGTGGGCTATATAGGGAATAAGGTTGAAGTTGGGATGAAGCCCATGCCTTACCCATAGTGAAGCCCCGGTACAGCTGGAGGTAGGCAGTGAAGAGACGAGCCAGGCAGCTGAGGAGTTTACCACTGGTCTCTCCTCCATACAGCTCGTAGCAGCAGTGGACCAGGCCGTATGCAGAGCTGCCATAGTGGGCCTTGTCCAACACCCCCACCAGCAACTCTCCCTGACGGAAGATCACCTGTAGGATCAGACACAGTTAATGGCAAAGTCTAGGACTAGGTGTGCATTGCACAAAGTCAAAAGAATTGTTTAACATACAGCTAATACAAACTATGACACTAATAATAAAATAAATCAAATCAAGGTGGGTACATGTGCAACATTGGTAAGTTGAGTAGTACTGTTAGTGAACAGTCTGACCTGGGAGTCACACATGGTTTCAGGCTTGTAGCCAGGAACACAGCGTGGAGACTCCTTGATCCAGGCCTTACTGGGGATCTTGGCCTTCCCTGTCAGGTTCAGAGGGATGTGGTTTCCTGGGATGACGTTCATCAGTAGTGTAGACACCACCTGAATGACAAAGGACACCTGTGTTATTACCTGTACAATTATGAATTATGACCTACTAAACCTCTCAACCCATGGGTAGGTCCTTCTGCACCTGTTTCCCAGTCCAGAGAGGGAATGGTTTGAGTATGGCGGGCGGCAGCAGCTTGACTCTGCCGACCTTGTCGGTTAGACCTCGGTAGACCAGCTCAGTGTACTGGTCACGGGAGAAGAAGCAGCCGCGGATGGTCATCCTAGTGCCTGACACCATGTGATCCTGGATCAGACCCGCCAGAGGCTTCCCATCCTGGGGGACAGAGACAAGGCAGTGAGGCTGTACAGCAACAGTAGGTGTTGAGGGTGAGCAAACAATAGCTTATCTATCAAACATACAACATCATTAAATTCCTCTCAAGAATTAGGAATTTGTATGTTTGCAAAAAATATATACATTTAGTAAGGCTGAGCAATCACCTTGGGCACAAGGTACTGCTGGTCAGTGCTGACGAGTGTGTAGGCCTCAGCCCTGCCCAGTTCACTCTGAGGGAAATGGGCATTCATCTCATCCCCATCAAAGTCAGCGTTGTAGGCCTTACAGTTAGCGTAGTGAAGCCTTAACACTTTCTCCCCTGGCAGGATGCGGGCGCAGTGAGCCTGGATGGACGGCCGATGCAGTGTTGGCTGCCGGTTGAGGAGCAGGACGTCGCCATTCTTGATGTGACGATTCACCTATGAGAATATGAACATTGCTCAATAGATGGCAAATATAATAGAAAGATGAAATGCAAGGAGACTAGTTATACCATCTTTAATGAAGTGACATTTTAGTGGGAAAGTATATGAGATTACAATAAAAATGAATTAAGGTTAATCAGGAATCAAGGAACCATTATATAGGGAGAGGAAACGGCTGGTGTAAGTGGTGTTAGAAAGATAGGCCTTACTATCTTCATGGGCATCATGTGCTGCCCGGTGCAGGGTGTGAGGAGCTGCTTGGCGATGGCCTCTCTCTGGGTGAGGTTAGTACTGCTCAGGATGGTGCGGGAGCCGTCCTCGTTAATGACCATGGAGGCCCCAGGGTGGACATTGGGCCCGTTCAGAACTGCCTGCCTCAGCTCCTTAACATTCCAAGGCGTCACAGGTTGAGGGTAAGTCAGCTTGGTGGCAAACACCTGTAGGAAACCAGATGGAGTTTATCATGCGAGCTCACACAACGCTCCAACTATCAATGGACATGCAGAATGCAGGCAAAGGCAATGACTCTTACCATGGGTACTCCAATCTCATTGGTCCCAATGTACATGTCAGGACAAATAACAGAGCGTGCTGCATAGTCCACACGTTTACCCATCATGTGCTTCCTGAACAAACCATCCTTCTTCTCTAAGATCTGAAAGAGAAAACAGGGTCAGCATGAACAAATAAATGTATGGGTTGGAAGATGAAGGTATACTGACATTTTTCACTCCCTTTGGCTAAAATGCTGGATATATGGAGCAGGTGGCAATAGATTCCCATGGGAAAACATACCTGACGAATGCCAGGGTACTTCTCCGTCATCAGTTTGTCCATGTCACTGTCAAAGACTATGTTGACGTGACTCTGGAGCCGAATCCAGGTGTTGTAGAGTTTATCTGTGAGTGTGACACCGGGGATCCCTGCCAGGAAGGCCTGGTCTGTCTGAGAGGGGTCGGCTTCCTGTACCTTTAAATTTAGAGTACAGAGGAATGGCAACACTTAACACACAATTGGTTAACTTTATTTCATGCAAAAGGCCCAGATATATATTTCTAGGAATGTGGAGCCGTGTTTGTGTGTCTTGACTTTGCTTTCGTTGTTTTTTTAAATGTTCTGTATGTTTTTAACATTTCTTAAGACTTAGTGAGGTAAAACAGAATCAAATCAAAAATACCGTACGAGATGACGAACTAATAAAAGGTTAATTTATATACATACATGGAAAATCAAGTGTGTCACCTTTGACCTTTTCATTCCCTCAAAATAATGTTTAAAGAGCAAATGCGACCCCACTCCATCGGTTCACATACCTCCTCCAGCTCCAACTCCTTTTCTTTCAGCTTCTCTCCAGCTAGAAGTGCTAGGAGCTTCTGGATAACGCCACTGTCCTTCATCACTGCCTGCATGTTAACCGTCTGGCCGTTAGTGAACATCTGGTCTCCCAGACGGTTAATGGGCCGATACCTGGGGAAAACAAGAGGGTTACTCTCATAAGTTACTGGAAAGCTTCACAACTAGGAGTTTTTTTGTGATGCAATTCCAGACACTATCTTATCAATAACTAACAGAAGCAAATAACTACCGTAAATTCCGGACTATAAGCCGCAACTTTTTTCCCACGCTTTGGACCTCGCGGCTTAAACAATGACGCGGCTAATATATGGATTTGTCCCGCCTTTTAAAGAAAATTCTCAACAACAAAAAAAATACACATTCTGTGACGTGCTCAGTTTTTTGGCGGCATGAAGCTTTCATTAGACCAATGAAATTGCCGAACGGGTTAAGGTCAAACAACTTTTTTGTTTACTGTTTAGATTAAATCAAGCGCTCTCAAACTTCCCATCATTCTGATTACGGTAGTCATTTTGTCACCCTCATCATGGCAAAGACACGGAGAAATGCATATGATGCAGCTTTCAAATTGAAGGCGATAGATCTGGCTGTTGGAAAAGGAAATAGAGCTGCTGCACCGGAGCTTGGTCTTAATGAGTCGATGATAAGACGTTGGAAACAGCAGCGTGAGGAATTGACTTGTTACAAGCCGTGTTTCGTTAAAGCCTATTTATTTTTGTTACAAGCCGTGTTTCGTTCAAGCCTGTGTAAAGTTCATTTGTTTCAATGTACCGGTAGGCACCTGCGGCTTATTTATGTTCAAAATATATATTTTTTTAAATTCAGTGGGTGCGGCTTATATTCAGGTGCGCTCAATAGTCCGGAAATTACGGTACATTCAAAACAAACCCACAAATTGTAAGGCTGTTCTCTGAGAGATTCCTCACCTGCATGGAGGGACCACCATAAGCTCCAGGAAGAAAAGGCCAGGGTAAATGCCATTGGGTGAGCTCTCCAACTCCTCCAGTCCAGAGAACAAGCACTTCAGGAAGAAACCTTCTTTATCCCACAGTTTGGCGATGTGATCCCGTGCCGTGCTAGGGGTCAAGTATCCACGTTTTCCAGCCATCCCATCTTCTGAAAAAGGAGAAGAGACCAAGGGCACTTATTCAACTTTCCAATTCAGGACAACAGAGTTGCAGAAATGTCAACTATTCAACATCTTTTAGTCCTCTACTATATTACCAATCTTGAAGCAGAAGATTGAATGGTATGCATTACCTTCATCGGGTCCCTTGATGGCACCATCTTTATACATAGCCGCAGGCAAGGTGACAATCAGTTTGCTGTTGTGCTCCCTGCGCACTTGTGATCGGCCACTCCTATTTGGGAACAGTAAAAATCAGTGTGAAGCTTCACACGGGACAGAATTGGTAATTAAATAAATGGTAATTGACCAGAATGGTCCATACTTACTTGCAGTGAGGGCATTTCCTGGAGTTCATTTGGACCCTCCAGAAGAGTGTTATAAGCTTGTTCTTCTTCTCACAGAGATGCTTGATCTGAGAACACAAAACATTCAATTTTATCACATTGGCCTGAGTTGTGATGTTCAGTTTCTATGACACATTCACAATCAGCTCTTACTGGTGAGCTGTGATCGCCGCCTGTCTTCCCTTTGTTGACATGAGCACAGTAGTCCTCTAACACCACCTGGATCTCAACCCCAGAAGCTTGGGCATTGCCTTCCAGGAACTGCAACAGAGAAAGGGTCAAAACCAGTTGTGTGAGTGATTAAAACTCAGAACTTGGATGAATTTTATGAATCAAACACTATCAAAACAAAAGACTTACATACATTACCAAAAACAGCAGTGTGATTTCAGAGACATCATTATTTTTTAATATTACCACTCCTGTCTGTGTGATGCTCACCTGGTTCAGCACATGCTCCAGCTCATAGACCTCCTGTAGAGCTCCCACATCCAGCAGCTTCAGCTGGTTCAGCAGGAGATGGATCGCTGCTCTGGGGCAGGACAGCATGTGGCAGTTCAGACATGACCCTCGGATCAGCAGGTACAGTTTCTAGTGCCAGAGTAGAAGTGAGAGAGCATATTACCTTAAAAGAAGACGTACCCCATTGTAACTTGTAGCCTATCGACTGTGTTTTCGATCATGTAATGGTTTATCTGGAAACAGGCCATGTACTTCTAATGACTACTGGGATAAGTGTGTTCAATGTTGTTCACCTACATCAAAGAAGAGTGGGTTGTATACGGGTAAGGGTAGCTCGATGTGCCCAAGGTGCCCAGGGCAGTTGTTGAAGTCTTGCATACAGGTGGAGCACACCTCTTTGGAATCAGCTGGGCCCAATGACAGGTCATAGAGGCCATTGGGGGCAACATTACCAACATTATCCAGGAATCTGAAGTTGGTAATGTTCTTGACACTCAACTTTCTGTGGAGAAATGGGAACAGGACATGATAATGTTGCAATGATTGAATGCAATACTTTAGCAGTTAACTAGTTGTATAATATCCATAGTAGCAGTACCACAAACGGACAGTCCAAGAACAGTGAACACTAACCAGTTAACTATAGTTAGCTAGTCCAACACACACAAATCCAAACGCAAAAGTCATGCAGGGGCATGTTATTATGGCTTCAGTGCATATGCACTCATAACAACTTGTATTGTTACCTTATTTCTTCGGCAGAGTACATGCCAAATGTCATTCCTTCCAGCCGCCTCCATGGTACTTCTTTCCCAAAAAGCATACTTTAGAAAATCCAAGTAAATTGTTTCTATTGTATGCGTTCCTTACATGAACTGTGTAAAATCCACATGCGCTACGAAGCTAGAATTCTCCAACACGTGGGACCTTCCTCTTCATGGACGGTACCATTAGGAGTTAGGAGCGAAAAGAAAGCACGTATTCTCATTCAACTGAAAATGTGAATACGTCACCGGTTAATTGATATGAGTAATTACGAAATAAGTATTGTGTCATACACCATAACCAAAGCTACCTAATCAATCACATAATACTATCCGTTGGTGGGTGTTACTGCAGCTCCCCCCTATGAACAAGTAAATCGTAATTCCTTACCATGAGCCCCCGGGGTTGTTTCCAAAATGGCGGCCCCCGGTAAACACGTAGGGCATTTAATTTACAAGAATGGTCGCTTTCTTCTAAGTAATTTTGAACAATTCTGTCTTCGGAGGTAAATTTTACTTTACGCTGGCATTGCAGTGACAGCTGTTAATGTATTGGTTGTATGTTTGTTCAGGTGACTGACAAGGCAGATCATCATAATTTGCTTTTTCACTGACATGAGGTCACATAAGTAACTGCTAGCTTGCTGTCAATGCACAACCGAACTATTTGCATGAACCTCATTCTAAATATGTTTATATTATTGATTAATGCATCATTAATTTCAGGAACTTTGGATGGAGTGCAGTCGTTTGTCAACAAAATGCATCAACTGAAAGAGGTACATTTAAATCAATGAATGGCACCCAGTAGAAGAATCTCAAGCACAAAGAGCCAGACCAGGATAATGTACTTCATAGATGGTGTTAATTGTAGAATCCTTCTTTTTCTAACTCTATTACAGAGTCTGCAGAGGCAATTGTCATTCCCAAAAAGAAAACATGGTATGTTGTATTCAATCTATTTGAAATCACTCAAGACCAAGTTACCAATTGTTTGATATTGTGACGAATAATAACCATTCTTGCTCTGACAGGAGCAAATGGGCTGTGCTGCAAGCTCTTGCATCCACCGTCAACAGGGTAAGAAGTCTGCATTGCATTTCCATGTATATTTTGACAGAAGTAGTAGGCCATGATGGCCTAAACAATGCACAATCATCATTTTCAGGACCCCACTGCACCACATTACATGTTCCAGGATGATCCTTATCTTACTCCAAGGACGTCTCCAGAGTTTGTAAGTAATGGACAGGAGTTTTTTGGAAATGTGCTGCTTCTTTTTAGCCAGTTTGCACTGATGTTTTTTTTGTCCTCTACAGAAATTGTACTCCCTCTCCCAGGAGTCTGGCAGAATGGCAGCTAACCACATTGTCAACAAAAACCCCAAGTTCTTCCAGAAAGACTTTGCTGAACCACATATTCCAGTAAGTTTGATTCTAGTGTGTTATTTTGAATGAGGAAAGCTGCACGATGATAGATAGGTAATTGAGACTGCTGTGTGTCTGTCCTACAGTGCTTAATGCCAGAGACCATGGAGCTGCGTATTGAGGAAGTGAGTGAGGCAGCGCTGCTGGAGCGCATCATGCTGAGGAAGGTGAAGGCTGCAGTAGACATGTACGATCAGCTGCTACAGGCAGGTAAGTCACCCACATTTCTATTAATTGTCATGTATTATTTATAGAGTACAATTGACATTGTATTATGGGGGGGTTCAATAAGACTGCGATTAGAAATGTTTGTTTGGTAAGTGTTTGCCCGCTCTCTCTATGCAGGCACCACCGTGTCTACTGATGCCGCTAATGACCTGCTGGACCTTATTTGTCTCTATGGAGACCGTGACCCTGTGCAAGATGACAAGCCAGAGGCAGAAGATGTGGTAGGATATTATTTATGTGGCCTCTACTTGTTTATACTTAATTTTTTTTTCTCCACAATTTCGTGGTATCCAATTGGTAATTAGTCTTGTCTCATCGCTGCAACTCCCGTACGGACTCAGGAGAGGCGAAGGTCGAGGGCCGTGCGTTCTTCGAAACAAAACCCAACCAAGCCGCACTGCTTCTTGAAACAATGCCCACTTAACCCGGAAGCCAGCCGCACCAATGTGTCGGAGGAAAAACCTGGCGACCGTGTCAGCATGCACTGCGCCCGGCCCGCCACAGGAATCGCTAGTGCTGGATGGGACAAAGACATCCCTGCCGGCCTAACCCGGACGACGCTGGGCCAATCGTGGCCGCCCCATGGGTCTCCCGGTCGCAGCCGGCCTGGACTCGAACCCAGAATCTCTAGTGGCATAGCCAGCACTGCCTTAGACCACTGCGCCACTCGGGAGGCACTGTTGTTTATACTTTATAGCTAGTTCTGTCACAGCTCAGTGTTGTTTACCTCTGGACCTCTGTTGGTTTTCCCTCAGGCTCAGGAGGTGCAGGAGGAGGGCCGGAGGAGGAAAGGGAGGCTGCGGAGAGCCTCCGACTTAGTGAGGATAGTTTGGAGGTGAGTTGTTTGAGTGGCGTTACGTTTAGAGAGAAAACGTTGCAAGTAATGCCTTTATTGACATGCACTATCCTACAAACGTATCACCTCGTCATGCAGGGAGAACAACAATGCAGAGAGGATCTTTAACCTGCTTCCAGAACGTGACACACGAGCATACTCTGCTTTGATCAGAGGCATGGTCAAGGTACGTCAGATGTTGAATTGGACAATGTTTTCTGTACAGTCGGTTTGTTTCTAAGGTGTTTCTGATTAAATGTGTGCATTAAATCCCCAGTATGGAGCTCATGTGAAGGCATTCAACGCATACACAGACATGCTGAACAACAGACTGACTGGTGAATATATTTACAAAGATAACATGCCATACAATACAACTTTATTGTCCATGTGAACAACTGAATTTGTTTTCTACTCTCATTATTCAACGAGAGAGAGAGAGAGAGAGAGAGAGAGAGAGAGAGAGAGAAAAACACTCTCTTGCTCTGTCTGCCATGATGGATGGCATTTACAGTTCTGATTACTGATGATAATACTTGGTGTGTGAATTGAAACATTTCTTGTCGTTACCTCCTCCAGCGGATGTTCACACCTTCAATGCTCTGATCTCTGCGGCACCAGAAGTCCGTGAGAGGTACACTGAGAAATGGGACCTGATTGTTGTAAGTGTATAGGAAGCAACTTATACTGTAGAACCTTTTCCTGTTGTCTAAGGACTGCCCTGTTTTTGTTTTTATGTCATGCCCATTTCTCTTCTTTTTTTCTCCTCCTTCCTGGGTTCTTAGGACTTACTAAAGCAGATGAATGAGCAGAAGGTGAAGCCCGATCTGCTGACGTTTAATGCTTTGCTGAAGGCCCTTCGTCGCTGTGGCTCCTTAGCCAGGGCTCAGTCTCTGCACACGCTCAGTGAGATGAAGGCTATGGGCATTGGTGAGTAAGAGAATGCATCAGTAACACTCCTGAAGGAAATTAATGTCAGTATATGTGAATTATAGCAGTGTCCTAACATATTATTTATTTTCTTTTAGCACCCAGTTTGGCTTCTTTTGACCATGTTCTGGGCATTTTCTACAAAGCAGGTGAATACCTACAGTACCAGTCAAAGGTTTGGACACACCTACTCATTCAAGGGTTTTTCTTTATTTTTACTATTTTCTACATTGTAGAATAATAGTGAAGACATCACAACTATGAAATAACACATATGGAATCATGTAGTAACCACAAAAGTATTAAACAAATCAAAATCTATTTTAGATTCATCAAAGTAGCCACCCTTTGCCTTGATGACAGCTTTGCACACTCTTGGCATTCTCTCAACCAGCTTCATGAGGTAGTCACCGGGAATGCATTTCAATTAACAGGTGTGCCTTGTTAAAAGTTAATTTGTGGAATTTCTTTCCTTCTTAATGCAAGAAATTCCACAAATTAACTTTTAACAAGGCACACCTGTTAATTGAAATGCATTCCCGGTGACTACCTCATGAAGCTGGTTGAGAGAATGCCAAGATGCAAAGGGTGGCTACTTTGAAGAATCTCATATAAAATATATTTTGATTTGTTTAACACTTTTTTTTTTTTTTGGTTGCTACATGATTCCATATGTGTTATTTCATAGTTTTGATGTCTTCACTATTATTCAAGAATGTAGAAATAGTATAAAAAACCCTTGAATGAGTAGGTACTGTAGATATTTTGTCTTGATTTCTATTGAACAGTTTCTTGATTGGTTTGTGGTGGTAGGTTAGGGGGAGAGTGGTTCCATGTTTCTGTTACTATCTTTCTCTCTCTGTCCTGTCTAGCGTCTCCTTCCCAAGGGCAGACTGATATCCTACAGGAAGTGATGACTGAGGTGGCAGGAAGGACATTTGTTGCTCAGGATCCAGATGATGGTATGCCTGCAGCATTTCAATCTTAAAGACCGATAGTAGAGGTCCATATCAGTAATTTCATTGACCAAGTGATTCATGCCATTTTGAATGTAGCTTTGACTTTATTTTCCCTCCCAGTAAACTTTTTCTCCAGTGCCATGAGAATTGTAAGTAGTCTTGAATACAACTATGTATGTATTTGAATATTTCAGTATGTTTGTGGTGACTGTTTAAGACCTGTTGTCTCTGTTCCCAGTGTCTGGATACCAAGGACATTGAGGCAGCGTACAGGGTGCATGACCTGCTCAGTGTGGGAGAGAACTGGAGGCTACTGGGAGATTCCTTCCAACAGAGTATCTATTTGTGAGTAAACCTTCTAAAAAGGTTTGCAAATCAACATTGGAGAGTAGCATTTCTCCACCTTATTCCAATACACTGTCACCTCTGACCTCTTGTTTGTTCAGTGGCAGAATGTTCAACCTGCTCTGCATGATGGAACACATAGATGTGGTGCTGAAGTGGTACAAAGAACTGATTCCTTCTGTAAGCACTCAGACATGGCAACATTGACATTTACATTGTATTCATACTCACATGCATTCTAAGACTAATGTTCTCAACTTTTTTGGTCCATAGCTCTATTACCCCAATCCACAAGGAATGAGAGATCTGCTCCAGGCACTGGACACTGATAACAGATTGGACATGATCCCACAGATATGGAAAGGTGGGTTGGAAGTAAATGTACTGCTAGATTCATTAATTAGGTTTCCATCTAATTGGCGACAGACTTTCATGCAAATATTCTAGAATCCGCATAAAGAACATTTTCCCACCAGTGGCATGTTTCCATCAAATGGACTAAAAATCAGTTTGTGATGACGTAGTGCAAACAAAATATACATTTTCACATACCGAATAAAAGTTTGTTTCAATCGCATTATCAACTCTACCGATACTTTTGTCACCACTGTTGCATTACATAGCAAATGTTCTTACTCTGATCTTGGCAACTGCACTCTACCCAACAGCTCGCGGGTAGGCTGGTCTACATGAGATTATTATGGATGAGCGAGAATATTTTCATTTGTGAAGCATCGATCATCATGTCACCAGAATAGGACCCTCTATTTTTTGGAAAGGAGCATCAAGATCACACTGCACTTTCACCACCCTGTGAAGTTCATCATTTATTTAATCTGTAGTCCAATAAACTGCATGATTTCCCCGAGTCGTAGTGGGAGGACCACACACCATGTCATCGTGTGCCTCCAAATTTACTTAGATATGTTATTCTATCAATATTTGCGCAAAGCCGTTTCCACCGGCATATCTTGCATAATTAATTTTTACTGACAAATCAATTGTCTGCATTCATTAAATTACGCCGAAACTTCCTGTTGCTGTGGTGATATGACTTTACTCACATAACTGGATGGAAACATGGTTATAGTAGTGTAATGAAAAATACAAAACAATAACTAACATGTGGATTGTCTGACATAAGCCCTTTGGAGATTGTAAAGGCCTGTAATCGACCTCTGCCTTGGTTTACCCCCCCCAGACATCCGACGGATGGGGCATGACAACAAGTCAGATTTAGTGGAGGAGCTGCTGTCACTCATGGCCAGGGACAAGCACAGTCCTGAGGTGAGGCAGAGATGGACACCTAGCTAGAAAATACATTTCCATCATTACTTTTTTTTACTGTGAATTGTCATCTACTTTGTATTCTACATTCTGACTGAGATCTATTGGGATTCATGCAGATCCAGGAGTCTTTTGCAGTGTGTGCGCTGGATGTGAGGAGCCTGTATGAGCAGGTGCAAGGAGCCAGGATGGCTCTGGAGTGGACAGCCACTGCCATGACCAACATTACCTCTGTCCTACTGGCAGCCCAGAAGAAGCAGCAGGCATGGTGAGTAGACCTGGACACAAAGCCATGGGGTACTTAAGTTGAGCCAATTGACATAATTCACTATTTTAATCCTTATCTTTTAAATCTAGGGATATGTTGAAGCTCTTCAAGACCAAAAACAGAGTTCCATCGTAAGTCTTTACGTGAATACTATGTAAATGTAAACACCATCTAGGCACCCTAGTTCTGACCCATCTATTAACTGTACTCTTGTAGTGAGGAGCTGATGGAGGAGTTCCTGGCCAGCATCAACGACCCTCAGCACGCTATGGAGCTGGTACAGATCTCAGCTAGCTTCTGTCTCCCCAGCACCCCCAAACTGGCTGAGAGGGTACTGCAGGAGTTTGAGCTCTCTGAAGAACAGAAGTATGACTACGTGGTCTATATTTTTCATGTGCGATCAACTCTTTTGGGCACCAGATATCTAATTATGTCCTTGTTCCCTTCCATGTAGGACTATTCTGTCTGAGCTGGAGGTCTCAACTGAAGTCACCGAGTGATGAAGTCTAATACAGATTACAGGTCTTAATCTACCGGTTGAGCCAAACCTCTGACGTCCATACGATTCTGAATGGCCAGAGGTTGAAATGCAAAATATGAATTGAACAGTAACATGTTTGTAGCCAACTCCAGTACTACAATTCATTCATTGTAAATGCAGAGGCATTAGCTACAGCATACTGAATGTGAAAGTCATGTGATTTAGTGTACCACAGATTAATAAATATGTACCAACTAACTGGACAGCCACAATTTATTGATATCCAATATTAACAGGGAGGAAATAGCATGACAATTGATTCTGCACGAAACATGATCAAAGCGAATAACACATTGTGAGCCGAAACGGTGAACAAGGCTAGTGAGAGACAAGTTACAGGGTGGTATTGGATCAAGGGTCCAGCTATCTAAACCAGTGGTTCCCAACGCAAATACCCTCACCAGCCCTCCAGTGCCCTCAACAGTACACATTTTGTTGTAGCCCCAGACAAACTCACCTGATTCAACTTGACTAATTGTCAAGCTTTCAGGTGAGTGTCTGGGGTTACTGGAGTTTGGAACCACTGATGTAAACAGCACACCCAGTGAGGGATCTCATACATTACACCTGCTGAGATCACTGACTGAGGACACCATAGGTACATCAAACGCATTAGTACTACTCATTTTCTTGTAGATGCTTGGGAAGGTTCTAAAGAGAGCATGTTTTAATACATTTCTGGGATACGCCCATCAGTGGTATAGTAGTGCTTCAAACAGATTTCCTTTATTCATAAATTAATTCCTCATGGCGAGGGCAGAGCTTGCTGTTGATGCAGATAGGACACTCCCATGTCATGGACCTGGACTGATCTAAGGCACCATGGTGGTGCCCAACCCCACTGCGTTGGCGTATGCAGACAGGAGGCTGACCACCTGTTTCGTTTCTAGTGTGAGCCGGGCCTCTTTGAGCCAGTCCTGAGCCACCCTGCGCGACTCGCCCTTCAGCTGGTTGACAAGCTTGGCGGCCAACTCCAGGTCTCCATGCTCCAGGCTGTAGGCAGCGTAGGAGAGCAGCTTGAACGTGTCGAGATCTTCGGCCGACAGCTTGGCAGGGGGTGCCTCCTGTGCCTTCTCAAAGAGCAGCGTGGCCTGCAGGTAGGATAGGAAGTACTGGTAGAGGCTGTTGCGGGTCTCGTCTATCAAGGCCACGCGGCGGGCCAGCTGGCGGATGGCGTAGAAGCGAGCGCGGAGAGAGGCCTCGCTGTAGACGCCGCGGCTGAGTGACTCGGAGGGCAAGGCAGTGGCCAGGGCCTGGGCAAACTCATCCTCGGCACAGCTCTCCTTGATGGCCTGCACGGCGCCCTCTAGGGGCTCGGTGGGGTCATTTAGGGCAGCAGTCTTCAGAGTGTAGTTCAGAGCCTCCACTGAGAGCCACAGCTGATGGGCCTTACGGGCCTCCTCCTCTGCTATAACATGACCTGTAGGGTAACATGACTACACTTTAGTATCTCATACAGAACCCACCACAACAGCGTGTGTCTGTCTCACTCACTGTCAATGGCCTCCTCCATGCCCTTGAGCCTGGCGTAAGCTGCATTCATGTCCAGGGTGAAGCTGTCCAGTTGGTCCTGTGTCAGACGACGGTACTCTGTCTCCTTCTCCATCAACGAGCTGTTCAGGATCTGGAGACAATTAAAATCATGTTCATTCAGTTTGCATTAAATATGATTTTAGGGGTTCTTAAAACCTGTTGGGGCTAGGGGGCAGTATTTTCATGACCGGATGAAAAACGTACCCAATTTGAACAGGTTACTACTCTGGCCCAGAAACTAGAATATGCATATTAGTAGATTTGGATAGAAAACACTGAAGTTTCTAAAACTGTTTGAATGGTGTCTAAGTATAACAGAACTCATATGGCAGGCAAAAACCTGCAGGAAATGAAAATCTTGTGCCTGTAGTTTTTTCAAGTCATTGCCAATGGAACACAGTGACTAAGGATTCATTTTGCACTTCCTAAGGTTTCCACTAGATGTCAACAGTCTTTAGAAAGTTGTTTGAGGCGTCTATGAT
Source organism: Salmo salar (assembly GCF_965601325.2). Classification (NCBI taxonomy): domain Eukaryota; kingdom Metazoa; phylum Chordata; class Actinopteri; order Salmoniformes; family Salmonidae; genus Salmo; species Salmo salar. The sequence continues at coordinate 86,539,620 of NC_138299.1, forward strand.
GAACAGAGACCGAATGAGAAGGCTGGGAAGTTGGTCACCCAGGGAAGGACATCACTTCATTGGCGCGCATTCACGAGAGAGGAAGCTCTGTTCCAAAACGTTTTTCAAGTCACAGGAATGGTCCGGTTGAAATATTACTGAAGTTTCACGTTAAAATGGCCCTAAAGATTGATGCTATACAACGCGCGTCCTACATTTTGAGTAGCTTACTGAACGCGCTAACATGGAGTTACTTGGACATAAATTATGAACTTTATCGAACAAAACAACATTTATTGTGGACCTGGGATTTCTGGAAGTGCCTTCTGATGAAGATTATTAAAGGTAAGTGAATATTTCTAAATGTTATTTATGCATTTAGATGACTCCAAAATGGCAGCTATCTGTATTGCCTAGTGTATTTTTCTGAGCGCAGTACTCAGATTATTGCAAAGTGTGCTTTCCCAGTAGAGTTATTTTGAAATCTGTCAATGCGGTTGCATTCAGGAGATGTTAATCTATAATTCTTTGAATAACAGTTTAATATTTTATCAACGTTTATAATAAGTATTTTTGTAAATTCACCGGCAGTTTTGGGGAGATACATTTTACGCGCCGATGTAAAATGCTGTTTTTGGATATAAATATGAACTCGATAGAACAAAAAATGCATGCATTGTCTAACATAATGTCCTAGGAGTGTCATCTGATGAAGATTGTCAAAGGTTAGTGCATAATTTTAGCTGGTTTTCTGCTATTGGTGACAGCTGTGTGTAATTTTTTGTCTATGTACTCTCCTAACATAATCTAACTTTATGCTTTCACCATAAAGCCTCTTTGAAATCGGACAATGTGGTTGGATTAAGGAGATGTTTATCTTTCAAATGGTGTGAAATTAGATTTTTGCTGTTTTGAATTTTGTGCCATGCATCTTGTCAAGCAATCCCGTTTCCGGGATAAGAACGGGAAGGGGTGGCCCCAAGAGGTTAATGTTTGCATTGCTAAATATTAACAGGAAGTAGGTCAGCTGTAGCAGTGACAAGCACTCAAAACACTGAATAAACAATTGGCTTGTTGGCTGGCTAAACTTATCTCCTGGATTTCAATATGAAGGATGTTTGATAGGCTGTGATTATGTATGTGTCACAGTAGATGGGATGTTCAATATGGATATACTTGCCTCCTCTGCCTCGGCGCGCAATTCCTGCTCCTGCACCTTGAGGACGTCACGCAGGTGGTCTGTGTGTGCTGCAGCCTGCCTACGCAGCTGGGTCCGCATCTCTGCCTCCATCACCTCCCGAGTCTCCTCTACCTGGTGATGGACACAGATGCAGTCATCAATCGAAACCGCCAACCCAGTTGGGTCTCATTCTACTCATGTGTCCAACAGAGCAAACATTTAGCAAGATTGCTACAACCTACTGTGCGAGGAAAGGAAAAGTCCATCCATCAAAACGGATGAATGCTGCCCTATAACGAGGTATAGACCTTAGGATCATTTGGTTAATAGTTAGACGAATAAAGAAAGGCCCTTTAGCTCACCTTCTTCTCCTGCTCCAGACGCATCTGTTCTCGGTTGTGTTCCAGGGCGGTGGAGACGGCCACCTCCAGGGCCTTCTTGTCCTCCAGCTTCTGCTGCTCTAGGGCAGAGTCGATGTGGATCTGCTCCCTCACCCTCTGCTCAGCCAGCTCTCGGTTTAGCTGGTCGATGCGTCGGTGGGCATGGGCAATCAGGGAGTTGAGGTCATCTTGAGTCAGCTTCCCTGCTGGGAGATGGCCGAGGGCCAGTCCGTGAATTTAAGAGCCGATTTATCCTGCCCCCCATGGTTCTATAGCCTAAACCAGTTACCTTTCCTTGCATCCTCTCTTCTCAAAACGCATTAGAGGGGCTTGGACCTGCTCCAATGCGGTTGACAAGGAGGCGAAGAATCGCAGAAAGACTAACTGAACCTAAGCATGTCATTGATGCCGTGCACAGTTTTTCAAAGGCTTACTGCAAAGCCGAACTGTTAAAATGTGGGTGGGTTATGGGAGTAAGATGTAGGGGTGAATCTGACTTACTGAGTCCCTTCCAGTTGGCCTGGATCTCTGGAGTGATGCTGTTCAGCTCCTTCTGGAACTGGGCCTTGGCCTCGTTCACCAGCTCGCTGTACTGGGACACAATCTTAGCCTCGGACTGGGCTGTCTGGACCTGCAGTAACGACGCATCAGGATAGGTTAAACAGACATCTAACCAGAAAAACAAGTATGCAGAGTATGACATAAGAGAGAATGATCAATACTGTCTACGTATGTGTCTAAAATAACACCCTATTCTCCATGTAGTGCACTACATTTGACCCAGTGGTGCACTAATATTAATATGTATGTATACATATACACACACAGAGAAAAAATATATATAAAACACAACAATTTCAAAGACTTTACTGAGTTACAGCTCATAGAAGGCCCAGCCAATCAGAATGAGTTTTTCCCCAAAAAAGGGCTTTACTGCCAAATTCTATAAAAACGACGTTGGGTGGTGGCATATGGTAGAGAAAGTAACATTCAATTCACTGGCAACAGCTCTGGTGGACATTCCTGCAGTCAGCATGTAAATTGCACGCTCCCTCAAAACGTCTGCGGCATTGTGTTGTGTGATAAAACTGCACATAGAGTGGCCTTGTCTCCAGCACAAGGTGCACCTGTGTAATGATCATGCTGTTTAATCAGCTTCTTGATATGCCACACCTGTCAGGTGGATGGATTATCTTGGCAAAGGAGAGATGCTCACTAACAGGGATGTAAATTAATTTGTACACAAAATATGAGAAATAAGCTTTTTGTGGTTATGGAACATTTCGGGGATCTTTGATTTAATCTCATAAAAAAATGGGACCAACACTTTCATGTTGCGTTTTTCTTTTTTCAGTATATGAAATAACACATGGGTTGCATCCCAACCTAACAGTGTAAAACAGGGCCAGTTTACCCTGGTCACCACGCTGTCCAGATCTACCACCATGCTGTGAAGGTTCTCTTCTGCAGCCAGGATAGATGGCCGGGCTGCAGCAATCTTTAAGTGCTTGGCTCCATCGATCACTCCTCTCAGCTTGTCCAGCTCAGCCCTAAACACCAGAGAGAGAGAATTAATCCCTGCTGCACATAGCCAAACATAGCAAGCACAGAGTCATTGATCCCTTAAAAGTTAGTTTTCTGTGGTATAATTTTATAATACACTGCTAAAAAAAAATAAAGGGAACACTTAAACAACACAATGTAACTCCAAGTCAATCACACTTCTGTGAAATCAAACTGTCCACTTAGGAAGCAACACTGATTGACAATAAATTTCACATGCTGTTGTGCAAATGGAATAGACAACAGGTGGAAATTATAGGCAATTAGCAAGATACCCCCAATAAAGGAGTGGTTCTGCAGGTGGTGACCACAGACGACTTCTCAGTTCCTATGCTTCCTGGCTGATGTTTTGGTCACTTTTGAATGCTGGCGGTGCTTTCACTCTAGTGGTAGCATGAGACGGAGTCTACAACCCACACAAGTCGCTCAGGTAGTGCAGCTCATCCAGGATGGCACATCAATGTGAGCTGTGGCAAGAAGGTTTGCTGTGTCTGTCAGCGTAGTGTCGAGAGCATGGAGGCACTACCAGGAGACAGGCCAGTACATCAGGAGACGTGGAGGAGGCCAACAACCCAGCAGCAGGACCGCTACCTCCGCCTTTGTGCAAGGAGGAGCAGGAGGAGCACTGCCAGAGCCCTGCAAAATGACCTCCAGCAGGCCACAAATGTGCACGTGTCTGCTCAAACGGTCAGAAACAGACTCCATGAGGGTCCGACGTCCACAGGTGGGGGTTGTGCTTACAGCCCAACACCGTGCAGGACGTTTGGCATTTGCCAGAGAACACCAAGATTGGCAAATTCGCCACTGGCGCCCTGTGCTCTTCACAGATGAAAGCAGGTTCAGACTGAGCACGTGACAGAGTCTGGAGACGCCGTGGAGAACGTTCTGCTGCCTGCAACATCCTCCAGCATGACCGGTTTGGGCGGTGGGTCAGTCATGGTGTGGGGTGGCATTTCTTTGGGGGGGCCGCACAGCCCTCCATGTGCTCGCCAGAGGTAGCCTGACTGCCATTAGGTACCGATATGAGCTCCTCAGACCCCTTGTGAGACCATATGCTGGTGCGGTTGGCCCTGGGTTCCTCCTAATGCAAGACAATGCTAGACCTCATGCGGCTGGAGTGTGTCAGCAGTTCCTGCAAGAGGAAGGCATTGATGCTATGGACTGGCCCGCCCGTTCCCCAGACCTGAATCCAATTGAGCACATCTGGGACATCATGTCTCGCTCCATCCACCAACGCCACGTTGCACCACAGACTGTCCAGGAGTTGGCGGATGCTTTAGTCCAGGTCTGGGAGGAGATCCCTCAGGAGACCATCCGCCACCTCATCAGGAGCATGCCCAGGCGTTGTAGGGAGGTCATACAGGCACGTGGATGCCACACACACTACTGAGCCTCATTTTGACTTGTTTTAAGAACATTACGTCAAAGTTGGATCAGCCTGTAGTGTGGTTTTCCACTTTAATTTTGAGTGTGACTCCAAATCCAGACCTCCATGGGTTGATAAATTGGATTTCCATTGATTATTTTTGTGTGATTTTGTTGTCAGCACATTCAACTATGTAAAGAAAAAAGTATTTAATAAGATTATTTCATTCAGATCTAGGATGTGTTATTTTAGTGTTCCCTTTATTTTTTTTGAGCAGTGTATATACAGTACTGTGAAAAAAATGCTGTAAAGTAAGAATGCTTTCAAAAATAAACATGTTAATAGATTATATTTATCAATTAACAAAATGCAAAGTTAGTTAACAGAAGAAAAATAAACATCAAATCAATATTTGGTGTGACTACCTTTCGCCTTAAAACAGCATAAATTCTTCTAGGAACACTTGCACAGTTTCTGAAGGAACTCAGCAGGTAGGTTGGCCCAAACATCTTGGAGAACTAATCGCAGTTCTTCTGTGGATTTAGACAGCCTCAGGTGCTTCTCTCTCTTCATGTAATCCCAGACAGACATGATGATGTTGAGATCAGGGCTCTGTGGGGGCCATACCATCACTTCCAGGACTCCTTGTTCTTCTTTATGCTGAAGATAGTTCTTAATGACATTCGCTGTATGTTTGGGGTCGTTGTCATGCTGCAGAATAAATTTGGGGCCAATCAGATGCCTCCCTGATGGTATTGCATGATAGATAAGTATCTGCCTGTACTTCTCAGCATTGAGGAGACCATTAATTCTGACCAAATCTTCAACTCCATTTTCAGAAATGCAGCCCCAAACTTGCAAGGAACCTCCATGCTTCACCGTTGACGGCAGACACTCATTCGTGTACCGCTCTCCAGCCCTTCGGCAAACAAACTGCCTTCTGCTACAGCCAAATATTTGACTCATCAGTCCAGAGCACCTGCTGCCATTTTTCTGCACCGCAGTTCCTGTGTTTTCGTGCATAGTTGAGTTGCTTGGCCTGGTTTCCATGTAGGAGGTATGGCTTTTTGTCCGCAAGTCTTCCATGGAGGCCACTTCTGACCAGACTTCTCCATACAGTAGATGGGTGTACCAGTGTCCCACTGTTTTCTGCCAACATCTCTGAGCTGATGGCACTGCTGGACATCTTCCGTTTGTGAAGGGAAGTAAGCATGATGTGTCTTTCATCTGCTGTAGTAAGTTTCCTTGGCCGACCACTGCGTGCGTGTACGGTCCTCAACATTGCCTGTTTCTTTGTGCTTCTTCAAAAGAGCTTAGACAGCACATCTGGAGAAACCTTGCTGATGCAGTATAACTACCTTGTGTCTTGTTGCTGTGCTCAGTCTTGCCATGGTGTATGACTTTTGATAGTAAACTGTCTTCAGCAACCTCACCTTGTTAGCTGAGTTTGGCTGTTCCTCGCCCAGTTTTATTCCTCCTACACAGCAGTTTCTGTTTCAGTTAATGATTGTGTTTCAATCTACATATTGCATTGATGATCATTAGCACGTTTGGTATAATTGTTTAATCATACACCTGACTATATGCCTACAAAATCCCTGACTTTGTGCAAGTGTGCCGACAAGAATTGATGCTGTTTTGAAGGCAAAGGGTGGTCACACCAAATATGGATTTGATTTAGATTTCTGTTCACTCGCTTTGCATTTCAAATATTTTATTTATTGGTCACATACACATGGTTAGCAGATGTTAATGCAAGTGTAGCGAAATGCTAGTGCGTCTAGTTCCGACAGTGCAGTAATATCCAACAACTCCAACAACTACCTAATACACACAAATCTAAAGGGGGTGAATGAGAGTATCTACATATAAATATATGGATGAGCGATGGCCGAGCGGCAAGATGCACTAGATGGTATAAAATACATAACTCATATCACGTGTATATACTGTAAGATATGTAAAATATTAAAGTTGAATTATTTAAAGTGGCATTGTTTAAAGTGACCAGTGATATGAGTCTCAATGTAGGCAGCAGCCTCTGAGTTAGTGATTCCTGTTCAGCAGTCTGATGGCCTTGAGATTGAAAAACAGCTTCTGTCGCTTGGTCCCAGCTTTGATGCACCTGTACTGACCTCGCCTGCTGGACGATATCAGTGTGAACAGGCAGTGGCTCAGGTGGTTGTTGTCCTTGATCTTTTTGGCCTTCCTGTGACATCGGGTGCTGTAGGTGTCATGGAGGGCAGGTAGTTTGCCCCCGGTGATGCGTTGTGCAGACCGCACCACCCTCTGAAATAGCCCCCGCCTCTCCTTTGCCACATCCTTTTTAGTTTTACATTTTTTCCAGCACGCTTTCATCCGATTTGTGTCCTCTTTAAAATCGGTGTCGATCCATTACATTTGTTGCATAAAATGGACCAGGTGTCTTCCTTCTTCTTGACAGTCGTGTGGTCTGTCTTTTTATCCTCCAGTACGTTACTGAATTACTCCATCAGCTCCGACAATGCCATGATCATGTGGCTAGCGGACAAATAATTAATTGCTAAATATTGTTAAGTGAATTACAAATATTATTGTACGCTAGCTAGCTTGATTTATAAACTAGCTAGCTACAATAGCTAACATTTGTTTTGTCTAGTACTGGCAAATCAGATTTTATTTCAAATCAGCCAACTCATGAGAACCTTTCAGATGGAGTTGCAGGAGTTCTAACGTTACATTGTTATTATTTTAATCAAGAAACAGCAACTTTGTGGCCTCATTTGTCAAGTAGGCTAGTTACTTTGTTTCAACTCACGAAATACCTCATTTTGGTGTAACATGTCACTAATCAGTCTAAAACCGTTAATCATAATGTTTAATCTGAATCAGTATATCTAAGTGGTGCAACATCTGATTAATAAACCTAGATTCATTTAAACCATGCTGGTGCAACCCACCATTAGTATCTTAGATGTTTTTGTGGTCCACTGTAGATCATGAGTTATTCTTTTTCTTATTGCCATCATTTCATTTTTTCTACGTGCATGTTATATCCTGAGATTTTAGGTTATCCTGAAAATATTTTTAGGGGGCATTGAGTTTTCAATATTGGTCAGGTACAGCAGGAGATCCGCAAATACATTTAGTTTATATTCATGTTCACCAATACCTGTTACGTTTGATCCTGTCTAATTATTTCTGCAAGCGGTTCAATTGCCAGTACAAACAAGGGGGAGAGGGGACATTCTTTCTTGTGCCCATTCCTAAAGCAATTTCATCAGAAAATGCATTGTGTGTATATTTTTGCTTTAGGACAGTTATATATTTTTTTATACAATTTATTTCAGCTGGAAAGTTGAAAGCTTCTCAAGTTTTGAATAGGAAATGCCATTAAAGCCGGTTGAAAGCCTTTTCGGCATCAACAACTATTATTGAGATATATATTTTTTAAACTAAGTTCATTTTAGTGAGCATAAAATAGTAAATACACCACTTCAAACTTTAATATCACCAAATCGTCTGAAACAAAAAAAGTAGTGTATACTGGTGACCCCAACATAACGTTAATAAATTATCAAGCGGCTCTTACTTGGCCTTGAGGACGGCTGCTCCAGCCTCGTCTACTGATCGGCTGCGTTCACTCAGTGCATCTTCTAAGACTCTCCACTGGGTAGACTTCTTATCAGGGGGTGCCTAAAGAACAAAAAATTCACATCATGAATGATTCACAATACAAATTAGTTTGGATTAGGGCTGGGCAATATATTTAATTATTAAAATCACATTTATGCACATTATCCATATCGGCAATATTATATGGAAATAGCCATATTGCAAGAGGCTGCAATATTCACTCTGCATGCACACACACTACATATCTTTCCAACCATGATGCAGAGTGTAAAAAAAAATTCTGCTGCTTTCCAATAAACATACGTGTTCTGTATGATAACATTTGTTCTTAGGGATATCCCCCTTTTTTTCCAATATTCACCTAAAATGACATACCCAAATCTAACAGCCTGTAACTCAGTCCCTTGATGCGAGGATATGCATATTCTTGGTACCATTTGAAAGTAAACATTGAAGTTTGTGGAAATGTGAATGTGGAAATGTGAATATAACACAATAGATCTGGTAGAAGAAAAACGTTTTTTTTCTTCCTTTTTCTACCACCATCTTTGAAATGCAACAAAGGTCCCAAATCTAGCCATCACTCTGCTTGTAATTCTGATGGTGTCCACAAGATGGCAGCAGAATATGTGCAACGTTTCAGACGGATAACTTGAAGTATGAGCAAACTACATGAGTTTTAGTGTGAAGTCAGTTACATTTGGGCAAATCGTGAAGGAGACATTTAAATTACATTTTTCTGCAAGAATATCATCAAATCTGTATACTTGGACTTTGATTTAGCTTCTCCAGTATTAGTAGCCATATTGTAAGTTCAATATTTGCAAAACACCCAGTTTTCATAACTATCCATATTCTTATCATTTTTGTCCAAAAGGAAAAGGCATACTGTCGCACAAGGTTAGCAACTACATTTTGCCACAGATACAGGGTCTCCGGATACTCCCGTAAAGCCCAACTCATTGGCTATCTAGCTAGCTTAGTTTGACCCCGATTGGTGCTTATTTGACAAAGTTACAGTCAATCAAGTGAAGACCGCCCGCGTCATCGGCGTGCCATGACAGCGTCGCTCTCTGAGCAAATGTGGTGTCCTATAGGATATACTACACCCCTAATGATATAATGAAGTCTGGTTACGTTCTAGGATCTCTGAGGAATCCATACGAATGTGATTTGAACAGTTGAAACAATTAGGGTAAGATTTTCATAGATTCCTTTCTTAGAAAATTGAACGAGTGGAAATACAAAAACGATCGTGCATGCTATATGGACCTTTTTAGGATATGAAAAAGGATTTTAACAAAATGACACTTAATGTTATCTCTGGGACCCTTTGGATGATAAATTAGAGCAAGATTTCAGAAGTACATATTTCACCTTCAGAGGTGAATTTAGCAAACCTATTACGGTGAAAAAAAGTGTTTTGTTGTTAGCGCACCTCAAACAATAGCATTGCATTTTTTTATAGCCATAATAGATACTGTAAATTGGTCAGTGCAGTTATATTAACAAGAATGTAAGCTTTCAGCCGATATAAAACACTTTAGTGTACCGACATTTGTTGTTTCTCTAAAATGTGTGATCGTGACAAGGCGCTGCATGATTTACAACTGTCCCGTTGACGGGACGATGATCCCTAAGAAGATTTATTATCTGAAAATAGGAGGTGCGAGTTGTGGTGGTCCAGATCTACTGCAGCATCTCGTTTGTGCAATGTCCCATTTTAATCCCCATGTGGGGATGGAAAATAACTCATCCTTGCTGAGTTCTTTCTTTGTCATGCCCAACAGCACTATATTCCAAGAGTTCACCCAAGCGTTTTGCAACATAGCAACTCATATCGCTATTGCAAAATGTGAAAAAATATAATCGCAATATGATATTTTGGCTATATCGTGCACTATTTTAATGTAATGAAAAACTGCTGGACTTGAATAGCTAGCAGAACTCCCTTTTTCACACTTGAGAATATGTCCACCCCCCTCACCTCAGCCCCCTCCCTGGCCTCCGATGACTAAAAAAACAAACATCTACAAAAGGATTTGGATTGAATTAGGAAATCACAACATGTTGGGTTACACTTTCTCAGAATGTGTACCCGTGTCCCTTCCTCTCCTCAGACGCTGAGGCCTTCAGTTTCAGGGTCACAAAACAAACATTCACAACAGAACTTGGATGTAACATGAAGCTAAAAACAATTGAAAAATCTCTCCAGTTTGGGTTGTTTTTGAAGATATGTCCCTTCCTCACCTCAGCCTCCATGGCCTCCCTCAGTTGGCGGGTGTGCTGGGCAATGGCCTGCAGAGCTGCCTCCTGAGCACCAATGGCCTGCAGGGTCACCTTGGCTGTGCTGCCCAGAGCATCTTCCAGATTGGATGACAGAGCTGCAACAGCACACACACAGCCTGGTTACCTTGTTTGTCAATCATGATGCCATCTAAGCAATCCCCATGTCAAACCTGCATTCCATAATGTAATAAGACCATGCATCAATGGCAATCTGCTGAAAATAATAATGCGTCCATTGTACTCATTGACTCATGTATTGCATTTGTCTTCATTGTATATAATGCTTTAAGCCAGAGTAAATACATGTTGTTACAGTGTAACAGGCACCATAACTAATAGCAAAAAGTGACAGGAAAGATGAGACACCTACATGTCAGGAGGTCCTGCTCAGCCTTATCCTGCTCAGCAAGACGGGCAGCCACTTCACCCTCAGGACGCTCCTTCACTGCAGGCTCATGTTCACACTCAGTACATTTTGCTGCAGCAAAGGGGGATACAGAACACACTAAGTACATTTTGCTCTGCAGACAAAATCATGGCCACAAAAACACATGCCCTACATTCCATTCACATACATGTAGCACTTACCTGCAGCACTTACCTGCTACTACAGATTACACTGTACAGTCGTGGCCAAAAGTTGAGAATGACAAATATTAATTTTGAAAGTCTGCTGCCTCAGTTTATATGATGGTAATTTGCATGTACTCCAGAATGTTATGAAGAGTGATCAGATGAATTGCAAAGTCCCTCTTTGCCATGCAAATGAACTGAATCCCCAAAAACATTTCCACAGCATTTCTGCCCTGCCACAAAAGGACCAGCTGACATCATGTCAGTAAATCTCTCGTTAACACAGGTGTGAGTGTCGACGAGGACAAGGCTGGAGATCACTCTGTCATGCTGATTGAGTTCAAATAACAGACTGGAAGCTTCAAAAGGAGTGTGGTGCTTGTAATCAGAGACCATTCATGTGTGGGGTTGCTTCTCAGCCAAGGGAGTGGGCTCACTCACAATTTTGCCTAAGAACACAGCTATGAATAAAGAATGGTACCAAAACAGAGCAACTTCTCCCAACCATCAGTTTGGTGACAAACAATGCCTTTTCCAGCATGATGGAGCACCTTGCCATAAGGCAAAAGTGATAATTAAGTGGCTCGGGGAACAAAGCATCGATATTTTGGGTCCATGGCCAGGAAACTCCCCAGATCTTAATCCCGTTGAGAACTGGCGGTCAATCCTCAAGAGGCGGGTGGACAAACAAAAACCCACAAATTCTGACAAACTCCAAGCATTGATTATGCAAGAATGGGCTGCCATCAGTCAGGATGTGGCCCAGAAGTTAATTGACAGCATGCCAGGGAGGATTGCAGAGGTCTTGAAAAAGAAGGGTCATCAATGCAAATATTGACTCTTTGCATCAACTTCATGTAATTGTCAATAAAAGCCTTTGACACTTATGAAATGCTTGTAATTATACTTCAGTATTCCATAGTAACATCTGAGAAAAATATCTAAAGACACTGAGGCAGCAGACTTTGTGAAAATTAATATTTGTGTAATTCAAAACTTTTGGCCACGACTGTAGTATGGCATGAACAGGTATAGTAAAATACCCACTAACATGAACAACTCACTCATCCACAACATATAACCTCTAAATACCAAAAAAGTAACACAGATACATATCATATGCATTACAAGCTAGTGCAATCTAGGATTAAGGGTTTTGTGAGGTGTAGTGATTAGTTTAGGGGCTCGAAGGGGACAGCATGAAGAGTCTTTATGCAGAGGTGTACAGTAAACAGAGGTGAAAGGGTGAGGTGGCAAATAAAATCACCAGGAGAATAATGAACAGGAAAGAAAAACAAGTATTAGAGAAGAGCAGGCATAGAGCATGGAGCCATGCACCCTAGGACCCCCTATATTAGTGAAAGAGAGCGCCATGCACCCATGCAGGGGAGGCTGTATCCACCAGGTTCTGACCTGCCGGGACCCCCTCGAGGGCGGCTGGGAGAGGCACGACCTCTGCCTCGTGGGTTCCAGGGGCTGGCACAGAGGGCACCTCGCCAATGGCTGAAAGGATTTGTGCCACTTGAGCAGAAGCTTCTGCAACAACACAGTGGAGCTCAACATCAGAGGACTGACTGGTCTTCTTGGCAAGGCTGTGTTATGGTAACCAACAGGACATGTGGAACTGGCACACTCAACAACACAGCAGCAATACTGACTCATAGCATAGCTGTAGATAAGAAGGCAAACCTCTAAGTAACACAGGCAGATACCCATTCTCTCACTCTAGTGATTTACATTGACGGACTAGATCTATCACCTGATCGTCAACTGGTCTTCTCAAAACCCACAGCAGACATGTGACCTGCATCACATTCCTCTACTTCAGTACTGAAGACTCATTTAGTTGAGATGAAATACTCAGTTCCTATCAACAGTCACGTCCTTCATGTCCTTCACTGGATTGATCAATACCACAGAGAGACTCAAGGCCCTTAAACTAAAAATGGTTAACCTAGCTAAATAACAATGTAAGTTCTGCAGAGGGCTAATGACCACCTTCGTAAAGCCATCAGCTAATTAGGAAACTTGCCACATGTCAAGATACTGAACAATTAGCTAAGAAAGAAAATCAAGAGTAAATGAATGACTTACTCTCCAAGGAGCTACCAATTTAAGGGGAAAACTAAGATTATATATCACATAAATAGATCTAAAGGCATAAAGTATCATGCGATTATGCAATGTTCAGTGATTTAGAGGATAACTCTTTGCTAACCTGAAAAGTGTCTAATCATGCATCGACAAAAGCAAGAAAACTTAACAGTTCAAGTCAATTTGTATTTGTAAGAACAATAAAGTAAACCATCCCAAGTAAACAACACAATTTCAGCAGATCATTTCAGTTCGACAAAGGAGAGAAGACATGGGTTTGTTGTGAAAAATTGGATTCCAGAAGCATGCTACTTCTAAATGGATGATATTCACATTAAGCACCTGATCCCTCTTAATTAAATAGTCTTAAAAACAATGGCGTGCCAACGTTCTTAGTACTTGACTCACAAGATAATATTTTTTCAACACCTCAGAGAGCATGAAGTACATCAGCTCTTTCAGGCACAGCTGTAACTCACCCTCTAGGGTCTCCTGAGGGGCTGGAGCAGGGGGTCCCTCAGCATCTGGCTGCTCTGCTTTCTTCTCAACCTCTTTGGCCTTTGGCTGCTTCGAGTCTTTCCACACTTCAGACATGGAGGAAATCTGAACAGGTTCAACCTTTCTCTTCAGGACAGTAATAGAAGAATAGTGTCAGGGAAGATTGAATTGAATGTGAACATCTGTATGTGGTTATTTTTGTTAGATGAGCTAGCTTGTGTTTGACAACAGACTAAGTAAAATGTAATGACACAAATGACAAACTATGACTCCTCAAAATGTGCTCTAGAACACGGGTTATTTAACTTACTGGTTTATTTATAACAGGTGGAGGTGCTGCTGGGCCGAGAGCCAGTCCAAACACTTGATCTGAGTATGGTATGGATTTCTCAACATTGGCCCTGAATTTGGGATCCCAATTGGCATATAGAATTGTGCCACCAACTCCTCCACCCACAGTGAGGACACTGGCAGCTACAATCTTTCCTGCAGAAGACCTGCAAGTACAAGTCAGAGGTAAGATATTCAAACACACGAGAAAGCAAACAAAGCAGTGGCCATTCAGAATGATAAAAAAAAAAATATCACATTGATAATGGCTTTTGTGCTTGTGTGCAGCTTTAGGGTAACTTACTCCTTCCTCTCTTACATTGATTTACTTACATGCACGGGTCAAGGACAGTAAGGTAGCTGCTCTATCAATTAACATAAACAGCTCAATGTAGCATTTAGTCACTTAAGTAACTCAGCAGGAGACTAGTCACCTACCCTGAGCCTCCTGAAGTGTAGCTACGACATTGCTGGAGGGGGTGAAGGGGGACACTATTCCCACACAGGCATTTCTATGGAAAGGAGAAGAAGATCAGTATACACACGCGCTATCCACAGGAGCACCACATGTCTATTATGGGACCTATACAAAATACACCAGGTCTTGTTCTATTCAAATTCATTGGAATAGGATAGTTGACAAGAAAAGCTCATTAATCCGTTATTACATGTGTGCATTTCTTCAATGGAAACGTTTCCACAAACAAAAATCACTTTCTTCAGGTCATTCTATGAACTAAGAATTTGCCAAGGTCATGTCCCCATGATATGAATGTGCATTTGTCCTTTCTTTTTCACGTAGCTAGTTGAAATGAAACTGATTGTGCTATGAAACAGTAGCAGAGACCACATTTCCCCTACACATTAGATACATGAACGTGTGTAGCAAAACAAGTTCACGACTACAACATTTGCGTTATCGCACATGTACACAATATTAATACAAAAATGTATCATACAACCACCGAGCCCCGCTTCCAATTCGACGGTGTGCATTGGTACACACTCGTGTCACTCTCGAGTCTTTGTTTTATTCGGAAGGCAGTGCAGTCAATCAATAGAAATACGCCTCTTTCCACTACGTAATTACGTGATTTGCATGAAATGTCAAGATTTGCGTCAAGTTACGTTCAGTAGCCAAAATTCAGCACAGCTTTCTTTCAATGAAGACATTTAACATAGAACGTCATGTTAAGGCATTGGATTCTCACCTTTCCGTACACTATATGTTGTGAGGAGAGGTTGTAAAACATGTCTGAAGACGTAAACTGTTTATTTCTCCCAACAACAAACACAGTGGTGTAGGCCCTGTCTCTGGGTCACTGAATGACCGCTCGGCTAGCATAGCTAGCAGGCTAGATAACTAGCTAGATATTTCATTTAGAACAGTGATACTTACCCGCGCTGCAGAATTTGCCCCTTTCAAGCAGACACGCAGCATTGTTGTCGGTACTCCCTTTCTTCGTTATTTATGACAGACTGTTTAAATTCAGCAAAGCATGATAACAAAAACTGTCAATCTCAAGCACTAAAACACACGAGATACTTCCAAACACCTTTTCGCCGAGGGTGACACACAGCCGAAAGGGTGCGCATGAGCAATAGGTACGCCCATAGAGATAGATAGAGAACACATTTTATATCTGTGTCATTATGGCGTACGTGACAGCATGGGCAGCACCATTCAAGTTTTACAACCCATAGGAATCCCCACCCAGTTCACTACTTTGACTCCTGTAAAATGGCGGAAGCTTGTTTGGGAGCCCTCAATGGCGTAACTCATGCTAAAACAGCCTTTTAGCCACTAGAGGCCTCTATTATTCTCTACGGGTACGCCCAACTGCGAAATTAAGCATTACGTCACGGGTTCATAGCTCTTTCGTTTATCGCTGAAGAACCACATCAATATTTGTGCATCATATTTTTGGTTACCATTGGAACAAATATTTCACATTTTAATTTTTCTATTTTTTATTTTATTGCAAACGCATAGAAACAATGTATGACGCGTACATAATGAGCCCTTTCTCACATAACTCTATGGTGTTGCAGAAGCTATCAACATTTCGGGCTCACGAGTGGTGCAGCGGTTTAAGGCACTTAGAGCTAGAGGTGTCACGACAGACCCGGGTTCGATCCCGGGCTATATAACAACCGGTCGTGATCGGGAGTCCCATAGGGCGGCGCACCATTGACCCAACGCGGTCAGGGTGAAGAGGGGTTTGGCCGGGGTAGGCCATCATTGTAAATTAATAAGAATTCGCAAGTCGCCTAGTTAAATAAAGCTTAATTCAAATAAATAAAAACATCCCAATCATGCCTGAAAACAAAACTAGTGACATTGCAACAAATTACTTTGGCAAAGGAATGTCGCATTCAAAAAGACTGGGAACTCGGAAATCTCTAACTTCCAACTTCAGTGCATTCAAGAAAACTGGGAACTCAGAAAACACGAGCTCCGACTGGGAAAAATCGTTTGAACGGTCATCCAACCGGAATTGCAAGTCGGAAACTCGGACATCTTTCTAGACTTCCCGACCTGAAGATCACTGACGTCATGAGTTTCTTTTTTTTTTCTACGAATTCGAAGTTGTCATGAATGCAGCATTACTCCGCCCAAAATGTCCTGGTGAGATAAGCAACTTCGTTGTATGGAGGCCTATGAGTGTCGAATGACACTTATTTGATCGAATAGAATTATCGTACTGTTTAGGCTGTTACAAATGTACTGATATAACTGAATGCATGTCGCATTCAGGTGTTGTGCCGAAAATCTCCCGCTGCCAGAATTCTCCCCCCCTTCGCGTGAACGCGCACACACGCAATTCTTAATTGCTGTGACTTGCTTGCTAGTTGATTTCTGCACTTCACTCCGTTTAGCCTACATTTCACTGATCTTAGTAGCACAAAGCATTCTTTTTTTTCCCCTTCAAGGCAGCTGTCAACGATCACGTTAGGCTGCGTTTCATTTTATTTTTTATGTCGGTTTGATCGCGGGGGAGGCACAAGTAATGTCTGCAGTTTTCGGTTTGGCTATTTGTTTCAAGTGTATTGGTCTATAAATACTTATCTTTGCCAAAATTCGTAATCTCTCCCATGTCTTATTCGACAAGTAGTTGTTCTGAAATGTTTATTGCTTGCCTAAATTTTACTCCCTCCTATAGGTTTAATATAACACACATACATTAATTATTAATTTCGGTTGCCTATCCTGATGTGAAGGTTGTTCGATAGAAAGTATTTGACTCGTGACAAAATTAAGGAAATTAGAAGGGGGGGATTCCGGCAAGGCCATTTTCTTGCCAGCTGAAATCCTCCCCTACCCCCTTCTATCTTGGGACTGCAAGGCCTGGCACACTTCATATAATCATTTTGGTAGCTCTTGTTGACCAATAGTGTGTGCTACAGAAAGTACACTGCTCAAAAAAATAAAGGGAACACTAAAATAACACATCCTAGATCTGAATGAATGAAATAATCTTATTAAATACTTTTTTCTTTACATAGTTGAATGTGCTGACAACAAAATCACACAAAAATAATCAATGGAAATCCAATTTATCAACCCACACTACAGGCTGATCCAACTTTGATGTAATGTCCTTAAAACAAGTCAAAATGAGGCTCAGTAGTGTGTGTGGCCTCCACGTGCCTGTATGACCTCCCTACAACACCTGGGCATGCTCCTGATGAGGTGGCGGATGCTCTCCTGAGGGATCTCCTCCCAGACCTGGACTAAAGCATCCTCCAACTCCTGGACAGTCTGTGGTGCAACGTGGCGTTGGTGGATGGAGCGAGACATGATGTCCCAGATGTGCTCAATTGGATTCAGGTCTGGGGAACGGGCGGGCCAGTCCATAGCATCAATGCCTTCCTCTTGCAGGAACTGCTGACACACTCCAGCCACATGAGGTCTAGCATTGTCTTGCATTAGGAGGAACCCAGGGCCAACCGCACCAGCATATGGTCTCACAGGGGGTCTGAGGATCTCATCTCGGTACCAAATGGCAGTCAGGCTACCTCTGGCGAGCACATGGAGGGCTGTACGGCCCCCCAAAGAAATGCCACCCCACACCATGACTGACCCACCGCCAAACCGGCCATGCTGGAGGATGTTGCAGGCAGCAGAACGTTCTCCACCACGTCTCCAGACTCTGTCACGTCTGTCACGTGCTCAGTGTGAACCTGCTTTCATCTGTGAAGAGCACAGGGCACCAGTGGCGAATTTGCTAATCTTGGTGTTCCCTGGCAAATGCCAAACATCCTGCATGGTGTTGGGCTGTAAGCACAACCCCCACCTGTGGACGTCAGGCCCTCATACCACCCTCATGGAGTCTGTTTCTGACCATTTGAGCAGACACATGCACATTTGTGGCCTGCTGGAGGTCATTTTGCAGGGCTCTGGCAGTGCTCCTCCTGCTCCTCCTTGCACAAAGGCAGAGGTAGCGGTCCTACGGCCTCCTCCACGTCTCCTGATGTACTGGCCTGTCTCCTGGTAGCGCCTCCATGCTCTGGACACTACGCTGACAGACACAGCAAACCTTCTTGCCACAGCTCGCATTGATGTGCCATCCTGGATGAGCTGCACTACCTGAGCCACTTGTGTGGGTTGTAGACTCCGTCTCATGCTACCACTAGAGTGAAAGCACCGCCAGCATTCAAAAGTGACCAAAACATCAGCCAGGAAGCATAGGAACTGAGAAGTGGTCTGTGGTCACCACATGCAGAACCACTCCTTTATTGGGGGTGTCTTGCTAATTGCCCATAATATCCACTTGTTGTCTATTCCATTTGCACAACAGCATGTGAAATTTATTGTCAATCAGTGTTGCTTCCTAAGTGGACTGTTTGATTTCACAGAAGTGTGATTGACTTGGAGTTACATTGTATTGTTTAAGAGTTCCCAAAAAAATTTTCAGCAGTATATTTGACTAGACACAAAATTAAGGAAATTAGAAGGGGAGGTATTTTTGCAAGGCCATTTTCTTGCCTGCCGAACACGCTCCCCCCCCCCCCTCTAATTTCCTTAATTTTCTCACTAGAGTCAAATATTTTATGGCACACATCTGAGTCAAATTCTTTCTATAGAACAAACTTCACATCAGGATCAGCAACCGAAATGAATCATTAATGTATGTGTGTTATATTAAACAGAGGGAGTAAAATGTAGGCAAGCAATAAACATCTCAGCTAGTAGTCGAATAACACATGGGAGAGATGATGAATTTTGGCAAAGAAATTTATTAATTAATACACTTGAAACAAATAGCCTAACCGAAAACTGTGATCAAACCGCGATCAAACTGACATAAAAAATGAAACGCAGCCTAAAGTGATCATTGACAGCTGCCTTGAAGGAAAAAAAATAAAAAATGCTTTCTGCTACTAAGATCAGTGAAATGTAGGCTAAACTGACAACGGTTTGAAGTGCAGAAATTTCAACTAGCAAGCAAGTCACAGCAATGAAGAATTGAGTGTGTGCGTGTTCACGAGAAGGGAGAGGGGGGGATTCTGGCAAGGGGGAGATTTTCGGCACAACACCGGCAGCTTTGGGAAAAACGACTTAGTCGTAGCTGTTGTTCACACTCATATCTGCCCACTCATTAATCTCTCATGTACAGAAACTTTCGCGAGAGAATTTTACTGCAGCGTAACGTTTGCCCACTCATAGATTTTTTTATGTTTTAATTAACCTTTATTTAACTAGGCAAGTCAGTTAAGAAAAAATTCTTATTTACATTGACAGCATACACCGGCCAAACCCGAACCAGGACGACGCTGGGCCAGTTGTGCGCCGCCCTATGGTACTCCCAATCACGGCCGGATTGTGATACAGCCCGGGATCGAACCAGGGTCTGTAGTGACGCCTCTAGCACTGTGATGCAGTGCCTTAGACCGCTGAAACACTCGTGTCCAACCTGATCTCGCCTGCATTCAATAATCAAGGACATGCATTTCCGTTGTTAGAGCGGTCACTTAGCTATCTTGTCAAAAAAAACAGTTGTGGCCAAAAGTTTTGAGAATGACACAAATATTAATTTTCAAAGTCTGCTGCCTCAGTTTGTATGATGGCAATTTGCATATACTGCAGAATGTTATGAAGAGTGATCAGATGAATTGCAATTAATTGCAAAGTCCCTCTTTGCAATGCAAATGAACTGAATCCCCCAAAAAACATTTCCACTGCATTTCAGCCCTGCCACAAAAGGACCAGCTGACATCATGTCAGTAATTCTCTCGTTAACACAGGTGTGAGTGTTGACGAGGACAAGGCCTAGAGATCACTCTGTCATGCTGATTGAGTTCAAATAACAGACTGGAAGCTTCAAAAGAAGTGTGGTGCTTGGAATCATTGTTCTTCCTCTGTCAACCATGGTTACCTGGAAGGAAACACATGCCATCATCATTGATTTACACAAAAAGGGCTTCACAGGCAAGGATATTGCTGCCAGTAAGATTGCACCTAAATCAACCATTTATTGGATCATCAAGACCTTCAAGGAGAGTGGTTCAATTGTTGTGAAGAAGGCTTCAGGGCGCCCAAGAAAGTCCAGCAAGCGCCAGGACCGTCTCCTAAAGTTGATTCAGCTGCGGGATCGGGGCACCACCAGTACAGAGCTTGCTCAGGAATGGCAGCAGGCAGGTGTGAGTGCATCTGCACGCACAGTGAGGCGAAGACTTTTGGAGGCTGGCCTGGTGTCAAGGGCAGCAAGGAAGTCACTTCTCTCCAGGAAAAACATCAGGGACAGACTGATATTCTGCAAAAGGTACAGGGATTGGACTGCCGAGGACTGGGGTAAAGTAATTTTCTCTGATGAATCCCCTTTCCGATTGTTTGGGGCATCCGGAAAAAGCTTGTCTGGAGAAGACAAGGTGAGTGCTACCATCAGTCCTGTGTCATGCCAACAGTAAAGCATCCTGAGACCATTCATGTGTGGGGTTGCTTCTCAGCCAAGGGAGTGGGCTCACTCACAATTTTCCCTAAGAACACAGCCATGAATAAAGAATGGTACCAAAACAGAGCAACTTATCCTAACCATCCAGGAACAGTTTGGTGACGAACAATGCCTTTTCCAGCATGATGGAGCACCTTTCCATAAGGCAAAAGTGATAACTAAGTGGCTCGGGGAACAAAGCATCGATATTTTGGGTCCATGGCCAGGAAACTCCCCAGACCTTAATCCCGTTGAGAACTGGCGGTCAATCCTCAAGAGGCGGGTGGACAAACAAAAACCCACAAATTCTGACAAACTCCAAGCATTGATTATGCAAGAATGGGCTGCCATCAGTCAGGATGTGGCCCAGAAGTTAATTGACAGCATGCCAGGGCGGATTGCAGAGGTCTTGAAAAAGAAGGGTCAACAGTGCAAATATTGACTCTTTGCATCAACTTCATGTAATTGTCAATAAAAGCCTTTGACACTTATGAAATGCTTGTAATTATACTTCAGTATTCCATAGTAAGATCTGACAAACTTTGTGGAAATTGATGTGTCATTCTCAAAACTTTTGGCCACGACTGTAGATAATCTTCATTTATTTCGTCATGGTTAGTGCTGTCCGGTATCCTAAGGACATCCCTACCATTTTACTTCAATGGGGCGACGTCAGAGTTGGACGTCCATATACCAAGGAACATTTTGTCATAGGCTGAGCCGTAATGGCAAATGTATGGTCTTAACAATGTTTGCAGGGAGATAACTGTAGTTACTTAGAAACCTGTACAACCGGTACCTGGTTTCTGGGTTCAGGAATGGGAAATCCAGCAAATACCAACCGACAAGAAATTCCACATGAACATTTTTAGTTTATTTTAATGAGTAACATGTTACATGTCAACACTTCCAATTCTCTTTTCAAACTCCAACAACACAGATGACAAGAACAAGTGAATTGACTTGTTGGGATCCCCTACCTACATGATGTTAATCCGTTAAAAAACACAGACAAGAGGCATTGACATGCTCCAACGATACATGAAAACTGAGTCAGCAGAGCTGCATATCACATCGCTTCAACGGTCATTCCATTATGAACAAACAACTTTTTCGTGCTGCAGGGTAAGAGAATGCACTGATACAATTAACCTTAGCCAAATCACATGCCTGAAATATAACTTTCTAAATACATCTGGGAATGATTGGCTTCAAGGCCCATATATAGAATTCTTAGGTAGTGGAGCAACTCCACATCAGATTGATACTAATCATGAATAAAGTAGACCATGTTGATAGACAAGATTGTGCAAAGAGAGGACAAAATGTATCCTACTTGGTTTCCTATACATTTCCTAGGTCATTTCCTTGTTCATAACAGTTCCGAAACTTTTGTTTCTCCAAATGTCTTTTTGGGGTGGGGCAAAACATCAAGATAGGGCATTAAGGACTCTTCATGACATAGTAGATGATCAAAAATGCATTTAAACTATCTGAACAAAAGCCAGATTTAATCTATTATTTAAGCTATTAATTTTTGAGTGAGACTAGTAGTATTAGAAATACATTTCCCCTCGCAACAGATATACCCTATTGTGTGTAGATTTGGTTTACACTACCAAAATGTTTAATGAAAACCAACTACAAGGATCCAAGGACTGACGATGGACACATCAAGTATTTCTATAAGTTAAGTGCAGGACAGGAGGCAGGTTGGCAGACAGAAACATTCTGCTATTCCTGCTGCTCCAGTAGGTCCAGACCAGATGATCTAACTGGCTTCCTCTTGTAGGATGGCCCCCTGCACACCGGGCAACAGTGCTGTCCACCTGCCAGCCAGACCACAATGCACTGCTGGTGGAACACGTGGGCACAGGGCAGTCCCATGACGATGCAATCAGTCTCAAAGTTCTCCAGACACACAACACACTCTGTGCAGTGTATCATGTCACTGGGCCATTGGGACCAATCCGCTTGTTGCTCTTGCGCTTCCCTTTTCATGCATGGTACATCCCCTCCATTTCCAGAATGACAACATGAATCAGCGGCACAATCTCTCTCTTTACCACAGCCATGTTCTTCATGCTCACTGTTTAAGCCTTGGGTCTGTCCTCCTGTAGTGTTTTGTATGTTTCTGTCCAGATCTCTGCCGCTGTTCTCTTCAGAGATTGGCCCACAGACCTGTGTGCACTTGAACCTCCAGGTGGGCAGGTTGTTGATGTAGTCAATGGGGATAAGCGGGTGAAGCCAGAGATCGGGAAAGGCCAACCTCTCCAGAAGGAAATTGGGGTCATCGTCCCAGTCAGACTCGTTGGGGAAGTTATGAAAGGAGGTTATGGGATGGACCAAGTAGCTGGTGTACCAATCCCAGAGGCTGGACAGCCACTCCAAGTTATTGGGGTTCTCTTCTTCATTGTTGCATCTCCTCTTCTTCTCAAAGTAGTCGATGAGAAGCCCGTGTGCCAGGTAGGTGCTGAGAAACAGGGCGGGGTGGGAGGAGTAGAATGTCCAGTCGGTCCTCACCCAGGAGGCGATGGTGGTGGTGTCTGCGTAACGCAACAGCTTGAGGCTGTAGTCGTAGAAGCCCTCCAGATATGGCAACTGTAGGAACCCCAGGATAGGCAGCCAGGAGATGATGAGCAGGGAGTTGTAGGTTCCCAGCGTACTGATGAGAACCACGAAGCGCTTGATGGTGGCGCCCTGTGTTATGAACAGGTCCAACCAGGCCATGAGGTTGACCATCACTAGACTCAAAACAAACAGGTCATTGACCTCTGGCTGAACCGAACGGAGGAAAGTGTCCATGGCCTGTAAGGAGATGAACTCTCCAATGCTGTTCCCATATCTGTAGATGCCCTCCGGCATTTTCAGGATGTACGATGGCAACTGTTGCACACCTATCTCTTCCAAGGAGGTTATATTGTCCCAGCTCTGCACATCTACAAAGATGAACTCGATACGACCTGTGAACTTGACACTGAGTGCTGAAAAAAAGGCTGGAGGTTGTGCCAGCTTGGCAAATAGGAACATCTTTACTGGGTGCTTCTCACTGGGGTGCCACTCTTCAACAAGCTGCTGAGACATGCGGATGGTTTTTATACGGGACGCTACGTGTGCCGTCATCCACTTGAAGATGTGCTCTGTCTCAATGCGTCTGCCATTGTACTCTTTCAGCATAACCTTTCCTTTTGAAGCATAAGTCTGAGGCACAGACATTATAAGTGTGGATTTCATCCAACCCCGTTTACGACAATACCTGCAAGAGATAACAGGATCATCATCTAGGCTACTAATATGCAAATACTGATGTGGCCTATACCAGAATGCAACTTGAAGAATTACCATACACCTTATGGAACAGCGGGGACTGTGAAGCAACACAAACATAGGCACAGACATGCATACACACACATGATAACATACACACACGTACACATGGATTTTGTGTTGTGGTGTGGAGTAGGGGCCTGAGGGCACACACCTAGTGTGTTGTGAAATCTGTTATGAATATATTGCAATGTTTTTAAAATTGTATAACTGCCTTAATTTCGAAAGACCCCAGGAAGAGTAAGCAGCTAATGGGGATCCATTTATTTTTATTTTATTTTACTAGGCAAGTAGGTTAAGAACAGATTCTTATTTTCAATGACAGCCTAGGAACAGTGGGTTAACTGCCTTGTTCAGGGGCAGAACAACAGATTTTTGTTAACTTGTCAGCTCGGGGATTCGATCTTGCAACCTTTCGGTTACTAGTCCAACGCTCCTACCACTAGGCTACCTAAATACAAATAACATGCACTTAAATATCATTAAGTATTATGCAGTTCAAGTATGCATCCAACTTACCTTGAATCACTGGAGCAGTTAAAAGTACCAGTGCGAATGCCAAACTGAGAAACCTTTTGGACCATTTTACCCCAGTTGGCTTTGCTCAAAAGAGCATCTCGATCTTGGGCAATTACCTACAGAAACAGGTAAAGGATGATATGTTAACATTGGCGTTTAATGTAGGAATTGTATCATTTATTTCACTGCTTGATGTTTTGTGTTAATGTATCTTCATCCTCAATATATGTGAAAAGTAGAAGACATTGAGGAACAAAGTACAGTGCTAGAGTCAATACCACAATTACTTATGTATTCTGAAAACTTCAACAACATTTTGAACATTCAAAAATGTTCCTTCTGGAAGAGCTCCTACATTTTATGTTAAAAATTGTAGCTATGTGAGGTAATATATAAGATGCTGTATTACTTTTGGAAGAGGTCTAAAGGGGGCATGCAATAAAGCAATCATATCCACCTACCTGGACCAACCAAATGCCATCTTTGGTGTCTTCCACCAGCTCATAAAAGTGCATCTCCCCACTGAAGGTAGTGCTGGACTCAGACTGTGACTCAGCTTGCTCCTTTTCATTCTTGATGGCAGAGTACAACTCCCCTTGCATCAGGTCACCTAGAAGAATAAAACACAGTTATGTGAGGAGTACTGTTGCAGATCATGATACGTGAGGAGTACTGTTGCAGATCATGATACGTGAAGAGTACTGTTGCAGATCATGATACGTGAAGAGTACTAGCAGATCATGATATTGAGTACTAGCAGATCATGATCCTGAGTACTAGCAGATCATGATACCTGAGTACTAGCAGATCATGATACCTGAGTACTAGCAGATCATGATACGTGAGTACTAGCAGATCATGATAAGTAAGGAGTACTAGTGAATCATGAAACCTTTGAGTGAGACAACTTTGACCCACTTTCTAGCAGCTTTCAGAATGACAAGTGCACTGATACTGTCATAGACAGTTTTACCACCACCAATATTGATTTATTTGTACGTAATTTAAAACAAGCCTGCGAGTAGATCAGATCACTGTATTTGCATGTGTTTTGATAACATTGGTTTGTCATGAAAAGCTTTACCTGACTTTTCGACTAGTTCTCTGACATCCCTCTTCTCTGCAAGCCCAGAGTATCCCAGTCCTCGACATTCTAGAATGGTCTTTAACTTATTGAAACTCAGGGTTACAGGATCAACCAACTGGGTGGCAAAAAGACCAGTTTCATACCAGACAACTGCTTCAAAAAATCTGGCCAAAACGAATAACACCAAAAAATACAGTAGGAGAAAAAATAGTTTTAACCACATCTTACACTGTAAGAGGGTTACTGTTGTTACCGGTGTAAATAGCAGGGTCAGAACCCGTATCTTTTCATTGGTGTCTCCAGGTTTTGTTAAGCCTACTCGATGTAGCAGTTGTCACTCACTGCAACTTATGTTACAGTAAACAGTTAGCTAGGACAACTTCAAGGCTTATCTAGTTAGTTAGATGTATCAGGGTACAGACGCTAAAAACAAGGCCGATTTTAAGCAAATACACTACCCGATGCCCTTAGGGCAAACTATTCGTTCTCGGTGTCCACCATTTTCACAAATAGTTTCGGTAGCTAGTTACATGCATCTTGAACGCTAGCAAACTAGACGTGAGAATTTCCTTAGCTAGCCAGGTATTTTCGGCCCTGACAGCACAGCAAAATAATCAAAGAAAAGCAATGTCACCGGAAGGATAAATAAAGTCCCCCACTCGTTAGCTCATTTCGCAAAATGATCTGATAGATTATGATGCAGTCTGGTGATCGCTGTAGTCCTGATGATCGTCGTCTTTAAGGCCAGATCAGCTGGTGTACATAACAAAGTGACGCTGTCACTATACACGTCATAACAGTTTCCGGTTCCACCCCCACGTGCCGATTATATAACAATATCCTTGGTTCTAACTTAAAGTCCCTGTCGATAATTTCATAAGACCATGGTGTCCTATTGTACCATTCCTTAAGACTATGAATGACAGGAAAGTAGAGGAATTTAATATTTTGATGCTGTGGAACAAAAATAGTGTTGCTATAAATTATAAGGTTGTACTCTTATTGCTACAGATTGTGCCTAGCCCCAGAACAGAACCACTACACCAGATTCCATCTGGCCTTATTCTGTTGCCATTAGATTCTGTATGTGGTCCTATTGTGAAGTCATCACATCAGAAATTCTACCCCCAGAAATGGTATGTCCCTGCTGTGATGTCATCTGATTCCTTCTGGCCCAAATGTCTGAGTTCTGTATGGCTCTTGATACTGTTCAATACAGTATCAGAACCATCATTACAGAACTGTACAGATACCTATCATTTTCCTCATCTGGCCCAAACGGGATGGTTTTTATTTGCATCTGTTCACTTTGCCTTTGGATTTTGTATACGTACAACGTCATACACCCAATGGTGTCACAAACTCTTTCATATTATTCGTAATAAGGTCAACTGCGCCGTTATAATGTTCATTGTGTACTGCGTATGAATGAGCATGTAAACACTTGAGTTGCATTCCTGATATGAGTAATGTTACTTAGATTTCTGCAAATGAACAAAATGTTTTTGTAGATGTAACACACCTGAATGAAAAAACAGACAGGTCAATCTCAGTATCAATTCCTTTTTATTTCAGAGTTTAAAAACAAAGATCCACTGGAGTAGTAAAACATTGTTTAGGAACATTTGTGACAATTATAAAACACATTTGGTTTATGAGGGAGTAGACCATTTACTATTAACTCTGGGTTTACTCCAATACTGGAGAGCTACTGTCCTGTAGGTTAACTCCAACCCTAATCTTGCACACCTGATTCTAATAATTAGCTGGTCGATATGCTGAATAAGGTTAGTTACAACTTGGGTTGGAGCAAAAACCCACAGAAGGGTAGCTCTCCAGGAACGGTATTGGAGAGCCTGCTCTGACACAATATCCCCCACCTAAACTTTTGTAAGAAGTAACAGGTGTATAACATGTTAGAGCAGGGTAGGATCAGAACTATTGAGGATAATTCAATGTGGGGCAGGAGAGGTTTGGGGGAAAGATATGAAAATGTTAAGATAAAAGTGAGGCACAGCTTGATCAAAGCCTTTAGCCCTAGAATAATGGGTGAAGGCAACAACATGGATAAAGATGGGTTAAGGAGCACAAAGTGTGGAATTGGAAAATGTGGGATCATGCGTGAGCTTTAAAATACATCTATACCCATTTATCCATATAAACAATAGATTACATTTTTTACATAAAACTTTTGTCATTTCAGTAGCACCACATTGTAAGTGTATGGATAACATGTTACAAATGTATCCTTCATGATTTGTTTGACTATTTGAGGTCCTCAAATTCTAATGAATACTTTGAAATGATTTACAAATTAGAAAATGGTATCCTTTTCCTGTGAGGATGAGTTTCTGTTTTAGTGGCTAGGTATTGGAATACTTTTCAAGGTATCGGTCGTAGGCATCATAGATGGCTTGCCTGTAAGACAAACATACCAAATAAGTATTTCAGAATACTACAGAAAGACAATGGGCATCTGTCTCTGAAATTGTGGAACCATTTACTCACCGAAAAAGTCCCTGTTTGAAGAGGTAGGCGCTGACGTGGCCACCGTTGAGATACCGCACCTCACAGCCTGGCCAGATCTCTTGTAGACTGCGCACACCGGTGCGTGGAATATAAGCATCTTCCTTTGCCTGTATCACAATGATCAGACTGGGATCCAACGGCACTGGAAAACCAAGATAGCCAGGCTTGAGTGTTACTCAATTGAGCTAAACAAGTTATACTGCACAGCTGCAGCATTTTTTGGGTCCCAGCTCTGTAAGAATCTCAATTCTCACCTGAGAAGTTAGCGATGTGTGTGCACTCATCCATGACACCCTTCATAAAGTCCAGAGACTCAGTGTGGAGGGACTGGCGCTGCCGCCCGCTGCCCTTGTTGATGTTGGTGTGCTGCATGCTCACAGAGGAAAGCATCTGGTCCAGCCCATGATCCTGTCCAATCAGTTGGTCCTGTCCATTAGCTCCTTCCCTGGCCCGGGAGTGCAGGGCAGAGGTGCGCAGCCCCATGCGGTCCCTCTCGGGGGCATGCAGACCCAAGATGTCCGTGGAGAGATCCAGACCAGAAAGGGTGTCAAGTGAGCTCTTTAGAAACTCCTGACCCATCTTGAAGGAATCAACCTGAAATGAAAGGTTGTCTTCTCAATTATGAACCAATTGACTGCACTAATAATGTACCAATTATTAAATATGACAACTGCTGTAAAAAGGATTGATTGAATTGACAACATCTCAAGCTATAAAACAGATGGTACGATATAGTACAATATGTAGACCTAACATAATGTTATGGAATTAAGGTTTACCCCACAGTACTCCAATAGTCTGATGATCTCCTGTTCGTACACGGAGTGCATTGCATACTGCTTCTCCAGTTCCCTCCAGTTCACAGCTTTGCTCAAAACACCCTGTAAAACACAAAATATGTATTTCATCAGAGCACAGCACTTACATTTGAGCAGTTTACTGATTTGCTTTTAGTTTTTCAAAACATAAATTAAAGACTTGCCAGCCTGAGAAATGGGCTTTGTAAATTTGAGATGGATAAAGGAATACTTACTGTGGTAAATACATTGGAAGCTGTGGTCCAGGAGAGACAGGGAATCAGCGGTATGGGCTTTGGCCAGTTGGTTACAGCTAAGGATGCCATCTGTGAGAAGATGAGAGCTTCCATTGATTGTTCTCTCCCCTTTAGGAATTAACTTAAACTGATGTCTACTTTTGGTAATAGAATGAATGATTGTGTGGTGTGTACTTACATGCCCTCCCATTGAGATACCAGTCATGCCGAGGGGCCAGTAGTCCTCCCTCTCCAGCCAGTGTAGCAGCACTGCAGACTCCAGGATGAGTGCTGCTCCCATCACAAAGAGGTCAGACACATTCCTCAGGCTGGAACGACTAGACAAACACCAAGCATAAAGCACAATTCATAACGACAAT
Source organism: Salmo salar (assembly GCF_965601325.2). Taxonomy (NCBI): domain Eukaryota; kingdom Metazoa; phylum Chordata; class Actinopteri; order Salmoniformes; family Salmonidae; genus Salmo; species Salmo salar. The sequence continues at coordinate 86,569,297 of NC_138299.1, forward strand.
GTCATGACACTCAAATAACAGTAGAGGTTTTGGGGGAAAAAACGATGAAAAAGTTACGGGGATGACTTACACTTGTTCTTTTGGTTTCCGGTATCCATGTACAAGTCGTAGTTAAGGAATTGGAATACGAATATTTAAAAACAATTTACAATGTAAATAGTATATTAATACTTATTTGACTATTTCTCTAATTAAAAAGGATATAATAAGGGTTTTCCAGGAGAAGTGAAGCCATTCCTGCCTCCTTTATCATGGGTCTGGCCATGAGGGTCCGCCTCTTCCAGAAGAACTGAAAATAAAGCTATTTTCTATGAGAGGTTGTACATCAAAGAAGGTTGATACCTGGTTTGTGCAGTTGATCAGGGGAAGCTATTAAATTTGACTGACAAATGTAGCTACCCTGTTAGTGCAAAGAATATTATGAAGAGTGTAGTAGCTAATGTAACTTACATGATCTCCAGTCCCAGCCAAGTGAATACATACTGGCTTGTGGTTTTTCCACTTCTTTGGAACTATAAACTGGAACCTTAAAACACAAAAAAAACAGGCATTGTGATTAGTGTCTGCTTTGATACCAAAGACTAAAAATGGGACCCAATGCCTCTCTGCTTGGCAGTTAACATTAAGGAGATGGGTTTGGGGTGAGGCCCTGCGATAGCATCCTGTTTGGAGGGAGAAACTACCCTATGGGCTGTTCTGGCTCAGAGATGGCTTCTTACTTTACTTAAAGCTGAGATCCGCATAAGGTGAAACAGCACCACTGGTCAACATTTTGTTGTTGTATTTTTAGATATTTTACAGAATTTTATTTTTTACTGGTCAGGAGGATCCAGCATCATGGTAAAAAAAAATAGAGTAGAATACTCTTTTCTATTGCACGTGCAATGATGTCGGGGGGGGGGGGGGGAAATGGTGTTCGTTATTTGAAGTAACATCTTTGTTGTAATATCACAAACGAACGTGTCAGTTTTTAAAAAAAACGGCATAAAATAAACTCAGAAGATCAAATCATCATAGATTTTTCCCAAATAATAGGAGACATGGTCTAATATTACTATATGGCAATCTGCAAAAATGTACTAATCATTTAGTGACAGTATTATTTCCATTACCTGGCTTTGATGGACTCTGATGGCAAGATACCAGGAACAATGTGTTCCAGGGGAGATATGAAATACCCATTGTGTATTTTGCAGTCAGACTGGTCTTCTACCTAAGACAACAGCAAAGAAATATATACAACTGGATGATGTTTCACCATAAAACAGGTTGAGTCAATGGCAATGTGCATATTATTCAAATGTGAAATGGCTCACTAGGCTACAGACCAATGAAAACATTTGGAAAGGCACTGTAAGTGTTCAGACCAAAATGCATTTGTTAAGACTTTAAACTCTATCAGATTGAAGTGAGGGAGGGGTACCTTGTCAATAAACACAGGATAGTCCTTAGGTACCAGTTCCTTACACTTCTCTCTATTGCCAACGATTTTCCGTAACTCAAATATTCTGTGGAAATATGAAAAGGTGGTTATATATACACACTGCCACAAAAATAAGAATTAGGTGAACATGTACCTAGTGATTTCCATGCCCTATACGACAGTGGGGATATTTTAGGCTACCTTTTCAGATCATCCGGCTTTCCCCAACCTTGGATGAAAAGCTTGGTGAGGAGAAGCTTTCTGTAAAGAACATCCAGCCGGCTCACACCCATTGACAAGGATCTCTCATCTGAATGATAAGCCAGAAAATAAGCCCATTAGATTTCACTTCGAAGTCTACCAGAAACATTTATCCCTGAAAACCGGAAACACGCTTTCTCAAACCCCGTGGAGGTCACACAACAGGCGCATTTCAGAGTGTCTGAGATCCTTTGTACGTGTAAATTCAGATTGCCATCCTAGCGTCACCTTCATGTTGGTGCTAACAAGCAGCCTAAATAGTGCTTGGAATCAATAGTCAATCCAGTAGGGGCTGGAAACTATAGTGAGCTTCGAATGGTCAATAGCAACGTGATGTCCCGGAATGCAAGACAAAAGTTCAGATTTCCCCAACTTGGGTCCAGCCCTGTTCATGCTCCTTTGGCCATACTTGCAGCGCCCAACGTCCCCCGGCCCATTTAATTGAAAATGTATGGGGCTCCGTTATTTCATAACCTCCAAAGTTTTCAACCAGGGGTGGGCCAACTTTTTAGGGATTTAGAAATTCAATGGGGGCTGCATTTTGGGGGACCAATTGTCTGTTAAAAATCAATTTGCGGGGTTGGCGCAGCAGTCTAAGGCACTGCATCGCAGTGCTTGAGGCATCACTACAGACAGGTTCGATCCCAGGCTGTGTCACAGCTGGCAGTGACTGGGAGACCCATGAGGCGGAGCACAATCGGCCCAGCAACATCCGGGTTAGGAGAGGGTTTAGCAGGCCGAGATTTCCTTGTCCCATCGCATGCACGCTGACACGGGTCGCCAGGTGGACGGGGTTTCCTCCAACACATTGGTGCTGTTGGCGTCCGGGTTAAGCTGGCAGTGCGGCTTGGCAGGGTCGTGTTTCGGGGGATGCAAGGCTCTCGACCTTCGCCTCTCTAGAGTCCGTACGGGAGTTGCAGCGATGGACAAGACTAACTACCAATTGGAAAGCACGAAATTGTGGGTAATTAAAAAATATATATTATGTCCCGCTGGCCGTACTTTGCACCCTTGTTTTAGACGAACGTCTAGGAGTGAGCTCTGCTACAGCCGAAAGTCGTACACATGGGGTTTTTACAACAAGGCTCAGACCAACATGGTCGTGTTGGCATTGTCTATACATTTAATCTTTATAAAATGTCGAAATAAACATAGCTTCAACTCCAATGTCACAAACTCGGTCCCAGAAAATAAAATGTGTATAGTAGCCTCAAATGTAACATATCCACTCTATAAATTAATCGCGCCAAAGTTGGTTCCTGTTCCAGTCATGTCTTTGGTCACGTTCGCGTAGTCAAACAAAAACACCCTAATGATTGGTTGACCAGAGCCTCCCACAATGCAGGCGACGGCTGCAGGATGAAGTTGGTAAAGCTCATTTAGAGAAACTTGCAGTCGACTGCAGTCTAAACTTCATGACCTTAGATCACATGGTTTGTCAAATTCATGCAGCCGCAAGTCGGACAATGATTAAATAACACAACACGTTGAAAGGCTATGACCAACGATGGTCACTGACTTGACAAAAGTGATCCATTCGAACACGCCCAACGTTAGCTATCGTGAATTAACAGGTCTTACCATTAAATTAATTGTTGTATGCCGACGTAACGCCTAAGGTAATCACGAGAGACAAAAAAAGGGCATTAGAAAGGGGATATTATACCTCAAATTGAAACGGAGTGTGGTGGCCTTTCGCTGATAACTCAGTCTTGGAATTGTATGGTGATCATAGAGGGCGAATTCCACTACCGCTGGGCTCCCCACGTCCCAGCGTGCCATGCGAATTGTGAAACGGATGTAGCTATTTCTTTTTCTGTGGTGTTTGTGAAAGTCACTTGGAGATTGCTGCCACCTTTTGACAAGGAATAGTGACAAAAAATACATGTATACGCTACTCATACAGAGTTTACTGGTGCAAAATAAACTTTTCTTAACTGTTGGATAATAAAACAAATGATGTATTTTGATGTCCAAAAATGTTATGGTCTGACCAATGATATAACTATAATTCGGTGTGATTTGACCTATTGGATACATTGAGGAGTGGCATGAACTCTTGTTGATTGTCCAGCAGGTGGCGGTAGTACTCAATATTCTGCCTGGGTTTGTGTTCACTTGCTAGCTAACGTTACATGTCAACAGAAGGCATCAGGAGACAGGAAGCTGTTTGTCACTAGCTAACTAGTTGGCTTTGCTAACGTTACTGTTTGCTGACTCGTGTACATTCTGAATTCGACATATAGTGGGAAATGTTACTTATGTAGCTAAGCACTTTTTTATTTTTCAGTCGGTCTGCAACACTCAGCCAGTTAGCTTACCCGAGTTGCTTAGCTAGCATTAGCTGGCTTGGTAAGTAGCTAGTTTGCTAATCGCCTTTACTACAAGATACCATTTCTGTCACTGTGTGCACGTCGACAATTGATCATAACATGAATGTGTCAACGTGAATGTAGCCAGCTATTTCCACGAGCCAATTCAATCCAATGTTATTGCCTCTTTCTTTCTGAATTGACTCTGGTGATTGTGGTTGTGCCTAGCTAACTAATAGTACGGCCATTGTAAGCTGAATCATAACTGTGATTGTATTTGTAGGGCAGTCATCAGCTGTAACTGTCAATACTTGTGACTTGTTGTTTGACTCACATGTTGTTTGTTTATTGTGTTTTTACTGTTTTAGTATTATTTTCAGAATGTACTCGCAATTCTGCTTGTTCCTGCCAGTTGTACAATGTATTGTTGAAGTAAAAAAAAAAATATGTATGTATAGATATGTATATATATATATATATATATTTTTCATCATACGAACATATGTTGTGCACTTGTCATTGCAGACGTACATAGCTATCTATAGTTGTAAGCAGTCTGTGTTGTCTGCTCCATGTTCAGATTGCAGCGTCATCAATCATGATGAGTCCGACCCAATGGGATCTGCCCCCGGAGCTGTGCTGCCGACCCATGGCCTTTGTGGCCCTGACTGGGCTGGATGTAACTTATAACGCCATCCATAGGGCAATCTGGGATGCCTTCTGTGCCAACAGGAGGGCCGACAGGGTCCCCATCTCATTCAAGGTCCTTCCAGGAGACCATGAATACCCAAAGTGTAGGACCAAAGTAAGTGCTGCTTGATGAGGTTACCCACTTACGTCATTTCTTCCCAAACGCAAACATTTGGGGCGTCGTATACACTAAAGCACAACGGTAGCAAAACGGTGTGCAATGGAAAACCTAAAGAAGCGATCAGATAGTAGACGAGGCTACCTTCCCATTTCAACCTGTATTCTTCAGTTTCATGCCTACAAGTGAATACGACCCTGTTGTTTTTTTCTCAGAGAACCTCCTATGAGTGGTACATCCCCAAAGGGATCTTGAAGACAGGCTGGATGAACAAGCACCTGAACCTGGTGCCTGCCTTGCTAGTGCTGTTCTATGAGCTGGACTGGGATGATGCAGTTTGGAAGGAGAAGCAGTCCGAGTGTGCCACTAAAGTAGAGATAGTCAGGTACTGTAGTACTACTCCTCTTCACCTGTTGTAGATGAAGATCTATAGTGGTGGTTTGTTGAGTTGAAGCAATGTATATCATGAATATGTCATGTCATTCACAGAACAAGCCTTCAAGGAAGGAACACCAAGGTTGCAGTTGTTTTAATTCAGAAGAAAACCCCTCTTCCTCCAGGTAATTGCATCTACATTTATACAGATCATAGATGTTGATTGTAGTGTTAGGTTTTATGATCAACATAGCCACAATATTACATCTGTAGGACTGACAACCATGTCAGTACTGTAGAGATTGTATTGTGTCATGCAATGAATGTTTAGGCTGCATACTTGGACTCTGACTGAATTTGTGCTGCTGCTGTCTGTGTCTAGGTGAGGACCTGGTGGCTTCAGAGAGGGCTGCTTCCCTGTGCAATGCCTGTGACCTGTCTGGGAAGTCTCTATTCGTCCTCCCTCACACTGATCACCTGGTTGGCTACATCATCAGGTAAGTAATTCCTCTTGGTGGGACCCGGGATCAGATCAAAGGCCCTGAGCCAAATTACCGATAGCCGTGTTGACACCATCATCTCTTAATATATTTCCATGACTTGTACAGTACCAGTTTGGAAACTACTCGTTCAAGGGTTTTTCTTTATTTTTACTATTTTCTACATTGTAGAATAATAGTGAAGACATAAAAACTATGAAATGAACACATATGGAATCAAGTAGTAACCAAAAAAAGTGTTAAACAAATAAAATAAAAGTAGCCACCCTTTGCCTTGATGACAGCTTTGCATTCTATTGGCATTCTCTCAACCAGCTTCACCTGGAATGCTTTTCCAACAGTCTTGAAGGAGTTCCCACATATGCTGAGCACTTGTTGGCCGCTTTTCCTTCACTCTGCGGTCCAACTCATCCCAAACCATCTCAATTGGGTGATTGTTGAGGCAAGGTCATCTGATGCAGCAATCCATCGCTCTCCTTCTTGGTCAAATAGCTCTTACACAGCCCGGAGGTGTGTTGGGACATTGTCCTGTTGAAAGACAAATGATAGTCCCACTAAGCGCAAACCAGATGGGATGGCGTATCGCTGCAGAACACTGTGGTAGCCATGCTGGTTAAGTGTGCCTTGAATTCTAAATAAATTACAGACAGTGTCACCAGAAAAGCACCATCACACCTCCTCCTCCATGCTTCACAGTGGGAACCACACATGCGGAGATCATCCATTGACCTACTCTGCGTCTCACAAAGACACTGCGGTTATAACCAGAAATCTCAAATTTGGACTCATCAGACCAAAGGACAGATTTCCACCAGTCTAATGTCCATTGTTTGTGTTTCTTGGCCCAAGCGAGTCGCTTCTTATTATTGGTGTCCTTTAGTAGTGGTTTCTTTGCAGAAATTCGACCATAAAGGCCTGATTCACAGTCTCCTCTGAATAGTTGATGTTGAGATGTGTCTCTTACTTGAACTCTGTGAAGCATTTATTTGGGCTGCAATCTGAGGCTAGTAACTCTAATGAACTTATCATCTGCAGCAGAGGTAACTCTGGGTCTTTCTTTTCTGTGGCGGTCCTCATGAGAGCCGGTTTCATCATAGTGCTTGATGGTTTTTGTGACTGCACTTGAAGAAACTTTAAAAGTTCTTGAAATTGTCCGCATTGACTGACCTTCATGTCTTAAAGTAATGATGGACTGTCATTTCTCTTTGCTTATTTGAGCTGTTCTTGCCATAATATGGACTTGGTCTTTTACCAAATAGGACTGTATACCAACCCTACCTTGTCACAACACAACTGATTGGCTCAAACGCATTAAGAAGGAAAGAAATTCCAGAAATGTACTTTTAGCAAGGCACACCTGTTAATTGAAATGGATTCTAGGTGACAACCTCATGAAGCTGGTTGCGAGAATGCCAAGAGTGTGCAAAGCTGTCATCAAGGCAAAGGGTGGCTACTTCGAAGAATCTCAAATATAAAATATATTTTGATTTGTTTAAAAGAATGTTGGTTACTACATGATTCCATATGTGTTATTTCATAGTTTTGATGTCTTCACTATTATTCTACAATGTAGAAAATAGTCAAAATAAAGAAAAACCCTTGAATGAGTAGGTGTGTCGAAACATTTGACTGGTACTGTATGTTACCCTTATCACGAAGCCTCCCTAGTATGTGTTATGTACTTATTTTCAGGCTGGAAAATGCGTTCTATGAGCATGCACAGACCTACTATTACACAGAGATTAGGAGGGTCAAATCCCACAAAGAGTTCCTCAACAAAACAACGCATCAGGTGAGACAGAAATAATGTGTATGTTTTCCTGGTTCCCTATGACCTCCACCACCACCATGTTAATCAATGACTCCTCCAAGTCTCTCTGTGTAATTTTTATTTGAATGACTTAATTTGCAGCTAAGCTAATGCTGGTTATATCACTGCAACGTCATCAACCGGTGCATGTTGTTGTTGCAGTTGCTGTTTGTGAGACACCAGTTTAAGATTGCATTCTTCAGTGAGCTCAAGCAAGACACACAGAATTCCCTAAAGTAAGTTCAACCCAGCTCTACTGGCTTGTGTCGTGTGTGTATATGATCGGTCTTCTAATGCATCTCTCTAGTGCTGTCTATCTGTCTGACACATCATTAGTACTGTTTCTGATGCAGGTACTACAGGACTGCCTACAGCCTTGTACATGAGCTGAGAACCCACGAGACCAACATGCTGGAGATAAAGACCATGGCTGGATTCATAAACTACAAGGTGCTTTTGGATCATAATGAACTGGAATGCAGCCATTGCGCTCCCAACATATAGACTGTGCTGTATACCCTGTTGAGTTACATGTGTAACAGAAAACCTCTTTTCAGATCTGTCGACTATGCTTCCAACACAACACACCTTTGGATGCCATTGCTCAGTTCAGGAAGCATATTGATCTGTGCAAGAAGAAGATTGGTAGCGCAGAGCTGGCGTTTGAGCACACAGCATGGATGTCCAAACAGTAAGAAGTCAATACCCACTTCCCTACCATTCTTCCCTGATGCCATCCTTGATAATAACCCATCTCCACCCATTTCCTCTCTCCCAGGTTCCAGTCTTTTGGGGACCTGTTTGATGAGGCGATCAAGCTGGGTCTGACGGCCATCCAGACTCAGAACCCTGGCTTCTACTACCAGCAGGCTGCCTACTATGCCCAGGAACGCAAGCAGCAAGCAACTCACCTGTGTGCCCATGAGGTACAGCAACGCATGTGTGACTCAGACAGCTGTCTTTCACAAGACTGCAGAAGCTTGAGAGGGGAAAAATGTATATAGAGCCACTATTGCTGCACTTCCAACTGAGACTTACTTCACACCGGTGTGCCTCAAGGGTTATATGTTAATGTCAGCTTTAATGTAATTGTGCGTCCATCAGGAGTGTGACATGAAAGACTTAGGGTGAGCAGAACCTCTGCATCATCAAGACAGTAGTTTTGTGAGAAGGTGTTAGAGTTCAGTTAGCCATTGTTATGTAAATGACAGAGGAAAGTACCAGTGGCGTGGCTTTGTCCCCAAGTGAGAGCAGGTCCTCTGCAGCCATATGGCCCAGTGAGACACGGGTGCTGGCCCATGTAGATAGAAACAGAAAAGTCTGAGCCTTTTGGGTTAAACACTGCGGGAGATCTCAGATGGAATCTCAACATATGAGTATATAATGTGTAATGTATGGCAGTGATATGGGCTAATATTTTTGTTGATGTCTGCATCGTAGATTCTTCATGCAATGCAATCATTCTAGTTTACACAAGCACAACAGTTCTGTCAGAAGGCCTCTATGCCCCCTCATGGCATCCCCACCCATGACAGTTATCACATGTTGACAGACCGTCATCGTATTTCCCTTTCGCAGGCCAGTGTGAGCTACCCCACCCCAGACCACCTGGAGACGCCCAGCGGAGCTCTGGACTTCTATGGGCAGAGAGCCTGGAGACAGGGCCACCAGAGTGAGTATGCCCATCTCAACACTGCTCTTTCAGCATTAAAAGTAGCTTTTATGTGTTTAGACTTGTGTGTACAGATCAAATCAAATGTTATTTGTCACATGCGCCAAATACAACAGGTGTACCTTACAGTGAAATGCTTACTTACAAGCCCTTAACCAACAATGCAGTTTTAAGAAAAATACAGGTGTTGAAACCAAGAATGCTTTCCTGATCAGTCTCTCGGTTTCTAAATATTGATTGAAATATGTCTTATTTTGTATTTGCAGGTATCGATCCCCCACACATGGAGAAGGAGAAAGGAGGGATCCTGGCACTGCAAATGAAGGAGAAGGATGTTCCCCACTCCGTTAGTCCACATTCACTCACTCATTCAGCACGACACAGCCATTCTCATGTTCTGCTAACTCTGTAGCCTCTTTCAGTGCATGAAGGCTACATTGCTACACAGGGTTGGGCTTGCGCAGTCCATGAGTGTATACCTATAGTAGGTTAATGGATAGCAAGCTCTCACCCTCATGGTAAATACACTGATGTTTGTGGAAGAAGGCCATGCCAGGTTCTCAGGTCAAAGGAGGTTCAGTTTTATGGTGTATGACAGTGAATAAAACCACTAAGCAGATAAAGTGAATTCTGGATTTGGATGATACTGCAACATTACGAACTGAAATGAAGGATTTGCTCCATGAACAGTGAGGATTGAATATTTATTAACAGCGTTACCATATTGCCAGGTCTGTTGTTCAGTGGACGTTCATTTGAACGGCCAAAGTTTCTACTCAGCAAACAGAAGGTTCAGTCTTGTGGCATCCTTCACTAGTGATGTAGAGCAGGATCTGGTAATATATGATTTACTTTTAGTAAGAATACCATGAGAACCGCACCAGAGTTTTCTTCAACTCGTATGGCATGGTTGAAAAAGGAGACAATTCTAATAGGATTATTAAGCCAAGCAAAACACTTAACTTGGTTTATTATGCCAAAAGTGTGTGAGAGAGTCTCCGATTGTTCTGTTTGCTGTATTACAGGAGCTAATCATTGCTCTGCTCAGCAACGCTGTGGCTCAGTTCAAGAAATACAAGTGTCCTCGGATGAAGAGCCATCTGAGTGAGTTTTGCCCTGGGCTGAAGGGGAACAGTGCATTTGGAGCATATTGTTACCATAAGCATCACTTTTGTGTGCGTCTACATGTACTTGTCAAAGTTGATTGTCTGTCTGTCTCCAGTGGTGCAGATGGGAGAGGAGTACAACCATGCCAAGGACTACACCAAAGCACTGAAGTAAGCCTGACTCAGCAGACACAGTGGGACAAAAGTAAAATGTGTTACTAAGTCAATTAGAGTATAATAACAAATCCCCACTGTCATTGGGCGCAAGACTGACTTCCAGAAAATTACTGGACCAATTGCAACCATTGATGGCGACTAAATTATCAGCAACGGATCTCCTGTTATACCATAAATAGGCGCTAAAATCACTTGCACAGCTGATCTCAATTGCAACCAAATCGGCCACCGATGTACCTCTCCCTAAGTGGATGTCGAGGTTTACTCTTAGTCCTGTTTGCATCCAACAGTTGTCAAGAATATTTCTCCCTCTTTTGGGTATTATCATCGGAACTATTGAATGCTGCAGTTTGAGGAGACTAAGGGCAATTTGTCTATTTGACAATCATTCTGTACAACTGATATAAAGTATTTAATTTCCTTGTTTACTATGGCAAATCTACTATGGCAAGGTAGCTTACCCTACACATTTTATGAATGGAAAAAATCATGGTGTATGATACATTTTTCGCTTCAAATTTATGTATCCATTAATGTTTTTACTTGTCTTAAAAATATAGCCTATGGCCATTTCTTATCAAGAGGGGGAAGGATGTATTCCTGAACTGTAGGCTACACATTTGAAACTAAATTATAATTGTGTTTTTTTTAATCAAATTATATTTTATTCTAATAAAGCTATTTTAAAGTTGCACAAATTATATTATAATTGTTAAAATAAGATATTTTAATAGCTTTAAAAAACAAAACAACAGACAAATAGCATACAGTTTTGTCTCTACGTCATTGTGATGAGCTTGTTCATGGTTAAGCTGGTAGTGAAGAGTAACATTTCCTATGTTGTGTGGATGGCAGAGATTATTTCTTTATTTGTAGAACAGTGTGATGACACTGAATAGTGAACCTTTATATGTTCCTACAGGACTACAGTAATGAGGCCAGTAAAGCTACTGTGGCGTATTGTACTGTCTGAATTGAAAATAAATGTGGTAGGGAGAGTAGACTTACTTCGTAATGTTTGCAAGTAGTTATTTTTACCGAAAAAACAGATGCATGGTTCTTTGTTTTATAATGATATTTAAATTGTCTTTCACATGTTGTTGCCATCCAAATCACTTTCATTTGCAGTGTGGTTATTCATTAAAAGTTTATTTTGGCAGATTAGTAGCCTCTATGTAGACAAACAGACATGGTTTTGAATTGAACATGTTAACTTAAATCAGCGTAATTGACATGGGCTACATTTCTAGTCAAGTCATTTTATTTCCGTTGTAATATGTCATAGTCCTGAAAGAAAATAATTTGCCTTGTCATGGTTGCTGACAATTTATTTTAGCCAGTGTTTGCCATGCATTCCAGTAATTACGCCGTAACTCGCTATTATTTTGGCAGTCAAAGCTGAAATATTATAAATGTGATTAGATTGAATAATTAAAAGTTTTGGATAAGAGAATCATTGTGAAACTTACCTACCTATGTTGGTCTGTGTGTCTATATGCAGACTGCTGGACTATGTGATGTGTGACTACCGTACAGAGCGCTGGTGGAGCCTGCTCACCTCCATCCTCAGCACAGCGCTACGGTGCTCCTACCTGATGGCCCACGTCAAGGACTACATCACCTACTCCATGGAGCTGGTCGGACGAGGTACAGGGTGGTATAGTACAGGACACTCTTCAGCTGCACCCAGCTCTCCCCAGATTACATTTTCTGCTTCTCTGGGCTACTTAGTCAGGTTAATATGTTGCCTATTTTCAACGTTCAGTTTGTTTAGAGCCTGGCCATCACCTTATCAAGAGCAGCAGAAGTCCATCGTCATTTACATTTTTCCTTAAGTTCCCTTTTGTCTATTTCTCCAGCTTCTACTCTACGGGAGGAGCAGAAATCCAGGATTGAGAAGAATCTCATCAAGGTCCTGATGGTGAGTTGAAGAAATGGCACCCGTCACATCACCCCATGTTCATGTGACTGTGTAGCCCCTGTTCTGTGGATGTTAACGCTGAGCCTGTGTCTGTGTTCATAGAACGAGGTCCCCGAGGCAGAGCCAGATTGCGACCAGGCCTCAGCCAAGGCTGCCCAGGCCCTGTGGAGCGACCGCATGTCTCTGGCTGGCAGCAACGAGTTCACCATCGAGGTGCAGGACTACGTGCCCTTTGGTTTGTACACTTCTACAGTATACCTACCGAGATCATACAATTATGCATCAAGATCTTAAACATTTTTACATTTTACATCTTATCCAGAGCGACTTACAGTAGTGAATGCATACATTTCATACATGTTTTTCCCTTTTTTTCCCCGTACTGGTTCCCCGTGGGAATCGAACCCACAACCCTGCCGTTGCAAACACCATGCTCTACCAACTGAGCCACGATACAAGATAGATTCTGTGAACAGCTACCTAACATATACCACACATTTGTCTTTCCAGTCCAGTGCAAGGCCAAGTTCCTGTCCCCTAGTTTCCACGTGGATGACCCGGTCCAGCTGCATGTCTACCTGAGGGCTGACTGCCCTCACCCTGTCCGCTTCTCTAAACTGTGTGTCAGCCTCAGCAACCAGGTACTGACCCACTACACAACTCTACTACCCCACCACAATCCATACAGGTACAACCACTCTCTGACTCTCTGGTGGCTCTCTGTCCTCCTTCAGGAGTATAACCAGTTGTGTGTGGTAGAGGAGCCGTGTAAGTCTCAGGAAATCCTAGAGGCCTCCAGTCAAGAGAACATGTGCCTGGTCCCTGGCAAGACACGCATATACAGCTTCAAGTTTGTGGCTAAAACTGAGGATGTGGGGAAGAAGATAGAGGTAAGGGAAAAAGTGTGTCACTCAGGGTGTCCTAAACTGTGCTGTACTGGCATGGCAGACACACAGATTTAACATAACCAAGAGAGATGAGGAGCATCACCTTTTTACCTGTGATCTATCTTATGGATGTTTGTACACTGTGTTGTTTAGCTTTGTGTGTTTAACTTTGTGTGTGTGTGTGTGTTAGATCACAGCGGTGGACCTGATGCTGGGCAGTGATAACGGCCGCTGCGTCTTCCTCAACTGGCGAGGCGGGGGAGGAGACGCTGCCTCGTCCCACGAAGCTCTGCTGGCGGCCAGGTCCTTTAAGAGCAGGGGGCGTGTCCCAGAGCAGCATGTGGAATGGGACACCGTGTCTATCCAGGCCAGCACCATGTGAGTCTCCATAGTGTTCAGTTTAATCACACTATGTCACGTCACTGATTTACAAGATCCAAGAATGAAATGCTTCACTGTCTGCACACCAAGGTAGAGAGACGTTTTCCATAATGCACTGCAACATTCTAAGTAACGGGAGCTGTGATACTGTACCTTGCCATTGTGTGTATCGCATTGTTTACTAAATCTCTGGTTAAACTAACCAGTTAAAACTAAGGTAATTAGCTCACAGCATAGAGGAAAATGTCACCCTCAGTTTTTTCATACAAACAAGTTCAAAACATAGTTGAGTTGGTAACAGACGGTGCGTCATCCTAATCTGACAATGTGTTTTGTTCTTCAGGATAATCTCCCGCATTCCCAAGATCTCCGTTCAGCTGAGTCACGAGCCCCCTGCTCTGAACAACGAGCTGTACCGCATCACTGTCTCCATCCAGTCCAACGAGGAGACAGTGACCAAAGACGTCAAACTCACTGCCGGACTCAAACCAGGTAGGCGGCATTATACCAAAACTGCTTGACACAGCACAGGAAAGAACCAGCGCCAGAAACTGCTTGACACAGCACAGGAAAGAACCAGCGCCAGAAACTGCTTGACACAGCACAGGAAAGCCAGCACCGACCGCCGCCAGCGCAGAAACTACGGGACACAGCACAGGATCAAATCAAATTTTATTAGTCACATGCACCGAATAGTGAAATGCTTACTTACGAGCCCCTAACCAACAATGCAGTTTAAAAAAAATACAGATAAGAATAAGAGATAAAAGTAACAAGTAATTAAAGAGCAGCAGTGAAATAACAATAGCGAGACTATATACAGGGGGGGTACTGATACAATGTGCGGGGGCACCGGTTAGTTGAGGTAGTATGTAGACGTAGGTAGAGTTATAAAGTGACTATGCATAGATGACAACTGGGAGTAGCAGTGGTGTAAAGAGGGGGTGGGGGGCAATGCAAATAGTATGGGTAGTCATTTGACTAGATGTTCAGGAGTCTTATGGCTTGGGGGTAGAAGCTGTTTAGAAGCCTTTTGGACCTAGACTTGGCGCTCCGGTACTGCTTGCCATGCAGTAGTAGAGAGAACAGTCTATGACTAGGGTGGCTGGAGTCTTTGACAATTTTTAAGGCCTTCCTCTGACACCACCTGGTATAGAGGTCCTAGATGGCAGGAAGCTTGGCCCCAGGGATGTAATGGGCCGTTCGCACTACCCTCTGTGGTGCCTTGCAGTTGGAGGCCGAGCAGTTGCCATACCAGGAAGTGATGCAACCAGTCAGGATGCTCTCAATGGTGCAGCTGTAGAATCTTTTGAGGATCTGAGGACCCATGCCAAATTTTTTTCAGTCTCCTGAGGGGGAATAGGTTTGTTGTGCCCTCTTCACGACTGTCTTGGTGTGCTTAGACCATGTTAGTTTGTTGGTGATGTGGACGCCAAGGAACTTGAAGCTCTCAACCTGCTCCACTGCAGCCCCGTCGATGACAATGGTGGTGTGCTCGGTCCTCTTTTTCCTGTAGTCCACAACTACAGAACCAGAAACTGCTTGACACAGGATAGAACCATGGAAACAGAATTCTCAGAATGGGACTTAAATGGGAAATCTCAGTTGAAGGAATTCTATTTCTATGGATCTTACAGCATTGGGAAAACACTGACATACATTGGTTAGGTATCACAAGCATTGATATTTGTCCCACCACCTTGTTAAGGTCAGGATGCAAACCTCACACAGTCCACCCATGTGACCCTGAACGGTTTGGAGATGTGTGACGAATCCCATCCTGCACTGCTTCCAGACATTGCCATTGGAGACCTCCAGCCGGGAGAAAAGGTACATCCCCCACCCACCCTCAGGCCTGCACAACCTCACTGTCCATCATGAAAAATGGAGAATCTCCATTAAAATATATTTTTAGACCAGGACTAGGCTTCATCTGTGTCTGGGAAACCAGCCCCTCTTGTTTTACTGAGATCTCTTGAGGGACATCAGCAGTGTGTTGTTTGTACTAATCGTTCTCTATTGAACAGGTTGAGAAGTGTCTGTATGTTCGCTGTGTCACCACTGGAGCCAGAATCTTCCTGTTCCATGTTGCCTATGCCTTGAGCACCAAGGTGGAGGGCAAAGACATCACCTGCAGGTGTCACAAAGTGAGTTTGTGCACTGAAACCTCACTCATTGGTAGTTTCAGTATTTGTGACTTGTGTCCATAAGTATGTATGAAATTAACTGTTTGTTGACCATAGCTTTCTTTTTTGTAGGATGAAACCGTTACCATAGAAACCGTTGTTCCATTTGAAGTTGCTGTGAAGTTTGTGTCCACAAAGGTTTTTCTTTTCCCTCTATTGATGTTGTTGGCATTGTTGTGCAAATGTGGTTTTGAGTGCAGTTTTAACGTGGTTTTGAGTGCAGTTTTGAGTGCTGTTTTAATGGTGTTTTGAGTGCTGTTTTAATGGGGTTTTGAGTGCTGTTTTAATGGTGTTTTGGGCGCAGTTTTAATGTGGTGTTGAATGCGGTTTTGAGTGCAGTTTTTTTGTTCAATGTTGGTAAGTCAAAGCTTGTCAGTGCAGCGACTTCAGTGATAATGGATCATGTTGTGTTTTCAGTTTGAGCACCTGGATAGAGTGTATGTGGACATCCCCTTTCTGCTGATGACGGACATCCTGAGTGCGTCCCCCTGGCCTCTCCACCTGGTGACCAGCCAGCTGCAGCTGGCCCCCACCATGGCTGCCATGGACCAGCCCCAGTCCCAGGTGGAGCAGGGTATGACACCACCGCCTCTATGGTCGCGGCCCAGTTGGCACTCTATTCCCTCTAAAGTGTCCTATGGGCCCCGGTCAAAAGTAGTGCACTATATAGGGAATTTGGGATGCACACTAAAGCTCCCTCTGACATAGCTCTGTAGGGGAAGCCTCAACATCTCCCATCTAAGACCATATATTCTAATGACCCCAGTCGTTGTAGTTTCACAGTGTGTATGAGTTCCTTGTAGCCTAACCTTCAGGTTTGGTTGTTGTTTTCCACCAGTGGTGCTGCAGACAGGGGAATGTGCCAGCGAGTGTTTCAGCCTTCAGTGTCCCCCTGTGCTCAACGGGACGAGCAGCGTGGCGTCTGGACAGTACCTCATCTCCTGGAAGAGGTGTGTCTGCTTGACTCCAGCCGGCCATTCTCCTCTTTTCTCCTCCTGTGAAGCACAATGGGAAATTTACAAGTCAAGACATTTTCTTTTCCTGAAGCTTTAACTCATTGCATTTGTATTGCTTTTTCAGGAAATCTTGGTGTGCAGATGCACCTGTTGTGACGACTGTTGTCACCCTTCCCCATGTTATGGTGGAGACCATTCCTCTATATGTTCATGCAGGTACAGCATGCCTTGATCTGAGTGATGTATTATTTTCACAGTTGAGTCTAAAGATAATGAATATGTCTCTTTTCCAGTTTTTCTGTCCCATTCAGATGTAGATAACAATGGTTCCGTGTTTGGTGGTTACAGAGCTGCCGTCGTTTGGAAGGGTGCGGGAGTCTATGCCAGTGAGGTACCACATCCAGAACCGGACGGGGCTGGTCCAGGACGTGGAGATGTCTGTGGAACCCAGTGATGCCTTCATGTTCTCTGGCCTCAAGCAGGTAGGTCTCTGCTCCATGCCCCCCCCCCCCCCACCTCCCCCTTGGTAAACACATCAAACCAACTGTAAAGTAGCACAAACATATTACTCACTGGCTTTAACTGCAACTGTGATTTGGTGTTTCTATTTCTGTGCAACTCAGCGACGAGTCCACTATGAGTCTGATACAATCTTGTGTATTATTGTGAGATTCCATACAGCTTCAGACAAATTGAGTACAGGACAGTGCAATAGTTACAAGCAGACAAATCTCTCTACTACACTCCTTGATGTCAGTTCAACATGCAAGCCCAGGGAACAACTTAACTGAGTGACAGAGTTCGACTTGACACTGGTCAGTTTTGAGGCTGGAGTTTCCACCATTATTTGTATTCCAATTTAAACTGCTGCCTAACAACACATATAGTAGAGAACTGATGGTTTTCATTCAGAATTAGACTAGAATAGACCATACCATTTGAGGACCCATACGGTCTCCAGTCTCTTGCTCTACATGCCCTTAATGTCACGGTGTTTCCCCAGGTGCGTCTGAGGATCCTGCCTGGAGCGGAGCAGGAGATGTTGTATAACTTCTACCCTCTGATGGCAGGGTACCAGAACCTTCCCCAGCTCAACATCGGCCTGCTGCGCTTCCCTGCCGTGTCCGGACAGCTGCTTCGACGCTTCCTCCCCTCACGCATCTTTGTCAAGGTACACTTAGCTTAGAACCCAAAGAAAAGAATGAGGGGACTTCTTCTCTATTCATTCTAATTCTATGTTAGCAGCCACTTAGCTCTTCCTAACCACATGGCATATTCTGTAGATCCATCTCAGTGTTAGCTGCAGCGCTGTTAACTGACAGTAATAATGAAACATATTTACATAGAATACAGTTGCAAAATTAACCAACTTAAACTCGAAATTCACCTTCCATCAACCAGTGAAGTGTTCATATAATTCTGTTTGAGCAGACTGTGTAGTGCAAAATCAGTAAACTATCCTAATACTTATTTTTTTAAATATATTTCAGCCCCAGGGTCGACAAGCAGACGATGCCTCCATTGCAGCGGCTTGAGATCCATAACAAGACCCCACCCCTGAGTGAATACTAGTTTACCTGAAACACATCTCTCACCTATTGGGCTCAACTGGAAAATGTTGTACCACAGATGCATTCACCTTTTGACCTCCTGTAAATCACGCTTTTAAAAGGATGCTTTGTGCGTTAACTACAATAGTTTACTTTATAATCTTGATTGATCCATAACTGATTAATATTGTTGCTTGTCGATCTAAAACCATAGGCTTTTGTTATCATGTCCTGTAGCTGTTACACAGGGTGCGTTTGTAAATTCACTCTGGCTATCTAGTCCGATTTCAGAGCACTCTCGTCTGAGTGTGCCAGAGCGCAGAATAACTGATGGATTTCTGAACGCGCAACACACTGAATATGACCGGTGTCAGTAAACGTAGACAAAAAGCGTAATTAAATTGTTGCCAGCAGTACCGTTACAGTCACCAACACTCTGGATAACACGAAAGCCTAACCAGCTTTTTTAGGGTGAGTAAAATAGTCAGACTTAGGTGTTCTCTCATTTGTGTCTGGATGTAGCTAGCAAGCTAGCCAACTTCAGCCCATTAGCTTGTATGCTTGCCATTGTGAGGTCAGAACGCTCGGCTCATCCCTACTCCTCAGCCAGAGCAGAGCGTCCAGTGTGCACTCTGAACGTGCCGAGAGAGAAACGCTCTGAATTTACGAACAGAGCGCACTCTGGCACTCCAGAGTGAATTTACTAACACACCCACAGTAACTGCCCTCACATTTTACTTGATCGATGATGCAGTTCCTCATTAATCTTCAAACTAAAGCATTTGGGTGAGTTATGAGTGTGTATGTCACTAACTCAAATGTAATGAATACAATATAACTAAGACGGCATAGTATTAAAGGTTTTTGTGAAGATTGTACAGCCTCTCAAATCCCTTGTTTTAACTTGAACCAACTGTAATGATGTGATGTCATCAGGCCTGCCCTTGATTTCAAAGTTCAGTGATGTTTCAGCATTTAGACAGGTTAAATCCAACTCTGCTGTGGGTGATCCTTTCTACTTTTCCTGGGAACAGTCAGGTAGCAGATGATGGCTAGTGGTTCAAGTAGTATTTAACAGAGTTGGAGTCAATTCAGGAAATATACTGAAATTCCAATTCTCTTAAATGCTTTTAATGAGGAATTGGAATTAGGTTTAGTTTCTAAATTGACTGGAATTGAAATGGAATTCACCCCAAACCTGGTATCTGATTTATGGGGAATGAGACTCATCATGGGATAAATAAAAGATTTTCTTCAATCTCCCAATTTATTGGTGTGCCATTGGAAGTTCCCACCTTAAACAATGTTTGGAGTATTTGCTCAGTGGTAATGTAGAAGCAGGTATCATATCTTGAGATGAAGGGTTGCTCTATTGCAGGGATCGACAACAGGTGGACAATGTAATTTGACCCCCAAAGTTTTCTGGGCAAAATAAAATTATACAGTACCAGTCAAATGTTTGGACACCTCATTCCAGGATTTTTCTTTATTTTTACTAATTTCTACACTGTAGAAAAGTAGTGAACACATCAAAACTATGAAATAACACATGGAATCATGTAAAAAAAAAAAAGTAGCCACCCTTGACAGCTTTGCATATTTCCCTCATCTCTGGAAATGTCTGCATTATCATTCTCACGTTGTGCCTTTCCACAGTGGAATCTGGTGTGTGACGATGCATGGATTGCTCCTTTCACCGTAACAATATTATTTTTCTGAGTGCTATCCGGATTTCTTATGTCTGGAATTATTTATTTTTTAACCTTTATTGAACTAGGCAAGTCAGTTAAGAACAAATTCTTATGTACAATGGCGGCCCACCCCAGACGACGCTGTGCCAATTGTGTACAGCCTATGGGACTCCCAATCACGGCCAGATGTGATGCAGCCTGGATTCGAAACAGGGACTGCAGTGATGCCTCTTGCACTGAGATGCAGTGCCTTAGACCACTGTGCCACTCAGGAGCCCAAACCCAGGACCTCATACAGGCGAAGGTGTGGGTTCTCAGTCTGATCTTTTAGGGTATCATTAGAAGTGTCTACATGATGTGACTTGTCGAACTGGATCTACTGAGCAAACATAATGCCACAATATGCAGCATAAATGAGGAACCATTTAGACATGTTGAGACATATTCAATTATACGGTTTGATGTTAGTGACTGTTTACTACATTAGTTCAAAGTACAGATTTAGGATCTTAATTTGAGCCAATTTGCTACAGCAGGAAAATAATCCTGCAGCAACAGGAAATGTGAATTATAATTCATGGACATTTTTTGGGTTGATACATTTTTTGTTACAACAAATCAAGGTGGAAATAACTAACTTTAGAAGCCTTTTTAAACCTTGAATACACTACAAGTTTGCATTTCCTGCTGTAAAGGAAAATTCTAAGCAACAAAAGAGTGATCAAATTAAAGTGAAAACTATATAAAGGATTTATTTTTTTATTGCAGCCCCAATATCTCTAGAGCTGTAAATCAAGTGTACAGCAAGTCTCAATATTCTATAATGATGCTTACACAGCAAGCAAGTGCAACTTTTCTCTTCTCATCAGGTATGGTCGGAGGTTCATTTTCTTTGCTACTATGGCACTCCAGACCATTTTCAGTATACTGCAGGCTGCCTCCAACAGCTGGAAGATGGTCTGTGCCTTGTAGTTTATCGTAGGGATGGGACAGATTGCCAATTACTGTGCTTCTTTTACCCTTGGTGAGTCAAGCCATATCCAACCTGCTGTAATACAACACAAGACAAAACAGAAGCAAATAATGCAGTAACTTATTTTCTTCCTTGTAGGGAATGGAGTACGATGCAACTTCAAACTATTCAAGGTTGCTGCATTCAAGTCATGGGAACATAGCGCGTTATACTGAGTACATGATGCATTAAGAACGCCATCCTAATATTGAGCTGCACCCCACCCCTTTGCCCTCAGAACAGCCTAAATTCGTTGGGGCATGGACTTCACAATGTGTCGAATGCGTTCCACAGGGATGCTGACCGATGTTGACTACAGTGCTTCCCACAGTTGTGTCAAGTTGGCTGGATGTCCTTTGGGTGGTGGGCCATTCTTGATACATACGTAAAACTGTTGTGTGAAAAACTCAGCAGCGTTGCAGAAATTGACACACTGAAACCGGTGCACCTGGCACATACTACCATACCCCGTTCAAAGGCACTTAAATCTTTTGTCTTGCCCATTCACCATCTGAATGGCACATGTCACAGGCCGGCTCAAAGCCTGTGGCAAAAATGAGAGGACATCAACAACCGGTATAGGCCAATTCAAAAAGTTCTTTATTATTAAACAAAGAAAAAGGAATGAGGTGTGGAAATGTCATAATGTAGGGTGCATGAATATGTGTGTGTAAACATGACTGAATGGAAGCTAAATAAATCAACAAAGGAACAAACAAAACAGGATCATACCTGGAGGAGCAGGGAGAAAGAGAGCAAGCAAAGCTAGGAGAAGAGAGAAAGATTAGTGGAGCAGTGGGTTAAATACCCTGAGCCCAGGTGGCTCCAATCACCCCAGCTCCAATCACTAACGAACATCCTCTGCCTGCAGGAGGAACCGCCCCTGCACTGCAGAGGAGGAGCCGTGACACACACATACACAATCCGTGTCTCAATTGTCTCAAGGCTTACAAATCCTTCTTTAACCAGTCTCCTCACCTTCATCTACACTGATTGAAGTGGATATAAGAAGTGAGGGATCATAGCTTTCATCTGGATTCACCTGGTCAGTCTATGTCATGGAAAAACCAGGTATTCCTACTGTTTTGTACACTGTTTCTATGAAAGTGTGTATTCTTATTTTTAATATACACTACCATTCAAAGGTTTGGGGTCATTTAGAAATGTCCTTGTTTTTTAAAGAAAAGTGCAATTTTTGTCCATTTTTAAAATGACATCAAATTGAAAAGAAATACAGTGTAGACATTGTTAATGTTGTAAATGAGTATGTAGCTGGAAAAGGCAGATATTTTTTTTATGGAATATCTACATAGGCGTACAGAGGCCCATTATCAGCAACCATCACTCCGGTGTTCCAATGGCACGTTGTGTTAGCTAATCCAAGTTTATCATTTTAAAAGGCTAATTGATTATTAGAAAACCCTTTTGCAATTATGTTAGCAAAGCTGAAAACTGTTGTGCTGATTATAGAAGCAATAAAACTGGCCTTCTTTACACTGGATGAGCATCTGGAGCATCAGCATTTGTGGGTTCGATTACAGGCTCAAAATGGCCAGAAACAAATAACTTTCTTCTGAAACTCGTCAGTCTATTCTTGTATGACAAATGAAGGCTATTCCATGTGAGAAATTCCCAAGAAACTGAAGATCTCGTACAACGCTGTGTACTACTCCCTTCACAGAACAGCTCAAACTGGCTCCCACCGCTCCATCCACAGCCCTGAAGGTATGACCCCTCCCACCGCACCACCCACAGGGATGGGCTACAGGGCACACAGTGAGGAGATGGATAGAATACCTCGATATAGACACTTTAACTGTTGTGGGACCTTTATTGGAAGTCTTTTATTAGGGGTTCTACTAGCATCCTATTGTTGTTGTTGCAGGTCTTCCGTATTTATATTATGCTCGTTTCCAATTGGTCAATTTATACAACTTTGCAAGATTGTTGACCACAAGAAGAGTAACTGGTGTACCAACATTGGTACTGATTGAGTAGTACTTGTCCAAAGAAACATGAAAGGTTTGTCAAACTGGCTAAACCCAGGAAATAATTGTTTTTAGTTTCAGACAGAAACACTGTTGTTCTGCTGGGATTGACATTAAAATCTCAAAGGCACGTACCCTTTGGGCAAGTCAAGAGCACATTGTTAGAACTGTCAGGTAAGTGCAGTTGAGTGTCAGACAGTAGGTGTCACACAAGATTTTTGCCTTCAGTGAAAATGGCCATCTTGCGTTAAGCATACTGAGATGTCAGATAGGATTTTTGCCTTTGAAGGCAAGTGACCAAAGGGCAAGTGCCTTTGAGATTTTAATGTCCATCCTGTCAGAAACTAAAAACAATCTACTGCCTGTATTTAGCCAGTTTCACAAACTTTTTAGGTTTCTTTGGATGAGTAAATGATTTGGTATGTTTGCTCAGGGGATTGATCAAAAGCAGGCAAAGCAGCAATGGGTATCTCTTAAGATGGCAGAAAAATTTGCCCATCATAAAGAAATTGATGTCTCAAAAGACAAAGATGGCCCGCATCACTTAGAACATTAACTTATGGTACGGTTGAGCTAGCTAGTGATTTTGAAGTACCTTTTGTTTCTGTCCTTGTCAGACCTACACGCCCTGTCTCTGACCCTGGTGATGATTGGGAAAATGGTTGTCACTGGAGCGTTTGGATTCCTCTATCTGTATGGCACAGAGCGCTTCCCCACAGTGCGCAATATGGCTTTGGGTGCCACCTCGATGGCTTCCAGAATAGGTAACACTGTCTCCATACATCACCTACATGGGTGAGTCGCGTGTGTGTGTACATATTCAATTGTCTAAACATTTTGCTAACATTTATACGTGATTTCTGGATTCAAATAAATTGTCTCACTTTCTTCTGATTGAAGTCACGTACAACAAGATACTACCCTACATGCTGATGGGAGCCCCCACAGTCATCACTGGTGTGTTGAGCTTTTTGCTACCAGAAACAAAAGGAGAGGAACTACCAGAAATGATCAACCAGGTCAAACCCTAACAGGGCTTGTTCGACAGTGCAGGCGACTGATTGATCTACAAAGAACCTTGCATCCTAAATAACTACTCATTATTATTATTATTATTATTTGTAGATCAGTTAGTCACAATTTACCCATGATGCATTACGGTTTTGATCCTCTGAACACTAGACTTGCGTTGCCAGTCACAGAGCGGCAGACAGGTGTGTCAAGAGATACTACTGTAAGACATTTTACCTTTTTAGTCTATTGACCCATCTTTATAAACAGTCCTATCTGCCCCTCTAGCATGGGCATGAACCAGGATTCTCGGGATGGCCTGAAGCAGAAAGGACATGCACAGGTGAAGAATGAGGCAAGCTGTCCTGGTGAGGCAAGCTGTCCTGGTGAGGCAAACTGTCCTTAAGAGTTAGGTCCAGAATTCATCCTCTCAGTTTTTTTGGTTTGTTTTTGTATTTTTTCATTTACTATTAAGTTGGTAATGTTTTAATGATTGATTGATATCCAGGATTAATGTCAGTTTGGTGAAACATTTAAAGGCTTCTTCACCACACAATGATTAATAGTCTTTAGTGCAGTGTCTGAAAAGAGTTGGATAAATAAATTCAAACAATAATGTGTTTTGTTTATTTTGGTAACACTTGTGGTATATAAGCAAGATACACTACAAAAGTATGTGGACACCTGCTCATCGAACATCTCATTCCAAAATCATGGGCATTAATATGGAGTTGGTCCCCCCTTTGCTGCTATAACAGCCTGCACTCTTCTGGGAAGGCTTTCCACTAGATGTTGGAACATTGCTGCGGGGATGTGTAATTCAGCATTCATCATTGTGTCCTTGACACACTTGAGTTGGTTAAAAAAAGCAATATCCCAAAATTGTGTGTTTAGCTGACTTCTGCTGCTCCTGCCTGAGCAGCAGGAGACTGACCTGATGATTAATCTACTGATGCCTGAGACACAGGGGACTGACCTGATGATTAATCTACTGATGCCTGAGACACAGGGGACTGACCTGATGATTAATCTACTGATGCCTGAGCAGCAGGAGACTGACCTGATGATTAATCTACTGATGCCTGAGACACAGGAGACTGACCTGATGATTAATCTACTGATGCCTGAGACACAGGGGACTGACCTGATGATTAATCTACTGATGCCTGAGACACAGTGGACTGACCTGATGATTAATCTACTGATACCTGAGACACAGGGGACTGACCTGATGATTAATCTACTGATGCCTGAGACACAGGGAACTGACCTGATGATTAATCTACTGATGCCTGAGCAGCAGGAGACTGACCTGATGATTAATCTACTGATGCCTGAGACACAGGGAACTGACCTGATGATTAATCTACTGATGCCTGAGCAGCAGGAGACTGACCTGATGATTAATCTACTGATGCCTGAGACACAGGGAACTGACCTGATGATTAATCTACTGATGCCTGAGCAGCAGGAGACTGACCTGATGATTAATCTACTGATGCCTGAGCAGCAGGAGACTGACCTGATGATTAATCTACTGATGCCTGAGCAGCAGGAGACTGACCTGATGATTAATCTACTGATGCCTGAGACACAGGGAACTGACCTGATGATTAATCTACTGATGCCTGAGCAGCAGGAGACTGACCTGATGATTAATCTACTGATGCCTGAGACACAGGGAACTGACCTGATGATTAATCTACTGATGCCTGAGCAGCAGGAGACTGACCTGATGATTAATCTACTGATGCCTGAGCAGCAGGAGACTGACCTGATGATTAATCTACTGATGCCTGAGACACAGGGTACTGACCTGATGATTAATCTACTGATGCCTGAGCAGCAGGAGACTGACCTGATGATTAATCTACTGATGCCTGAGACACAGGGGACTGACCTGATGATTAATCTACTGATGCCTGAGCAGCAGGAGACTGACCTGATGACTAATCTACTGATGCCTGAGACACAGGGGACTGACCTGATGATTAATCTACTGATGCCTGAGCAGCAGGAGACTGACCTGATGACTAATCTACTGATGCCTGAGCAGCAGGAGACTGACCTGATGATTAATCTACTGATGCCTGAGCAGCAGGAGACTGACCTGATGACTAATCTACTGATGCCTGATGCCTGAGTCTGACACACACACACACACACACACACACACACACACACAGTGACACACACTGACACACACAACCTAATACTAATAACGTTATCTCTTTATTTAATCACTTATGTGCACTGTAGGTGCTGGCCCAGATGTAAGCACAAGGAAAGGACACGTCAAAAATAACCAAAATATTGATGTGGTAAAGGAACATCAGCTTTCAGAGGAGAACGGTGTATAAACCTAGATTACTGTATTCTATCCTATTCTACTGTATCTTAGTCTGTGCCGCTCTGACATTGCTCGTCCAAATATTTATGTATATTCTTAATTCCTTTACTTTAGATTTGTGCGTATTGTTAGATATTACTGCACTGTTGGAGCTAGAAACACAAGCATTTCGCTACACCCGCAATAACATCTGCCAAACACGTGTATGTGACATAAACAATTTAATTGTTAGAGAACAAACAATTAAGAGTACAGATTATTGTATGGGAAATATGCAAACTTTTTTGAGAAACATAATTTATATGATTTTAGTTGAGTCAATGTATTTATTGGTTCTTTTCATTTTGATTAGAGAAATGAAAATGTAAGGAATTGAAAGTTATTTGTTCATGTAAAAATCTAAATTTTACAAAGTTGAAGGTTCTGTCAATAGATTTGGGCGGGGGGGGGAGGTCGCCAGAAGTTCCTGCCAAAAAAATTGTCTCCTCGTTGAAAAGGTTTGTATACCACTGGTCTAAATCTACAATGCACCCCCTCTGCTGGTGAGATGAAGACTAACTATGTGCATCGTTACAGGCCTGTTATTCCTTCATGTGAATTTCAAACATTCCACAGAGGTTGTCAGATGGAGGAAAAATGAATTGCCCTTTGTCAGTATGATGGACAAAACAGGATCCAGGTGAAGAAACCAAATGGTGTTACTGGGAAATCAAGAGGTGGGGGTTCCCTAGAGTTAGAGTTGAACTGGGACGTGGACATGAAGCTGGGGTTAAGGTTAAGACTAGAGTTAGAGTTGAACTGGGACGTGGACATGAAGCTGGGGTTAAGGTTAAGACTAGAGTTAGAGTTGAACTGGGACGTGGACATGAAGCTGGGGTTAAGGTTAAGACTAGAGTTAGAGTTGAACTGGGACGTGGACATGAAGCTGGGGTTAAGGTTAAGACTAGAGTTAGAGTTGAACTGGGACGTGGACATGAAGCTGGGGTTAAGGTTAAGACTAGGGTTAGAGTTGAACTGGGACGTGGACATGAAGCTGGGGTTAAGGTTGTGGTTAAGACTAGGGTTAGAGTTGAACTGGGACGTGGACATGAAGCTGGGGTTAAGGTTGTGGTTAAGACTAGGGTTAGAGTTGAACTGGGACGTGGACATGAAGCTGGGGTTAAGGTTATGGTTAAGACTAGGGTTAGAGTTGAACTGGGACGTGGACATGAAGTTAGGGTTATACTGGAATATGGACATGAAGTTAGGGTTATACTGGAATATGGACATGAAGTTAGGGTTATACTGGAATATGGACATGAAGCTAGAGTTAGGGTTATACTGGGATATGGACATGAAGCCAGGGTTAGGGTTATACTGGGATATGGACATGAAGTTAGGGTTATACTGGGATATGGACATGAAGTTAGGGTTATACTGGGATATGGACATGAAGCTAGAGTTAGGGTTATACTGGGATATGGACATGAAGCTAGAGTTAGGGTTATACTGGGATATGGACATGAAGCTAGAGTTAGGGTTATACTGGGATATGGACATGAAGCTAGAGTTAGGGTTATACTGGGATATGGACATGAAGCTAGAGTTAGGGTTATACTGGGATATGGACATGAAGTTAGGGTTATACTGGGATATGGACATGAAGCTAGAGTTAGGGTTATACTGGGATATGGACATGAAGCTAGAGTTAGGGTTATACTGGGATATGGACATGAAGCCAGAGTTAGGGTTATACTGGGATACGGACATGAAGTTAGGGTTATACTGGGATATGGACATGAAGCTAGAGTTAGGGTTATACTGGGATATGGACATGAAGCTAGAGTTAGGGTTATACTGGGATATGGACATGAAGCTAGGGTTATACTGGGATATGGACATGAATTTAGGGTTATACTGGGATATGGACATGAAGTTAGGGTTATACTGGGATATGGACATGAAGTTAGGGTTATACTGGGATATGGACATGAAGTTAGGGTTATACTGGGATATGGACATGAAGCTAGAGTTAGGGTTATACTGGGATATGGACATGAAGCTAGAGTTAGGGTTATACTGGGATATGGACATGAAGCTAGGGTTATACTGGGATATGGACATGAAGTTAGGGTTATACTGGGATATGGACATGAAGCTAGAGTTAGGGTTATACTGGGATATGGACATGAAGTTAGGGTTATACTGGGATATGGACATGAAGTTAGGGTTATACTGGGATATGGACATGAAGTTAGGGTTATACTGGGATATGGACATGAAGTTAGGGTTATACTGGGATATGGACATGAAGTTAGGGTTATACTGGGATATGGACATGAAGTTAGGGTTATACTGGGATATGGACATGAAGTTAGGGTTATACTGGGATATGGACATGAAGTTAGGGTTATACTGGGATATGGACATGAAGCTAGAGTTATACTGGGATATGGACATGAAGCTAGAGTTAGGGTTATACTGGGATATGGACATGAAGTTAGGGTTATACTGGGATATGGACATGAAGCTAGAGTTAGGGTTATACTGGGATATGGACATGAAGCTAGGGTTATACTGGGATATGGACATGAAGCTAGAGTTAAGGTTATACTGGGATATGGACATGAAGCTAGGGTTATACTGGGATATGGACATGAAGCTAGAGTTAGGGTTATACTGGGATATGGACATGAAGTTAGGGTTATACTGGGATATGGACATGAAGTTAGGGTTATACTGGGATATGGACATGAAGCTAGAGTTAGGGTTATACTGGGATATGGACATGAAGTTAGGGTTATACTGGGATATGGACATGAAGCTAGAGTTAGGGTTATACTGGGATATGGACATGAAGTTAGGCTTATACTGGGATATGGACATGAAGCTAGAGTTAGGGTTATACTGGGATATGGACATGAAGCTAGAGTTAGGGTTATACTGGGATATGGACATGAAGTTAGGGTTATACTGGGATATGGACATGAAGCTAGAGTTAGGGTTATACTGGGATATGGACATGAAGCTAGAGTTAGGGTTATACTGGGATATGGACATGAAGCTAGGGTTATACTGGGATATGGACATGAAGCTAGAGTTAGGGTTATACTGGGATATGGACATGAAGCTAGAGTTAGGGTTATACTGGGATATGGACATGAAGTTAGGGTTATACTGGGATATGGACATGAAGTTAGGGTTAGGGTTATACTGGGATATGGACAGGAAGTTAGGGTTATACTGGGATATGGACATGAAGTTAGGGTTAGGGTTATACTGGGATATGGACAGGAAGTTAGGGTTATACTGGGATATGGACATGAAGCTAGAGTTAGGGTTATACTGGGATATGGACATGAAGTTAGGGTTATACTGGGATATGGACATGAAGCTAGAGTTAGGGTTATACTGGGATATGGACATGAAGTTAGGGTTATACTGGGATATGGACATGAAGTTAGGGTTATACTGGGATATGGACATGAAGTTAGGGTTATACTGGGATATGGACATGAAGTTAGGGTTATACTGGGATATGGACATGAAGCTAGAGTTATACTGGGATATGGACATGAAGCTAGAGTTAGGGTTATACTTGGATATGGACATGAAGCTCGGGTTAGGGTTATACTGGGATATGGACATGAAGCTAGAGTTAGGGTTATACTGGGATATGGACATGAAGCTAGAGTTAGGGTTATACTGGGATATGGACATGAAGCTAGAGTTAGGGTTATACTGGGATATGGACATGAAGCTAGAGTTAGGGTTATACTGGGATATGGACATGAAGTTAGGGTTATACTGGGATATGGACATGAAGTTAGGGTTATACTGGGATATGGACATGAAGTTAGGGTTATACTGGGATATGGACATGAAGCTAGAGTTAGGGTTATACTGGGATATGGACATGAAGTTAGGGTTATACTGGGATATGGACATGAAGTTAGGGTTATACTGGGATATGGACATGAAGTTAGGGTTATACTGGGATATGGACATGAAGTTAGGGTTATACTGGGATATGGACATGAAGTTAGGGTTATACTGGGATATGGACATGAAGTTAGGGTTATACTGGGATATGGACATGAAGTTAGGGTTATACTGGGATATGGACATGAAGCTAGAGTTATACTGGGATATGGACATGAAGCTAGAGTTAGGGTTATACTGGGATATGGACATGAAGTTAGGGTTATACTGGGATATGGACATGAAGCTAGAGTTAGGGTTATACTGGGATATGGACATGAAGCTAGGGTTATACTGGGATATGGACATGAAGCTAGAGTTAAGGTTATACTGGGATATGGACATGAAGCTAGGGTTATACTGGGATATGGACATGAAGCTAGAGTTAGGGTTATACTGGGATATGGACATGAAGTTAGGGTTATACTGGGATATGGACATGAAGTTAGGGTTATACTGGGATATGGACATGAAGCTAGAGTTAGGGTTATACTGGGATATGGACATGAAGTTAGGGTTATACTGGGATATGGACATGAAGCTAGAGTTAGGGTTATACTGGGATATGGACATGAAGTTAGGCTTATACTGGGATATGGACATGAAGCTAGAGTTAGGGTTATACTGGGATATGGACATGAAGCTAGAGTTAGGGTTATACTGGGATATGGACATGAAGTTAGGGTTATACTGGGATATGGACATGAAGCTAGAGTTAGGGTTATACTGGGATATGGACATGAAGCTAGAGTTAGGGTTATACTGGGATATGGACATGAAGCTAGGGTTATACTGGGATATGGACATGAAGCTAGAGTTAGGGTTATACTGGGATATGGACATGAAGCTAGAGTTAGGGTTATACTGGGATATGGACATGAAGTTAGGGTTATACTGGGATATGGACATGAAGTTAGGGTTAGGGTTATACTGGGATATGGACAGGAAGTTAGGGTTATACTGGGATATGGACATGAAGTTAGGGTTAGGGTTATACTGGGATATGGACAGGAAGTTAGGGTTATACTGGGATATGGACATGAAGCTAGAGTTAGGGTTATACTGGGATATGGACATGAAGTTAGGGTTATACTGGGATATGGACATGAAGCTAGAGTTAGGGTTATACTGGGATATGGACATGAAGTTAGGGTTATACTGGGATATGGACATGAAGTTAGGGTTATACTGGGATATGGACATGAAGTTAGGGTTATACTGGGATATGGACATGAAGTTAGGGTTATACTGGGATATGGACATGAAGTTAGGGTTATACTGGGATATGGACATGAAGTTAGGGTTATACTGGGATATGGACATGAAGCTAGAGTTATACTGGGATATGGACATGAAGCTAGAGTTAGGGTTATACTTGGATATGGACATGAAGCTCGGGTTAGGGTTATACTGGGATATGGACATGAAGCTAGAGTTAGGGTTATACTGGGATATGGACATGAAGCTAGAGTTAGGGTTATACTGGGATATGGACATGAAGCTAGAGTTAGGGTTATACTGGGATATGGACATGAAGCTAGAGTTAGGGTTATACTGGGATATGGACATGAAGCTAGAGTTAGGGTTATACTGGGATATGGACATGAAGCTAGAGTTAGGGTTATACTGGGATATGGACATGAAGTTAGGGTTATACTGGGATATGGACATGAAGCTAGAGTTAGGGTTATACTGGGATATGGACATGAAGCTAGAGTTAGGGTTATACTGGGATATGGACATGAAGCTAGAGTTAGGGTTATACTGGGATATGGACATGAAGCTAGAGTTAGGGTTATACTGGGATATGGACATGAAGTTAGGGTTATACTGGGATATGGACATGAAGTTAGGGTTATACTGGGATATGGACATGAAGTTAGGGTTATACTGGGATATGGACATGAAGCTAGAGTTAAGGTTATACTGGGATATGGACATGAAGCTAGAGTTAGGGTTATACTGGGATATGGACATGAAGCTAGAGTTAGGGGTTGAAGTTAGGGTCGTCTTGCTTACTTGCAGTCTTTTCTTTGTACTGAACTCTCGTTCACCTTTTCTTGGTGAAGTATGTGATTTTAGGGGCAGAGATGGCAATCAGTCATCTGATCACTTATTGTGCTATCATATCAGCCTGCTGTTGGCACTTTCTTCCTGATGAGAGCTCAATCCAGGTGTAAGCCTGTTTTTCTCACCACAGCTGTGAAATTTATACTATTTCCATATGCTCTTTATATCAGTGCCCTTTAGAGAGGAAAATCCAGGAACATGTCCAAGAGAAACCTGAACCTATTAAGGGAAACAACATGTTATGATACACTACCCTGGCATCCTGCCAAAAAGGCCTATCTGGGAGGTATTTTAGTTCTCTGTTTTAATCTGGTTTGAATCTGGCATGGACAGACATTTCACCCACTCACACTTTACATTTCAGGGGTAATAACACCATACAAGTGACAGATATCATCTGTTAAACCTTCTAGACTGTAATAAATCTGTCATATTTGTACTGTAGAGAAAGTATGCCTTTCCCTTCACTGAATTCCCTCATCTACACTGTAAGGACTGACTTATCTATCTACACTGTAAGGACTGACTTATCTATCTACACTGAAGGACTGACTTATCTATACTGTAAGGACTGACTTATCTATCTACACTGTAAGGACTGACTTATCTATACTGTAAGGACTGACTTTGGTCTATTCCGGCTGTGTGGGCAGTCTCACGTCTGTCTGATGCTCCTCGGGCTCATGACAACTGATCGCTGGCCTAGGTCACGTGCAGGACCAAAAGGGACCAGCATGTGGTAATACCTAAACCAATAGGGTTGTTCATAGGCTGATTTAGACCCCCCAAAAGTCAAGAGAGGTAAGGTGAGTTACATATGATTACCTCCCTCATATATGCCCTCCAACCATAGGACACGTGTTGAGTGCATGGCATGTGTGTACACATTGTGTTAGGATGAGTCACAAATAGAGTAGCCAAACTTAACTTTACCAGATAATCTTGTATAGGTGACAATGCACTGGTTTAATACACTGGTTTCCAATAAACACAATTGAAATGGACGGATGGGGTGCCAACCATTTCTTTAGGACAATGGAGCTAGAATAGATATAAAAGTTGTTAATTTGCATCTTCTCAATAAGTTTAGGAGTTTTGCTCATGGACAGCTACATAATCTATTTTATAGGCCCTATGCCTGAACAGTGGTATTTTTGTCTGGTTGACTGGCACCAGCTGCACTGTGCAACAAGAAACAACCTTTACTCAAGTTTATCTGCGAACAGCAGCCTGCAGGTGGCGTAATAACACCTTGGATGCCCGCCTGAGGATTTCTGCAAGGATTTTACCTTGCCTGTTGGAGAAAGATCACCGGTACCTTGAAATTGGACTCCCTGTGCTAGCAAGGTAAGAAGGGGTTTACCTTCAATATACAATAGGCGATGGCACGAGCTTGAGCGCGGTGCAGTAGGGACAGGTGTCCCACGAGATCGAATCCTCGGTAACCGTTGTTAAATTAAATTATTAGCTACCAATTTGTAGTCGAATTCGATACAATTCGCCCCAGGTTAACCTGGGTTGAGACGTGGATGTCATTTCGATGTATTGGAGGAGTACGTTCGACATAAAACATCAGGCAGGTACGTTGCCTTGACGAGGCTGGATAGAAAAAAATAGCTGTGCAGCCTACTGTGGAATGTGTGCTATGTCTTCGTTACAGAACAAAGTCTGCCTAGCTACCCTACTCGGATGTATGTATACAACGGAATGGTGTCATGTTTGATGTTGTTCATGACTTAACGTTCACGACTTAGGACAACTCGACAATGGAGTCTTTTCTGCAGATCGCGCCGCACTCCCTGGCCATCGTATTGACTCGGATCGGCAAGGGTGACTCGACTGGTGTGTCTGAGAGCGAGGAACTGCCGCGCCATCACACCGGCTATGAAATTTTTGCGGATTTTAAAGCTGAGAACACACAGCACGTTTGGAATCAAAGAATATCGGACGCCATATCGGACACGTTTTTCCTGGGCTGGATTGACGAGCACGTGCTGTTGATCCAGGGTAAAGAGGATCACCTGGAGGTTCTCAGAGAGGGATGGATGAGGAGGTCTCTCAATCCTCCGCGAGGGTTCCACATCAAATATTTAGGTAAGCAAAATGATGGCATTGTGTAATTAAAAAGGATATTGCTGATGACATTGTTTTAATGTATATGTTGTTGTGTTTTTTATTGATGATGCTATGCGGCACACCAGCATCAATACAATGCATGCACATCAGAAGTGGTGTTCACCACTGTTTGGCCATTTTGGGCTGCATTCAAAATCTTCAATGTTCGTTTGCAACACTTTTAGACAATTAATTTAACATGTCTAAGCAGGAATATACTTCCTCGGGCCAAGGGCTATTTCAACAACTACCGACAAGCAAACATTAACTAAACAGAGGTCTTGCCATAGGAACCGTAGCAGCGTTTTTGATATGCTCTTAGTCAGCTGTTTAAAGACATTGAATACCCCTAGGAGGAGGAGAGCGACTTGTCTCAGTTTATGAATAGAATCATGCATGCCAATCACTCTGGTGGTGTAAGCTTACACATCCAGGCCTCAATTACTCATCCTATACATCAGGGATGGGAAACTGGTGCCCCCCCCCTTCTGTAGGCCACAGATCAATTTCCAATATACATTGAGCTCCAAAGGTATTGGGACAGTGACCATTTTGTTGTTGTTTTGGCTCTGTACTCCAGCAATTTGGATTTGAAATGATATAATGACTGAGTTTAAAGCACAGACTGTCAGCTTTCATTTGAGGGTATTTTAATCCATATTGAGTATACTGTTTAGAATTACAGCACTTTTTGTACATAGTCCTCCCATTTTAGGGAACCCAAAGTATTTGGACAAATTCACTTACACGTGTATTAAAGTAGTCAAAAGTGAAGTGTTTGGTCCCATATTCATAGGACACAATGACTACATCAAGCTTGTGACTCTACAAATGTGTTAGAGGCATTTGCTGTTTGTTTTGGTTGTGTTTCAGATTATTTTGTGCCCAATAGAAATGAATGGTAAATAATGTGTTGTCATTTTGGAGACACTTATTGGAAATAAAACTGAACAACATTTTGCTTGGGGCCCCCAAAAGGCAAGGGCTGCCCCTGACTGCATGTGTTGGTATGGATGTGGGTACACAGACCCATGAGCCACTGGCCTCTCATGATGAGTTCAGGTGTTTGAACTGATGTTGGTTAATTAGTTTAATGGCTCAGCACTACATTCTGGAAAAGTCACTTGGTAGGTTGGCTGTAGATACATGGAAAATATTTTTTTTTTACATTTAGGTTGTAACATTGTTAGTACCAATGTTGTATTTCTCCAGACTACATTTTAGCAGGCCTACACGACCTGTGTGTGTTTGTGCGTGCGCATTTTCTACAGTAGAGAATGAGTGCTTTATCACAAACATTCCTCCTTTTATTCTCTCCAATCAGAGCAGAAACATAACACACATCTCTATATTCTAGACAGGCCGACAGGCATGTTTTCAAAGGAGCAATAGAGTAGTGTTTACATCACTTCAGACCTACTATCCGGTGTAGCCGTAGCCTATGTGGTAGAAAAGAAAATGGAGAAAAAAAGAGCCCTATATGAGAAGTGGGAAATCTAGGCTGCATACAGTGCGTTCAGAAAGTATTCAGACCGCTTGACATTTGGTTACTTTAACGCTTTATTCTCAAATGTATTACACACAATAACCCATAATGATAAAGCAAAAATAGGTGTTCAGACATTTTTGCAAATGTATTGGAAATAAAAAAACTAAAATATAACATTTAAATAAGTATTCAGACCCTTTAATCAGTAGTTTGTTAAAGCACCTTTGGCAGTGATTACAGCCTTGAGTCTTCTTGGGTATGATGCTACAAGCTTGGCACACCTGTATTTGGTGAGTTTCTCCCATTCATCTCTGCAGATCCTCTCAAACTCTGTCAGGTTGGATGGGGAGTATTACTGCACAGATATTTTCAGGTCTCTCCAGAGATGTTAGATCACGTTCAAGTCCGGGCTCTGGTTGGACCACTCAGGGACATACAGAGACTTCTCCCGAAGCCATTCCTGCATTGTCTTGGCTGTGTGCTTAGGGTCGTTGTCCTGTTGGAAGGTGAACCTTCACCCCAGTCTGAGGTCCTGAGTGCCCTGGAACAGGTTTTTATCAAGGATCTCTCTGTACTTTGCTCCGATAATCTTTGCCTCGATCCTGACTAGTCTCCCAGACCCTGCCGCCGAAAAACATCCCCACAGCATGATGCTGCCACCACCATGCTTCACCGTAGGGATGGTGCCATGTTTCCTCCAGACGTGACACTTGGTTTTCAGGCCAAAGAGTTCAACCTTGGTTTCATCAGACGAGAGAATCTTGTTTCTCATGGTCTGAGAGTCCTTTAGGTCCCTATTGGCAAACGGGCTGTTGTGTACCTTTTACTGAGGAGTGGCTTCCGTCTGGCCACTCTACCATAAAGGCCTGATTGGTGGAGTGCTGCAGAGATGGTTGTCCTTCTGGAAGGTTCTCCCATCTCCACAGAGGAACTCTGGATCTCTGTCAGAGTGACCATCAGGTTCTTGGTCACCTCCCTGACCAAGGCACTTCTCCCCCGATTGCTCAGTTTGGACGGGTGGCCAGCTCTAGGAAGAGTCTTGGTGGTTCCAAACTTCTTCCATTTATGAATGATGGAGGCCACTGTGTTCTTGGGGACCTTCAATGATGCAGACATTTTTTTGGTACCCTTCCCCAGATCTGTGCCTCGACATAATCCTTTCTCGGAGCTCTACGGACAATTCCTTCGACCTCATGGCTTGGTTTTTGCTCTGACATGCACTGTCAACTGTGGACCTTATATAGACAGGTGTGTGCCTTTCCAAATCATGTTCAATCACTTAAATTTACCACAGTTGGATTCCAATCAAGTTGTAGAAACATCTCAAGGATGATCAATGGGAACAGGATGCACCTGAGCTCAATTTCTAGTCGCATATCAAAAGGTTTGAATACTTATGTAATTAAGATATCTGTTTTTTATTTTTAATACATTTGCAAAAATTACTAAAACGGTTTCCTTATTGTGTGTAGATTGCTGAAAAAGTATATTTGATACATTTTAGAATAAGGCTGTAACATAACAATATGTGGAAAAAGTCAAGGGGTCTGAACACTTTCTGAAGGCACTGTATCCACCTAACTGTCAAATTCCACAAAAGCAAAGTGTTGCCCTGATGTGTTTTTACAGTACCCACTGCTGTAGACTCTCTCCTTTCTGTAGGATAAAAGTGGGTTGGAGTTGGAGCGGTAAGAGATGAGGCATTGCTGCTGAATCACATTGCATCAAGGACTGTATTGTGTTTGAGTCCCAGTGCAGAACACTGCCAACCACAGTGCAGCACTTGGGTCATCATTGATAGAGTCCAACATTCTCTAAGTGTTTGCTCTTAACCACGTGACAATGTTCCTTCCTCGCTATTATCTTTCAGTTACTGTACTTGTGGTGTTTGGTCTTTTATAGGGCATCAAGGCCCAAGAAAGAGCCACGCACCCTTACATCTGTGTTGTTGACTAGTAGTCAGGTGTAGGAGGAGGCAGAAAGGGGAAACCCTCAACTACCAGGACACCCATCCGTTAAACTGTTCCTTCATCTATTCTGCCTCATCCACCTATGGTAACATGAAGGTCTCCAGAGCCTTTGTAGTTGTAATTTGTCTGAGGATAAAATTACACAGTTATCAAATTACCCACTCCTGTGACACACACGCATACATCTACACACCTATTCCCGCAACACCATTACCGGTAGTTGAATTCATCAGATTAAAAAAGAAACACATTTTGTTTCTCTACAAAGATGAGCAGAAGAACAGCCCAGCAGCATTGAGGTGATAATGTAGTGCTGTGGTACTGTTCTGTTCCTATACCCTGGCTCTGTCTCTGTGTGGGGGAGTCAGTGGTGTGATCCGTGTGGACTCTGTCTCTGTGTGGGGGAGTCAGTGGTGTGATCCGTGTGGACTCTGTCTCTGTGTGGGGGAGTCAGTGGTGTGATCCGTGTGGACTCTGTCTCTGTGTGGGGGAGTCAGTGGTGTGATCCGTGTGGACTCTGTCTCTGTGTGGGGGAGTCAGTGGTGTGATCCGTGTGGACTCTGTCTCTGTGTGGGGGAGTCAGTGGTGTGATCCGTGTGGACTCTGTCTCTGCAGGCAGGAGGAGGGTGCTACGTGTCACAGCTCCTCGTAAATCTCCTCTCCTCTCTCATCAGGCCACTGTTTCCCTGCCAGCTGGGTTGGGCTTACACCTCCAGGCAGGTTGTTTCCTGGCCTCTCTCTCTTGCTCACCCCCCCCCCCCCCCCTTTTCTCTTTCTCAGACACACACGTGTACACACACAAAGGCATTTTCATTTTTTCCCATCATCATTCAGTACTTTACTTGGTAATGTTAAAAAGAATGGTAGCTTACCTTTTTACAACAACCTGGTTCAGTGCTGCCACCTAGTGGGGTTGGACTGCCTATGTAGGACCTTCTTGTTTGAACAAATACAATTGTATTTTAGTTCATATAATTGTTTGGCCATATGTTTTATTATTAACATAAGGGCCTAATGAACATAAGGCCTCAATATATGGCTCAGGTTGAGTAGGTATCAACATGTCTTAGACTTAGAATCTAGACACAAATCGGGTGAGTAGGACGGATGAGATGGGGCTTGCTCTCTCTCGCCCTTGTCTCTCTCTCTCTCCCTCCCCCCTCTCTCGCTCTTGATCTCTCTGACTCTCTGAGAGAAAGGTGGATCAGACTCAGGTGTAGACAATGCCTGTGAGAGTCATTATGTTGTGGTCATGGGGTTCCTTTCTGATCTCTGAAGTATTTCCAGTGGGGAAGGCGCTCAAATCCGTTAAGCAGGATCATCCCCAGTAATACTGCTTTTGGATAGGGGCAATCCCACGGTAACAGAATTGCACAGAGACTCTTAAAATGTATGCCAAACAAAAACCATTGATTTAAAAGTTTAACAATTGAAAAATTAAAGTAGAGCTGCACACTCTAGGAGCTCAGATGCAATAATTGAATAAGCTAATAACCAACGTTTAGACAGACAAGCTGTCTTCTTCAGGGTATAATGACAAACACTGCGGGCCACTAGTTTTTTTAGTGTCAAAGGACACACACAGGTGTCTGTAATCATGGCCGGGTGTGGCCTGATATCATTGGTTAATTCTCAGATGTAAAAATAACATACCAAAAACATGAATGGATAGCATACGATCATAGATACAATTTGGCTACATAGGCCTACAAACATTTACAATAGCAAAATCACAATAATCACAAGAATGGCTTCAGATCAAAGTCTACATTGAGACCGAAGGGACAATTTATTGTTAAAACGAGAGGCTGCCTGGATCTTTAATTTAAAGACTCTTGCTCCCTTCAGGAAATGAGACCGACGGGAGCAAGAGTCTTTAAATTAAAGATCCAGGCAGCATTGTAAATGTTTGTAGGCCTAGGTAGCCAAATTGTATCTATGATCGTATGCTATCCATTCATGTTTTTGGTATGTTATTTTTACATCTGAGAATTAACCAATGATATCAGGCCACACCCGGCCATGATTACAGACACCTGTGTGTGTCACACATTTACTGGAAGAATTGTGCAGATGCAAAGTTTGGTAACAGAATTTCTATTAAAATCTCCCTCAGTTTTTCATGTGTCCATGTTTTCTGTGAAATATCTGCTCCAAGTGAAGATTCAACATGTCTGCAGGAACAGTGGGGTGTCTGCTATGACATGACACCTTGCCTTAAACAACAACAGCATTTGGTTATTGAACCACAGTAGGTGAAGTGGATTAACATCTGGTAATGGAATTGCGGTAACGGAATTTCATCATGGGTCCCTGATCTGTACTACACAGAAATGCATAATTATGGATGTGAATGTCATTCTCTTCATGGTGATGTATCCTAAATAGGTACACAAATGTATAAATATGCAATATCCTTCTTTGCATATTTGGGTATTATTCTACACCCTGAGTATTATTTTAATTAGCTCTGCCTCCAAACAAGACCAATGTGGTTGGACCGGACCAAATCCCAACCAATCATAGACGTCTATGTTTCACAAGTTTGGACATTAAAGTACAGTAAAGCTCAGTAGAGTATAGTACATTATACTTCAGTACGAAACAGTACAGTACATTATAGTGTACTCAACTCTTGTATACTCTACTGTGCTGTCCAAACTTGGGAACCCAACTGTTGTTGTGACTACTATGACTTCCCATTGTAGCCAGTTCAATTGCAGAAATTCCGTTAGCAATTCTTTTTTCCGGAAGTACCGTTGGTAACGGAATTGAGTTTTAATCACTTAGTAATACATAAACAATTGATATCAGTTAAAACACTATAACTAATTTTTAGGTCTACCTTTACTTGTTACTTGTGTTATCTTTCATTATCCTCCCGCCTCAAGAGGGAGAGAAATGAGAAAATACCGTAAAAATGTGGGTTTTGGGTAACAGACTTAAAGGCACAAGGCAATGTTTCTTAAGCTTACAGAAGGCAGAAAAATCTATCCAAAACTTAATAAGTGTTGATATTAGTTGTCAGGGGTCTGTACTTCTACATCATTGTGTTTTGTGTGTTGAGTTTTGATATTAGTTGTCAGGGGTCTGTACTTCTACATCATTGTGTTTTGTGTGTTGAGTGTTGATATTAGTTGTCAGGGGTCTGTACTTCTACATCATTGTGTTTTGTGTGTTGAGTGTTGATATTAGTTGTCAGGGGTCTGTACTTCTACATCATTGTGTTTTGTGTGTTGAGTGTTGATATTAGTTGTCAGGGGTCTGTACTTCTACATCATTGTGTTTTGATGTATTTGCGGTAGTTTTTTATGGTAGATGTTTTCTAAGACCCCTTTTCCATCAAAGCCTTTGCTTATTCCACATTTTTAGGATGGAAAATGGTTTAAAAATGTGTATATGCCTTAATTTCTCAAGAATATAGACTTAGCTTTCATTTGACACTCAATTTGACATGCTTCTGTAAACGTTACATGTTGGTGCTCATGGGTCCTTTTACATGGAAATGACCACAGTTGACTCCAGTAGCAGTGCCCTCTACTGTTCCAGTACAATGAATACACTGGAAAAACATCAAGTCACACATCCGCCAACATCCTATGGATGAGCTCTCAGTAAATATCTAGGGCTTAACCTTGAATGTGCAAAAACATTAGTTAACTTCAAGCATCGGGACATACAAATACCATTCAGTCTATTTCTAACTGTGTTGCATGAGTTGTCATTGGATGTCATTGCGATTCTGACTGTATTTTGTTGGACTTTTCTTTGAATGCTCTTCAAGTAGGTTTGATATGGTAACGAAGTAGCCTAAGAAATGCAAAAAAAGGTAACATAATTGTAAATATTTTACTTTTAAGTCCGTCTTTGTCCACTAGGTGCCACAGTTGCATAGCGAAGAATACCACCCCACCATTTTAATGATGTCCTCTTTATGGTGCAAATACCAGTATCTGGAGCTATTTCAATAGATAAGACAGGGAATTCATTTTTATCCATAGACATTTTTAGACTGACACGAATGACTGATCAGGTGAGTAAATAAATATGGCCTGAAGCACTAGCATCAGATGTTGTAACACACTGCAATATGCACTGCTCTTGCAGCCGTTTTTCCTGAATGATTCTGCTAGCTGGCTAGAATGAGGTAGGCTAAAGAGGGACACACCATTTGGGGCTCTTTGTTACCTTCCCTACAACACATTTGTCAGGCAGCTCCCATCCTGTTGACTATTTTCAAAGAGCATGTTTGGTCTTGTTGTGATCTCTTGTCAGGTTCCGTCTACTCAAACTGACGTGTTCTGGTCTGATTGGATAGTTTTAAGGGGGTTCTAAAGACGGCACCTGAGAACCATTTACTTTGTGTAAACACAATATACTGTACCAGTGGTCACTGACCTTTTCTGATTCAACATCACTTTCTGAGTCAAAATGCAAGCTGAGATCTACCGCTCAGATTTTTGAAAAACATGACTTAAAAAATGTTAGCCTATGCAACATTAACTCATTAAAAACAGTTCTGGTTTCAATGAGGTTTGTGCAGTAGGCTATTGGCCCAATACATTATCACTTCGTATTGGCTATGCCTGGTTTGCCCTGCCAATGCTGTTCTTCTCAGATCATTTAGAAATTATATTTTCACATTTTAGGTGTATGATCACACTGGTAATAGATAATTTGTTGTATTACTTATGAGGCACAGCTGAGTGAGCATAATATTATTTGTATTTTTACAGGAAGTCCAGAATCCAGTTGCAGAGGGAGGTGTTTAGTCCCAGGGTCCTTAGCTTAGTGATGAGCTTTGAGGGCACTATGGTGTTGAATGCTGAGCTGTAATTGATGAATAGCATTCTCACGTATGTGTTCCTTTTGTCCCGGTGGGAAAGGGCAGTGTGGAGTGCAATAGACATTGCATCATCTGTGGATCTGTTGGGGCGGTATGCAAATTGGAGTGGGTCTTGGGTTTCTGGGATAATGGTGTTGATGTGAGCCATGACCAGCCTTTCAAAGCACTTCATGGCTACAGACATGAGTGCTACGGATCGGTAGTCATTTAGGCAGGTTACCTTAGTGTTCTTGGGCACAGGGACTATGGTGGTCTGCTTGAAACATGTTGGTATTACAGACTTAGTCAGGGACAGGTTGAAAATGTCAGTGAAGACACTTGCCAGTTGGTCAGTGCATGCTTAGAGTACAAGGTCCTGGTAATCCTTCTGGCCCTGCGGCCTTGTGAATGTTGACCTGTTTAAAGGTCTGACTCACATAGGCTATGGAGAGCGTGATCACACAGTCGTCTGGAACAGCTGATGCTCTCATGCATACTTCAGTGTTGCTTGCCTCGACGCGAGCATAGAAGTCATTTAGCTCGTCTGGTAGGCTCGTGTCACTGGGCACATCGCGGCTGGGTTTCCCTTTTGTAGTCTGTAATAGTTTGCAAGCCCTGCCACATCCGACGAGCGTCTGAGCCGGTGTGGTACGATTCAATCTTCGTCCTGTATTAACCTCTATGGGCTAGGTGGGACGCTAGCGTGCCACCCGTGGTGCACTCCATCAACAGCAGGTGCATTTCAAGAGCGGCAAATTTGAATCCAAATAAATGTCAAAATTCAAATTTTTCAAAAATACAACTATTTTACACCATTTGAAAGATAAACATCTCCTTAATCTAACCACGTTTTACGATTTCAAAAAGGTTTTACGGCGAAAGCATAAATTTAGAGTATGTTAGGACAGTACATTTACAAGAGTTGTGTGTAATGTTTTGTCAAGTCAAAGACAGGGTCACCAAAACCATAAAACCAGCTAAAATGATGCACTAACCTTTTACAATCTCCATCAGATGACACTCCTAGGACATTATGTTAGACAATGCATGCATTTTTAGTTCTATCAAGTTCATATTTATATCCAAAAACAGCGTTTTACTATGGCATTGATGTTGAGGAAATCGTTTCCCTCCAATAACCGGCAGTCAAGTCAGCGTCACAAATTAAATAATTAAAATTAGAAAACATTGGTAAAATATTATATTGTCATTTAAAGAATTATAGATTTACATCTCTTGAACGCAATCAACTTGCCAGATTTAAAAATAACCTTACTGGGAAATCACACTTTGCAATAATCTGAGCACTGCGCCCAGAAAAATACGCGTTGCGATACAGACTAGACGTCATGTTGGGGAGATCTAAAATCGAAAATACTATGTAAATAATCCATTACCTTTGATTCTCTTCATCAGATGTCACTTCCAGGTATCACAGGTCCATAACGAATGTAGTTTTGTTCAAAAAAGCTCATCATTTATGTCCAAAAATCTCCGTCTTGTTAGCACATGATCTAAGCCAGCCGGACTTCTCGTCATGAACGAGGGGAAAAAATATATTTACGTTCGTTCAAACATGTCAAACGTTGTATAGCATAAATCATTAGGGCCTTTTTTAACCAGAACATGAATAATATTCAAGGTGGACGAATGCATACTCTTTTATAACGTATTGGAACGAGGGTACCCAACATGAACTCGCGCGCCAGGTGTCTAATGGGACATCATCGTTCCATGGCTCTTGTTCGGT
The DNA here is from genome assembly GCF_965601325.2 of Salmo salar. Taxonomy (NCBI): domain Eukaryota; kingdom Metazoa; phylum Chordata; class Actinopteri; order Salmoniformes; family Salmonidae; genus Salmo; species Salmo salar. The sequence continues at coordinate 86,613,853 of NC_138299.1, forward strand.
CAGATCTCCCTCCAGAAGACTCAAAACACTTTGTAAAGGCTGGTGACATCTAGTGGAAGCAATAGGAAGTGCCAAAATATTCCTCAGCCCCTGTGTTTTTCAATGGGATAGGTTTAAAGTCAATACAACACATCAGGTATCCACTTCCTGTCAGAAAATGTCTCAGGGTTTTGCCTGCCAAATGAGTTCTGTTATACTCACAGACACCATTCAAACAGTTTTAGAAACTTTAGAGTGTTTTCTATCCATATATAATAAGTATATGCATATTCTAGTTACTGGGTAGGATTAGTAACCAGATTAAATCGGGTACATTTTTTTTATCCAGACGTGCAAATGCTGCCCCCTAGCCCTAACAGGTTAACGCTTTGGCTGTTTGATGGTTCAACTAAGGGCATAGCGGGATTTCTTATAAGCGTCCGGGTTAGAGTCCCGCTCCTTGAAAGTGGCAACTCTACGCTTTAGCTCAGTGGCCATGTTGCTTGTAATCCATGGCTTCTGGTTGGGGTATGTACGTACGGTCACTGTGGGGATGATGTCATCAATGCACTTATTGATGAAGCCAGTGACTGACTGAGGTGGTATACTCCTCAATGCCATCGGAAGAATCCCGGAACATATTCCAGTCTGTGCTAGCAAAACAGTCCTGTAGCTTAACATCTGAGTCATTTGACCACTTCTTTATTGACCAAGTCACTGGTGCTTCCTGATTTAGTTTTCTTATAGTCTCAGCTGCATGACAGTAACAACCTTTTCATCAACAGTTTTTCTGCACATCCATTCTACCTTGCTATTAGTTACCAATCACATTGTAACACTTATAGCGCACCAGCTGAATAAATAGGCCTTTATTACACCAGGATCAACTTAGCCTAGCTACAATTATGGTGAAGGCTACTGTGTTCTAGGGGACCTTCAATGCTGCAGACATGTTTTGGTACCCATTCCCAGATCTGTGCCTCGACACAATCCTGTTTCGGAGCTCTCTAATTCCTTCGACCTCATGCCCAGGTTTTTGCTCTAACCTGCCCTGTCAACTGTGGGACCTTATATAGACAGGTGTGTGCCTTTCCAAATCATGTCCAATCAATTGAATTTACCACAGGTGAACTCCAATCAAGTTGTAGAAACATCTCCAGGATGATCAATGGAAACATGATGCAGCTGAGCTCAGTTCCTAGTCCCATAGCAAAGGGTCTGAATATGTATGTAAATAAGGTATTTCTGTTTTTTTATTTGTAATAAATGTGCAAAAATGTCAACTGTTTTCGCTTTTTCATTATGGGGGTATTGTGTGTAGAGTGAATATAATTCAATCCATTTTAGAATAAGGCTGTAACGTAACAACATGTGGAAACAGGGAAGGGGTCTGAAAACCTTCCGAATGCACTGTACACCTAAATAAATTCTTCTAAAATACGTATTTTCGGATTCTGTCTTGTAAGATCATAGTTAATTGATTTTGAGCCTCTCCCAGAAAGATTTGTTTCTCTCATATTTTTTTTCTCTGAATTGTCAAATAATTCCTGATAGTTTAAAGCAGCAATTAGTAGTTGAAACAATAACAAAGCGATTCGCCGCCCCTGTTTCAGTAAAAGGCTGAGTTATGGGGCTGGAGAAATGAGAAATGTGTGTAGAAATGTTCTGGGCCGTCTCCGGACTAGTTTCCTGTTTGTTTCACTCTTCCTTGCATTGCAATGTCTTTATTTCCAGGCTGAGATTTCTACATTTACTCAGACTAAAATACAGCCCGCCCAGGCTGCCGCTGCCTTACAAAAAAGCTTTCAAAATAATCCCAGAATGGATACAGACGGTTCACCACGGCTCAAATCAAATTGTATTTGTCACATGCGCCGTGAAATGCTTACTTGTGCTGAGCTGAGCAGGGAATCCTAGAGATGAGCAACTAAAATGGAACAAGGGCCTAGTGCTTTTTCCAATGGCCTTTCAAATGTTTTGTCATTGTGTTTATATGTAACCAATATAAACACCACCACCGTAAATATCGCTGTGGTCTGCGAGTCTCAAGTTATAACATCACTGGCAGCACTTGGAGTTGTTATTGGAAGGTGGCCAATAGTTATCATGCTAGATCAAGCCATAGCTTGCACATAATCCAAGCCATTCGGCAAGAGCTCAACTCTGCTACAACAAACTTTGTCTCATTGGGTGGACTATAGAATGACAGAGTCATCAGGTTTTCATTAAGTGCTTTCATCCTACCCCCTTCACACATGGTGATGCCTTTTTAAATGCTGCTGCATGGTGCTTTAGGAGTTGTGTGAATCCTTCGAATTTGGCGGTATTTGTGTTTTCTTTGTTCGGGTGCACACACACACACACACACACACACACACACACACACACACACACACACACATTTGGAGACAGGCAGTTGAGTGGGCCATAGCTGTGTTATTTTAGTTGATTGGAGAGTGATTGCGTCGTGTACCGGACACTTACTGTGCCAATTGGCTGGCGGGGATTGGCTGTTCTTGAGCAGGTCTTTCCACATGTGTGGACGGCAGGTCGACTTGTGTTCCATCACTTCTAGAAGGAGAGGACGGCCCTAAACATTTAATCATGTTATTTGGTTAATTACCATGTATTCCTTTATCGTGCCTCAATTGCTAGAAGCAGGCCTGGTTAGAAATGGAATAAATCAGAATTTTAAGTGCTAGCATGTTTTCACCACATTTCCATAAAAACTGTTATATTATTTTAAATTCTGGCTGACTTTTTCCTTAAAGAACAGAAAAAGTTGCCCCGCTGCCCAAATGGCAGGATTATTGAGCTCCAAACCTCAGACTGTTCCGATCCAATACCGCCACTTCCCTACTCTGGGAGACTTACAGCCAATGAGGGACTCTTTAATCTGATGAAATATTTCTGTCTGAAATCGTGGCAATGTTTTTGTCCCTGGGCCAGTGGCCAATGGCCCTGAACTGTGGAGAGGATACTGAATAGACTGTTCAACTGGAATGGTAGAAATATCAGAAAGTCAGTCACCATTGTGATTCATGCAACTGCTACACACAGACGACCATTGAGGGGAAGAAAAGGTCAGAGATCAAACCATCAAAAAGGGATTTGATTATCTGGAAGGCAGTGACAGCTTTGGGATTAAATGTACATGATTGTCTTTAAAGATGTTCTCTGTGACCTACGGTCTTATATCTTATTGCAGATATACCGTCCATCATTGGGAAAGGATAGACTATGGACATTTAAGCGTTAGATATTGTGACTCCATCAGACTGACTCCTGTGTGTGTTGTACAAGGAGCCCACACTGCCGTGGCTTGGCTGCAGTCTGGATCCGCTTGTGTGCGTGTGTTTCGGCTAGCACCGAGTTGTAATTATGTTGTTGGTAAAAATGACTCTATGGGAGGAGGAGGGCATTGGTGGCAGCTGGGTCCTACTAGGTAGGATGGGGCACCATGAGGGAGTTGGTTCTCCTCAGAGCTCCCTGTGTGTCCCTGAAACCCCTGCTTCCACTCAGGTCCTCTCCCTGAGGACACAACCCCCCCTGTTATTCCAGCTGGTCTTCCCACAGTGCTCTCTGCCTGACCGGGGTCAGAGGCCGAGCAGAGGAGGAGAGGAGAGGGGGACCTGCACTCTCTCAGGTCCGGGCCTACTAATGGCACGGCTGCATGCAGAGAGCATGACATCATTTTATTACCCAAACAGTGCTGGACCTGCATTAAAAACGACTTGGTTGGGGATGAGGGGCAGTATGGAGGGGAAATGGAACATTGGTCAAATTAGGAAATGGGAGAGCAGCAGCAGCGAAATCTTAAATCCAGGAGGGCTGTGGGGATAGGGAGGGAGTGGAGGAGGGCTGTGGTGATAGGGAGGGAGTGGAGATAGGGAGGGGAGGAGGGCTGTGGGGATAGGGAGGGAGTGGAGATAGGGAGGGGAGGAGGGCTGTGGGGATAGGGAGGGGTTGGAGGAGGGCTGTGGTGATAGGGAGGGGTTGGAGGAGGGCTGTGGTGATAGGGAGGGGTTGGAGGAGGGCTGTGGGGATAGGGAGGGGTTGGAGGAGGGCTGTGGTGATAGGGAGGGAGTGGAGGAGGGCTGTGGTGATAGGGAGGGGTTGGAGGAGGGCTGTGGTGATAGGGAGGGAGTGGAGGAGGGCTGTGGTGATAGGGAGGGAGTGGAGGAGGGCTGTGGTGATAGGGAGGGAGTGGAGGAGGGCTGTGGGGATAGGGAGGGGGTGGGGATAGGGAGGGAGTGGAGGAGGGCTGTGGTGATAGGGAGGGAGTGGAGGAGGGCTGTGGGGATAGGGAGGGGGTGGGGATAGGGAGGGAGTGGAGGAGGGCTGTGGGGATAGGGAGGGGTTGGAGATAGGGAGTGGAGGAGGGCTGTGGTGATAGGGAGGGGTTGGAGGAGGAGGGCTGTGGGGATAGGGAGGGCTGTGGGGATAGGGAGGGCTGTGGTGATAGGGAGGGCTGTGGTGATAGGGAGGGGTTGGAGGAGGGCTGTGGGGATAGGGAGGGGTTGGAGGAGGGCTGTGGGGATAGGGAGGGGTTGGAGGAGGGCTGTGGGGATAGGGAGGGCTGTGGTGATAGGGAGGGAGTGGAGGAGGGCTGTGGTGATAGGGAGGGAGTGGAGGAGGGCTGTGGTGATAGGGAGGGAGTGGAGGAGGGCTGTGGTGATAGGGAGGGAGTGGAGGAGGGCTGTGGGGATAGGGAGGGGGTGGGGATAGGGAGGGAGTGGAGGAGGGCTGTGGGGATAGGGAGGGGTTGGAGATAGGGAGTGGAGGAGGGCTGTGGTGATAGGGAGGGGTTGGAGATAGGGAGTGGAGGAGGGCTGTGGTGATAGGGAGGGGGTGGGGATAGGGAGGGAGTGGAGGAGGGCTGTGGGGATAGGGAGGGGGTGGGGATAGGGAGGGAGTGGAGGAGGGCTGTGGGGATAGGGAGGGGTTGGAGATAGGGAGTGGAGGAGGGCTGTGGTGATAGGGAGGGGTTGGAGGAGGGCTGTGGGGATAGGGAGGGGTTGGAGATAGGGAGGGGGTGGAGGAGGGCTGTGGTGATAGGGAGGGGTTGGAGGAGGAGGGCTGTGGGGATAGGGAGGGCTGTGGGGATAGGGAGGGCTGTGGTGATAGGGAGGGCTGTGGTGATAGGGAGGGGTTGGAGGAGGGCTGTGGGGATAGGGAGGGGTTGGAGATAGGGAGGGGGTGGAGGAGGGCTGTGGTGATAGGGAGGGGTTGGAGGAGGAGGGCTGTGGGGATAGGGAGGGCTGTGGGGATAGGGAGGGGTTGGAGGAGGGCTGTGGGGATAGGGAGGGGTTGGAGGAGGGCTGTGGGGATAGGGAGGGGTTGGAGATAGGGAGGGGGTGGAGGAGGGCTGTGGTGATAGGGAGGGGTTGGAGGAGGAGGGCTGTGGGGATAGGGAGGGCTGTGGGGATAGGGAGGGCTGTGGTGATAGGGAGGGCTGTGGTGATAGGGAGGGGTTGGAGGAGGGCTGTGGGGATAGGGAGGGGTTGGAGGAGGGCTGTGGGGATAGGGAGGGGTTGGAGGAGGGCTGTGGGGATAGGGAGGGCTGTGGTGATAGGGAGGGAGTGGAGGAGGGCTGTGGGGATAGGGAGGGGTTGGAGATAGGGAGGGCTGTGGTGATAGGGAGGGGTTGGAGGAGGGCTGTGGTGATAGGGAGGGGTTGGAGGAGGGCTGTGGTGATAGGGAGGGGTTGGAGGAGGGATGGGGAGGAGGAGGGCTGTGGGGATAGGGAGGGGGAGGAGGAGGAGGGCTGTGGGGATAGGGAGGGGGTGGAGGAGGGCTGTGGGGATAGGGAGGGGGTGGAGGAGGGCTGTGGTGATGGGGAGGGGTTGGAGGAGGGCTGTGATGGTTGGATGGGGTGGAGGAGGGCTGTGGGGATAGGGAGGGGGTGGAGGAGGGCTGTGGGGATAGGGAGGGGGAGGAGGAGGGCTGTGGGGATAGGGAGGAGGAGGGCTGTGGGGATAGGGAGGGGGAGGAGGAGGAGGAGGGCTGTGGGGATAGGGAGGGCTGTGGGGATAGGGAGGGCTGTGGTGATAGGGAGGGCTGTGGTGATAGGGAGGGGTTGGAGGAGGGCTGTGGGGATAGGGAGGGGTTGGAGGAGGGCTGTGGTGATAGGGAGGGGTTGGAGGAGGGCTGTGGGGATGGGGAGGAG